>NC_044031.1:80279565-80926170 GCF_901765095.1 Microcaecilia unicolor
GTATCCTCCGAATTCTATAAAAGTCACCAAAAATTGCACGTGCAAATCTGGGTGTGCACCCAATTTGTACATGCAATTTAATTGAATGAGCCAATTGGTGCCAATAATTGGCTTTTTAACAAGCAATTACTGGTGCTAATTGGAATCAATTAAGATGTGTACACCTAAATTTTACCTATGTCCCAAAAAGGGGGGCATGGAAATGGGAGAATCATGGGCACGGCTTTGGGTTACACATGTAATTATAGAATAAGCGGTGGGAGCATTTGCACCATATTTTTGTTGGTGCGAATGGACGCATCTAGATTTGCGCACAACCCCTGGGATTTAATAGCTATTCTATAAACTGCGCTGATTTTTTAGGCAGGATTTAAAGAATTCACTCCATATGCATATATAAGTGCATGCACTGACAACATAGCACAAACATATATGCACCATGTGTAGGCATTCTGTGGGCATAGTTTGGACAGAGCAAGGTTTTATAAAATACACAAGCAGGTGTACATGTGCGTTGGCATTTATTTGCTAGTGGGTCTGATTCTAGGAGCCTATTATATAAAACTATATAGGCATCTATGCTGCCTTTATAAAATAAACAAAATAGGCATTTTTCTTAGGTTTCTCATATAGACTCCCAGTAATAAAACCAGGACTATATATGTGGCAGTGTATTTGCATAGGGGGTCGATATTCAATGAAATTTAACCAGTCAGAAATGGCTCCTGGCTGGTTAAATCGCCTGTCTGGGGCTAATCGGCCATTTTCAGCAGCACTTAAACAGTTAGTGCTTCTGAAAATAACCAGTTAGCGCCAAACTCAAAACCAGCTATTTTAGGGGCATTCCAGGAGCTGAGTCAGTATTTGACTGGTTAACTAAACTGGACAGGCTAACCACATATATAGCACCACATAAAAGTCAGTCCTATCTTTATGCGATAACCCATAGCTGGTTAAGTGCTGATTATCGTGCTTAACCAGCTATCCAGCTCATTTTCAAAAGTGATCGCTGGCCATTTTCCGACTTAAATCGGGAGATGGCCGGCGATCTCGGAAAAGCGGCCAAATCGGTATAATCGAAAGCCGCTTTTTTGCCAACATCGCCACTTTCCCGTCGTGTCGCCGGCCAAAGTTCAAATTGATGTGTCGGTAGCGAAGCGAAGGCGAGACATGGCCGGGTATGGGCGTGGCTACCAGATGGCCGGCTTTCAGCGATAATGGAAAAAAAAACGGCGATAAGCAGTATATTGCCGGGTTTACTTGGTCCTTTTATGTTCACGACCAAGCCTCAAAAAGGTATCCCAAATGACCAGATGACCACTGGAGGGAATGGGGGTTGACCTCCCCATACTCCCCCAGTGGTCATCAACCCCCTCCTATACTAACAAATAAAACTAAAAACCTTTTTTGCCAGCCTGTATGCCAGCCTCAAATGCCGTTCCCACCTCCATTACAGCAGAATGTGTCGTATCCTCCGACAGCCCTTCCCTGGTTCCGATGTGGCTCTCGGGTGAGTGTGACACCTTTTCTGTTAGGTGCCCTGCAGAGTCACATCAGCAATGCATTGTGGTGGGTGTAGGGTACTGGGCTCTACTCCCATGGTACTTTTCCCCCCTGCTAACTGGGTTCAGAGTGTGCCCTGTTTTGTTTCCGGTAGTCCATGAGGTAGTAGCCATTTCTGTAAGCCAGTTTTAGATCCCTACCATGTGTCACCCACGTTAGAGAACGTTATTACCTTGAATGTGGCTGAAAGAGGGCATTGTACACCATTCTGCCAGCTCTGACCTACTGCTAATCTCAGTACCAGGGAGACTCTTTGCCAGTGGGGCACAACCTCTGATCTGCAGTTAACTGTAAGTAAACGTGCTTATTCAAATAAAGGACTTTTTCAAAGAGATTAGTCTTCAGGTGTCAACTGGTGTGCCAAGGTTATACAGCAGCAACAAGTTCTAGAGGCCTGCATGTATGCAGATCCCTGGAGCACTTTTAGTGGGTACCGCAGTGCACTTAAGGCAGGAGGACCCAGGCCCATCCCCCCCTATCTGTAACCCTTGTGCTGGTAATGGAAGCCCTCCAAAACCCACTGGACCCATATGTAGTTGCCCCCTTCACCCCTAAGAGCTTTGGTAGTGTTGTACATTTGTGGGTAGTGGGTTTTGGGAGGGGGTTGGGGGGCTCAGCACCCAAAGTAAGGGAGCTATGCATGTGGGAGGTTTTTGTGAAGTCCACCGCACTGACCCCTAGGGTGCCCAGCTGGTGTCCTGGCATGTCAGGGGGACCAGTGCATTACAAATGCTGGCTCCTCCCACGACCAAATGCCTTGGATTTCGCTGGGTTGGAGATGGCCGGCATTTTTTTCCATTATCGCTGAAAAATAAACCCGACCATCTCAAACCCGGCGAACTCCAAGGCATTTGGCCGGGCTAAACAGTATTATTAAAAAAAAAAAGATGGCCGGCCATCTTTTTCGATAATACGGTTCCGGCCGGCTGTAGCACCGCCGCCAACATAGATCGCCGGCGATCTATTTGGCCGGCGACGTTCAATTATGCCCCTCCACGTTAGCCGGCTCCACAAACTTGGAAATTCAATGCTAATGCCCGGACATTTCCTAGTACTGAATTTCCAGGTTTAGCACCAGCGGCAGTCAGCAAAATGCTGCATATTGACCCCATAGTGTTTTGTTTCCAAGGTATTTGGTATCAAAAAATGTGGAAATAAGAATCAACAACCAAGTTGTAGCAGAAACATTTTATTGGACTGCTCAATATATCTTTGATACGCTTTCAAGAGTTATCCTCTCTTCATCAGGTCGGTGAAAAAATAATGCAGTTATAGTGGGCTTCAATAGTAGAAATTCAATTAGGTTTTAGGTTGGCTTCATATGTTCATACAGCTCAGCAAAAAAGGGGAAGGGGGGGAGACAGACAGAGGTGATGGGACAGTGACACTTTATAGATCAAAGGCCTTATACTAGACCGTACTGGAACACAACCATATCACTGTCACAAAATTATGAGGAACACCAAAAACATACTAAAAAATATGTCACTGCCAACAAAGACCACTTCACATAAAAAAGTACACTTCTATGGGCTTACTTATGCTCCACTTTTACAAACTTGTGAATTTGCTGAGAAAACAGTATTTTTAATTGGAGGTTTATTTTTGTCAAACTAAGCAGTAATAAATAGGCAGTGATAATGTGCAGTGGTAAGAATATTACAAATAAAAACAAGTATTTTTTCACAGAGAGAGTAGTGGATGCTTGGAATGCCCTCCCGCGGGAGGTGGTGGAAATGAAAACGGTAACGGAATTCAAACATGCGTGGGATAAGCATAAAGGTATCCTGTGCAGAAGGAATGGATCCTCAGGAGCTTAGTCAAGATCGGGAGGCGGGGCTGGTGGTTGGGAGGCGGGGATAGTGCTGGGCAGACTTATACGGTCTGTGCCCTGAAGAGCACAGGTACAAATCAAAGTAGGGTATACACAAAAAGTAGCACATATGAGTTATCTTGTTGGGCAGACTGGATGGACCGTGCAGGTCTTTTTCTGCGTTCATCTACTATGTTACTATGTTACAAATAAAAACAATAGCATCTTATAACTTTAAGAAGACATGTAATATAAAAGACATCTAGTGGTATATTAACAATAGGTGATTTTGACTGTAAAACACATTAGCACAACCATTGATAACACTAATATGAAAGGAACTGATACTGATCAGCAATACTGATGCAAATATATCAAAATAACATTACGGAAAAGGGGCATCAAATGGATGAGTTCACCTTGATGCTTGGCCTATTCAAGAGGAAGATGGCTTCTGAAATGATTTTTTTTCTCTCATTTGCTCTTGCTTTTCCTATTGCTTCTACCTTTACTGCACCCAAATCTATTCATTCCGCCACATTTGCAGCCGACATTCAGAATATACTTAAGACATTTTGGGGCCCATTTACTAAGTTGTGCTAAAAGGTGGCCTGCGCTATGACTAGTGCCTGGGTTTCTCCACGTGCTGAGGCCACCTTTAGCACAGCTGTAAAACGGCAGAGTTTTCATTTCCTCAATTAATGGACACACGCTAATTTTGCAATTAGCATGTGGCCATTAGTGCGTGAGCCCGTATCGACACCTTTTTGTAGGCAGAACGGGCTGATATGCTAACCATATGCTAATCGGTAGATGTACGGCAATGTAGCTGCCTAAACGATTAGCGCTGGGCACTCCTACTCTCCGTCCTCCATATATGCCCCCAGCGCTAAAAAATAAAAAGTAGGAAGCATACACAGATCCCAAAACTACCGCAGGATGCCTCAGCCCACCCCCATGGTAGTGCATTTTCACTCACGGTAAGCAGTTAGTGCTTGCCGTCGCTTAGTAAAACAACCCCTTTATTCCATGGATTAAACATTTTAGGAGTGTTTATTGCAACAACTCACAAACACCTATGATAGCAGAGCACAAGGTTTATCGCATTTGTCAATAACCACCTCATTTCCTATTGGTTACATTGGTTTTGTTTGCTGTGCAAGCTGGCATAATATTGGTTTTCTATAAGTGAGCAATGTAGTAAATGATACCACAGAAAAGTAGACAAGAAACTCTCCAAGGCTGGTTGGACCAATAGACTGCAAAGACCGACTATAGGAAATAAATGCACTTAATAGACCCAATCCGATAGTGTAGTAATAATATTGGGTATTAGATGGTGATATCATGGCAGCATGTTAATGCATATTCATGAATGGGTGAGGGATAAACAAAAAAATGAATGCACAAGCTTTATGATAATGTGCATTAGAATTACTTCTTTGTCTCTCTCTCTCTATATATAGGCTTCACACTGACACTCCCCGTTAGTGCTGTCAGGAGGGAGATGAGCTTTTGACTCTGAAGATAGCTTGCTCAGTACAGGGATGAAAGAAGACAGTAGCTGTTGTGAATTCTGACTGCTCTGTCATTTGTCATAACTATTTTTCCTGTTATGCTCTTTCCCTTTTATTTTTCTGTTGCCTTTCTTTTTGTTCAGAAGCTTGAATGTAAATGTTTGTGGTTTGTTCTCATCAACCTCAACTTGTGAAAGGAAATTACTAGACAGTGGCTGAGTGGGCGTGCAGAATCATGGAAGGTTGGAGACAGAGTAGGAGCATGTCTGTCTAAGAGGGGCAAGAAGCAAAGCTGGGAAGAAGAGGAGGTGGTAGAGAGAGAAGGAGGAGGGGAGGCGCAACAGCACCAGATCACCTACACCAGTATAAACAGAAGGGATACAGGAAGAGCAGCAGGGTAGCAGCCAATGACTGGCCACAGAGGCAGGTGGAGCTTTTGGAGGCTTGTATAGCTCACTCCACACCCAGATGGTGAAAATATTTCCTTTCAGTATGGGTTCCTATATACAATCTCTGTCTCCCACAGCAAGAAGCCTTGTTTTGAATCAGTGATATTTGCCTTTGTCTGGTCTACTTTGTCCCTTGAAGGGGGTAGGAAGGGAAGGGATGGGATAGGTAGGGTGGGGAAATTATGGGCTGGAAAGGGATAGTTTTGGTTGAGTTTACTAATTGGTGGTTTACTGTAGGGCTATGAGTCTAAGCTTTTTAGAATTGGAATATTGGTTGGTCATGGGGTGGGGAGGGGGTTGGTGTAGTAAGGATGGGATTTGAACTAGTAAAAGAAGTTGAACTATTCATACATTTGTTCATTTAATGTATTTTTGTTTATTGGTTCAATAAAAAGCTGTTTAAAGTAAAAATGGTATGGGGTTTGCCCCAAAGGACGTATGAAAAGAGACATGAAAAGACCCTAGAGGAAAAAAATGGATGGGGGAGGGGGAAGTGATAAAATTAGAGGACATGAATTTAAGTTGCATGGTGATAGACTTAGGAATAGTATCAGGAAATACTTTTTCATGGAAAGGTTGATGGATGTCTGGAATACCTTCCCGGTGAAGGTGGTGGGGACATAAATGATGGAATTCAAATATACTTGGGATACACACAGCATATCCTTGTAGAAAGAGGATGGAATCAAAGAAAATTTTAAACTACCTTCACACTTAAAACGGGGCATACACAGAGCTGCACAGAGGTATGTACAACTCTGGCTTCTTTTGGGGCTGACTGGATGGACCATACAGGTCTTTATCTGCTGTCATTTACTGTGTTATTATGTTACATATAAAAAGAAAAGGATAATTTTAACAGGCATTAATACAACAGAGAAAAACATTTCTAACATATTAAATCCTCAAGTCCACTTTTAGAGGACAGAAAAGGAAATTCATCCAAAGGTAAATATATTATTTCCCAAAAAAGAAAAGAAAGAAGGGGAAGCTACACCCTTAATTAATATATGCCTTTCTTATCTTTATTACCTCTTAGGTCTTAACAATTTTCTCCTGCTCCATTACAAATTTTTAAAAGTGTGAAGAATCAAAGAAAATATATTTCTTCCCTTGAAAATGCATTAAAGATCTACATGGGATATGCAGCAAGTAGGTATTCCAAGGCCAAATCGCCCCCCCCCCCCCCAATTGCTACTCAGGCCGCCGGTGCCTCAGCCCGCCCTCAGCTCCGTCGACAGCCCCTCTCCATCCACCACCAGGCCCCCTGCATTCAAATCAATTCGGCAGTGCCTCACCTCCGTATGAAAGCGCAGTGGCAGATCGCCTCCCTTCGGGCCTTCCCTCCCTGTGGTCCGCCCTCGCGGAAACAGGAAGTTACATCAGACGAGGGCAGAACACAGGGAGGGAAGACCCGAAGGGAGGCAATCTGCCGCTGCGCTTTCACACAGAGGTGAGGCGCTGCCGAATCAATTTGAATGCAGGGGGTCTGGTGGCAGACTGAGAGGGGCTGTTGACGGAGCCGAGGGCGGGCGGGTGAGACCGGGGACTGTGGCGCAAGATGGGCGTCCTTCTCACAGGGTCGCCCAAATCGGTATAATCGAAAGCCGATTTTGGGCGTCCCCAACTGCTTTCCGTCGCAGGGACGACCAAAGTTCCCAGTGGCGTGTCGGAGGCGTAGCAAAGGCGGGACTTGGGCGTGCCTAATACATGAGCGTCCTCAACCCATAATGGAAAAAAAGGGTGTCCCTGACGAACACTTGGACGACTTTACCTGGTCCTTTTTTTCTTACGACCAAGCCTCAAAAAGGTGCATGAACTGACCAGATGACCACTGGAGGGCATCGGGGATCACCTCCCCTTACTCCTCTCCAGTGGTAACTAACCACCTCCCACCCTAAAAAAAAACTTTTTAAAAATATTACGTGCCAGCTTCTATGCCAGCCTCAAATATCATACCCAGCTCCAGTGACAGTAGTATACAGGTCCCTGAAACAGTTTTAGTGGGTGCAGTGCACTTCAGGCAGGCAGACCCAGGCCCATCCCCCCCTACCTGTTACACTTGTGGTGGTAAATGTGAGCCCTTCAAAACCCACCAGAAACCCACTGTACCCACATCTAGGTACCTCCCTTCACCCATAAGGGCTATGGTAGTGGTGTACAGTGGTTGGGAGTGAATTTTGAGGGGGGTGGGGGGCTCATCACACAAGGTAAGGGAGCTATGCACCTGGGAGCAATTTATGAAGTCCATTGCAGTGTCCCCTAGGGTGCCCAGTTGGTATCCTGGCATGTCAGGGGGACCAGTGCACTATGAATGCTGGCTCCTCCCATGACCAAAGGTCTTGCATTTGGTCATTTCTGAGATGGGCATCCTTAGTTTCCATTATCACCGGTCTAAGGACGATGATCTCTAGGAACGACCTAAATGTCAAGATTTGGGCATCCCCGACCGTATTATCAAAACAAAAGATGGACGCCCATCTTGTTTCGATAATATGGGTTTCCCCGCCCCTTCGCCGGGACGTCCTGCGAGGATGTACTCAGGAAATCTTGGGAGCCCCTTTCGATTATGCCCCTCCTTGTGATCACTTATTCCAGACAGAAGAACCTCAAAAAAAAGCTTTTGCTCTCTACCATGCCTGAACTACAATCTGCATTTTCCGAGTTGTTCTTGGGACATCAGAAATGTGGCAACTGTAGTGTCTGTTATCACGTCCGAAAGATAGATGTTTTTGTACATCCTAAAACACAGAAGTCGGACGTTACATCAAACATCAAACTGCAACACTACGCATGCTCTGTACACAATCCAATGCACATGCTCCCTTTTCTATATTGGTAAGACAACAAGAATGATTTTTAAAAACGAATAATTGAACACTGGAGCTGCATCAACAGAAATATCAAATCTGCACCTTTTGGTCACACATATTAGAACATAGCAGACTGTTCTGTTGACGTCCCAAAGTTTTTCAGGACAGGAAATTTAGACAATTTACCCTTACAGGAAGAACAAAGAATGATTTTAATTTCCATACCATTGCTCTACAATGTTTAAATATAGACATTGATTACCATCCCTTCCTAAAATCTTATCCCATCAAATCTATTCTTATAACATTGTTTAGTTTTTTAACTCAAGTCCACACTATCCATTACCTCTTAATTATATATACACTTTCCCCTTAGGTAGACACCTAAAGCCTTTTCCTTATATATTACAACATCTTGTACCTATTGCTTCATAAGCACATTTTCCTTGGTGGTTACAGCTCTCTTTTTAGATTATTAGAATCATTTACATTATGTAAGTGTCCTTTAGGTATTTCACTATTCTGATGCTGTTTTCATTCCTTTTAGCTTTTCTGAATTTATGGATACACCCTGTACAAATATTATTAAGAACATAAGAACATATGCATTGCCATACTGGGACAGACCAAAGGTCCATCAAGCCCAGTATCCTGTTTCCAACAGTGGCCAATCCAAGTCACAAGTACCTGGCAAGATCTCAAAACAGTACAATATATTTTATGCTGATTATCCTAGAAATAAGCAGTGGATTTTCTCAAGTCCATCTTAATAATGTCTTATGGACCTTTCTTTTAGGAAGATATCTAAACCTTTTTTAAACCCCACTATGCTAACTGCTTTTACCACAGTCTCTGGAAATGAATTTCAGAGATTAATTACACATTGAGTGAAGAAATATTTTCTCCAATTTGTTTTAAATTTACTACCTTGTAGCTTCATTGCATGCCCCCTAGTCCTAGTATGTTTAGAAAGGGTAAACAAGCGATTCACATCTACCCGTACCATTCCACTCATTATTTTATATACCTCTATCATCATCATTATGATGTTCACCAGTCTTGGTGATAACACTTATACCACTGCTCTTCACGGTCCTACATTCCTTTATTGTTTACTTCTACACTGTCGTGGCCATCTTTAGTGCACCATGCGCAGTGTTCGCCACTGTTGTGGTGCCAAATTCACACTCCATCACCTTTTAAATACCCAGAGTCCTCACTGCTCTGTTTCTTTAGCGCTTTCGAGAGAAGCAATTCATGTGATTCTCCAGCATCTCTATAAAGGTAACATCTTCTCTTTTTCAATGCATCTTGCGTTTTTATTCAGCTTCTGTGCTTCTCTAGCACAGTTTCTCCAGTTCACCAAACTAAGCCCGCTGAGACATCTTTCATTTCGATAATACAGACAGGGATGCCCAAATCTCAACATTTAGGTCAACCTTAGAGATGGTCGTCTCTGGTTTTCGACGATAATGGAAACCGAGGACGCCCATCTCAAGAACGACCAAATCCAAGGCATTTGGTCATGGGAGGAGCCAGCATTCGTAGTGCACTGGTCCCCCTGACATGCCAGGACAGCAACCGGGCACCCTAGGGGGCACTGCAGTGGACTTCAGAAAAAGCTCCCAGGTGCATAACTCCCTTATCATGTGTGCTGAGCCCCCCAAAACCCACTCCCCACAACTTTACACCACTACCATAGCCCTAAGGGGTAAAGGGGGGCACCTACCTATGGGTTTCGGGTGGGTTTTGAAGGGCTCACATTTATTAGCACAAGTGTAACAGGTAGGGGGGAATGGGCCTGGGTCCGCCTGCCTGAAGTGCACTGCAGTACCCACTAAAACTGTTACAGGGACCACATACTGCTGTCATGGAGCTGGGTATGACATTTGAGGCTGGCAAAAAATGTTTTTAAAAAATTTTTTTTAGGGTGGGAGGGGGTTTGTGACCACTGGGGGAGTAAGGGGAGGTCATCCCCGATTCCTTCCGGTGGTCATCCGATCAGGTTGGGCACCTTTTTGAGGCTTGGTCGTGAAAAAAAATAGACCAAGTAAAGTCAACCAAATGCTCGTCAGGGATGCCCTTCTTTTTTCCATTATCGGCCAAGACACCCATCTCTTCAGCACGCCCCAGTCCCGCCTTCGCTATGCTTCCAACAGGCCCCCATGAACTTTGGTCATCCCTGCGACGGACTGCAGTTGAGGACTCCCAAAATCGGCTTTTAATTATGCCGATTTGGGTGACCCTGAGAGAAGGACGCCCATCTCCCGATTTGTGTCAGAAGATGGGCGCCCTTCTCTTTCGAAAATGCCCCTGACAGTATACAAAATTTAAAGAAAAAAACAGTGCATTTCAAAGCAATAACAAACATAATACTCATTGATGATATGATATTATCCTAACATTGCATTCCATCAGAAATCAAGAGGTCCCACCCAGAACCCACTGTCCATACATACAATTAAAAAGAAAACACCCCTGTAGCATTCCTCAGGTCTGCCCCTGCCACACCCCTACATTCTATAAATTTGGTGCATAGGACCACCATATTAAACAATTAAGGATAAACACACACAGCAATCTGATAAACAAATTGCCTCTTCATTTCTTCTTAGTCTGCTTTCTTGAAGGAAAAGAATGTGTAAGTCCTTAAATTGAAGGAATGATCCACAAGAAACCATAAACAAGAAAATAGATATACAAATCACATAGACAAAATGAAATATGATGCAAACCAAGCTATTAATCCTTCAATGTGATACACTGAATACATGGCTAAGTCAGCAATTTCCGAGATATAACCAGTCTAATTGGAAATAGAGATCAAAAACTAGAAGCTGAAGTAACCTCAGAAAAAGATAAAACAATTTTGTTCTTTAAAAAGGTCTTAATGTGCTCAGAGACCAAAGATGTACTTATTCCCCACAAGTTTATAAAATGCTTACAGGGAAATTCTGAAAGGAATGTTCCCCCAAGAGAAACTTACCAGGGCACACAAAGGGATGCATCTCTTCTTTTTAGTTTCTGTACCTCAGCCAACATCAAGAAAATGCATGTTTTAAAGAACATCAACTGCACATCTCTATACTTAAAGAAAAGGCAGAAAATTCTGTCTTTATCTCAGACTCTAAAGTTACTAACACAGCTAGACAGTGAAACATCCACATCTGAAGTCTCCAAAACATTTATATAATTGCGAGGTATTTTAAGGACACTTGTTCTCAAAACCCTGCTGCCTTGAAGCTCCTACTTGCAGGGCTGGGTTAACCATTAGGCAAACGAGGCAATCATCTAGGGTGGCAGCATCTGGGGGGGGTGGGGGGGGGGAAGCAGTGGCAAACAGCAGCTGTAGTGAAAATAAAATAATAGGTCTAGACAGACAGACATTCTTAAAGAAGCATCACTGCATTCTTTTACTCTCAGGGGTGATGGACTATATTGAAGTAGATTCACACACACACGCACATAAAAAAAAAACAGGGTAAAAGCCCCTATGTAAAAATCTCTATATATAAAAGGCACCACCAACGTTCTAAATGAAGCCTCCAGCCGGAAGTGTGAAGGGGGAGAGATATCCAGTTTCCCCATGAGTGTCTGACCCGCCCTCACTCTCTCTGTAACACAAACAGTGAAGGAAAACACAGCAAAGCACGAAATCAAATCGCTCTCTCTGTAACAGTGAAGGACTCAGAGGGGGGAGGGGAGAGAGGGCAGAAGCTCTCACTATCTCTGTAACACAAACACAGCACAGCAGGAAACTTAAGACTGAAGGACTCGACTCCGAGGGGGAAGGGGACAGAGAGCAGAGGGGACAGACAGCACAGGGGAAGGGAGAGAGGGCAGAGGGCAGGGACACACACACTCCCACATGCACACAGAAGAAAACTTTGCTAGCCCCCGTTTCATTTGCATCAGAAACGGGGCTTTTTTACTAGCAATGTATAAAAACAGAGTAGACGAACTGTACATCACAACAAATTTATTTCCGCTTCTCAAGAAATAGACCCAAGGTACTAGGTTTCAGCAATGAAATGCCTGCCTCAGGGGTCATGCACACTGTCTTCTGTAGCAAACAGTCCTTGTAGAAAAACGAAACACTTACCCCCCTGTTTACTAAGCCGTGCTAGTGGCTGTCGTGCGGCAGTGCCGACACAGCCCGTTCAAAGTAAATGGGCTGTGTCGGCATTAGCGCAAGGCAGCCACTAGCGTGGCATAGTAAACAGGGGGGTTAGTCAGCAACAGACAAACATGACAAACTTCCTTGATGCACAACCAGTCTCTCCTGCCATGTCAGGACTATTCCTTGAGAAGCGGAAATAAACTTGTGATATACAGTTTGTCTACTAGAGTCTTTTTGCCCACCCCTACTCTGTTTTTATACAATTTTCAAGTAACCCATTTATCCAAGTATATAGAGTTTGAAAAGTACCCTCAATGGCAGGAAGTAATTCCATAAAGCTAGTTTTAATTTTCAGTATATAAAGCACATTTTACACAAGGAAACATGTTCACAGAAAACTGTATGTGGGCGTACTCATGTAGAAAGGAAGCACATTTAAAAATTGCACCTACATTTATGTGATCTATGTGGCATGGATGGGCAAACTGGATAGGCCATATGCACCCCAATATTCAAAGCTATTTACCTGACCATTGCATAAAGAAATCATTCAAAAAAAGAAAATGAAAGAAAAAAAAAAACCTTTTCAGGAAAGAAGAGCAAAACACTTATCCGAAAATAACTGCTATCATTCATGTAAGGATGAAAAATACCCAACTATTACCACTTGTCCATATCCACCTGCATATCCTCAGATAAATGATTCTGCTCCAATGCAACACCGTGTTTTCCCCTAAAGACTCCATCATGGATTTTCACCAAGGTTCATTGATCTTTGTCATGTGCAACTCACCTTGTCATTTGGATTTGTTCAAAACATGCTGCAGATAAGAAGGTGCATATGGACAAGTGTTAATTTGAGTGTTATATAGGTTGGTTTATTAATAACAAAGGTTATGTGAAATGTGGAAGGGCATTTTCGATATGACATCTAAATCTGACTTTGGACGTTTTGCTGAAAACGTCCATAAATCAACTGGCGAACGTGGAGGGGCATAATCGAACGCAAACGCCCATGTGTAAGAATGTCCATCTCTGAGAACAGGTCCGTGAAGGGGTGGGCCGAATCGTATTTTTGAAAAAGATGGACGTTTATCTTTAGTTTCGCAAATACGGTTTGTGCCAGGCAAATGCATTGGATGTGGGCGTTTTTGAGATGTGGGCGTTTGTTTGAGCTGGGTGTTTTCGTTTTTCAGCGATAATTGAAACCAAAGCGTCCCAGCTCAAAAATGACCAAATCCAAGTCTTTGGGTTGTGGGAGGGGCCAGGATTCGTAGTGCACTGGTCCCCCTCACATGCCAGGACACCAACCAGGCACCCTAGGGGGCATTTTTAAAAAATAGGAAAAAACATTAAATTACCTCCCAGGTGCATAGCTCCTTTACCTTGGGTGCTGAGACCCCCAAATCCCCCCAAAACCCACTCCCCACAACTCAACACCACTACCATAGCACTTAATGGTGAAGGGGGCACCTACATGTGGGTACAGTGGGTTTTGGGGGGGGGGTTAGAGGGCTCCCATTTACCATCACAAGTGGTACAGGTAGGGGGGATGGGCCTGGGTCCGCCTGCCTGAAGTGCACTGCTTTACCCACTAAAAGTGCTCCAGGGATAGGACTTGTTGCTGCTGTATAACCTTGGCACAACAGTTCACACCGTAAGACTAATCTCGCTGAAAACGTCCTTTATTTCAATAACCACGTTTACTCACAGTTAACTGCAGATCAGAGGTTGTGCCCCACTGGCAACAAGCCTCCCTGGTACTAAGCTTAGCAGTAGCTCAGAGCTGGCAGAATGGTGTACAATGCCCTCTTTCAGCAACATTCAAGGTAAGAACTAAGTTCTGTAACGTGGCTAACACAGGAAAGGGATCTAAAACGGACTTTCAAAAATGGCCACTACCTCGTGGACTACCGGAAACAAAACAGGGCACACTCTGACCCAGTAAGCAGAGGGAAAAGCACCATGGGAGAAGAGCCTATCAACTACCAACATCGTGAGACTGTAACACAAGCTAGTGAAATCACGGAGCCCAATACCCTACACCCACCACAATGCAATGCTGATGTGACCCTGCAGTGCACCCGAGAGCCACATCTGACCCAGGGAATGGCTGTGAGAGGATCGAACACATTCTGCTGTCATGGAGGTGGGTACGGAATTTGAGGGTGGCATAGAGGCTGGGAAATAAGGTTTTTGCAAGTGGGTTTTTTTTTGGTGGGAGGGGGTTAGTGACCACTGGGGGAGTCAGGGGAGGTGATTTCCGATTCCCTCTGGTGGTTATCTGGTCATTTAGGGCACTTTTTTGGGACCTGTTTGTGAGAAAAAAGGGGCCAAAAAAAGTGTCCTAAATTCTCGCTAAAAACGCATTTCTTTTTTCCATTATCGGCCGAACGGCCCATCTCTGCTCGGCCGATAACCACGCCCCAGTCCCGCCTTCACCACGCCTCCGGCACGCCCCCTGTCAACTTTATTCGTTCCTGCGACGGAGTGCAGTTGAAGATGACCAAAATCGACTTTCGATTATACTGATTTGGCCGCCCACGGGAAATGGATGCCCATCTCCCGAACATGGGCGTTTTTCTCCTTTCGAAAATAAGCAAGATAGTGATTTTCAAACCAGAAAAAAGTATTTTTGTTTCGAAAATGGCCATTTGCTAGATGTTTCTGTGCTCTGTGCATTTATCTTTTTGGACCATTTTGGGCAACAAAATGTCCAAGGGAAAAAAAGCACAAAAACAAGCCTTTGGGATGTAGGAGGAGCCAGCATTCTTAGTAGACTGGTCACACAGACATCCCAGAAGAGCAGTGGCGCACCCTAGGAGGCACTACAGTGGACTTCACATAAAAGGTCCTGGGCCAACATCTCACCAGTACCCTCTTGTATAGTATGCCCTCCAAAACCTACCAAGTCCTACTCTACCCAACTGTACACCACTACAGTAGACCTTATGGCTGCAGGTGACACCTATATGGGGGTACAGTAGTTTTTTTGGTGGGTTTTGGAGGGCTCACATTTTCCATCACAAGTGTAACAGAGTGCGATTTGGGCCTGGGTCCCCTTCTCTACAGTGCACTGCACTGACCACTAGGCTACTCCAGGGACCTGCTTGCTGCTGTAATAGGATTGGCACAAGGCAAAAAAAAAAAGGAATGCAACCTTTGCAGAACCAGCAAAAGACACAAAAACAGCAAAGGTGGTCCAGGAGGGAGGAACAATCAATGATTCAAATTTAATGTTTTTATTGGCCAAGTTTGAATAATAGCCTTCATCAGGGGTCATCAGATTCTTCAACAGCAAAAACAGGGGCCCTTTTACTAAGCCGCATAGGCTCCTACGTGCACCCAACGTGCGCCAAATTGGAGTTACCACCTGGTTACCACACGGCCCTTGCGGTAATTTCAATTTTGGCACGCGTCCGCTACATGCGTCTGAAAAATATTTTTTTTATTTTCTGACGCGCGTCAGCTATGCGCATCAAGTGGAATTTGTTGTACATAGACCATTACCGCCCAGTTACCTTGTGAGACCTTACCGCTGGGTCAATGACTTGCGGTAAGGTCTCAGACCCAAAATGGACACATGGCAATTTTTCATTTTTCCGCACGTCCATTTTCGGCAAAAAATAAATAAAAAAGGCACTTTTTGTAGGTGCGCTAAAAAATAATTCTGCACATGCCCAAAACACGCATCTACACTACCGCAGGCCATTTTTCAGCGCATCTTAGTAAAAGGACCCCACAATGAAAACAAGGTGGGAAACAATCATCTACTAGTACAATAACGCTTCCTTCCCTGAGGCAGTTAATAGTACTTTATACGTTGGATACAGCACTTTGGATAAATTGCTGTGCTTTTGGATGGATGACAAATTCATATTCACCCTGTTGCTATGAAGCCTTGGAGGGTTGAATTATGCCACTCTGATGTATCCAACAATATTTATATGTTAGAGAAAGAATTCAGTTATTGGGAGCAAGTTATATAATAATTGGGTGAATAGGACTGGCAATAACATATGAAGCTGCCATAGAGGCTGGTATGTACAGTTTATTTCACATCTTTGGAAGGTTGGAGGGGGTCATGCCTTAATCCCTCCAGTGGTCTTATATTCTCATTTAGGGCACCTTTTGTGACTTTAGTCATCATTGAAACAGTTCTAGAATAAAATGTCTAACTTTTGGCCTTGCATATTTTTGCTTTGTTCCATTATTTATTTTAGTTACATTTGTACCCTGTGCTTTCCCACTCATGGCAGGCTTAATGCAGCTTACATGTGGAGCTGTGCCTGAAGTGGGAATTGAACTCATTTCCTCAGGACCAGAGTCCACCACCCTAACCACTAGACCACTCCTCCACTCCATTTATGGTAGAAAAACATCCAAGTTTTGGGAACGCCCAAATCCTGCTACCAACACGCCCCCCCCCCCCCCCCCCCCCAACATGCTCTCTTGAGATTTGGATGCACTGCATATGAACTGCATAGAAAAACATCTTTAAAATGGGTTTCATAAATAGCAATTTGGACATTTTGGCAAAATTTAAAAAAAAAAGTCCATCTGCTGTTTTGTGCCTTTTTGGATGGTTTTCTGTTTTGAAAATGAGCTCCTAAGTTTCCCAGTATTTTTAGATTTTTCTTTTTTTTTTTAATTTTGACCTGACTGGGTTTGATTTTTGAGAATGTTGGGGTGTTCTCATTGTTTTTTGGGTCTATAAATATGAAACAAAGCTTAAAATTATGATGCCTTATTATGAATTTTTACTGGATCATTGGGCACATCACTTGCCTTTTTCAAATGTTGTACCTGAGTCAATGGCGATGGAAGTGACTCATCCACGGTCAGAAAGAGCATCACTGGGAGAATCCAGATAGGAGCCCTGGCTTCCCTGGTTCACAACCTGTTCAACTACCACGTATTCATGTACTCTGGAAGAAGCAGCAGATACGTAGCAGGAGGAGAGGGGGGGCACAAAGGGAGCAGCTGTTCCCCCAAATGGATTTTGAATGAAAAGGCACCTACGTGTATCGGCCCTTCAGCCTTGTGCTGGTGCCTATTTACAAAATAACCGCTCTCCCTGACATCAAAACCTGGCTACACTTCTGAAGAGTTGTATTTCATTATCACAATCTTGATGAGGGTGAAGGGTGAGCATAGGGTCCTGAAACCAAATAAAGGGGGGGCACAAAGAAAGAGGTTCACCTAGAGCAGAGCCTCGAAAACTGCGGGACCCCAAAACCTAGAGGCTCAGCATATGCAAATTGATGTTATACATATTCATTGCGCATAGAAAAACCCTCTGGCTATGGAGTCCTCCTGGCAGGTTTGCAAAGCCCTGGACTAACAGTTTTGTAGTTTTTCATTTTCACCTTCTTTCTACTTTTGGGGAGTGGTATTCCTCCTGCTAGGGATGTGCATTTGTTAGATGTGTCTTCAAAATCTGACTGAGAACTTAAGCTATGAATTAACATGGATTAGTTCAATTAATATAAGTAAAAGAGTTATACTGGACTTTTTAGGTATGGGTTTTACGATTTTAACCATCTCATTGCAGTGACAGTTATTGAGCAGGAATTGTCAAAATGTTACCAGTCTACAGGCCAGAAACACTAAAATGTAAGACTTGTCTGAATAATTCCCATAGTTCCTCTGACAAATTTTTTTCAACATCAGTACCATAGGGTCTGGTTGAAAAATGACTGTTGCCAAGGTCTCTCACCCACTCTGTCAAATGCCTCTTGTACTATATTAACTTTGTTTCTGGTTACTGGTGCCTAATAGATTATGAGACCAACTTCACATTCCTTTCTTTCTGCTTCTGTAATTCTAAGAAAACTGCTGACATCCTTCCTATCCTGACAGTGTTCGCTCACTGGCAAGCTGAGATGCTGTGACAAATTCAAATCCCTATCCATGCTGTGGTTCCACAAGTCAGATTTAGTTACAAAATAAAAATGATATTTGTGCAAGTCCATATCTAATGTGAATGTTTTTTTTCCATACTTGTTCTGAGCCAATAGGTTCATCAGTAAAACATATTACTTTTCAGCTATTATGTCTGGGAATTCAAGTCACATCAGCTTAATAATGCAGACTCCTAGTCCAACATGGGTAATTACAGTGACTGCCAACAGTCCTTGCCTCCAAGAATTTAGGGATATCCCCATCCGACACTCATCTAGGGGATCCTGACCAGCTCAGTACTCCAGGTAGGAGAGACTGGTGATTCATAGTGCTCAAAGGTTACATGTCAGATGAAAGAAAGAGAGACATCCTTTTCTTTCTGAGAAGTTCCGAGAGACAAGGACATTTCTCTGGTAAGTGAACACTATTTTGCTTGTGCTTTGGGAATTTAAAGATTAGGGTTTAAAGGAGGAATTTTAGGTTAGTGATAGGCAAAATAAAAATATAAAAAGCAAATTTTATCAACTAATCTCCATAGTCTTTTCCACTTAGTTTTAAAAACTTTGTACCACAGCATTAACAGATAGAATCTAGCAGGTACTGCAGGATCTAGTTTAGTATTAAGGGGGAATAAAGAGAGAGAGAGAGAGAGAAAAGCAAGCATTATTAACTAGTTGCCAAAGTGTACAAACCCTTTTCCCATAGTTTTAAACTGAAATTTTCTCGAGAAATAGGCATTTTCCCATAGTTTTAAACTGAAACCTTTTCTAGAGGTAGAAACTAAAAAGCCAAAAACTCTTGTTCTAAAAGGCAGTTATTTTCTGTTCCTTGGCTGCTGGAGAGGTAGTACACCAACAACCTCAATTAAGTGTTAATTAAGGTGTGGGGAAGTAGAATACTTGCATAGGTTGCTGAGTCAGCTTCAAAGAGCCTGTTTAAAAAAGGCTCCTTAGATTCAAAACTATATAAAGAGGAAAGGTCCCACTGAACTTTCTTTCTGAGAAGTTCCAAGAGAAGAGGACATTTCTCTGGTAAGTGAACACTATTTGGCTTGTGCTTTGGGAACTTAAAGATTGGGGTTTAAAGGAGGAATTGTAGGTTAGTGATAGGCAAAATAAAAATATGCATATGTTATAAAATACCTGTGTACTCACGTACTTTACAGGCTAATATTATGTCTGCTCTCAGGCATGTGTAACTGTCCCAGGCGCATATAAATATCTGCTTCCAGGCACGTGTAACTATCTGCTCCCAGGTACGTGTAACTGTCTGCTCCCTAAATTACGCACAGAGTGGGTATATTCTATAATAATGCGCATAGATTTTAGAAACATCTATGCCCCACCCATGGCCACGGCCCCTTTTCAACTAAGCAACTTAGAATTTAGGTGCACCACATTACAGAATACGCTTAGCAAGTTAAGAATATTATAACATAAGCATTGCCATACTGGAACAGACCGAAGGTCCACCGAGCCCAGTATCCTGTTTCCAACAGTGGCCAATCCAGGTCACAAGTACCTGGCAAGATCCCAGAACAGATAATCTTAATTAATGACAGTTAGTGCTAACATCCAGTTAACAGCGCCAATAAGTTAGTTAACCAATTAAGTTACGTGCATTGTTATAGAATATGCTCCGATTTCCGTACGGAGTTTAAGATGCAATATATAGAACTTGGGGGTTAATTGCTAATCAGTACATCAAAACACAGAAAAATGTAGGTAGAGAAAGACCATATGGCCTATCCAGTCTGCCCATCCATGCCATCTACTCTCCCTATTGTATTACATACGTTCTTATACTCTGCAAACACCCAATCAGGTTTTATTTGGATTACATAATAAGAGATCCAGCAATATCTAGAGAATAACAAACAGAAACCAACATGTGAAATACAATAATACAAGTCATAGCATAGCAGCCGGTTAAAAATTGCTCAAAAGGTTCTCAAAGCTTTCCTTAAAAGAGAATAGCTTTGCAATGATCTAATTTCAAACAGAAGTTCATTCCAAATAAAAGGCATGAACTTAGAGATCCTAAGTACTTGTCCCAAACTCTCTTGAATTCAGATACTATTTTCATCTCCACCACTTCCACCAGGAGGCCCTTCCATAAATTGACCACCAATTAGCACCAATCAATACCAGTTATAGGCAATTGGTTGTTAATACCAAAGAGCAGCTAATTAAACAATTCATGCATGTAAATTGACGCTATAACCTGTATGTGCAACTTTGTGCACTAAACATAAAATTGTGTGCACAAGTTTATAGAATTTGGGAGTCTCTGGTTGTAGTTTTGAAATGTTAGGGTCTTTGCTCTCATATTTCTGTCTTTGGTAAATTATAGTGATCTCTTAGAAAGCCGTTTTCAGTTGTCTGAAGCGATGCAAGGTGTATGTGCAACCCAGAGAACACCTTTGTATAACCTTGCTAATGTACACACACTGTGAAAACTTGCACGTACTTTCAGTAATGGTGGGGAGAACAGTTTTCATCCAAGGCAATCTACTAGGGTTAGAGCACATATTCAGGCACTATGAGAACGTGCTTTTATGCTTGATTGAGCTATTATTGTAAACCACCAAGCTGCCACTGGCGACTGGCAGTATAGCAAGTGTAATAAAATAAATACATTAAAAAACACAATGCAGATTTTTAATCTAATCTGAAGTTAATATACTGCCTTTATGGTCCATGAAATGACGCCAATGTGATTTACAATCGAGCAAAATATATAGCTAATTTCTATGTACATTCCCAGAGGTGGAGAATGAGCAGAGCAGAGGCAAGATTGGCACTTACGCACATTTCTTATACAGGTATAAGCATCAATGCTACTGGCACATATGTGCCCAAAGTCACTCTCTTGTCATGGAGCAAATTTAACTGTGTGGGAGCTTTAAAGAAGGCATTTTTTTTTACAGACAACAACCCCTGGATTCTATATAGTGCGCCTAGTGTTCTGTGCTAAAATACAAGCATATTCTATAACAATGCAATTAACTTAATTGGCTTAACAAGCCAATCAGCGTTGTTAACAGCAATTAAACAATAATGAGCACTAATTGACAATAATTAACATTTATGTGTGCAAATCGCTAAATGTATTCTGTAATGCACAGTGCCTAAAGTTTAATGCACACAGGGACGTGGTTATGGGTGGGGAAATGGGCATTTCATGGGCGTTGCACAATTTATGCATGCTGTTATAGAATATGACTCTCATCGCTTAAATCTACTCACCAGGATTTATGTCATGTTTTTGCTGGTGTAAATGAAGGCACATTGTCATGTCCCCTACCTCAACGCAAGCGGGGTCCTCAGGCTGCACGGGGTCCCATCGACATGCACACTTGACTGGCACTGCCTGAGCCATGTGTGTGTAGTCCTCTCTGGGTTTGTTCAGAGAGCAGTGGTTGCAGGCTCCTTAAATGTTTTGCTTCCATGCACCTGTTTCTGCTCTCTCTCTCTCTCTCTCTCTCTCTCTCTCTCTCTCTCTCTCTCTCTCTCTCTCTCTCTCTCTCTGCCTGGCTCCCAGGCTCTTTGATTGCTTTGCTTCCACCCACCTGGGTCTGCTCTTCCTCTGTCTGGCTTCTCTTGCTTCTCTCCTATTGGTCTTCCGGTTTCTCCTTCCCCTGCTCTTGTCCTATGGCTGTGCCCCTTCTCCCTGCTGATGTCAGACGCCAGCACTTTATCAGCTAAGCTCTCCCTGGACTCCATGCTTCGGCTTCTACTTTGGTAGGTGTTTCTAACTCTATAGTCTGCTTCTTATCTACTGGTCCTTTGTTGCTGACTTTGCCTGTACCTGGATTACCCTTCTGCCTGCTGCCTGCCTACTGACTTTCGCCTGTACCTAGATTACTCTCTTGCCTGCCTACTGACTTTCGCCTGTATCTGGATTACTCTCTTGCCTGCTGCCTGCCTACTGACTTGCTTGTACCTGGATTACTCTCTTGCCTGCTGCCTGCCTACTGACTGCCGCTTGTACCTGGATTACTCTCTTGCCTGCTGCCTGCCTAGCCGATACATTCATCACCCCGCTTCCAGCTCCGTCCCGTAAGTCCTGCAGGCCGCCCGCACCTAGGGGCTCAACCTCTGGGGAATAGCGGTCAGTGCAGGTGAAACCCAGGGTTGTCCAGCCGCCAAGCAGAACCTTGTCCGAGTACCGGGTTCAGCAGCGCTCTACTTGGTACAAGAACTCACAAGTCTGACACACATAGATTTAGGCACTAGGGTTTCAATTAAGCGTATTCTATATATTGCACCTAAATCTAGGCGCTGCTTATAGAATACACTTAGACGGAAATGTTTTCCGCACAGATTTTTTAGGCACCATATATAGAATCCCCCCTATACGTTCCTATGTGTCTTCTCTGCCTAGACACCTTGTTAAAAGAATTATTTTTCCTATTTTACTGGTTTTACTATTTGGAACAAAGCGTTAACTGCCACATTGGTTGCAAGATAAAAAGGTGTCACACCCTCCAAAGCATCTGGTTTATGGAGCCATGCAAAACGAATTGCACATAGACAGAATATCCAGAAGATTCAAACAGTGAACAAGAAGGAACAGATTTACTGAAAGATAGTTCCTCTTGTATGCACCTAAGGCTAAAATGCTTAGTATAAGAGACCTGCAAAGTTCCTTGGCTTAAAACATAGTACAGCAATGAGTTATTGGACATCCAGGCATATTACCACATCTGTTATTTCAGGTTAAATTGTCTGCAGTGCTGTAATGGATCACTGGTTTGTATTTCATGGGGCATCACAGCAAATTATGTCACTACTGCAGGTAATATATCTCTCCTTGCTGCCATGTGCTTCACTGACTTTCTGTACATCCATAGTGGAGCTGATTCACAAAAAAAGTCACACTTATGCATGCTAAACCATTTTAGCATGCCTAACAATAACTTATTTGCTAAACATTTACCGCATAGTATTGTAAAAGTCACCAAGAATTGTGTGCACAAATTTGAGCATGTGCCCAATTTGCGTGTGCAATTTAATTAAATAACAAGCTGATCGGTGCAAATAATTAGCATTTTAGCAAGCAATTATTGGCACTAATTAAATTTAATTGAACTTTATGTTCATAAATTTAGGCACAGGATGTGCACCTAAATTTTACATGTCATCTGAAAAAGGGGGTGTGGAAATGGGAAGGTCATGGGTGGAACGGGGGCGTTCCTAAAATTAATGCACATCATTATAGAATAATGGGGATACGCATCTAATGTAGGTGTGTACATTTGTGCCATGTTTCAGTTGGTGCAAATGGCCATTCCTGGGCGTAAACACTATTCTATAAGGTGTGCCTAACTTTAAGCGTGGCTTATAGAATAGTGCTTTATTGGCAGCAATTTTTTTTGGTGTTGTCTATAGAATCTAGTCCTTAAAGCGCATATTATATGTCTTTTGTTTCCAGATTTGATTATAATACCTCACCAGTAGCTTGAGCCAAGCTATTTTAGCAAGAAGATTTGCATGCCCCAAACTTACAATCATCATAATGAATTGAAAATGAAAGCATAGTGAGTGTCTGAAAATTGTAACCCTATTTACTAAAAGGAAAGGAGTGGGAATAGAGTCAGGCTCTTCAAAACAGACAGTCAGGCTCTTCAAAACTGATCACTGATGCTGGATATCAATCAGAATCTTTATTGATTCTGATTGATATCCAGCGTCGCTGGTCTGTTTTGAACAGCCTGACTCTGTTCCCACTCCTTTCCTTTTCCTGTTATTCTCCGTGGGACAATTGTGTTCTTTCCACTTTCTGTGGTTCTGATCACCCTATTTACTAAAGCACAACCTAATTAAGTGATTGCACGTTGGTAACCCATTCTGGACTCTCATGGAGCAGTGAATGCACCCATTATAAGAATCACTAGCTAGTCAGAGACAATGGAGGTATTACTATTACTACTACTTATAATTTCTATAGTGCTACTAGACGTATGCAGTGTTGTACACTGAACATGTAAGAGACAGTCCCTGTTCGACAGAGCTTACAATCTAATCAAGACGAATAGGATAAATAAGGAATAAGGGAATTATTTATTACAAAAACACAAAGCACAGGCACTGAAATGTCTGACTTTTTTTTTTACAGCTCAAAATCAATAATTTACATATTTATTAAACTGTACCAACAATGAAGACAACAGAATACTGTCATTGACGATGTACTGTATTCGCTTTTTCCCTCTTTAACACAACTTAAAAGCGACACAGGTGTGCGTGCTCCTCTTTCTTCTCGGTGTTATTGTTATTGCCGACATCACTTTTGTTTTGAGTAGGCAGTGACACTGACGGCTTGGAGCTTAATTGTGCATTCAGTCTATTCTGACATCGCACAAACAGGTCCCATCAGAGTGCCATGTTCTGAAAGGGGCTTGTCACGTGCCGGCCTTAGAAACCTCAAATCAGACAAGGGCTTCTTCAGACTCTGACTCACCGAGCTTGTTTAAGGAGTGGAGAATATTTTGAATGTCATTATACATCAAAAGACGCAAGATGTGAAAGATGGTAGGGGTACATTTTTCCCTTTTTTTTTCCAATGTTTGATGTTCCGATGTTTCAGCTAGCACAATATAATTTAAGAGATACATCAAATTGGCATCAAACCAATTATTCAGGGAGTCTATTTTCTTGTTAGACGGTTGGGTCAGTCACAAATAAGCAACCCCTTATAATATGCCACTGAATCAGTGCTCTAATTTGAGAGCTAATGCACAAGCCTCATGACAAAAAAAACAAAACAAAAAAAATAAAAGACCCCCCCCCCCCCCAGATACTCAAATGCTGAGTTTCTTTCAGAGCTGTTTTTCTGCTTTCTCTTGTTTCTTGTACAGTAGGGATGCATGACATGATTTTGATTTCTCCATCACCTTCTTACAGTTCACCTTTGCCCATGATGTTGTCTGCTGCAAACCATCTGCACTCTTGTTACTGCACTGTCATTTAAATCCTGTGTTAAATGAAGGCCTTAGCTATCAGTCTCAATGCAGAGGAGTACACAGGAGCACAGAATACTTCACAGAGAAGAAAATTCCAGAACAGGTCACCAAACTTTGGGCACCAACCAGTTAATATTCAGCCACCCACGGTCAAAGGTGTTTTAAGTGCTAGCTATTGCTGGCTAAACTAGACCTAAATTATCAATGTCAGGCCAGCTCTGGGCACTGACATTGAATTTCTGAGTATGTGGTGGCTTTTGGCACTTATACAGGTCCTAATTGATATTCAGCTGGAACCTGTACAAGACATTTATTCGGACCCTGTCTATCATCCAGGACCCACATAAGGAGATCTATCGTTCCCCCTCCCCAATTCCTTTCCCCTCTCTCAACCCCATCCCCAACATGGCCATACCCCTCCTGTCCCCTCAACAAGATAAGGCCCCTAAAATGGTACAACCCCTCTCCCCACCCCTCCACCATAGCTGTACCCCCTTGACCCCCTATCAAAGGACATTCTCTCAAAATAAACTGACACCTAACTCACCCACTCCAACATAGATATAACCCCCTCCTGAACCCTCCCCAAGAAGAAAATTCCCCTCCTAAATCCAAGAAGCCCCCCCTCCCTGGCAATCTAGTGGGTATTCTGAGCAGGGGTCAGTGAACTCCATTCACTCCTGCCCCTGGTAGCTCTGCTGCAAAAAGGCAGCTGTGACCTTTAACCAGGTTAAATCTTTTTGAGTATTGACCCCCAAATTTCCATAGGCTGTGAGTCCATTCTTTATGAATATTTGTGTAAATTGGCACTGGAAGATCTAAAAGTAGGCTTGTACATTTATGTCAGGACTACGGCTGTCTTAAATGGGCACAGGATTCTGTAAGCTACCCACGCAAACGTGGACACATATATGATACCCCCATACCTCTGTCCTGTGAACACCTCCTTGCAATTAATTATATGCTAAGATATTTTAAGGGGGCCTTTAACTGAGGAGCACTAACAGATTTAGCGCACACTAAATGCTATGATGCCCATTATATTCCTAAAGGGCATCTTATCATTTAGAAAGCACTAATCATTAGCACATGCTAAATCCATTAGCGCGCCTTAGTAAAAGGACCCCTTAGTGCTTAATTACAGAATAGTGATAGGCACACTAGCGCATTTACACAAGTAAGTGTACATTCATGCATAAATAGCAGTATTCTATAAAGTTCAGGAAAGTGTCTGATAAGTGGCTGAGATTGTCCCAAGCCTCGTAATTTTTATTTTCCCTCCCTTATTATCTTTTCTTTTAATACTGTAACCTTTCCTTTCCCCATTTTCCTTACGTTTTTTTGTGTTGTTTTTAGTTTGTTGTGTTTCTCTTCCCTGAATTATTTTAACGGTTGTAAACCGCTTAGACTTCTTTGGAAAATTTGCAGTATATCAAGTAAATTGAACCTTTGAACCTTGAACGGGTATAATGTATTGTGACAAAAGAAGAGGCACAGAAAAGCCGCAGCAACAATTCAGAAATAAGAAAAAAAAGCAACCAAAAGAACCAGCCAGTGGCTAACAAAGCGAACAGGTTATTAAAAGAGCAACCTTTAGAAAATAAAAAAGTGTGCATGTATTGTTCTACTATGTAGTCATGTTAGTAAAGATCATTTAATAAACTTTTTGCCTTGTTAGCCACTGGCAAGTTCTTTTGGCTTCTTTTCTTATTTCTAATGTATTATGAGCTGTAAACTCTACTGAATGTTACTTTCTTGTCACCCATGCACCTCCCTACCTCTCCCAGAATACTATTTATGATTCACTTATATTTTCTAATTTGGATCTTTTTCCTCATTCTGTTCTAAGCATTAGATGCTGAACCCTAGTAAAGAAATGGAGTCCAATAAAAAGTCACATAAAATGGTACACCTTACATTTTTTTTTCGAAGGAGGGTAGGCATATATTGCTTAAGTAATGGCACCTTATGAGGAGGGTCAATATTGCTGCTTGTCTGTGTCTGTCCGACTGTCCATTAACTTTAAAATCTAGCATGGTACTGGAAGATTGAAGGGTAGCCAATGTGATGCCAATATTTAAAAAGAGTTCCATGGCTGATCTGGGAACTTATAGTACTACTACTACTACTTAACATTTCTAAAGCGCTACTAGGTTACACAGTGCTGTACAGTTTAACAAAGAAGGACGGTTCCTGCTCAAAGGAGCTTACAATCTAATGGACAACATGTGCAGACAGTCAAATTGGGGCAGTCCAGATTTCCTGGATAGAGGTGAAATGGTTAGGTGCCGAAGGTGACATTGAAGAGATGGGCTTTGAGCAAGGATTTGAAGATGGGCAGGGAGGGGGCTTGGCGTATGGGCTCAGGAAGTTTGTTCCAAGCACAGGGAGTGGCAAGGCAGAAAGGGCGGAGCCTGGAGTTGGCGATGGTAGAGAAGGGGACAGAGAGGAGGGAATTGTCCTGTGAGCAGAGGTTTCGGGTAGGAGCGTACGGGGAGATAAGGGTAGAGAGGTATTGAGGGGCTGCAGATTGAGTGCATTTGTAGGTTAGTAGGAGAAGCTTGAACTATATGCGGTACCTGATCGGAAGCCAGTGAAGTGACTTGAGGAGAGGGGTGATATGAGCATATCAGTCCAGGCGGAAGATAAGACGTGCAGCAGAGTTCTGAATGGATTGAAGGGGGGATAGATTGCTAAGTGGGAGGCCAGTGAGGAGTAGGTTGAAATAGTCAAGGCGAGAGGTAATGAGAGAGTGGACGAGAGTTCGGGTGCTGTGCTCAGAGAGGAAAGGACGAATTTTGCTGATGTTATAGCGAAAGAAGCGACAGGTCTTGGCTATCTGCTGGATATGTGCGGAGAAGGAGAGGGAGGAGTCGAAGATAACTCTGAGGTTGCGGGCAGATGAGACGAGGAGGATGAGGGTGCCATCGACTGAGATAGAGAGTGGAGGAAGAGGAGAGGTGGGTTTGGATGGAAAGACAATAAGCTCTGTCTTGGACATGTTCAGTTTCAGGTGGCGGTTGGACATCCAGGCAGCAATGTTGGATAAGCAGACCGATACTTTGTAGACTGGTAAGCCTCTCGTCAGTGCCGGGCAAAATGATAGAGACTAATCTAAAGGACAAAATTATGGAGGAGTGGCCTAATGGTTAGAACATCAGTCTTGAAATCCAGAGGTGGCCGGTTCAAATCCCACTGCTGCTCCTTGTGATCTTGGGCAAGTCATTTAACCCTCCATTGCCTCAGGTACAAGCTTAGATTGTGAGCCTACCTGGGACAGAGAAATATCCAGTGTACCTGAATGCAACTCACCTTGAGCTACTACTGAAAAAGGTGTGAGCAAAATCCAAATAAATAAAATTATAGAGCATATACAAAGGCATGGATTAATGCAATGTGGAGGGGCATTTTTGATATAGCATCTAAATCCAACTTTTGTATCAAAATGTCCAAAAATCGAATGGCAAACATGATTATTTTCAAACCGGCAAAATGTATTTTTGTTTCAAAAATGGCCTTTTTCTAGATGTTGCTGTACTCGATATGTTTATCTTTTTTGACCATTTTCGAAAAAAAACCATCCAAGTGAAAAACTCACATAATCAAGCCATTGGGATATAAGAGGAGCCAGCATTCTTAGTAAACTGGCCACACAAACATCCCAGCAGAGTAATGGGGTACCCTAGAAGGCATAGCAGTGGACTTCACGTAAAAGCTCCCGGGTACACATCTTACCATTGCTTCCTTATATTGTATAGTGAGCCCTCCAAAACCCACCAAAAACCAACTTATTTTTGAAAGAGGGTTAACATGGTTATTTTGTTATCTCTTCCTTCTCCAGTTGATTTAAAGTATGATAAATTTTGGAAAAAATCTTTTTCTGTTTTCCCTGTGTCTCTCTGGAATGCATTATCTAATGAGCTTAGGTGTGATAGCTCTTATTCTTCTTTTAGGAAGAAATTGAAGACCTTAGGAAATTGGAAGTTTGGGCATCCAAATGGCAGATGAAATTTAATGTGTACAAATGCAAGGTGATGCACATTGGAAAGAATAATCGAAATCATAGTTGCCTGATGCTAGGGTCCACCTTGGGGGTCAGCATTCAAGAAAAAGATCTAGGTGTTTTTGTAGATAACACACTAAAATCTTCTGCTCAGTATGCAGCGGCGGCCAAAAAAGCAAACAGGATGCTAGGAATTATTAGGAAAGGGATGGTGAATAAGACCAAAAATGCTATAATGACTTTGTATCGCTCCATGGTGCGACTGCACCGAGTATTGCATTCAGTTCTGGTCGCCATATTTCAAAAAAGATAAAGCAGAATTTAAAAAAGTTCAAAGAAGAGCAACCAAAATGATAAAGGGGATGGAACTGCTCTTGTACTGTATGAAGAAAGGCTGAAGAGGTTAGGGCTCTTCAGCTTGCAAGAGATGGATAGGGGAGATATGATTGAGTTCTACAAAATTCTGAGTAGTGCAGAACGAGTAGAAGTAAATTTTTACTTTTTCCAAAAATACAAAGACTAGAGGACACTCAAGGAAGTTACATGGAAATACTTTTAAAACAAATAGGAGGAAATATTTTTTTACTCAACGAATAGTTAAGCTCTGGAACTCTTTGCCAAAGGATATAGTAACAGCAGTTAGCATATCTGGTTTTAAAAAGGTTTGGACAAATTCCTGGAGGAAACGTCCATAATCTGCTACTGAGACAGACATAGGAAGCAACTCCTTGCCCTGAGATTTGTAGTATGGAGTGACCTGGCTTGGCCACTGTTTGGAAAACAGAATACTGGGCTAGATGAACTATTGGTTTGACCCAGTATGGCTACTCTTTATGTTCTTATGTTATCTTTTTAAGGAATCTCTAACTGAACAATTCTTATTTTTTTTACTGTTTAACCATTTTTATTGATGATTCAACATTGTAAACTTTGCCATCGAATCAAACATTTGACATTGTCAATATTATATCATACTTGTATACATCCATGAGTAACTTTTATCATCAATATTTTAATTTTCTCCCCCTCCCCCTCCTTCCCCCCCAATCATTCTCAGAATAATCAAGATGTTTACAGTTTGATTGTTAATTAAACATCACAATAAAGTTTTGAATTTAACTTATGCTTCTTTACTCTCTTCTTATTTTTTTTAATCACTGAATTTATTTTTCTTTTTTGTAAACTTTGTAAACTTGTAAATCGCTTAGGACCTTTTGAATTCTGTGGAATATAAATTCTCTGAATTAGATTATATTAGATTATTTCATTTCACTTTAGTGTGCTATTTTGTATTAGTATATGGTTTTTGATTTCATATATATATAATTAATTTGCATGGACTAAAATTTTTAATACATGCTAATTTCACTGTACACTAAAACTTTTGGCACACATTAAAAAAACAAGGATGAAATAGAAAGGCCCACCATTACCATATTTCTACCTTCACATTCAGACTAAAGTCTAGATCTTTCAAATCAGTGCTGTATCTTTTTTGTACAAACATGACATCATTATGTATAGCATTGTTATTTTTAAATTGAAGATCAGAAAAAAAATTTTGAAACACTTAAATTACTGAATTCTAGGCTCCTGAAATCAGTATTCATTAGAAAATAGATTCATGGCTCATCCTTTGTGACCATGGCACCACATTCATTTTCTTCTTGTTGAGGAAAAAATAACACAAAACATGGAGCTTTCTTTCTCTTAGAAAGCCATCAAATAAAAAGCAGCTCACATATGGCCATGTGACTGATTCTAATTCGGATCTGAATTATGAAAGGCACACCCCTTCTTATTAATCAAATGCTTGCGATTAACAAGCCACTCGGAGAGATCAGATAAAAGCCAGCCCTACAATGCACAATGAGATGCGAAGAGCCCAACGCTAATTTACTGCAAGTCTATTAGTTTGTAGAACAGGATATTTGAAACCTTTGTAAGTAGCTTGGAGATGGAATTAGGATTTGCATTTCATTTCCAGTGTATAAAAAAAAATCATCACAAAATGCGGAGCCAGGCTGGCACAGATTGCTTTCCCTGAGAAATTCATTAGGGGTATTTCATTTCCTCACCACGAAATGTTGCAGGGCAGGGAGCAAACTGTGAAGTAACAGAGGAACATGAAAATGTAACCTAGCACAGAATTACTCAAGCTGACCATCATACACTAGAAATCCAGCACACAGCATGTCAGCCAACACATAACCTTCCCTTCCCATTGCTTACTCACAGTGACCATTTAACTCCAGAAAGGGCCACTGTGTCACTGCATCCTCAAACTGTCCTGGTGACCTGATAGCTAGGGATGTGGATTCAATACTTAATGCACATTTTTTTCTGTTAGAGAGGAAGTTATCAACCTGTACTGCCATTAAGACGTGTTATTGTTTCACTAACTGGTGTTATTTTAGCACAGGTCCCATTTTATGCAATGAGACCTAGTTATCAATAACCTGGGTTAACAGTAAAATAACACTTCTTAATGGTAGCCCACCATGACAACTTCCCTCCTTAGTGTGCCTTATAAATTCAGTGTGTACTAAATCAATTTAATATTCAATAACCTATGAATTAACACATATTAAGTTGATTAGCACATTACAAGGTTTTAATGCACATGAAAAAATTTTTATTAAAACAAATGTGTGAAACAAAACAAAATAGTCTAAAAATCAGGAAAAGTATGTTTCTTGGTAGAATAGTGGAGATGGGAGGAGGAAGGTGTTGTGGAGTACAGCCTCAGTTTTAAAGCTGGAACAGCTGGTGGAGGTTCCTATATGTGAAGGACAAGTCCATAAACTACCATTTACTTGTGAAATGCCAGCAGGGCGGAGAAGTGCTATTCTATAATACTATGCCTATCTTACACAGCACGTAAATGCAACGGGGGTGTACACATAAGCAGAGCATGGGCATTGCATCACAGTGGCATACTTATTCCAGGTGTGTACACTGAGTGCACACCCTATGTCAGACCACCCCTCCCCCTGCTCGTGCCTTAAAATCATTGCTCCAGTCGTTGCATAGGCAGTGGCACTCTTAGGCTGTCTGTGGCACTGGGACTTGCTCTGTGAACCTTCCGCCCCTTCTGATGCAACTTCCTGTTTTGTGAAGAGCAAAACACTTCACAGAGAAAGCCCTGGTGCAGGCTGCATGCAGCCTATGAGTGCCACTGCCACTGCCTAGGCAAAGACTAGAGCAGAGTAGGTGATCTCAAGGTACCGGGGAGGGCCAGGGGCTGCATCCCTTGTTACAAATATCTGCCTACACCACTGGTACATCAATGAAGCTCCCAATTACATGCAAAACTTACAGAATACTGTCATTTACATGTGTCCCTTCCCTATACAAGCACCCGTATTTGTACACGGCACCCAGCTGCCATAGTGCAGTAAACGCTTTGGACTTGACTTATAGTACATTGAATTATGATATGTGGATTAGGTAGGGTGTTTGCTGAGGCTGTGCTTTAGTCAGACCACAAAATGGGGGGGGGGGGGGGGGGGGGGAGGAGGCAAACAATAAGTGCCAGATTCAGTAAATGGCACTCAAAATTAGGCATCGGAAAAATCCCCGCCAAGAGTTGTTGTATAAAGAGCACTCTGGGCTGAGCACTTTCTATAGAATAGTGCTTAATGCGGACTCTCACACCCAACTTTGGGCACAAGGACTTAAAGCTCACTGAAACCTGGTGTAAATCCTGGTGTTCCAGTTCAGCACATAACCCCGGTTTTCTATAACACTGCGCCTAAACTTTGGAACGCTCCTGCCCCGCCCCTGCACTAGCCTTAATTCCCATCTACTGGATTTGCTGCTGAAGCAAAGCTGAGTTGTTTTGATTTCATTCTCTTACCATTTAGGAATTCTTTGTGCTTATCCCATGCATTCTTGAATTCTGTTACCAAGGTGGGGGGGGGCACATTTTGGCCCACCTCCCCGCCGCCACCATCCAGCCGCCACTTCCACCCCCCACCCCTGCAGCCGCTACTGCCTCTCCGTCGCCGCCCTCCTGTTGCCGGTTCCACCCCCCGCAGCCAGTACTACTACTACTACTATTTAGCATTTCTATAGCGCTACAAGGCGTACGTAGCGCTGCACAAATATAGAAGAAAGACAGTCCCTGCTCAAAGAGCTTACAATCTAATAGACAAAAAATAAATAAAGTAAGCAAATCAAATCAATTAATGTGAACGGGAAGGAAGAGAGGAGGGTAGGTGGAGGCGAATGGTTACGAGTCAAAAGCAATGTTAAAGAGGTGGGCTTTCAGTCTAGATTTAAAGGTGGCCAAGGATGGGGCAAGACGTAGGGGCTCAGGAAGTTTATTCCAGGCGTAGGGTGCAGCGAGACAGAAGGCGCGAAGTCTGGAGTTGGCAGTAGTGGAGAAGGGAACAGTACTGCCTCCCTACCGTTGCCCTCCTGCCGCTGCTTCCCTTTCATTAAAACAAGCATGAACAGCGACTGAAAACAGGACAGGGTGCAGGCAATGTGAGACCAGCGCACGACAAATGCTTTAGCTGGCGAGGGTTGGGGACCCCTGCCAGCCAAACCGGGGGCCCCAGAGCCAATTTATGAGCCAATTTATTGGGGGGCCCAGGCCCCTGTGGCCCCCATTGCTATGCCACTGATTTAAAGCAGGTGGGATTACATGGATCTCTAGCTGTTCAGTATAACAAAATATCAGTTTGGTCTTTGGCAGCAATTAATAGCGGGGGGGGGGGGGGGTATTAATTATGCAGACAGCACTTGATGGCAGTGTGAGTCCCTTTGAAGTATCTGCTTCCTGGGAAGTTGAGATTCTCTAGGAGATATATAGTCAGCCCTGTAGAACTGCTTATTTTATCTACGTTTTGTGCTTTTAAAACTTGAAACAAGGAAAAATAGTTTTTAAAATCCAGTACCTAATATCTAACAGGCACTTCTTTCTGTTCACTAGAGACGTAAACCAAGTGACTGTATTTCACTCCTGTATGAATTTCATTTGAAAGTTTTAATGCAGAGGGAGATTCAGCAGGATATCAGAAATTTAGAGGTAAAATAAGTTAAAGATATGAATTTCAGCTCACAGATTGTGCAGTTTCTGATCCTCTTGTCCTTTGATGATCCAATTGATGCAGATCACTGGAGGGTTTTTTTTTTTTGTTGTAGATTCAGCTCAGATCACAAGCAAAGAGAAAGGGTGTTTGCTTGACAAGTGCAGGGAGGCAAAAAGTTACTTTTATCCAAACAAAACAAATGAAATTAACTACATGAAGGGAAGAAACTCAAAATAAACTCTACATCTAACCTGCATGTTAACAGAATCACCCACCTCGGTTACACATGGAAAGCACAGACCACTACCTAGTAATAAAGCAGAGACCATAAATTAGAAATAAATATAATATGCAGATAGAAACTGAAGTGAAAACGCAAGTCGTGAAACACTAAAGACAGAGAGACAGAAATATATTTTCTGAACATAATACAAGAAATGCACATTTTCAAAGCTGGCATATTTCATTCTCTAAAAATGGAAATAAATAATTTTGTACCTTTGTCTGATCACTTTATTTTCAGTTGGGTTAGTTCTGACCTCTCTCTCTAACACTTTTGCTTGTTTTTCTCTTAAGGAAGAGAGGTCAGCCTACATAAGTACATAAGTACATAAGTACATAAATAATGCCATACTGGGAAAAGACCAAGGGTCCATCGAGCCCAGCATCCTGTCCACGACAGCGGCCAATCCAGGCCAAGGGCACCTGGCAAGCTTCCCAAACGTACAAACATTCTATACATGTTATTCCTGGAATTTTGGATTTTTCCAAGTCCGTTTAGTAGCGGTTTATGGACTTGTCCTTTAGGAAACCGTCCAACCCCTTTTTAAACTCTGCTAAGCTAACCGCCTTCACCACTTTCTCCGGCAACGAATTCCAGAGTTTAATTACACGTTAGGTGAAGAAAAATTTTCTCAGATTTATTTTAAATTTACTACACTGTAGTTTCATCTCATGCCCCCTAGTCCTAGTATTTTTGGAAAGCGTGAACAGACGCTTCACATTCACATGTTCACTCCACTCATTATTTTATATACCTCTATCATGTCTCCCCTCAGCCGTCTCTTCTCCAAGCTGTATAGCCCTAGCCTCCTTAGTCTTTCTTCATAGGGAAGTCGTCCCATCCCCGCTATCATTTTAGTCGCCCTTCGCTGCACCTTTTCCAATTCTACTATATCTTTCTTGAGATGCGGCGACCAGAATTGAACACAATACTCAAGGTGCGGTCGCACCATGGAGCGATACAACGGCATTATAACATCCTCACACCTGTTTTCCATACCTTTCCTAATAATACCCAACATTCTATTCGCTTTCTTAGCCGCAGCAGCACACTGAGCAGAAGGTTTCAGTGTGTTATCGACGACGACACCCAGATCCCTTTCTTGGTCCGTAACTCCTAACGTGGAACCTTGCATGACGTAGGTATAATTCGGGTTCTTTTTTCCCCACATGCATCACCTTGCACTTGCTCACATTAAACATCATCTGCCATTTAGCCGCCCAGTCTCCCAGTCTCGTAAGGTCCTCTTGTAATTTTTCACAATCCTGTCGCGATTTAACGACTTTGAATAACTTTGTGTCATCAGCAAATTTAATTACCTCGCTAGTTACACCCATCTCTAAATCATTTATAAATATATTAAAAAGCAGCGGTCCTAGCACGGACCCCTGAGGAACCCCACTAACTACCCTTCTTCATTGTGAATACTGCCCATTTAACCCCACTCTCTGTTTCCTATCCTTCAACCAGTTTTTAATCCATCAATTACAAGAGATTGCTGTAAGAGGAAGATAGACAACAATACCTTTAAAATTTAAGAGAAGCTAGTAAAGTAGACAAGAAAGCAAAAAATGCATATGGAAGAAAAACAGCCAATAAGGTAAAATGGAGGGGGGGGGAGACATTTTTTAGATATATTAGTGCAAAAGCTGCTTTGCGAGGCTCAAAGGTGAAAGTGAGTAATGTGTAGAAACTGATAAGGATAAAGTGGAATTTGTACTTTTTGGGATCTTGCCAGGTATTTGTGATCTGGATTGGCCACTGTTGGAAACAGGATGCTGGGCTTGATGGACCTTTGGTCTTTCCCAGTATGGCAATACTGATATGTACTTATGCTTAACGAATATTGAAAGGCCAGGAGTAGTACTGCAGAAGACAAACACTAAGAGAAATGGATAGAAATGTCAAGTAGTAGTTAGACAAATGTAAAGTTAGACAATGTGATGGGGCCAGATGAGATACATCCGAGAGTGCTGACCCCTTCACTGCTTCTTTAGAGTCTGTAGTGGACCCAGAGGCCTAGAGAAGGTTGGATGCGGCCCCTGTCCACAAAAGTGAAAGTGAGGAGGAGTTTGAGAACTACAGACCCCAGTGACTTCTGTGATGACTAAATTAATCGAAACGTTTCTAAAACAGTGGATAGTGAGGTTTCTGGAATCCAATGGATTGCAGGACCTGGGACAACATGGTTTTACTAGGGGTAGTTCTTGTCAGATGAATCTGATAAATTTCTTAGACGGGGTAACCAAACAATTGGATCTAGGGAGAGTGCTAGATGTCATGTTCTTAAATTTTAGCAAAACTGCCATATAAAGTTATAAACTGTTTGCCTTGGTATGGGCTCTACAGTGACTGACTGGATTAGAAACTGTTCAAGCAGAATATGACAGAGGGTAAAAGTAAATGGAGTTCATTCTGAGGAAAGAGATGTTATCCGTGGTGTGCCATAGGGATCGGTCTTTGATCCGGCCCTTTTTCACATTTTTGTAAACGATATTGCGGAAGGGCTCTCTGGCAGTGGCGTACCAGGGGGGGGCGGTGGGGGCAGTCCGCCCTGGGTGCACGCCGCTGGGGGGTGCCGTGGCATGCGCCTGCTCTGAGTTCGCTGACTTCGCGCGTTCGCTGCAGCTCCCTCTGCCCTGGAACAGGTTACTTCCTGTTCCGGGTCAGAGGGAGCTGCAGCGAACGCACGAAGTCAGGGAACTCTGAGCAGGCACGCGCTGCGGCCCCCCCCCCAGCGGCGTGCACCCAGGGGGGGTTCCGCGCTGCATCGGGGGGGGGGTGCTGCACCTGGGGGGCGGGGCACCGCCCCGGGTGTCCGCCCCCCTAGGAACGCCACTGCTGTCTGGTAAGGTTTGCCTCTTTGTAGATGATACCAATCTCTGTAACAGGATAGACACCCCTGATGCTGTGGATAGTATGAGGAGGGATCTATCAAAACTTGAAGAATGGTCTAGAATTTGGCAACTAAGAATTAGTGCTAAAAAATGCAGGGTCATGCATTTGGACTGCAAAAACCAGAAGGAGCGATACAGTTTGGGGTGAACTACTTACGTGCATGAAAGAAGAACAGGAGTTTTGTGTGATGGGTATCTGATGGCCAAACATGTAGAAAAGGCGACAGCGAAAGTCAAAAGGATGATTGGGTGCATTAAGAGAGGAAAGGCCATCAGGAAAAGGAGGTGACAGTGCCTCTGTAAGTCTATAGTGAGACCCCATTTAGAGTACTGTGTGCAATTCTGGACACCGCACTTTCAAAAAGATATAAACAGGATGGAAGCAGTACAGAGGGTGGCTACTAAAATGGTCAGTGGTCCTCATCATAAAGCTTATGGGGACAGACTTAAAGATCTCAATATGTATATTTTGGAAGAAAAGGAGAGGTATGATAGAGATGTTTACATACTCCTGTGGTATAAATGCACAAGAGGTGATTCTATTTCAATTGAAAGAAAGTGCTGGAATGAGGGGGAATAGGATGTAGGTAAAAGGAGACAGACTTGGGAGCAACCCAAGGAAATACTTCTTCACAGAAAGGGTAGTGAATTTGTGCAACGGCCTCTCGATAGAAGTGATAGAGATGAATACTGTATCTGAATTCAAGAAATCTTGGGAAAAGTGCATAGGATCTCTAAGGAAGAAGAAGGGATAGTAGACAATATGGATGGGCAGTCTGGATAAGCCATATGGTCTCTATTTGTCATCATTTTCTCTGTCTATATGCATTTTCTGCATTTTTCAATCTCCCTGTTGTCTTCCTTTCCTCCCTTACATCTGTCGCTCACATTGATTCTTCTGTTTTTTCTTTCTCAATTTCTCTTATCTGCCTATAGCTAGATTTTATTCCTCCTTTACCCCCTAACCTGCTCCAATCCTGTCTCACTTCACTTCCTGTGCATACGTCTCTAGCCCTGCAATTTCCACATGTCATTCGTTCCTTTGTCAGCCTTCTATGTCCATCTTTCAACCATTTTCTAGTCTTCCATTTCCATTCTTTGTAATCATCCACCCTCCAGATTCATCTACTTCTGCCTCTCATCCCCTCACCAACAGAGATGGGTAGTAACAAAGTACTTATATTTTGTTACAGTACTTAAGTACAATTCGCAATACTTTTACTTTCCATCCCTCTGCTTCTCCCCCTCTAACAAGTGGTGTCAGACGCAGCTTGCAGTTGATTGGGCCCGAAATTCTGGTCCCAAAAACAGCTGACAGAAGTTTGGACCCAATCAGTCCTGTTCCCTCCTCCTTTGGGCACAATGCCCTGGTAAACCCTAATGCCAACTCGGCGAGCAGTGTCCTTGTTTAGCGTGCTGCCCACTGAGCAGTGGGGAGGAATATTAATGGCCCTATTTAGAATGCATTTGCATGCTATTAGCGTTCAGAGTCAGTGAGCTTGTTATTTCACACGTTCGCCAACTCTGAACATTTTGCAGTAGCAAATGAAGGAGCTAGTCCATCGCTAATGGCCTCTAGCATTTGCTTCTCAGCATCTGGGCCTTAGTGAGGACTGTGCTCCCTCCCCCCAACTATACCTACCTAGCAGGTTGCCCCTACCAGTGAGTAGCCCTGGGAGAGGACTTCAAATCTAAATTTATACCTGAAGAAAGGGAGGATTAAGTGACTTTTCCAAGATCACAGAAAGTGGTAGTGGGATTTGAACCATGGCTTCCCTGGTTCTTAGCTTGCTGATTTAACCATTAGGGTACTCCTGCACTTTGGAATGTAGTCCCCCTTTGTGAATGCTATCACCTAAGACAGGGAATGGCAACCTTTCTACACAGAGGGCCACATGAATGCCAGCTGTACCCATGGATGGGGCATAATCGAAAGGGATGCCCAAGTTTTGCTGAGGACGTCCTTGCAAAATGTCCCGATGGAGGGGCGGGGAAACCCGTATTATCGAAACAAGATGGACATCCATCTTTCATTTCGATAATACAGTTGGGGACTCCCAAATCCTGAAATTTAGGTCATCCTTAGAGATGGTCATCCTTAGACTTAGTCGTTTCTGATTTTCGGCGATAATGGAATCCAAGGACACCCATCTCAGAGATGACCAAATGCAAGCCCTTTGGTCATGGGAGGAGCCAGCATTCATAGTGCACTGGTCCCCCTGACATGCCAGGACACCAACCGAGCACCCTAGGGGGCACTGCAGTGGACTTCAGAAATTGCTCCCAGGTACATATCTCCCTTACCTTGTCTGCTGAGCCCCCCAAATCCCCCCAAAACCCACTACCCACAACTGTACACCACTACCATAGCCCTTACGGGTGAAGGGGCACCAAGATGTGGGTACAGTGGGTTTTGAAGGGCTCATGTTTACCACCACAAGTGTAACAGGTAAGGGGGGTGGGCCTGGGTCCGCCTGCCTGAAGTGCATTGCACCCACTAAAACTGCTCCAGGGACCTGCATACTGCTGTCATGGACCTGAGTATGACATTTGAGGCTGGCATAGAGGCTGGCACATAATATTTTTAAAGATATTTTTTGAGGGTGGGAGGGGGTTAGTGACAACTGGGGGAGTAAGGGGAGGTCATCCCCGATTTTCTCCGGTGGTCATCTGGTCAGTTTGGGCACCTTTTTGTGCCTTGGTTGTAAAAAAAAACAGGACCAGGTAAAGTCGTCCAAGTGCTCATCATGGACGCCCTTTTTTTCCATTATGGGTCGATGACGTCCATGTGTTAGGCACGCCCAAGTCCCGCCTTCACTACGCCTCCGACACTCCCCCGTGACCTTTGGTCATCCCTGCAACAGAAAGCAGTTGAGGACGCCCAAAATCGGCTTTCAATTATACCGATTTGGGCGACCCTGTGAGAAGGATGCCCATCTTCCGATTTGTGTTGAAAGATGGGCGTCCTTCTCTTTCAAAAATGAGCCTGCTAGTGGGCTAAAACATTACATAATGCTGGACATGGAAATACACAGAGCTCCATAGTCTTCTGTGATAAAAATAAATAAATACATAAATACATAAGTAAAAATTTAACTTGAAATGATAGAAACAAACTTCTAGAGTGGCTATTCTGAAAATATTTGTGAAATATAGCATTAAAATTGCCAAACCTCTGGGGTAACGATATTTTCTGGGTATACGTCCCATAGTCTAAGGGTTCACAGAAAATTCAATATCAAGTCGCAGGTTGCCCACCCCTGTCCTAAAAGCTTAGACTACTTCACTTCCTGTTCAGCCCTGGATTCCTTCTGATACAATCTGGATTGATGCTCTAAACTGGTGTCCAGCTGATTTTCTGTATGTCCTGCCTCTCTTCAACTTCTGCTTATTGTTGTGTCCCTTGATTGTTCCAGTATTTATTTATTGTATTTGTATCCCACGTTTTCCCACCTCTTTGCAGGCTCAATGTGGCATACAATTTATCATGGATACTGGAAATAGCAAAAGATATACATTTGGTTTTACAGAAGGATTTTGGGTTACAAGGTCATGAAGTTCAAGATAGTGGCATTACAGAAGACATTGACAGACATTAGAAATACAAGATACTGGTGTAGCAGAGACATTGTAAAACAATAGACGTATTACGACGATTGTAGGTGTATTTGGAGATCTTACATGTATTATTCTTTGTGGTATGTCTTTTCAAAGAGATGTGTCTTTAGTAGTTTACGGAAGTTGGTCAGTTCATAGGTCGCCTTCAAGTAGCGTGGTAGCGCGTTCCAGAGTTGCGTGCTCAGGTATGAGAAGGTGGAGGCGTGTGTTAATTTGTATTTCAAACCTTTGCAGTTGGGGAAGTGAAGATTAAGGAATGTTCGAGAAGATTTTTTTGCATTCCTGGGTGGCAGGTCTATTAGGTCCGACATGTAGGCTGGGGCATCTCCATGGATAATTTTATGAACGAGTGTGCATACTTTGAACGTGATTCGTTCTTTGAGTGGGAGAAAGTGCAGTTTCTCACGTAGGGGCTTTGTGCTTTCATATTTTGGTTTTCCGAATATTAGTCTGGCCGCTGTGTTCTGGGCTGTTTGGAGTTTTTTGAGTATATGTTCTTTACAGCCAGCATAGAGTGAGTTACAATAATCCAAATGACTAAGAACCAATGATTGTACCAAATTGCGGAAGACGGTCCTTGGAAAAAATGGTCTTATTCTTTTTAGTTTCCACATTGAGTGAAACATCTTTTTGATTGTGTATTTCGCATGATTCTCAAGTGTTAGATGCTGATTAATGGTGACTCCAAGAATCTTTAGGGTATCCGAGATTGGTAGATTAAGTTTTGGTGTGTTGATGGTGGAAAATTTGTCTTTGTTATGTTGTGAGGTGAGTACTAGGCATTGGGTTTTTTCCGCATTTAGTTTCAGCTGAAATGCATCTGCCCAAGAATGCATAATATGTAAACTTTGGTTGATTTCGTTGGAAATTTCACTTAGGTCTCGTTTGAATGGAATAAAGATCGTTACATCGTCAGCGTATATGTATGGGTTGAGGTTTTGCATCGATAGTAGTTTGGCTAAGGGTGTCATCATTAGGTTGAATATGGTCGGTGAGCGGGGATCCCTGTGGAACTCCGCATTCAGGTATCCAAGTGGCTGATGTAGTCGAATTTGCTGTGACTTGATATGAGCGTGTAGTTAGGAATCCCTTAAACCAATTGAGAACTTTGCCTCCGATACCGAAGTATTCAAGGATGTGTAATAAAATTCCATGATCAACCATGTCGAAGGCGCTTGACATGTCAAATTGTAGAAGTAGTATGTTCTTGCCAGTTGCTATCATTTGTTTGAATTTGGTCATGAGTGTGACTAGTACGGTTTCAGTACTGTGGTTATTTTATTTCATCTTTGTATTTGTATTGTGGTTGTATTTTTTTTTTCATCTTTGTCTTGCTGCCTCATACTCTAGGTCCAATGTTTATGCCTAGCAGGTTGGATTATGTGCTATCTCAGGTCAGGGGTATAGCCAGACACCCAATTTTGTGTGGGACTGAGCCCAAAGTGCAGATCTGCCCAGTCTCCCACATTCAGCAGGAGACTCCCACATTCAGCAGGCCATCTCCTGCACTCCCGCAAAAGCGGGAAAGTCTCCCGCTGAGATGGAATCGGTTTTTCTTACTGACGCTGATGCTGCTTCTCCCAATGCAGCAGCAGCAGCAGCAAAACAACAACAACAATTTTAAAAAAAGCAAACACGGAGCCACAGCACTGCCTTCAGGCATGCGCTGTCAGTTCTGCCGGTCCTCTGCCCCCGGATCTCAAAGTTGACATCAGCGGGGGCAGAGGACCAGCAGAGCCGACAGCGCATGCCTGAAGGCTGCTGCAGCCCTGCTTTTGCTTTTTTTTTTTTTTTGCAGAGGCTGTATCATGGAGGAAGACGGGATGAAAAGTTGACGCCAATAGGTTGTCTCTGTTTGTCCTTCAACAAAGTAAGCAAACAGTAACCTATGAGCTGCTGCATCCACGTTGTCATTCTTATATTGTCAATAGCACTTTTATTTATCTCACTTATATTTTCAAACATTGCTGGCTTGTGCAGTATACAGATGTACACAGAGGAAGTATAATAAGGGAATATCTTTTCATAGGCAGAACAGTAATTTGTTAGAAAGTGTAATCAGTGTGTCCTTTGGAGGGGCTGGTTATAGGGACACCCTGGCACTGTTATATTTGTGCAGAGATTTTTTTTCTCAAGGTAAATGGTCTCTAAAACAGACATCATGTTATGAGAATCATGTTTTCAATATTCAGAGTTTCTATTTATTTATTTACTTATTTATATTATTTATATCCCACATTAAACATGAATTGGGTTGAAACCTGGGAGCATTTAAAATCTTTTTTTTTCCCTATGCCTACATCAAAAGAAAAAGATGACATGAGGTACAGTGGGTGGAGCCAAGCCAGAGTGGGTGGATCCAAGGCAGAGTAGACGTGGCTGAGGCATGTACTAAAATCTCCCTCTCAAAAATCGGGACCCCTTGGCAGATCTGAAAGTGGGGGGGGGGGCATGACAACCCCATCCCCCACCCACCATCTCTCCCTCCTCACCAAACAATTGGGGAAGTCACTTAATTCTACTCCCCTGACCCCTCCCCCCGTACCTTTAAATCTTTTAGGTCTTCACTGGCAGTGAGCAGCAACTCGTTCTTCTTGTTCACGCTGGCTCAGAGTCTGGTCCCGTGAACAGGAAGTTGCATCAGAGGAAATTCGGCTTGGGCCAGCATGAGCATGCATATGTTGCTGTATGCTGCCAGCAAAAAACTAAAGAATTTAAAGATATTGGGTCATGGAAGTGGGCTTAGGTGCATCTCCAGGAAGGAGAGATGCCTGGAGTTTCAGCTGGTGGAGCTTGGGGATCCCAGCCAGCTACATCGCTGCTGTCACTGCTGGATAGACCTGAGTCCAAAATGGGTGGGCCTCTGCCCACCTGTGGCTATGCCACTGTCTCAGACTGCTTTTAAAGTACTGTCCCTTTTGATTACTCTTTCAGAGCTGTGTTTTGCACAGTCCCTGGTTTCCCTTTAATCTAGATTGAAGATAGCATGTCCTTTGAACAGTCCTTGCAGCTAGGGATAGAAGGCATACTGGGTGGGGCCAATTAGTACCAAGGACCGAGTGGTTTCAGTGGCCCAGATACCAATCCACTAAAAACAGAACTGGATGCCTTTTACACAGTATTGCTCTGAAGATCCAAAACACAGTAACTGCTGAGAATGTAAATATGAGAAAAGTCCAAAAAACTAATTTCTTTGAATACATTCCCAGGATGTAATTCTAGACCAGAACTAAAACAGTACTGTGTTCTGGCTTAACATATCTCTCATTTATCAAAAGATATTCTCCACTATATTCAAAACTATTTAGCCAGGAACTGCTCCTGGCCAGCGGGAGATAACTGGTTATCTCCTGCTGAATATCCCAATTAGCAGTTAGCCACTAACTGGATATATTGTGTGACATATTATAGCTGCTTAGGCATGGATATTTAGCACCTAACCTATGTTGCGTGGTCAAAATAGGCCACTTAAATAGCAGGCCTATCTTTGACCACTAAAACGTTAAACTGTAGCACTGAATATCAGAATAGCTGGTTAACTTTTTAGCGGCCAAAATAAACCCGGATATTCAAAGCCGGTCACTGGATATGGCCCGGCATTGAATATCCGGGTTTAAGGCCAGCGACAGACAGCAAATGCGAAGTCCGCTGCCAGCTGAATATCGGGCCCACTGTGCTTTCGACTTTTGCTACAGGCTTGAAAAAGCATCCAAATGTTAAATGACTTTCATATTAAGAAATACACAGTAACTACAGGACATCTGGTGAGTTAGCTTTGTTTTGACAAACATTTGGATTACTCCGTTCTGGCTTTTCAGGGCAGAATATATATAATGGTTATTGGTCACTATTGACCTGAACTCTATTGTTACTTCTAAACACAACTGCGGGAATGGAATTTACTCCTTCCATAACCTATTCTCCAGCAGCTATCTTCCAGTAATTGTCAATTTACTTTACCTTGCAAAATCCTGCAGACATGTATTCAGCTCTAATAAAGAATGATGTGCTTCAAAGACAAAAACTACAGAAAATGAAACATTTTCCCTTGCTCTGAGAGAGGTAAAGAATCCATTAGCATAGTGAATTTTCCACTCTGAATAATAAAGATGAAGTGACAGTAACTGGTAAGTGCCCAGTTTGGCATTTTGGAGTCCCTCCCTCCCTTGCCCACATGACTGCTGTGAAAGATCCATCCCTCCCTCCGGGGTCCGCGGGATCTTGCCTCTGCCTTGGACAATCCGGCTACAAACCAGGATTCATGTCCCAACATCCTAGCCCACTGTAGTCCACAAGGCAGGGCTTGCAGAAATCAAACTCAAAAGAAAATCAGCAAGTCTCTTTATTTTCCTTCTGGGATTCACAGTCCAGCAGTTTCAACACAAAAATAAAGCAGGCATCCAAAACACAATCCCCTTTGTTTCTCCTCTCAGGGCACTAGCACAACAGGGGGTAAACCCAACTCCATTCCACTGTTTCCAGAACTCAGTTTGTTCCACCTTAAGCAGTCTTCAGCCCCGTGCTCTCCTTCTCCCCCCTCCCTTTTGAAAAGGGGAAGAATGTCTGTGAAGGGCAATCAAAAAAAAAAACACAAGAAAAAGAAAGAAACTGCTCCTGGTTTCCTCCTGGTGCTTTGGCAAACAGTCCCAATAAACAGTTCCTAATAAACCACTTACAGGCTTGAGCAACCACTTTCCCACAACCAGCTTCCTCCCACTGTGAACAGTTCACACAGGGGGAGTCAATAATCCCTCTTCAAACAGCACCTTTAACACACAGTTCATAACAGCCTGAACTCGCTTTGGGGAGAACAAAAAGGTCCCACCCTTTCTTGGGTCACTCTCAATACACTGACCCTTCTACCCTTTCTCTTTCCCCTTGCAACCCAGCTGCCATACCACGAGTTCACCTGCTTTTTCTGCTTTTTTCCTAAGGAATGAGCCCAGGCTGTGAGGTCCATCGGCTCCTCTGGGTTCTCCTCTCTCTCCCTCTCCTCAGTCTCTTGCCACTCCATGGGTTCCTCGTCCCACCCATTTTTCAGCTGTTCCTCTTTCACTTGATTACCCTCCAGGGGCCCCTCCCTTGCCTTGTCAGAGTTCTCCCCTGTGACCTGCTGGGGAAGGTAATCTCTGTACCAGGGCTTGCGCTGGGGCTGCTGGGTAATGTAGTCTTTTTCTCTCCTCCATTTTTCAAGGGGCATTAACCTTTCTCTTCTCTCTCTCTGGGGAAGTAGTAAAGGCCAGGCTCTGTTCTGTCTCCTTTTGCTCTTGAGCCTCCTCACTCCTTCCCCTTCCACTTCCATATGCTCCACCCCTTCACACTGCCCCCTCCACAACCGGTGTATATATCAAATGACTGGTGGGGATGCCCAGGCCCCGCCTGTGGTCGAGGTCTGCTGCCCAAACTACCCAAGCAGGAAGAAGTCAGCAGCCTCTTTTCCAGCCGTCAATGTCTGCATTCTGCACACCCACAGTTCATGCATGAACAGAGCATGCCCAAAGAGTGTCAACATTGGCACCTGGAAAGGAGGCTGCTGACCTCTTCCTGTTTGGGCAGTTAGGGAAGCGGCTCTCATCTGCTAGCGGGGATTGGGCATCCCCACAAGCAAAGGTAAGATTAATATAGTGGCAGCAGCAGGAGGGAGGAAGGAGAAAATGCATTGCCCCCCAGTCCACCCCTGGGTACCCCATAAAATCCAATGCTGGCTATGCCACTGCAACTAATATAGTACTTCCCCGTATTCTAGCTGAGCTAAGCCCCAAACACCCATCACAATTATAAACTTCGAACACATCTCAGAAATATCACATTTTATAAAGCTATTTGGATTGTATCTGTTGAGTCTCTCAGTTGACCCCTTCTATCCCCTACCTTTAAAAATCTAACAATATATCCAATTTGTGTGATACACTTGCTACAAAGAACTTTTCACAACATGACATTTCAAGCAATGTATCTGCTTACATCATGAAACAGGTATTGGCCCTTGCTTTTGGCAGTTAAAACATCTTTTCATGGTGCAGCTCAGCCACCTAGAGGTTTGAAGATTCATTTTGCAGAAGAAGAAAGAGATTTACTATAGTGAGCTGTGAATTAGATTTACTGAGCAGACTTTACCATGTGCAATGTATGTAAACTACCACAAGATGGCAGCAACCACAAGATGTAGTTCAGCTGACTAAGTTTTGCTCAGAATTTGTCAGATGGAACTAATTGTTTTTCCAGGTTGTGTTATGTTAATATTTCTAGACCACCTTTTTATACCAAAGTACAACCCAAAGCAGATTACATACAAGAATAAATAATAATCATACTTTAATTCACTTTTGTTTTAACAGTACAACAGTTAATATCTCTGCAGACAGATTATTATGAAATAGAGAATAAGAGACTTCACATTAGAAACAAAAGTGTGCAGGCAGATATTAGACTGGAAACCCAAAGAAAGCAGGTTATGTATGTACTGCAATACTGGAGAAAGAAAAGAAATGCACTTCCTCCTGTACTGTGCAAAATATGATAAAAGAATTCCCAAACTTGACAGAGAAAATAAAATACTTCACGCAAATTACTCAGCAGAAAAACCTCAGTGCAATCACATCAGGTTGTTTTCCTTTCTTAAAACATGTTATAGCCTGCATCCAAAACGAGAAATGCAGATGACCAAAGACAATACTAAATATCACCAAAGTCCAAGAATAGTCATGCTGGTATTTGTTTTCCCCTTGTACTTCTTCTCTTTATTACTTATTGAATAACTCTGACAATACACATTCAAACTGTAATACCAATACAATTTCTTGAATTAAAAAGATAAATATATAAATGGAAAAGAATAAAAGGACACAGAGCAGAAAGATGTATATGGAACACATAGGCCTGTCAATGCTAACTCAGGGTGCATGCACTCTTCTAGTCTACCAAAGACTTATCATAGGTCATTATCTTAGCTTTAGGTCATTATTAACCCCCTGACTACTAAGCTGCACTACTGACTGCTGTGCAGCAACGCCGACACAATCCAAAGTGAATGGGCTGTGTCGGCACTGGCGCACCACGAGCCGCTAGCATGGCTTAGTAAACCGGGGGGGGGGGGGGGTTAAATATGTTACTGTCTATTATATATTGGAGGATTAGCCTAGTGGTTAGTGCAGCGGACTTTGATCCTGGGGAACTGGATTCAATTTCCGCTGCAGCTCCTTGTGATCTTGGGCAAGTCGCTAAACCCTCCATTGCCCCAGGTACTAAAAATTAAATTGTGAGCCCTCTAGGGACAGAGAAAGTACCTACATATAATGTGTACAACGCTGTGTATGTATAGTAGCGCTATAGAAATTATTAGTGGTAGTAGTATATATTGAGTAGGGTTGTCGACCTGAGAGGGCTCACCCAGGCCTGGTTTTGCTTAGCTGCATGCAAGCAATTTGGAGTTTTGATTTTTCTAGGAAAGGTAAAATGGACATTCCCCAATTCTATAAATGGCGCCAAAACTTAGACGCGCAGTTGTGTCCCAGCTAAAGAATAGGGTCAGTTAAGTGCATAACATAATTAGCTAACTGGTGCTCAGGACAGAACCTCAGGGTTCTGTCCTTGGACCCCTCCTCTTCTCCATCTATACTTCTTCCCTTAGTACCCTGATTTCATCCCATGGCTTCCAGTACCATCTTTACGCTGATGACTCTCAGATCTACATCTCCACCCCTGAAATTTCAACCTTGATCCAGGACAAAATCTCAGCCTGCTTGTCTGACATTGCTGCTTGGATGTCTCAACGCCATCTAAAGCTCATCATGACCAAAACTGAACTATTTTCCCCCCTAAACCCACCTCCCCTCTTCCCCCTTTCTCTATCTCTGTTAATGGCTCTCACATCCTCCCTGTCTCCTCGGCTCGTAACCTTGGAGTCATCTTTGATTCCTCTCTCTCCTTCTCTGCCCATATTCAACAGATTGCCAAAACCTGACGCTTCTTTATCTACAATATTAGCAAAATTCGCCCCTTCCTTTCTAAATACGCTACCAGAACCCTTATCCACACCCTTGTCGCCTCTCGCTTGGACTATTGCAATTTACTTCTCACTGGTCTTCCACTCAGCCATCTCTCTCCTCTCCAATCTGTCCAGAATTCTGTGGCACGACTTGTTTTCCGCCAGAATCGTTATACCCATACTAGCCCGCTCCTCAAGTCACTTTACTGGCTCCCTGTCCGCTTCCGCATTCAGTTTAAACTTCTCGTACTGACCTTTAAATGCATTCACTCTGCAGCCCCCCATTACCTCCCGCTCTCATCTCTCCCTACATTCCTCCCCGTGAACTCCACTCGCTTGACAAATCTCTCTTGTCGTCGTCCTCCTTCTCCTCCACTGCTAACTCCAGGCTTCGCTCCTTTTGTCTCGCAGCACCTTATGCCTGGAATAGACTTCCTGGACCTACCTGTTTTCAAATCTATGCTGAAAACCCACCTTTTCACTGCTGCTTTTAGCTCCTAGCCACAATTGCCCTCCCCTTGTCCCTTCCTCCCTTCTCACCCATTACTTCCCTCACCCGTAACTATCTTGTTTCTCTGTATTACTTAGATTGTAAGCTCTTTTGAGCAGGGACTGTCTCTTTGTATCAGGTGTTCAGCGCTGTGTGCGTCTGGTAGCGCTATACAAATAATAATAATAATAAATTACCACTTAATTGGCGATAAGTAGCAATAATTGGCCTTAACAAGCATTAATTGGCACTCATTAGCAGTTTTTGGCTTAACTGACATGCCCCTATTCTGTAAACTGAGCACTTAACTTCGCTCACTTGCATCTGAAAAGTGGGTGTTAATAAGGGGAAGGGAATGGGTACGTCAGGGGCATTCCAACACAGATTATGGAATATTTGCATCTACACACCCAACTGCCAGTCAGTTGATCGTTTGTGCCATCCTGCACAGTTTGGTTTGATGTGTATTGTATTTGTCACCTTTGTGACTGATACACTTGCCGGCTCATTTTCGAAAGAGAAAGACACCCATCTTTCGACATAAATTGGAAGATGGGCTTCCTTCTCACAGGGTCGTCCAAATCGGTATAATCATAAGATGATTTTGGACGTTCCCAACTGCTTTCCGTTGCAAGGACAGCCAACGTTGAAGGGGGACATTGGCGTGCCTAACACTTGGACGTCCTTGACCCATGATCGAAAGAAACAAGGACATCCCCGACAAATACTTGGACGACTTTACCTGGTTGTGTTTTTCTTACGACCAAGGCACAAAAAGGTGCCCGAAATGACCAGATGACCACCGAAGAGAATTGGGGATGACCTCCCCTTACTCCCTCAGTGATCACTAACCCCCTCCCACCCTCAAAAAATATCTTTAAAAATATTTTGTGCCAGCCTCTATGCCAGCCTCAGATGTCATACTCAGGTCCATGACAGCAGTATGCAGGTCCCTGGAGCAATTTAAGTGGATGCAGTGCACGTCAGACAGGCGGAACCAAGCCCATCCCCCCTACCTGTTACGTTTGTGGAGGAAACAGCGAGCCCTCCAAAACCCACCACAAACCCACTGTACCCACATCTAGGTGCCCCCCTTCACCCGTAAGGGCTATGGTAGTGGTGTACAGTTGTGGGTTTTGGGGTGCTCAGTACACAAGGTAAGGGAGCTATGTACCTGGGAGCAATTTATGAAGTCCACTGCAGTGCCCCCTAGGGTGCCCATTTGGTGTCCTGTGTATATATTTTAGGGTGAGATTTGTTCCTCCCAGTGCAGTGAATCAGCCACCACTATCTAGGGATGAATGAATCCCATCCAAGGCTGCTTCTGGTATATTTACCTTATATTATGCAGACTCCTAAATTACCAGAGTTGTGCACTTTACTCTGAGCAGGTCAGGAGAGAACAAACAAGCCCAAATACAACAGATATATGAGACATCAGCTCGTAGGTTTATTCGAAACAGATATGCTAATACAATATTCACCAAATAGTTTCTATCATATCAATTAGTACAGCAATCAAAGCAGTTTCTCAGACAGGGAGTAGACAGACAGCGAATCAAACTGATATCACAGATCTTGACTTCTCCAAGAACTATTGAAGTAACATGTATAATCAATTGGTTATGGGAATATAGTATCCCAGCTACACATAGGTGTTTTCTGGGTCTGAGTCTTTAATACCAAAGCCATTTAGTGGATATAAAAGACTCAAAGCTACCTATGAGAAAGCATTTGGGTTGCTTGTCAATTCAGATACAATTTGATTTGGTTTTTCATAAGGAGAGAGCAGCTCTGTGGCTGTCTCTCTGGCTTGAAGTAGGAAGTACACTCACTTTTATATGTCTATTCAGGATACGGGTAATATGACAATAAACACACCTGATTGGATCTATGTTAATGTCATAGTTAACACTGATTGGCTATGATAATGAAGTGGTTAGTATTTTACTGGAAATCTAAGTAATTTTCCTGTGCAGCTATCTTTGTTGTTTTTTACGAACATCTGTAACCACACTGTTGCTAAACGATATTACTCTGTTCTTTCCCACTCATGCTTGTTCCTCGTTCTACTACATGAGAGTGTCACAACAGATTATAAGTTCTGTATTTCTGAACGTCTGTTACCACCATATTGCCAATACAACTCTGTCAGATAGACCCCCACCCTTGTGGTTTTCTGTTTGTTCTGCAGTGTCCCAATAGCTTATATGCCTTTGAGCAACACTGAAGTTCAAGTCAGGGTTACAGGCCTATAAGTTTTTATCTCATTTTAAATCCTGAACCAAAGTCAGGCCTTGAATCAAGGCTCACAGCTGTAGTACCAACATACACCTGGCATGTGAGGGGGACCAGTGCACTACAAATGCTGGCTCCTCCCATGACCAAATGGCTTGCATTTGGTTGTTTCTGAGATGGACATCCTTGGTTTACATTATCGCCGAAAATCAGGAACGACCAAGTCTAGGGACGACCAAATTTAAGGATTTGGACGTCCCTGATGGTATTTTCGAAACAAAAGATAGACGTCAGTCTTGTTTTGAAAATACGAGTTTCTCCGCCCCTAGATCAGGACATTTTGCGAGGACGTTTTGAGGAACCCCTGAGGGTCAGGGAAGAAGGGATCCGAGAGAGGAGCAAGATGGGTAGGTTTCATACCCATGATTCTAATTACAAGTCCCAGGATCCTAGAGGCAGGGAAGCCACGCCCCCACAGAAGCATAAGTTTCCCAAGAGCCGTACAAGGGAGGAGGACTACAGTTCCCAAGAACCCCTGCAAAGCCCTGGGGGCAAGCAAAGGGAGCAGCAAGGGAACTACAAGTCCCAGGATCCCGAGGGAGAGGAGGGGGATTGGCTGAGGAGGAATAATCAGGAGGGAGAGGACCAGCTGGGGACCATAAAGGGATTCTAATTACAAGTCCCAGGATCCTAGTGGCAGGGAAGCCACATCCCCACGAAGGCATAAGTTTCCCAAGAGCCGGACAAGGGTGCTCTATAATGTTCCCTCCCTTGTCCCACCTCCCCACTCCCCCCGTTTTCTATTTCTGTTGATGGCTCTCTCATTCTCCCTGTCTCCTCAGCTCGAAACCTTGGGGTCATCTTTGACTCTTCTCTCTCCTTCTCTGATCATATCCAGCAGATCGCCAAGACCTGTCGTTTCTTTCTTTACAATATCCGTAAAATCCGCCCCTTTCTTTCCGAGCACTCTACCAAAACCCTCATCCACATCCTTGTCACCTTTTGTTTAGACTACTGCAATCTGCTTCTTGCTGGCCTCTCACTTAGTCACCTCTCCCCTCTCCAATCGGTTCAAAACTCTGCTGCCCGTCTCGTCTTCCGCCAGGGTCGCTTTACTCATACTACCCCTCTCCTCAAGTCGCTTCACTGACTCCCTATCCGTTTTCGTATCCTGTTCAAACTTCTTCTACTAACCTTTAAATGTACTCACTCTGCTGCTCCCCAGTATCTCTCCACACTCTTCCTTCCCTACACCCCTTCCCGTGCACTCCGCTCCATGCATAAATCCTTCTTATCTGTTCCCTTCTCCACTACTGCCAACTCCAGACTTCACGCCTTCTGTCTCGCTGCACCCTACGCCTGGAATAAACTTCCTGAGCCCCTACATCTTGCCCCATCCTTGACCACCTTTAAATCTAGACTGAAAGCCCACCTCTTTAACATTGCTTTGTTAACCACTTGTAACCACTCGCCTCCACCTACCCTCCTCTTCTCCTTCCTGTACACATTGATTTGATTTGCTTACTTTATTTTTTGTCTATTAGATTGTAAGCTCTTTGAGCAGGGACTGTCTTTCTTCTATGTTTGTGCAGCGCTGCGTACGCCTTGTAGCGCTATAGAAATGCTAAATAGTAGTAGTAGTTGTCATTTTTATGTATTTTTTAACCTAGCAGGTTTCATACCCAGGATTCTAATTACAAGTCCCAGGATTCTAGTTAGTAATGTTAGACTGTTATGAAACTTGCTTGCTTCTTCTTACATAGAAGAATGGACACCAACAACTATAGTTAGGGCCTGGTTCATGTTAAGGCTTTCACCCCCCCCCCCCCCCCTCAATCCCTAACAGTTACATACACACACACACACACACACACACACACACACACACACACACACACACTGATTCTGGCCTATGGGGAAAAAGACTTAGATATATTAGGGATGTGGCACAAAACAAAGAACAGCTAGAACAACATTTTTCAACCAGTGTGCCACCGGAGTTTGGGAATCCCGTGACACTGACTGATTTTCTTTTTTGTTTGTTTGCAACCGCATCTTTTTTCCCTCATGCTGCATTTCTCCCTCCCTCCTTCCCAAGCATGAGTCAGCAGCTCTCCTGACACCCCCCCCCCTCAGGTACGAACACCTCTCCCTCTTCTTCCAATGCCCATGTGTTGATCCCTGCTGCAGCATAGAGAAACGTTTGAAGCACCCTGGGCATGGGAAGAAGTGGGAGAAGTGTTTGGACCCTCAAGGAGCATCAGGAGAGCTGCTGACTTGCACTTGGGGAGGACGGAGCAAGGAGACAGTTTAGAAGTGCTATGGGGCTAGGCAGAGGAGAGAAAGCTTCTGGATTCACGGAGGGATGGCAGCATAGGCGTAGTTTGACTGTTTCATTTGGGGGGGCAAAAATGGGCGGAGCATATTAGCATATCATTTGCATATATACATATGCAAATGAATATGCTAATATGGAGAAAGGAAATGAAATTTACAGGCAAAATATCACAGATGCACATTTCAGAAAGCTGACACATTTCAATTAATAAATTATGAATAAAATAAACTTTTATTTACCTTTGTTGTCTGATCATGTAGTTTTTCTATTCGCTTTGATCCCAGTGTCTTCTGTTTTATGCAGTGTCTTCTTTCCAGTAGGCTTCCCTCTGCTCCCCACCCTCCCAGTCCCATACATCTCTTGCTCCTTCCCTCTGCTCCCCACCCCTCCCAGTCCCATCCATCTTCTGTTCCTTCCCTCTGCTCACCATCCCTCCGTCCCATCCATCTTCTGCGCCTGACCTCTCCCAATCCCATCCATCTCCTGGTCCATCCCTCTGCTCCCCACCCCTCGCAGTCCCATCCATCTCTTGCTCCTTCCCTCTGCTCCCCACCCCTCCCAGTCCCAACCATCTCTTGCTCCTTCCCGCTGCTCCCCACCCCTACCAGTCCCATCCATCTCCTCCTCCTTCCCTCTGCTCACCTCCTTTCCCAGTCCAATCCAATTCCTGGTCCTTCCCTCTGCTCCCCACCCACCCCCATCCATCTCTTGCTCCTTCCCTCTGCTCCCCACCCCTCCCAGTCCCATCCATCTTCTGTTCCTTCCCTCTGCTCACCATCCCTCCGTCCCATCCATCTTCTGCGCCTGACCTCTCCCAATCCCATCCATCTCCTGGTCCATCCCTCTGCTCCCCACCCCTCACAGTCCCATCCATCTCTTGCTCCTTCCCTCTGCTCCCCACCCCTCCCAGTCCCAACCATCTCTTGCTCCTTCCCGCTGCTCCCCACCCCTCCCAGTCCCATCCATCTCCTGCTCCTTCCCTCTGCTCACCTCCTTTCCCAGTCCAATCCAATTCCTGGTCCTTCCCTCTGCTCCCCACCCACCCCCATCCATCTCTTGCTCCTTCCCTCTGCTCCCCACCCCTCCCAGTCCCATCCATCTTCTGTTCCTTCCCTCTGCTCACCATCCCTCCGTCCCATCCATCTCTTGCTCCTTCCCTCTGCTGTGCCTGACCTCTCCAAATCCCATCCATCTCCTGGTCCATCCCTCTGCTCCCCACCCCTCGCAGTCCCATCCATCTCCTGGTCCATCCCTCTGCTCCCCACCCCTCGCAGTCCCATCCATCTCTTGCTCCTTCCCTCTGCTCCCCACCCACCCCTCCCAGTCCCATCCATCTCTTGCTCCTTCCCTCTGCTTCCCACCCCTCCCAGTCCCATCCATCTCCTGCTCCTTCCCTCTGCTCACCTCCTTTCCCAGTCCAATCCAATTCCTGGTCCTTCCCTCTGCTCCCCACCCACCCCTCCCAGTCCCATCCATCTCTTGCTCCTTCCCTCTGCTTCCCACCCCTCCCAGTCCCATCCATCTCCTGCTCCTTCCCTCTGCTCACCTCCTTTCCCAGTCCAATCCAATTCCTGGTCCTTCCCTCTGCTCCCCACCCACCCCTCCCAGTCCCATCCATCTCTTGCTCCTTCCCTCTGCTTCCCACCCCTCCCAGTCCCATCCATCTCCTGCTCCTTCCCACTGCTTCCCACCCTCCCAGTCCCATCCATCTCCTGCTCCTTCACTCTGCTTCCCACCCTCCCAGTCCCATCCAATTCCTGGTCCCACCTATGCGGGAACAGGAACTTGAAGAGAAGGCTTCGGGGCAGAGCTGAAGGCAGCGTGTACGTCGCTACCGCTGCCAGGAACAAGAAAGACTTAGAGAAGATTGGTGCTGCCTGCGCCAGAGGGTAGGAAGAGAGGGGGTAGATAGACACGCTCGTCTCCGTCCGCTTCGCTGCTTCCCTGCCTTCTCTGTCTGCGTCCCGCCTTCCTCTGATGTCATTTCCTTTCGGGCGGGATTGCAGACAGAGAGGGCAGGGAAGCAGCGAAGCGGACGGAGACGAGCGCGTGCCTGCTTGTTTTTGGGGTTTTTTTTCATTCTAGCGCCAGTCCACGTCCTCGTCGTTTGGGGGGGCATTGCCCCCCCTCGCCCCCCCCAGTCTACGCCTATGGATGGCAGGGAAAGGGAGCAAAAGAAAATTTGGGCCTGCAGGGGAGGGGGAGATGATGAACTATGGGGGGACTAGGGACGGGAGATGCTAAGCTACCCAGAGGGATTGTGATTAACTACCATGGGGCAACTGAGCAGAGAGGGGAGATGCAAAACTACCCAAGGGGACCCAGAAAGAGAGGGGGAGATGAGATGCCATAGCCGGGAGAGATGTGGGACTGTGGTCTGTGAGAGATAGAGGGAAGAGGGGGGCATGCTGGACTCACAGTGGTAAGGGGCATATGCTGCACCGGGTATTGGACAGGGAGAGAGGAAATGGGAGACAGACATACTGTCCTGTGGTGGGATGGAGGGAAGATAAGGGAGAGATGCTGGACACAGGGTGCAGGGTGAAGAGAAGAAACAGAGATAGTGGACCATGTGAGAAGAATAGGAAAGGTGCTGGACCATGTTGGGCATGAAGGGTAGAGAGAAAAAAGAAGCTGGACATGGGGAGGGATAGGGACACAGAAGAAAGTGGCCATGGAGGAGCATAGGGACAGGGTCAGAGAAGGTCAATGCTGGATAGAGAGAGGGTGGGACACAGAGGATCAATGCTGAACTTGTAGGAGGGGTGGTTAGGGACACAGAAGGGAGTCTGTGGTCAGGTAAAAGGGTAATGTTAGACATAGGGGAATGGGGACACAGAGGGGTAATGCTGACAAAGGTGGGGTAGGTGTACAGAATGGAGATGTTAGGCAGGGGAAGTGGGATGCTGAACATGGGGGCAGGATAGGGTCAAGGACACAGAGGGAAGATGGATAATGGATATGGAAGAGAAGAGGGGAGTCAGGGCACACATACAGGGATGAGAAGAGAGGAGACAGGCTGCACATAAAGGGAAGGGAGCGAGGCTGCACAGATAGGGAAGAGAAGAGAAAAGGAGAGTCATGCTGCTCTTATAGGGAAGGAAAGAGAAAAGAGGAGACGGGCTGCACGGAAAAGAAGAGACAAGATAAACTTGAGAAGGAGGCAGAGCAACTGAAGAAAGCTGAATGTGAAAGATCAGTGCCAAACAGGCATAGGGGAGGAGGTGAGAAAAGAAATTGCAAATGGAAAGGAGCCTAGGAAACTGAGTTAAGAGTGCATACAGAGGAAAGCAGAACCAAAGATTGGGAGCAAGATGATTGGCAAAATAAAATCACCAGACTACAAAGGCAAGAAAAATGATTTTATTTTCAGTTTAGTGATCGAATTATGTCGGTGTTGAGAATTTGCATGTGTTGGCTTTATTTTGCACTGTACAGGAGGACACGCATTCCTTTGTTTCTCTGGTGTTACACAACATGCAGAGTCCTGTATCTCTGCTTTCAGTTTGTGTCTGCATGTTTCTTTGCGGTTCCCTATTTTGTATCAGGTGAGAGTCATGTTCTTTACTTGCAGCTGAGGTAAATGAATCTGCTGGCATATGGTGTCTGTGTAGGAGTCAGCAACAGTCCATCTTGTTTCAGTTTCCCAGTAACAGGTATATTGGTGATGTAATGTATTTCAGTGGCGTATTTAAATAAAATAACTACTTCTGAAGTTTACAGGTATGGGTGGGGATGGAATGGAATGGAACTTAGCAGGGACAGGTAGGTATGGATTAGCTTACAGTGGTGTGCCTTGGCAATGTTTGCACCTTGTAAGTGTGCCACAAGATTTAATAAAAAAAAGGTTGAAAATCACTGAGCTAGAAACTACAGAGCATGCTCCACAGATTAGGAATCTTTGGGTAGTTAGTACATCTGAGTATATCCTTAATGTCTCTCATATTAAAAAGAAAAAATGAGAAAGCAAAGGTTATTGTGAGAGAAAATGGTCTATTTAGAAACATCTCAAATTCAATATCTATTGTTCAGAACACAAGACAGTGCTGGTTTCCACTGAAAAGGAGACCTATTTGCTCTCAGAAGCTCCTGTGTTCTAACATCTTTGGATTACTACTATGTTGATCTGGATTCGGCTATCCTAACCTACAGAGAAACCTATTAAGAAACTGAAGCTACATAGACCATTCCATTTTTTAACTTATAGTGACATCTGGTGGATTCTAGTATTGAAAAGAAATGGTTTCCTGAAGGAATAATACACTATAACATGTATGAGGGCAAGTTTCAAAACTGCACTAGTATGAGTATACTTTCCCTTTGAAAATGGCCCAAGGGGAAAAGACCCTGCAGAGATTTTCTCTTGCTTTTTCTGGGCAGAACCATGTGCATAATTTGGAAAACGCAAAACTATTTGTGTAGTTGCCTCCCCAAGCCTAACGACATCTGAGGAATGGCTCTGTACAAATGCAGTTGAAAAGATGTGTGATATGGAACAATGCATATGCTTTTACCAGAACGAAGGATGAGCCTTTTTACTCAAATAAGCGGCATCTGAAAACTTCCCTCTACAAGTGGTTGATATTCAGAGTGGCAAAATCATAAGTGGATAACTTATCCATTTAAAGTTTTGCATATTGCTCCATGGTGCGACCTCACCTTGAGTATTGCGTTCAATTCTGGTTGCCATGTCTCAAAAAAGATATAGCGGAATTAGAAAATGTTCAGAGTAGAGGGACCAAATGATAAAGGGGATGGAACTCCTCTTGTATGACGAAAGGTTAAACAGGATAGGGCTTTTCAGTCTGGAAAAGAGACGGATGAGGGGAGATATGATTGAGGTCTACAAAAACCCAAGTAGTGTAGAATGAGTAGAAGTACATCGATTTTTTACTCGTTCCAAAAGTACAAAGACTAGGGAACACTCAAGGAAGTTACATGGAAATATTTTTAAAACAAATAGGAGGAAATACTTTTTTACTCAACGAATAGTTAAGCTCTGGAACTCTTTGCCGGAGGATGTGGTGACGGTGGGAAAGCCACTACTTACCCAGGGATTGGTAACGTGGAATGTTGCCATGATTTGGGTTTCTGCCAGGTACTTGTGACCTGGTTTGGAGACTGTTTAGAAACAGGATACTGGGCTAGATGAACCATTGGTCTGACCCAATATGGCTACTCTTATGTTCTTATGCTAGATACAGAGAAGACCTTGACAGGATCAAGTGGCAATTCTAGTTCCTTAGTCCTGGAGTGGGTTGGGTTTGCCCCCAAATTTATTGCCATTGTTAAGTGCCTATATTCAGCCTCATAACCAGACTTTTAGTCCAATATTCTCTACTTGCATAGGAGAACTAGACAGAGTTGTCCTCTCTAGCCTTTACTGTTTAATTTGGCTTTATAGCCATTTGCCATGGTCATTAGGTAAGATAATCAGCTTGAGGGATTCAGAATCCAGAATGTAGAGTACAATGTAGATGATATCCTAGCCTTTTTACTATGATTATACTAAGAAAATATTATTATGGCAAAATGGGCTTTTTGAGATCCAGAAAAAAGTTATGAGCTAGCCACATGATATAACAAAGGTATATGGACCCTGGGAGATATAATTGTTAAGAATCAATTTAAAACACTGCTGGGGCTTCAGCAAGAGTATGGTTTTGCCATCCACTCGCTTTTATCAATGGCTCCGGTTATGCCATGCTGTGAAAGCTATAGAGTGGATAATTCTTTGTTAGATGATGATCAGATATTGGAAAGTTGTGCGAACAGTGTTAGCTTCTAGGTGCAGAGTACCTATCTATACCATAGATTAGCCAATGCCTCTTAAGAAACCATCCACAGATGTAGAACAAATTTGGGAGTCCAATTTGGAGTAGTCCCTAAGGCTTTATGCACTGGAGGAAATTCTAGTGTCAAACTTCTCAGGTTTTTTTGTTGGGATCCCTTACTCAATCCATGTGTTTTTCTTGGCTCATAATGCTATTTGGATGTTACTTAAGCTAGCAAAGATTGATAAAGGGACAAAGTCCATATTTTGCTCCTGTCAGTTACAAGTGGGCACTATGTCGTATATGTTTTTCTTTTGTTCCAAACAGGAAGGTTATTGTCATATAAAGATACTAGTAAAAAAGGCCCGTTTCCGAAACCAATGAAACGGGCGCTAGCATGTGGGGTTTTTTGTGTGTGTGTGTGTGTATGTGTCACAGAGTTATTTTGTATGTGTGTGTGTGTGTGTGTGTGTGTGTGTGTGTGAGGGTGTGAGGGTGTGGTGTGTGTGCAGGTTGTTGATGTGTGTCTTTTTTTGTTTTGTTTTTTGCTTGGGGGTTGGGGGATGTACTGTGCTGTGCTGGCAAAGTGGGTTGGATTGGTGTGTGGCTTTGAGGGTGTGTTTCTGTTGTATTGTGTGTGTGTGGTTTTGTCTGTCAAGGAGGTTTGTAGAGGGGGGTCTTTCTGTTGGTGAAATGTAAATGTGGTTGTAGGGGGGGTCAGTCTTTGTTGAGTGTTGTTTTTTTTTTCCATGTTTTTTTTTGTGATGTGCTGAGGCAGCAGTGTTGTTTTAGATGGGCGGAAGGTAGAGGAGCACATTCTTTGTCTGTCGGTATTTTTTGGCTGTTTCAGGGCTGCTGTAGGGGAATGCTGGAAGAGAAATGTGCTGTTGGAAGCAGCGCCATCTTTTTCCGGGTGCTCTGGGAATCCCCGAGGTGGGAGACTGCTTGCCTGAGGCTGGGGATGGTTGGGCACATCCTTGGCCGCTTCGGCAAAAGGGGAAGAGGAAGGGGGTGGGGAGTTACCTGCAGCCGCCTGAGAAACCATGTATTCTTTGTTTGTTTTGTATTATTAGTTTGCATTTCTGTTGAAGAAAGAGTGGATGCCTTTGGAATGATGGAGGTGGTGCGTCGATGTGTGGTTGTTTCGTTAGTTTGGCAGCCAGTCTCCAGCGATTCCTAGGCAGGGAAGGAGTACTCCTCCCCCTTCCTTGGTCGCTGTTTGCTGCTGGCTGGGTCGCGGGTAATCCTTCCAGCTGGGCCTCAGCTTGTCCTGTCCGCCCACGTCCCAGATGGTGACGGGCACGTTGTTTTCCGGCTCCTCTGACTCCATGTCAAGCGATCCCAAATATAGTCTGTGCTATAGGCCCTCTGGCACTCTTCAGTACTGGCATTAGGCATTTAAAAATTTCTCCTCCCCCCCTCCCCCGGTCTATTTTTGCACATACCCACAGCAGGAATATTCTTCTCTCATTCCAGCGGTGGTTCTGTGCTCTCCGTGCTGCACAGATAATGAGCCATTCTGCTGGGGAATGCTCCTCCCTTATTGTCACGTAGTTTCCTCTGATTGGTCCATCTTACGTTGCCTAGTGTTGCCTGGGAACGGTGTTGTGATGGTCCTTTGTGTTTCAGAATGTTGAGGGTGTTTTTTCTGATTGGTCCGTCATGCGAGGGCGGGGCAGAGAGACATGGTCAGTGTTGTGCCTTCACCACCATGAATCCATGAACCCTTCAGTGAGTGACTGAGTGACTTCAGAATGTTGTCTTCAGAATGTTGAGGGTGAGTTTTATTATAGTAGATGATACTGTAACACATGGTTATGCAATTGGAGATGGCCCCTAAACAATCATATTTACCATCAAATTGATTCTTACCCATTTTTCGAACGTAACAGTGTATCTGGGTTTTAAAAGGTTTTGGACAAGTTCCTGGAGGAAACGTCCATAGTCTGCTATTAAGACAGACATGGGGAAGCTACTGCTTACCCTGGGATTGGCAGCATGGAATATTGCCACTAATTGGGTTTCTGCCAGGTACTCATGACCTGGATTGGCCACTCTTGGAAACAGGATACTGAGCTAGATGGACCATTGGTCTGACCTACTATAGTTCTTATATTTTCAGGAACAGTGGAATCTAGGCTATATAACTCAAATATTGGAGAATAGCAACTGTTATGTGGCATAGTGTAGGAAATGGGATTTGCCGTCTCAATTTATTGAGAATTCCTAATGACAGTATATACATTTTTCTGCCTATATACTGTTCCTGGATTCTGCACACTGTGCTTATTCTGATCTGTTTTATTTAAAATGCAATAAAGATATCTGAACACAAAAAAGAAGGTGGGGGGGGGGGAGTCTACCAGCCATTGCTGTAGTTGAGCAACTAAGGAAGCAGGTGAGAAGCAATATAGTATAAGTAATAGCAATCTATTCAAGCTTATATAATATTTGTTACAATGGACCTAGAAATATATATATATATATATATATCAAATAAAATGCCATAAAAATATAAATGCACAATATATTAATATTAAAATCCATACTAAAATCTGCCCTGGCTTCCATTCTCACTAGGAAGCTGGAACAGAGCAGGAAAATTCTAACAAAATGAAAGTAGCATCATATCTGAGGAAGTCTGTCCCTCTTTTCCAGTCTAGCATTCTTTTCCATGTCCATACCATCCAGAAGCTCAGATATTCATTCTTCTATCTCAAGGTTTCCTATTTATCTTCCTTCTTGCTCTGGTCTTAAGCCATCATTAAAGATTGGGCCGCAAATACCAGAAAGATGTGAAGGAACTACAATTAGGAATGGGTAGCTCAAACATTTTCATTTCATTCTGTTTCAAATGTCATTTGCGGTATTCTTGCACTCTTCCCTGATAGTGCACACATGCATGATGATTCATACAAAGTGATGGTTCACGCTTGCACATACTATTTGGACAGAGTGCACTCTCTCTTTCTGAAAGACTGCATACTATTTCCAAATAATGCATATTATTATCAGCAAACCAGAAAACCCAAAATGCACTTTTTCTGCTTATTTTCGTTTGTTAATGACATGGGATATATCATTGACATTTCCATGTCATTTGCAATCGACAGTCCAAAGCTGGCAAAAGATTTAATACTATCAGACTGCCACGTAATTATGAGGTGTGATTGCTGTATCAGAGCTAAAACCAGAAAAGCAATACTTCCCAAGGTGAGCAAGATCAAAGCTAGAAAGCCATTTACCTTCATACACCGTGACTCAGAGGGAACAAGCATACTGTGACTGGTATAGCTGATTAGTCAAGGTACACAGTGACATATGTCATGGAACAAAAAGGATGAAGTACAAACCAAACTAGGACCATAACAAGGTAAATATTTCAATACAAACTATTCATTCTTTTGACAATGGAAATGACTTCATGACCTCCTGAAATTTCCTAGAACTGAGCATCAATAAACAGTGCCATAAACACCTGAGTAAAATGGAGTAACTGAAAGGAAAACAGGACTTTAAGTAAAATGGCCAGATGTAAGCTGACAGATGCCGGTCGACCCAAGAAATAATGGGATGAAGCAGTAGACAGCCACAAACCTACAAAACCAATTTACTACTACTACTAATCATTTCTATAGCGCTACTAGACGTATGCAGCGCTGTACACGTTATCCTTGGGATTCTATATATCGAGCCTTAATTCCTGCATGGAAATCGAAGCGTATTCTATAGCAGTGCGCATAACTTAATTGGTTAACTAGCTAATCAGCGCTGTCAAGTAGATGTTAACAAGCAATTATCAGAACTAATCGGCTTTCATTATGATCCACGCGCACAACTCGCTAAATATATTCTGTAACATGGTGCACTTAAATTCTAAGTTGCATACTTAGAAAGTGGGTGTGGCCATGGGCGGGGCTGGGGCATTTCTAAAATCTATGCACTTTGTTATAGAATACACCCGCTCTGCGCCAAATTTAGGTGTCAGGATTTACACCAAGTAAAATATAACGTAAAAAATGGCCGCAACTAAATTTGATCATGTGAAGAGGTGTTCGGCGTATTCTATTTACCGCACGGAAATTTAAGCTTATTCTGTAAAATATAGACATGCTTTAGAGAATATGCCTAGGCGTATTTTTTTTTCCATGTGGAATTTTCAGGTGCCATATATAGAATCTAGCCCTATATGCAGGTACTTTCTCTGTCCCTAGAAGGTTCCACACTAGAAAACTGCACACTTGTAGAAAACCTGATTATGAGCAGTGCACAAGATCAGCAACAGGATATGTTGATTCTGCAACCACACATTTGAATGTACTTGCAGAGTCAGATTACGGAAGAGGAGGCCTGGGCCCCTCCTTTGGGCTCAGGCACCCTCCAAAACTGCAGCATCTGTTCAATGGCTGGTAGGGATGCCAAAGCCCCACCAGCCAAAGAAATCCACTGCTCAAGTTGCCCCCCCCCCCCCCCCCCGTGCTGCTTCAGGAGCGAGAAGTCATTAGTGTACTTCCAGAAGCCGATGCCAGCACTCCCCAAGCATGCTCACTTCATGTGCGAACTGAGCATGTTTGAGAAGTACTGTTGTCAATGGCTGGAGGCATGCTGCCGACTTCCTCGCTCTGTCACTCCTGAGGTAGCACAAGGGGGAGGGGGCAGCTTGGGCAGTGGATCTCTTTAGCTAGCAGGGTCTCGACATCTCCATCAACAAAGGTAGGATTCTTAGTGTGGGAGGGGGAAGGAAATGTGTGACTACCCCAGTCCACCCCTGGGCCCCCCCAAAAATGGACTGATGTCTATGCCCCTGATGCTGAATGCAAGTACTAGCAGAATGAAGTGCAGATGTTCACATTGGATGATGAATAAGGATATTGAAAGGTAAATCATTTCTCTGCCTGTTCTAGAAACAGCATCATTAGGCTATCTGAGCCAGTATTTTGGGAAGATATCTCATATAGGCAGTGGTGTGCTGGTAAATTTTTAACAACAGGCTCTTTCCCCGGTCCACCTCGGCGCCCCCCCCCCATCCACCTCGGTGCCCCCCGTCCACCTCTGCGCCCCCCCCCCCCCCCCCGTCCACCTCTGCGCCCCCCCCCCCGTCCACCTCTGCGCCCCCCCCCCCGCCCACCTCTGCGCCCCCCAAAATTGCAGAGCTGGCTATAGCCGGGGGGGAGGAGGCAATGCATTACTCTCTCCAGGAAAAAAAAATTAAATGATCCCAGGTTCCAATTTAATTCATGTTTAATATGGAATAAAATGCCATAAATAAGTAAATAAATATAAACTTTTAACGTTCAGCACCTGATTCTCAAAGTGGACATATTCCAAACACTATAATGAAAATAAAATTATTTTTTTTCTACCTTTGTTGTCTGGTGACTTTGTTTCTCTGATCATGCTGGTCCAGTATCTGATTCTGCTGCTCTCTATCTGTTCCCTTGACTCCATTTCCAGGGCTTCCTTTCCATTTATTTCTTTTCTTTCCTCCTTTCTTCTTCATTTCTGGTCCTCCGCAGACTTGACTGTCCAGTGGATCTAGCTTCTTCCTATTTTCTCCATCCATGTGCAGTTTCTCTCCTCAATTCCTTTTCCCTCATCTAATCTCCTTCCTCTATCTTCCCTCCATGTCTAGCATTTCTTCTCTCTCCCTTCCCTCCCCTCCATTCATGTCCAGAATTTATCTTGCTCTCCCCTCCATCCATGTCCTGAAACTCTCCTCTATCCCCTGCCCCCCTCTACCCATCCATGCCCAGCAAGTCTCTCCCCTGCCCCCCTCTCCCCATCCATGCCCAGCAAGTCTCTCCCCTGCCCCCCTCTCCCCATCCATGCCCAGCAAGCCTCTCCCCTGCCCCCCTCTCCCCATCCATGCCCAGCAAGTCTCTCCCCTGCCCCCTCTCCCCATCCATGCCAGCAAGCCTCTCCCCTGCCCCCCTCTCCCCATCCATGCCCAGCAAGTCTCTCCCCTGCCCCCCTCTCCCCATCCATGCCCAGCAAATCTCTCCCCTGCCCCCCTCTCCCCATCCATACCCAGTGATTCTCCTCCCTCCCCTGCCCTTCCCTCCCGCTCCCAAACATGTCCAACGAACGATGTCCTTCGCCCCCACTCTCCCCTCCCGCTCCCATCTGTCTTTTTTAATTACCTCCGTCGAAGCGCGCGCTATTTAAAGCCCTGCCGCGTGCTGGCCATCTCTCCAGGCTTCCCCTGCTTGCTTCGGTGATGTTCGCGCCCTTAGTCCCACCTTCGTGGAAAAAGGAAATGACGTCAGAATGACATCAGAAGGCGGGACTAAGGGCGCGAACATCGCCGAAGTAAGCAGGGGAAGCCTGGAGAGACGGCCAGCACGCAGCAGGGCTTTAAATAGCAGGCGCTTCAACGGAGGTAATTAAAAAAGACAGATGGGAGTGGGAGGGGAGCGGAGGGTGGGGCAAAGGACATTGTTGGACATGTTTCGGAGCTGCAGGGGCGGTAAGCATGGCCTGTGATGGCGCCCTCCTGCCATGCTTACCTCCCCTAATGGAGCCGGCTCGCCCCCAACAACAACCGGCTCGCAAGAGCTGTCAAAATTTAACAAGCGGCTCTTGTGAGCCGCACAGAGCCGGCTCTAGCACACCACTGCATATAGGCCTATATAAGAGACCAAACAAATATTTGGAGACAGTGGAAGAAGAAATACAGTTCATGTATGAAAATCAAAATTGGACACTCACTTATTTACTATCAAACAACAGGACCACTAGATGTAAATGGGCATTTCACCCTGGATTCTATATAGGCCACCCAAAGTTGGGTACCCAAAATTGGTCGAGGAGCCCAGATGTGTGTGCAAAATAATTAGTCAATTGGGTGCTAATAACCAATTACTGACTGTGAGGGGGTATATAGAACACTGCCCCTCATCCTTAAGAATAATCCTGCTGGTACTGCGAGCCACCTTAAAACCCTTAGTCCACCCAGGGAGGAAGTGAGATGGGGGTGGAGCCAAAACCAGGAACTATAAAAGGCAGGGCCAGAGTGGGGATCAGGGGGCCCAAAAAAGGATGAAGTGAAGCCCCAGCATACACCTTTACTGCATACTTCTAGCTACTGTGACCTGTCTGAGGTAAGCAAATCTTTTATTTGAAGACTTATGAGCCTTGTTCTGAGGTCTAGCTAGAGCCAGACCTGGACATCTAGAGAGACAGAGAGAAAGAGAGAAACTTACAGTGTTTGGGGCATGACAGCATGCCAGACCTCAATTGGGGGGATGGGGCAGAGCCCAAAGTGGGGGAGGCCCATTTTACCCACCTCCCTGCTGTTCTCCACCCCCCCCCCCCCCCCACCGCAACCCCTCATACATGGGCTGGTGGGGGTCCCCAAGTCCCACCAGCAGAAGTCTTCCTCCAGCGCTGTTCACTGTCATGCCAACTGCCTTGCTTCCCCCCGTGGCGCATATGCTTGGTTTTAATGAAATTGAGCATGCGCAAAGCCTCGCACATGCTCACTTTCAGTAAAACCGAGCAAGCATGCCGGGAGATGGGGAATCAAGGCAGGCAGCGTGGTGGAGAACAGCGTAGGAGGAAGGCGTGTGCTGGCTTGGAACCCCTGCCAGCCAAATCAGCAGATCTGGAGGGGCCCAAACTGAATTTGGGAGGCCCAGGCACCCCCCCCCCCCCCCCCATGGCTATAGACAGTGTTTTTGGACCCTGTTAGCCCCAGGCCCATGCCAAGACTTTTCTCCCTCCAAGTAAAAAGATTTTACCTTTGCTCCTAGGCCTGTGAAGTAACAGGCCTCAGATTTACGTTAATAAAGCATTTATTTCATGTTTACAACTGTGTCCGGCTGGGTTATTGTGAAGGTCCACTCTCAACCCTTGCTCGCAATATCACACTGGACATTAATCAGAGTTAATTGGCACCTAATTAACACTAATTTAGATTTACACATGCCAGCTGCCCAACCGCTATTCTGTAAAGCTGCACACCCAAAGTGTCTCACGTGCAACCCAGGGGCACGGCCAAGGGAGAGGCTTTCCAAATATTTTGGCACAGTGTTACAGAATACTGGAGTTACACGCCCAACTTGCGTGCCAGGATTTATACCAAATTTCAGTTGGCAAAAGTCATTGCAACCAAAATTGGGTGCAGGAATCCATTCTAAGCATTATTCTTTAAAGGATGCTCATCCCAGAGCGCCATTTACTGAATCTGGCCCTATGAGGGTAGTATTATTACAGGGTACCATACGTAGGCACCTATTTGTCTTTATGAAATACCAATGTATGTGGCAGAGGACACACTTTGAATATAGGTATGATTACTTATACCTACTGGAGAGCTATTGTAAATGAAGGTGCATACTTTACGCACATATTCAGGTAGAATAACATTTTTCATAATCTACACAAATACATAAGAATAGCCATAGTGGGTCAGACCAATGGTCCATCTAGCCCAATATCCTGTTTCCTACAGGGGCCAATCTAGGTCACAAGTACCTGGTAGAAACCCAAATAGTAGCAACACTCCATGCTACCAATCCCAGGGCAGGCAGTGGCTTCTCCCATATCTATCTCAACAACAGACTACAGACCTTTTTTAAACCCAGATATGCAAACCACTGTTACTACAGCCTCTGGCAAAGAGTTCCAGAGCTTAACTTTTGTTTGAGTGAAAAAATATTTCCTCCTATTTATTTTAAAAGTATTTCCATGTAACTTCACTGAGTGTCCCCTAGTCTTTGTACTTTTTGAAAGAGCAAAAAATGGATTCACTTCTATTCATCCTACATCACTCAGGATTTTGTAGACCTCAATCATATCTCCGCACAGCCGTCTCTTTTCCAAACTGAAGAACCCTAACCTCTTTTCCCTTTCCTCATATGAGAGGAGTTCCATCCCCTTTATCATTTTGGTTGCTTTTCTTTGAACCTTTTCTAGTTTTCTAATTGCATGCTAAGCCCACCCATGCTTTACCCAGACTGCACCCCTGTATACATCTACTAACAATTTATCAGCTTGACCCCCTACTGGTATTACTTTGACACCACCACTAGGGCACTAAGATACAGCAGAATTAGAAAAGGTTCAAAGAACAATGACCAAAATGATAAAGGGGATGGAATTCCTCTCGTATGAGGAAAGGCTAAAGATGCTCTTCAGCTTGGAAAAGAGATGGATGAGGGGAGATATGATTGAGGTCTACAAAATCCTGAGTGGTGTAGAACAAGTAGAATTAAATCAATGTTTTACTCGTTACAAAGGTACAAAGACTAGGGGACACTCAAGGAAGATACATGGAAATACTTTTAAAACAAATAGGAGGAAATATTTTTTCACTCAATGAATGGTTAAGCTCTGGAACTCTTTGCCGGAGGATGTGGTAACAGCAGTTAGTGTATCTGGCTTTAAAAAAGGTTTGGACAAATTCCTGGGGGAAAAGTCCATAGTCTGCTATTTGAGACAGACATGGGAAGCAACTACTTGCCCTGGGATTTGTAGTATGAGTGTTGCCACAATTTGGGTTTCTGCCAGGTACTTGTGACCTGGCTTGGCCACTGGGCTAGATGGACCATTGGTCTGACCCAATATGGCTACTCTTATGTTCTTATGATGTAATTTAAGGTTTATGTTTATATATATTAATTTCTTGATATCACTTAAACTGATGCACAGACCAAAGTGGTGTACAATCACAAAATTTTAAAAAAGATAGAAAAAAAGGCCACTTCTAGAGAGGCTACATATCCACACTAATCACAACAACATCATGATACAAAGAAAATATACCAGAATACACAGTAAACGATAACATCAAAATGTTTATCCTTCATTCCATTTTTCCTGTCCTTTCTTCCATTTTATAACTGAGAAACTTATTGCACACCCAATGCTGCTCACCAAATGAGAGGCCAAAGTCGGTTCAAGTTTATTTCTACACTTAATATAGTGCTCGAGACAATTATCAGTGCTGTTTCCACTACATAATATCAAAAAGGAAAAGAACTACAATAATAAAGAAAAGACAAAGATGAATACTGCTGCACACCAGACCAGCATCCCCCCCATCAGACAACCGGGCACCTAAGTCCCAAATGCCCAGCAAAACAAATACATTTTAACATAGTTTTAAAGTTCGTGTCAAATGGAGTTCCAAAGGGAAATAGTGCCATAAGGTAGGACCCTACACACTAAATCATTTCTTTCTTAAAATAGAGGAATGAGTAACAGTAAGCGAGGGAACCTGAAAAGAGATTTCAATTTCTTTAATATTAGTTCTGAACCAATAGTATGTGGAAAGATGTTCCGTAATTTTGGTGCAAGGAAAAAAGCATGAATGGCTCTGTCAAGATCAATGTGGGAGAGGAAATACTTGTGTAGGGTAATTTTACAACAGGACACCTAGATGAAAATATTTTAAAAGAACCTATTTTAAGCTTATTTTACAAAGGCAACTGTGATGGGATGTATATCCTATCACGGAAATCAGGGAGACCCAGGGGAGAAGAAACGTTAACTACAGAATTTAATTCCCAGAAGATAATCAATAGAAATCAAGCAAAATAAAACATGGAAAAGAAAATAAGATGATACCTTTTTTATTGGACATAACTTAATACATTTCTTGATAAGCTTTCGAAGGTTGCCCTTCTTCGTCAGATCGGAAATAAGCAAATGTGGTAGATGACAGTATATATAAGTAAAACATCCAAGCATTTCATTGATAGTCTAACAGGATAGGGGTGGATAGGTGAGAGGAGGATGATAATCTAGACTGCCCCTATTTGACTGACTGTACATTTGTCCTTTAGATTGTAAGCTCCTTTGAGCAGGGACTGTCCTTCTATGTTAAACTGTACAGCGCTGCGTAACCCTAGTAGCGCTTTAGAAATGTCAAGTAGTAGTAGTAGGAGGAGGAGGATGATAAACATAGCAATACAACTTTATGGTTTATAATGGGCTAGAAGTGAAAGAAGAAAGGCTAGGAGGGAGGCAGGAACCACAGAATTAAAATCTGAGCAGAAAGAGCTGGGTGGGGTGGGTTCGCGCACACAACTTAAGGCACCATATATAGAATTTTAGCCGAAACCAGTTAATTTTTACTGCTGTAATTGCCTATTGCTCATGTTTGATCTATTCTTATTGTACACTGCCTTGAGTGAATTCCTTCAAAAAGGCGGTAAATAAATCCTAATAAATAAATATATAATTTGCAGACGGTCCAGGGGCAGAGTCAGTACTAACCTAATAAATGGAACTGCATAAAAGTAAGCCCTATCTTTATGCAGTTCACCTTATGTGGTTAACTCCTGGATTCTATAAAGGTTGCTGAAATTTGCACACCAAATGTTGGCAAGATCCTGAGATGTGTGTGCAACATAATTACTTAACAAGCCAATTAACACCAATTAATGGCATTAATTGGCAATTATTTGGATTTGCAGATGCTTCTGCCTATGCGTTTTTCTGTAAAGTTGTGCAACCCAAAAGGGGGCATGGCCATGGAAGGGGCATTCCCTTAATTTAGTTGCGATGTTATAGAATTCCGGGGTTGCACACTCGACTTGCATGTCAGCATTTCCAGCAGCTCTCACTTGGTGTAAGTTTGTGTGGCCATAGTTGGTCATGGAAATTGTCACTAAGAGCTATTCTATAAGGGGCGCTTGGTTCGGACTGCCCTTTATAGAATACTAGTAAAACAGGCTCATTTCTGACACAAATGAAACGGGCGCCAGCAAGGTTTTTCTCGGAGTGTGTATATTTGAGAGTGTGTGTGAGAGTGACTGTGTGTGAGAGAGAGAGAGAGAGTGAATGTGCGAGTGTGTGTGTGTGACAGATAGAGAGACTGGGTACGAGTGTGTCTGTGAGAGAGAGCGTGTGTGTGTGAGAATGAGAGTATGTGCCATGAGCCCCCCCCCTCCATCCCGTCCTCCCAGTTCCAGGGTCCCCCCTCCCTCCCTCCCTCCCTCCGAGTTCCAGGGTCGTCGTCCCCTCCCTCCCTTCCTCTGAGTTCCAGGGTTGTCCGTCCCCTCCCTCCCTCAGAGTTCCAGGGTCGTCCCCTACCTCCCTCCCTCCCTCCGAGTTCCAGGGTCGTCCCTCCCTCCTTCAATCCGAGTTCCAGGGTCATCCCCTCCCTCCCTCTCTCCCTCCCTTTCTCTGAGTTCCAGGGTCATCCTCCCCCTTCCTCCCTCCAAGTTTCTGGGTCCCCCTCCCTCCCAGTTCCTATTATGAAAGCAAGAATAAATTTTGCATCTAGTATTCTGAGTGCAGTCCAGCATAGTATAGCTCACTTGCCATTCTTATTGTGTCCTTGAAAACAAGTCTGTGAGGAGAGAATATATAATGAAGCCCATGATTGTGGTTGAATCAAATTATGATGGTGTGGAAAGACAGTGCTTGAATTTTGTGACTGCACACTTAGCCCCTCATGAAGGAATACAAAACGGGGCACCTCGTACGCCACAGTTAAGTGACATATAATTTTTTTAACATCTCTTCAACAGCTACTATGTTTGACCTGAGCATGTTCTGATTTATTATATTGGTTTATGGGCACATATATATATATATATATATATATATATATATATATGATTTTTGAGGTTTCAACACATTTTGTGGTATATTATGTTCACAAAAGAAGTCATGGGGATGTGTGAATATGGTCATCATTGTTAGCGGAAACATAGAAACATGATGGCAGATAAAGGCCAAATGGCCCATCCAGGCTGCCCATTCTCTGTAACCCCTAACTCTTCCTTTTCTTAAGCGATCCCACGTACTTATCCCATGCTTTTTTAAATTCTGATACAGTCCTCGACTCCACAACCTTCACTGAGAGGCCACTCCATGCTTCCACCACCCTTTCTGTGAAATAATACTTTTTTCGATTACTCCTAAGCCTACCCCTTCTCAACTTCATCGTACGCCCCCTCGTTCCAGAGTTCTCTAGTTGAAAAAGACTCACATCCTGTACATTAACGCCCTTGAGATATTTAAACGTCTCCATTACATCTCCTCTCTCTTTCCTCTCTTCCAGCGTATACATGTTGAGGTTCATAAGCCTGTCCCTATATTTTTTGTGTTAAAGACCGCTTACTAATTTTGTAGCCGCCCTCTGGACCGACTCCATCCTGTTTTTAAGTGATGCATTGTTTGTGCACATGGTGATACACAGAATGATTTCTTATATTTAAATTATATATTTTACGGTTTGTGGGTTTCATTATTATGTCCCATAGAGCGATATAAATTTCATTGGAGAGTTTTGGAGCAGATTCGTATATGTGTGACACTAAAAAGTATACACAGGAGTATGTCACTTAATCCAACATTGTGATTGGCTTAGAATGTTCCCTGGTGCTTTAGATCTGCTTTAGGAGATCAAGATTTCCATTCCAGTATGCTCTCTAATTATCACAAGATTTTTTTATGTGCCAGCAACAAGGGAAAGGGACTACTAGCCAAAAAACACAGAAAATAATCTCATGAGCACATTTCTGGTAGATACTGTGTAACCAGGGCCAAATTTCACGCTCAGCTATTGTATGTCTGGAAGAGAAAATGAGAAAGTGAGAGCATAATAATGAGCAGCATCACCGCTCGGATATTGGAAGTAACGGATCAGACCCACCTGCTGAGTCTTTCCATTAAGAGCTGTTATGACAGAGTATGAGCAGAGTCCAAATTGAAACAACAGTCTGTGTCTCATGTATGACAGGCTTTAGTTTCTAAACACAGCACAGAGTCTGTAAATCTGCTGGAAATCAGGACTGGAAAACAACTTTATTGCACAGCTTCTAGCACCAAACCTACTCCAAAACTCTTATTTTTGTATCCAAGAAGTAATGCTCCTATAATTTACAATACTGTCTACTGCCCTTCAGCACAGAGTCTGTCTAATCCAACTCAGTGCTGCTAATTGAAGTGTCCAACTTGTTTAAAGAGAGAAATATTTTCTGGTAGGCAGCCAACACAAGCATTTGCTACAGATCTGCTATAAGGGTGTTTGGCAACACTACACAGGAAGTTCAACAGTCAACCTTCAAGCAACCAATTTCTGCAGCAGCTTCATATTATAAATTGCTAGGACACAGCTGTCTTCCAAATGTATTCATTCAAATATTGTTCCAGCATAGAGTGCAAAGGGAGCAATGAACGACGGGATCAAATTTGCAAATGAGGAAAAAAATATTCAATATAGTTACAACACAAGTAGTACTGGTGAAAAACAGAAGGTCCTTGCTAGCCTGAAGAAACTGGACATCTAAATGGCATATAAAATTGAATGTGGGCAAGTGCAACATGATGCTTATAGTGGAGAAATAATCCTAGCTGTAGTGACTCAGTGGTCGGTTCCATATTAGGACCCAGGCCAGGAAAAGGGTGTTGAAATCGTTGTCAACAATAAGCTGAATTCCTTAGCTGACTTTGCTTTGGCAGTCACAAATGCAAATAGAATGTTAGGAAACTGTGTGTAGAAAAGAACAGGAATCAGGTGTAACTCCAGTGTCCAAAGTTAGCCATGAACTGAGCACTATGCTAGTATTCCATAAATGTCGGGTGCCCTTTATAGAATACAGGCTTAGAACGGCTCTTCACAGCACCCAACAGTCAGTGTCACATACAGTATCTGGCCCTAAGTGACTTGCTTAAGATCACAAGATGTGGCAGGGAGATTTCAATCTGGCTTCCTTGGTTCTCAGCCCACTGCTCTAACCATTCGGTGACTCCTCCGCACCCAGGTTTGTGAAATAAAAAAAGAACAGGCTTGTTTGGTTCCATTTTTGTTTCAAAATCAAATTTAAAAAAAAGAATGAAATTAATGTATTTCATTTGGTTTTAGTGCACTTTATTTGCAAATACTTTTCTCTAGAACCGAAAACGAAATACAGCGGAACTGAGGCAGCCATGGGCATAATATATATAAGAAATCATATTAAGGGTTAATTCTGTTTAAAGGTGCTCAAATACTATTTTAAATTCTCAGTCCTGCAAATGAAGGAATGCAAGCTGGAGTTAATTACTCAATGTCTAGCTTGCCGAGCAAAAGGTTAAAAAGGTCAGAGACAGGAATTTCTTTCACCCTTGTGAATAATGAAGGCTAGCTCAACATTTGTATACTATTAGGCATATTGAATAGTTTTGCAAGCAGGCATGAGCCAGACATATGACATATTGTAGTTTAAAGATTAGGCAGAAATACTGTTTAGAGAGAGGCAATAGATTAGAATTTAGAAGTTCTTGATATTTAGAATATGTTTTATAAGGATGCTTATTTTAGAATATGTTTTATTCTGTAATTTCTATGTAGAATATTTGTTCAATTCTTTGTCTGACTTTCTAAGCAAAGACTGCAGTGAAGAGGCCAACATGTGTTTTGAGTTTTCTGTGGTCCTAGCAAGTTCTGTGTAAGAAGCTGATAGGTGAAAAGAGGTCAGGACTAGTCAGCTCTCTTCTCCTTGATTAATTATAGGTAAATGTAGAAATGGTCTTGAAAGTAATAACTGATATGTATGCCATTAAGTAAGACTGGCCCTTGACCCCTTTAATGAATACCAGAGTTTAGTTAGCAGTTAGTACTAGGAATATGAGAAATCAATCATAATAACATGTAAGAGACTGGAGCCCAAATGTCTGGTGTAAGGGGCCCCAGGTCACAGGTCAGTTTAGGATGTCTGGAACCTATGTAACTGATATTTGTATAGAGCTGATTGGTTGAGGCAAGGTAATCAATCTATTCCTTAACCAATTGGAGAGTAAGGGGGCTAGGCTAGGCTAGATAGAACTGTATTTAAGTGGGAGAAGAAGCAGTTTACGTCAGAAGGAGCTCAGAAGAAAGAGAAGGACAGAAGGAACAGACAGAAGAAGGAGAAGACAGCATAAGAAGAGAAGCAGCTGAGACAGAAGCCACAAAGACACAGAGAGCTGAGAGAAAGACACAGAGAGCTGAGAGAAAGACACAGAGAGCTGAGAGAAAGACACAGAGAGCTGAGAGAGAGACAAAGAGAGCTGAGAAAGAGAAGAAGAGACTTAATGCTGATGTTCTACTTTGTTTGCTGGCAAATAAAGAAGATTTCTCTCTCATTCTGGTGTGCTGTCTGACTTCTGAAGTATCATAAATTCATGCATCCATTCCTGCAACCTAGAAAAATGAAAGAAATCCAGAATACATCCTTGAAAAATCTAATAGCAGTTCTGTTTGTCTCTGTGCATGGGCTTTAAACCAACAGGTCAGGCCTTGTTGGCTGCCTCTGAAATAGTGAACTAGATGCCTGGCAGTCAAGAGAGAAAGTGCCCTGTGCTACTTCAAAACACTCTGTACTATCTGCCATCTGTCATGATGGAAACAGGTGTGACCAAGCATTGACACAGAAAGTGGGACATTTATAATAAGCAGTGGAAAGCTTTTTTGCGAAAGGGTTGAAAACTATGTCAGTTTCTTTCTTGTTATGACTTCTCACACACATGCACACACACGCTAAACAACAAAGGCAACAAACAGATTTGGAACTTATAGTCCACATTTATTTAAACTAGATGCTCCAGAAAGGGTTTTAGGAGTAGTAAAGAATTCTGAATACTGTGTGCAATAAAGTTGGTAATTGTTGTTTCAGAGCACAATAGTTTCTACAAATTGGGCACTCGGCATGCACTCAGAGGTATTCCTTTTGCACTAAAATACCACAATAGTCTTATTTCAGCTGTAAGTGGAATTTATTTTGGCCACAGCCATGACTTCAAACATTGCATTTGTAAAAAACAGTACATACAATATTAATTCAACTTGCTATATTTTAACATTTTGCTGCTGCCTAGGTACACAGCCCTTTCTCCATCGCTACCTTTCATTGCCTCACAGGTGCGCCGTCCAAGCACCCTGTGTCTCCTCTCTGTGCTGTCTCACTGAGCACCCGTTGTTCTTTGGGTGTATCCCGTTGAAGGACGCACCTACCCTTCATTTCACACACCCGATGATCTGGGCCTCCCGACCGTCCAAGCCGGGAGACAAGCTGTGTTACCATTCTTTCAGTCAATATCTCCGCTAACAAGCGAGCATATAATTGTTTAATTACGTTTCAACTTTAATCCAAATATTTAACATCAAACTTATAATTGTTATCTGCCAAGATGCTGTGTACCCAGCGCTGGTAACATATAACTGACATAGCGTAAAGCCCGGCCACAACTAGTACCGCTCTGGCCATAGGGTGGGTGGGCTGGGTCAGCACTGCTCTCCATGTTCTCTCCTTTCTCCAACTGCCACTTACCCTCGCTCTATCCCTTGCTTTTTACTCCTCCTTTGGGCTCCTCCTTATTTCTTTAACCCTTTCTTCCCCTTGTTGCTATGCCATTTGCCTGCTCTCATCCCCCTCGCTGACCAACCCCCCCTCTCAGTCTTCATTAGCCTTTGGCCCATTTGTGTTCGGCCTCCCCTTAATGGGTTTGCCTAGGTCTTTTCAATCAACTTAATTTGTCAGAAAAAAACTGACAACAATGTAGTTGCTAGATCTCCTGGGATGTACTCCAGAAGACTCCCTGGCTGATACAATCAGCCTGTGATTTTACACTGCCCGCTAAACTTTCACTTTAGTTACTGAAATATACAACCTTTTCTCATATGAATGTTTTAACATTCTGAGGCAAGAATCAAAACAGGTTGGTCATTTATTTATATCCCCCACATCTAGTACCTGACCATTCTCTATGGCTTGCAAAGAAAAATATCTACAGTATCCACTTAAAAGCAGACAGACACATAAATGATACCATAAACAGACACCAAGGGCTGGATTCAGTAAACGGCGCTCAGAATTTGGTGCTGTTAGAAAATCAGCACTAAGTATACAATTCTATAAAGGGTGCATGCCCTTTATAGAATTATGCTTAGAGCTAATTCCTGTGCCTAACTTTAGGCACCTGCTGAAACCTGGTGTAAATGTTGGCACCCAAGTTAGCTGCGCTGAGGCCGTATTTTATAATTACACATGCATCTTTTCAGAATGCCCCTGTCATGCCCCTTTTGAGTTACATGCTAGTAGAGTTAGGAGCCATGCCTTATAGAATAGCATGCAGCCGGATGTGTATGCAAATTTTAATGAGTGTCAATTAGCACCCAATTACTGATAGTTACGGACTCGTTATTCAATTAATTTGCATGTGCATTTTGGATGTGCATACAAATTTGCTTGTGCAAATCTGGGTGCCATTTATAGAATCCAGAATCTGGGTGCCATTTATAGAATCCAGGGGCAAGTCCCTAGTCCTGGACTGGTAAAAGTACATCTTCAAAAATGAAGTCATCGTACAGACACTTCCAGTGGTAAGTTCAAGAAACCAACAAGGCAAGCGATCCACAAAATCCAAACAGGAGTTGCAAAGAGTAGAGCACAACAAAGAAGACTCTTTTGGAGCACTTTATTTGTCTGCAATCTGAGAGTGGAATAAAATAAGCCCGACACTGGCTGTGTTTCATCCATGCAAGGGCTGCATCAAGGGCTACAAACAACTAATAACAGATTTTTTAAAAACACTTATTAGTCAAATTTAAAATTAAAAGTAATAGTTAACATGACTAGGCTAAATTTACATACTAAAATACCACAACATGTATAGAAAATGATCCTCAACAAATATATCATGATAAATAAATAATAAATACATAAATAGACATAAAATATTCCTTCCATGAGTGAATAAGCAAACATATAAATCATAAAATGATAAAACGAATTACAGAGAGATGAACCTTCCCACAAATTGTAAAATTAGGTCACCAACCAAAACAGTGCACAGTAATCGCTTTGGTTCAAAAAGCCAAGCAGAACACAGTATTCACTTGACCACCTTGGACCAAAAGCTAAAAAAAAAAGAGAAAAACTCTGTGCAATTAATTTTATCATTTTATGATTTACGTGTTTCTAGCTCGTGACGCAGCCCTTGCGTAAGCAAAATGCTGGGCTTATTTTATTCCACTTTGAGATCTCATACAAATAAAGCGCTCTGAGTCTTCTGCTCTTTGCACCACCACTTCCAGTGATGATTCATGATTCTTCGATGACTAGCAGGATTCCACACACATGTGACAACTTGAATGGTCCTGCAAAAAATGGACTAATGATCTCCCCCCCCCCCCACCCCAAGTTAAAGAATAAACATATTCACAGCGTCCCTATAGCCACCCAAAATAATGAAGGTAGGTCAGGGAAAGGAAATATGCAAACAGATGACCTTCATGCATACTGAGATGGTCGCTTCCATGTACCCCGCAGGTCTCCGAGAACAGTCTGAAGTCGTACAAATGTCATCCTCTGAAGAGAGCTACATCAATGTCCTCTCTCTTTAAATGGAACAAAACTCAATGACATCTTTTTTTTTGTTTACCATCACAACAAAAAATGTGGTGGGGAAAAAAAAGGATGTCATTGAGTTGAAAATCATTTTGTAAGAGGAATGTAGTTGCACATGGACACTGACAGTCCTCGGGCATGCATGCATACTGTGGAGTCCAGACAGTAAAACTCTAATTCATAGGAGATTTTACTGCAGGTCTCTCAGGTGCTCTTCTTAAAGCAACAGCTAACTAGAAGAAAGCAAGCTTTGGAAACCAAGGAAGTGACAGCTACAATCTAAACAGGAATCTCTTTGCCTACAAGTCCAGTGTAAAGTAATGACACATCAACTCACAGCAAAAACTAGCTTATGGTTTTCAGGTCAGGTATATTAACATATATGTGGGTAATATTCAGAAACCGGCAGTCTGCGTTGTTTTTTTGTTTTGTTTTTTTAGCGTGGACTGCTGCTAGCTAAATTAGACCGAGCGAATCAATGCCAGGCCATGTCAGACCACTAGCATTGAATATCCTGGCATGAGTGGCCAGGAGCTAATGACACTTATCTGGGTTCCAGCCAATATTCAGGTATTTGTGACCTGGATTGGCCACTGTTGGAAACAGGATGCTGGGCTTGATGGGCATTTGGTCTTTCCCATTATGACAATACTTATGTACTTACTGTATATAAGACACGTACCAAAGTCCTAGCTGAATATCAGTCAGGACTTGGGTAAAGGGGTTTGACAATCTTACCCCATCCCTACTCCCACTGCAGTTCCCTGATCTCGCCAACCCTATCCCCATCTCTAAATACCCCCCATTCTGATTTCTCTCTCACCTAATACTTCTTCCAAATCTCACCACACATTTACGATGTGCCCAGTCCATCTGTCTCCAATCCAATGCTCCCACACTCCCAACCCCACTCCCCTGGACCCCCCCCCCCCCCCCACTACCACCACCACAAGACTTATCCAAAGGTGATTCTTGGTAGCCTAGTGGGTGGGGCAGGAGAGGACCTCTCTGTTCCAGTCCTGTCCAGCTCTGGGTTCAAAAATGGCAGTGCTGACCGCTAGCAGACCCTTAGCAATAGTAACATAAGAAAACCACTAGGGGTCAGTGCTGTCATTTTTGAATCCAGACCCAGATGGAGTAGGAGCAAGGAGGAGTGGACCGCCAGGAATCACCTCAGGATAAGTCCCAGGGTGGTGGGGGGGGGGTGGAAGGATGGGCAGGGGGTTGATTTGGGGCCAGGTAGACCAGAAGGGATTGGAAATTTGGAGGGGGGGAAGGATTGGGTGGGAGGGAGATCAGAAATGGGGGGTGAAGTTTGGAAGAAGGATCAGGTGGGAGAGGGGGATTGGAACTGGGGGTTCAAAAGGGGATTGGGGGAACTAGAGGACTTGTCAAATTATGTGGGTGCTGAAATTCAGTGCTGGCACCCACATAGTTTAGCAGCCAACCTTTTGTGAGGACTCTGGTAATGAATATGACCCATGCTCACATAAGTGCCAGCTCCTCCCAAACTCTACTTCTGGACCACTCCAGCACTGCCTAGATTGTACCTGGACAGTTACAGATGATATTCAGTGGCACTGCCTTATTAGGTTCTGCTGAATATCAGTGACTGGCCTGCAGGAACTGAGTCCTACGGGGTTTTTTTCAAGAAAACTAATTGTAAAAGCTGGTTACATTTTGTAGAACATATATGCTCATTCACTAGAGAACAAGACCTATTTATGCTGCTGCCCACCCAGAACAGGGTACAAATAATCCGTGAGTATACAATATCTATAATATAAAAAAAGGAATATAATGAACAAACCTGCTCCAACACCTTAGCTGATTCCCTCCCACTCATGGGTTAAGATATTTATGTAGGTAATTTACTAAGAGCATGGCTAAATAAAACTTATAATTTACTTTCCATTTCATTTTCATTTTAAACAAATATGCAGGTGTATTCTCCAGATTGGCCACATGATGGCACCATAGAATAATTAATGATAAATTATGGGCAAATAATAAAATGGTAGAAAAAGACTTTACGGCCCATCTAGTATGCCCACTTTGTTTCCTGTTACAGTATCACAGACCTAGGGTTACCATACGTCTGGATTTCCCCGGACATGTCATCCTTTTCAGGGGACTGTTTGGGTTCCGGGCGGTTCTTTACAGCCAGTTTGTTTGTCCAGGTAGGCAGGCAGGCAAGTAGGTGGGTGTGTGGGCTCGCCTTCCTCCCCGAGCCTTGGGGTGCCCTCCCCAAACCTACCATAATGCACCCTGGTGGTCTAGTAACCTCTTTGGGGTGGGGAAAAAACCCCACTCTTTCCTGCCTGTGATGCTGCCACCCCTTCTTCAAAATGGCTGTGAGGCCACCACTTAAAGTCTCGGCAGCCATTTTGAAGACACAGCGGCAGCGAGGAAGTCAGCAGCAGTGGGCAGGAAAGAATGGGGTTCTTTCCTGCCCCAAAGAGGCCACTAGAACACCAGGGTGCATTATGGTAGGTTCTGGAAGGGTACCCTGGCCTGACTCAGGGAGGGAGAAGAGGTGGGTGGATTGATGGACGGAGTCATGTGGGTGAGTGGGTGGAGGGAGGGGGCTGTAAACAAGGTGGATGGAGTGTGAAAATAGTTTGGTGAAGATGGGGACGCACATGGAGGGAGGGAAGGGAAAAGGGGAAAATACAGCTCATGGATAGAAGGGGGTGAAGATGAGAGAGGAGGGGGACATGCTCATGGATGGAAAGGAAAGAGAGACAAGCTGCTCTTGGGGGCTCAAGGTGACTGTGCGGTGGGGTGCCGTCTGGTGGGTGCATGGCTGGGGGCAGAACAGTATTTTATTTGTTTGTGTCCTCTTTTACGTCTCTGCAAATATAGCAACCCTACACAGACCCCTGTTAATCTCTGGATTTACTTTTACAGAGGGCTCCCCTAAGCATACCCGAAGCTGAAGAAGATATAATCTACTGGTAGGCTTTGAGGACCCCTCTCAAATTTCTGCCCTGGATCCAGTGTGTTTAACCCTAGCTTTGCAAAACAGCATACAGCATTTCTAGAATTTAGATACAATAAGTCCCGTCATCAAAAGAACCTACTGCCTAAATAGTTACCCAGTGGAACAGGAGATAAACTGACTTGCCCAAAGGTCACATGAAGGGACAGTAGCAAAAGCAGGATTTGAACACTGCTTTCCCTAGCTCTCAGATCATCGTGCCAACCACTGACCCACCTCTCCCTTGTGTTTAGCTGATGCTCTCTTGTATTCTATTTCTGTTTTTATTTAGCTAAGCTTACATCAGAGTTTTTCTCATTCATAACTGGGGCTTTTAAATCTGAGCATCATGTTGATTTCTTGATAAATATAGGGGCTCATTTTCAAAACAAAAAAAAGTCCAAAAAAATCATAAGGTGGCAGAAGGGCATTTTTCTCTCAAAAACTTCCAAGTTGCAGTTTTCAACACCTCAGTTTTTGATGTTTTGCTCCACAGTTCATCCAAATTTCAAGGGGGTGTATTGGGGTATTTTTTGGGCGGGACATGAGCAACACCAAAAGATAGACATTTTTCTGCAAAAATAGAACAAAATGAAAATGTCTAAGGCCAAAATTAAGACATTTTTGGCTAGACCTGTTTCAATCACGACTAGGCGCACTAAGCATAAAAACTTCTAGGAAATGGTCATTTTTGAAAAAAATGTTGGATGTTTTTGTGGTTTGAAAATGGCCATGTTCGCTACTGGATTTTTGGATGTTTTTCGCAAAATCGGATTTTGACATCATATGTGGACATTGTCAGGTCAATATTCACTATAGAAAGAGAGATGCTGAAAAACTCTCTGACTGCTCCGCCACTATCTGTACTGCGCAGGGTGGAGCGAAGGCAAAGTGAGGGCATTTCTCCTACATTCAGCCACTTACAATATAGCTAAGTGGTTTAAGTTAGACCAGAAAAATAGGTGTCTTAACTTAAACCACTTTACTATACAGATAATGGTGGAACATCACTGCATTCATATATAGTTGCCGATGACAAGCTCTGTCGGAGGAATCCTATATATGGCAACCAAAGTTGCATGTCAAAATATGGACATGCACCCAAGTTGCATGTGCAAATGAATTGATCAATAAGCCCTTAACTAGCAATAATTGGGTGCTAACAACCAATTAATACAGTTAATTGGCAGCAATTAGAATTTGCAAATTCAACTGACAGCGAACTATTCTATGTGGCTTAGACCCTAACTCTCATATGGCCCAATCATCAGAAGCAAACACAGGCACTAGAGGCCATTAGCTCTGGACTAGCACCTGCATATGCCTGCGCCCCAGGATCAGAGCCTAACATAGGAGCCTAAATTTAGGAGCACAGCTTTTTTAGAATATCAGGGCCACTACAGTATATCTCTTTTGCCTTAAAACACAAGTCCTGGAGGTCAGGTGGACCTCCAGGCCTCCCCACCCCCCCAAACACTAAAGAACCCTGTTGGTCCGGTGGGACTGCTACTTCCCCCCCCCCCAACATTGAATAAATGGTCTGGTGGTTCAGTGGGACCATTAGCCCTCCCTCCCTCCCTCCCTCCTGACAACTGCCCCCCCCCCCCCCCGTGTGGTCTACCTTCTCCCTCCCTTCCTCCCTTCTCCTCAGGCACCTCCTTAAATTGGCAGTGCCCTGCCCTGCCTGGAGCATTGGCTGGGCTTAAGTTAAGCCCTGCCCAGCGCATCCCAGGATGTACCAGGCAGGGCAGCGTTCCACCATTTTGAGAAGGTGCCTGAAGAAGAGGGAGGGAGGGAATGCTAGTCCCTCCCAACTCCAACTATTGACAAGATAGGCCACGGGGGGGGGGGGGTTCCAGGTGCTGGGAGGGACGAAGGAATGGAGGGAGGGCTAACAGTCTCACTGGACCACCAGGCCATTTTTTTTTTTATGTTGGGGGGCAGGCTTAGGTTTAACAGGTCTGGGAGAAAATCTCAGACTTGTCAAACCTCTTCTGCTGTTTGATAGGTCTGTGCCTTTGACAGCCTGGACCTGTCAAACAACTTCTGCGGGAGGATTGTGCCAATGAGAATCGCTGCCGACGATTACTTTTAATAAACAAAGGTAGGGTCGGGGAAGAGGACTGAAGAAGGAAGGGGAGAGATGCCAGACTGCGGCCAGTGTGGGGGAATGTGCTGCTCCCTTGAAAAATGCCGCTTGAGGTGGTCTAATGGTAAGGCCCCCACTGCACTTGGGACACACTTGCACTAGGAATTAGAGTGCAGACAGTTGACTGTAGCATTGCAATTATGTGACCTGCAGAAAGCTAGAATTATGCTTCCATGAGTTGTTATGATTTGCACTCTCGCTTCATCACAAATAAGGTCAGAAACAATTTTGTGGTTTCATAATTTACAGTTAGAGCTGTGAAGGCTTGAACAAAAAATAAAAGACTGGAGATCCATCAAGTCCAACTTTCTTTGGAGTGTACAACAACTCTTTCTGCACTGAAATCCATGAGGATGGGAAAAGCATGATGCATCAGACAACAAATCTATCGTGATTTAAAAAAAAAAAGTTTCCCTCAAACTCTAAACATGGTTTTCTTGTATGTCCTTGTTTAGTAGTTTTCTCTAAAGTGTTACAGCATCAAAATGCCCATCAATCTTTTCCTTCAAAAACTGTCCTGCTTTCCTTTGAAGGTAATTGTTTTCTTTATTTTGAAATGAACTCACAACTTAGTCTTGGAACCATGTCCTCCCTGATTAGCAAACCCTTCCATCTGAAAAATTACAAGAGGACCTTACGAGACTGGGAGACTGGGCGGCTAAATGGCAGATGATGTTTAATGTGAGCAAGTGCAAGGTGATGCATGTGGGAAAAAAGAACCCGAATTATAGCTACGTCATGCAAGGTTCCACGTTAGGAGTTACGGACCAAGAAAGGGATCTGGGTGTCGTCGTCGATAACACACTGAAACCTTCTGCTCAGTGTGCTGCTGCGGCTAAGAAAGCGAATAGAATGTTGGGTATTATCAGGAAAGGTATGGAAAACAGGTGTGAGGATGTTATAATGCCGTTGTATCGCTCCATGGTGCGACCGCACCTTGAGTATTGTGTTCAATTCTGGTCGCCGCATCTCAAGAAAGATATAGTAGAATTGGAAAAGGTGCAGCGAAGGGCGACTAAAATGATAGCGGGGATGGGACAACTTCCCTATGAAGAAAGACTAAGGAGGCTAGGGCTATACAGCTTGGAGAAGAGACGGCTGAGGGGAGACATGATAGAGGTATATAAAATAATGAGTGGAGTGGAACAGGTGGATGTGAAGCGTCTGTTCACGCTTTCCAAAAATACTAGGACTAGGGGGCATGCGATGAAACTACAGTGTAGTAAATTTAAAACAAATTGGAGAAAATGTTTCTTCACCCAACGTGTAATTAAACTCTGGAATTCGTTGCCGGAGAAAGTGGTGAAGGCGGTTAGCTTAGCAGAGTTTAAAAAGGGGTTGGACGGTTTCCTAAAGGACAAGTCCATAAACCGCTACTAAACGGACTTGGAAAACTCCAAAATTCCAGGAATAACATGTATAGAATGTTTGTACGTTTGGGAAGCTTGCCAGGTGCCCTTGGCCTGGATTGGCCGCTGTCGTGGACAGGATGCTGGGCTCGATGGACCCTTGGTCTTTTCCCAGTATGGCATTACTTATGTACTTATGTACTTATGTACTTAAAACTCTAGGGCCTGATTTTCAGCTGAAAACTTAGGGGCCCTTTTACAAAGGCGCGTACATAAGTAATGCCACACTGGGAAAAGACCAAGGGTTCATCGAGCCCAGCATCCTGTCCACGACAGCGGCCAATCCAGGCCAAGGTCACCTGGCAAGCTTCCCAAATGTACAAACATTCTATACATGCTAATCCTGGATTTGTGGATTTTTCCCAAGTCCATTTAGTAGTGGTTTATGGACTTGTCCTTTAGGAAACCGTCTAACCCCTTTTTAAACTCTGCCCATCTAACCGCCTTCATCACGTTCTCCGGCAACGAATTCCAGAGTTTCATTATGCGTTGGGTGAAGAAAAATTTTCTCCGGTTTGTGCACGTCAAATTGGCACTACCGCCCAGCTACCACGTGGCCCAGGTCGTAATTCCATTTTTGGCACACGCCCAAAATATGTGGTAGAAAAACATTTTCTATTTTCTACCGTGGGGCGCTTACCCGGCAGTAATCGGCAGTTGGCACGCACTGGACGCTTACTGCCCAATTAGCGCGTGAGACTTTACTGCTACATCAATGGGTGGCATTAAAGTCTCAGCCTGAAAATGAACGCATGCTGGTTTTCATTTTGCCACATATCCATTTTCTGGCACATTAAAAAAAAATCCCTTGTTTCCAGGCGCGCTCAGGAAATGGACCACTGCACGTCCAAAACACGAGCCTACACCAGCACAAGCCACTTTTGGGCGCACCTTAGTAAAAGGGCCCATTAGGCTCTTAACTTTGGCTGAAAATAGGGCATAAATTTAGTAGCCTAACTTAAAAGCCTAAATTTAGGCGCACAGCTTTTTTGGAATATCAGGGCCACTACAATATATCCCCTTTTGCCTTAAAATATAATCTTGTTTTCCTTGCTACTAGGGGTGGAGGTGTAGCTTAATGGTTAAATTAGTGGGCTGAGACCTGGGGAAGCCAGGGTTCAAATCCTCCTGACACTACTTGTGATCCTGGATAATTCACTTAGGGCTAGCTATATATGGAACCTAAAAAATCAGCATCAAAAAAGTGTTATTCTATAAGCCAGGCTTAAAGTTAGGCATGGTTTAAAGAACAGCACTTATGCTTGGGAATTGTGCTTAACTTTAGGTGCAGCCATTTGCACCAACTGAAATGTGGTGCAGATATACATGCATACATTAGGTACATATCCCTATTATTTTATAACAATGTGTGTTAATTTTAGGAATGCCTCTGTTATACTATTACTGATCATTTTTATAGCACTACTAGATGTAGGCAGTGTTGTAGACATTATATGCAGCTACATTTCTCTGTCCCTAGAGGGCTCATGATCTAAGCGCCCTGTTTACTAAGCTCCATTGTAGATGTGCACACTTTTTAGCATGCTAATGCTAGACACACCCATATGAATATAATGGGTGTCTCTATCGTTAGCGTGCACTTGCTAAAATGTTAGTGTGCCTACAGCGCAGCTTAGTAAACAGGACCCAAAGTTTTTGTACCTGGGGCAATGGAGAGTTAAGTGACTTGTCCAAGGTCACAAGGAGCTACAGTGGGGATTTAACCCAAGTCGGCAGCATCAAAGCCTGCTGCACTTAGACTACTTAGACCATTAGGCTACTCCACTCTGCTCTACTCTGTTATGCCCATGCCCCTCCCATTTCTGCACCCCCTTTTTCAGATTGCGTGTAAATTTTAGGCATGGATCCCGTGCCTAAATGTGTGCACATAAATGCCAATTAAATCTAATTTGTGCCAATAATTGCTAATTATTGGTACTGTCTCATTATTCAATTAAATTGCACGTACAATTTTTGGGGACTTTTTTTAGATTATTTTTGCTGCTGTAATTGTTGATTGCTTATGTTTGACATAATCTTGCTATGCACTGCCTTGAGTGAATTCCTTCAAAAAGGCGGGTAAATAATTCCTAATCAATACTAATACTGCCTCAGCTGCACATTTACAGGTCAGTATGCAAAAGCACTTATCTAAATATCTAAATAAATGCTACTGACCAGGATATTCGGAGATATGGTCTGGATAGGGCTCCTGAATGTCCTTACAGACTATCTCAGCACTATGCAGTACCAGAGCCAGGCAATCACAGAAATTAGCCAAAAATTGACAATATGCAGTTCAGATAAAAGGCTGTTCTAAGTTATCTAGAAAGCAGACTAAATATTGCCACTATCCAGATTGCCTTATCTAGATATTCAGCACTGGTCACTGTCCAGATGGCAGCACTGAATATCCAGTTGTTGTTTTTAACTGTCACACCCAGATTAAGAAAAAAAAAAAAAAAACTATGCTGATTACAGCTGTATGGGGTTTTAAGGTGGCCCTGACACTTGTCCTTAAGGGGAAATGGCAGCATCCTATAGACTCCCTCGAACTGAGGTAAAAAAAAGGATTTTAAGATGCTATTGAAATTCTCAGTTCAGTCATTTTCAAGATAATCAGTTGTGTCCTTTTCATTACTGTACTAGCTCACTGTTTTCTCCTAACATTTAGAAACGCTTTGTGAGGATGGCTGCTGAAAACTGAATTCCATAATTAAATGTGATTTGACAAAGGCTTTAGGCACAAGATAGATGGCCTCATTGCTCTCTGCTTACTGTGTCTATTTAATACAAGGGATGTACACGCATTTAAAATGACGTGGGACACCTCAGCAACAGTTCGCTTGTTGTTTTGTATTGGTTTTTGGCCAAAACAACATAAATACCCTGAAATTTCAGGGTTTTTATGTGTGTTTTATTAATAATGCACACTCTCCCAAAAAATATGAGCACTATTCATGAAGGTTACATACTCTTTTGGGAGCGTATATTCTTTCCAAAACAGTTTGCACTCTTTCTCGATAGTGTGTGCTTGTGCATACCATTGTGCATGTGTGAATAGCACGCTCACGCGTCACTACTGGGAAAGAGTGCTCATTCTCCCAAACGAGTAAGTTCTCTTCACAAACAGGGTGTACATTTTCAGAAGAGTGTACACACTATTAATGATATTGCTCCCAGAATGAAAAAAAATATATAAAACTAAATGAACAAAATGAAATTCCTGTAAGTGACAGGGAAACACAATGACAAAAATGTTTGGGTTGTGCACTCCTATTTAACTCATGCCATTTTATAACCAGGTGCCTATACTTAGGAACCCAGAGGGCACCTTGTAAAGAAACATTAAGTGCCTACATTATAGAATACTAGTGTAATTACAAATATATGCACCTATAAGGTTAGGTGCAAACATGCCATCCACAGAGCTGTAAAATACGAGCTATGTAAGATATGCACAGATGTATAGAATAGTGCTTAGGTGGAATTTTGGCATATATATGTATATTGCTTGGTTCAGATCCCATCTATCAGATAGGCAACAATCCATACTATTCTGCAGCACCTCATCACCTCCATGGGCTCTGACAAGCAGGGTACCAAAAAGATCGATGCTATCACCTATTCTGTTCAATATCTACCTAAAGCCACTAGCCGAGCTGATTCTGTCAATGGACACTCAGTTCTGCATCTATGCTGATGATATGCTGCTACTCAGACCTATTGAACCTGACTTACACACTGCCCTTAATAAACTGACTACCCATTTAACAGCAATTCAAGAATGGGCTGAAAACAGGAAGCTTTGCCTGAAGCCAAATAAAGCCGAGCTTCTATGGGTCCCCAACCCAACTGGGCACATACCTGACATCAAAATCCCTTTGGGGAAATATGAACTACCTCTCAAATCACAAGTCAGGAACCTTCGGATATAGCTACACTGAGGGGTTTTTTTGAGGGGGTACTTGGGGGTACTGAGTACCGGCACCTTTCCCATTATCTGCTAAAATTGACCCACAGAACCCAAGTTCTAATGATAGAGCTCAGGCTCTACACACCAATTCTGCCTTGTCATAGATTCTGTGACTGGTTGCAGGGGGCCTGGCTATTATGGGGTGGGTCCCTCAGTGATCACCCCACTCCTGAAGGGTGGCCTAGCATTTGAGTACTGGCACCTTTTTTGCTAGAAAGAAACACACTGGCTACACTCAATACTTAATGCTGATCTCCCAAATCCAAACAACCTTCAAGAGCTGCTTCTATCATTTGTGACAACTACTCTGCCTCTATCCTTACATTGAGAAGTGACAGTTGTACATGCCATGATAACATCAAGACTGGATTACTGTAATGCACGCTACCCTGGTCTGACTACAAAGGATTTGAACCAGATCAAATTGATTCAGAATGCTGCAGCAACACTGATAGAAGGTTGTAGACCAGTAGTTCCCAAACCTGATCCTAGAGGCACCCCAGCCAGTCAGGTTTTCAGGATACCCACAATGAATATTCATGAGAGAGAGATTTGCATGCAGTGGAGGCATTGCAAGCAAATCTCTGTCATTGTGGGTATCCTGAAAACCTGACTGGCTGGGGTGCCTCCAGGACCAGATTTGGAAACCACTGTTGTAGATAATGTGACTGCACCATACCAATTTTCTAAAAACCAGTACAATACAGGGCTAAATTTAAAACTCTATATCTGATCTTCAAGGCCCTTAAAGGAAATGGCCCAGAATACTTGAAGAGAGCAAAAAGCCACATACAGTGGAGGTACAGTGTACATTGTTCTGTTTATTTATTGATTGATTGATTGATTGATTGATTGATTGATTGATTGATTTGTCTTGCCATTGTCCTCCTGGTCCGTCAAATTAGGACTGCAATTCTGCATCATGAGCTTAGCCAAAGAAAACTAATTCTTAATTAAAAAAAAAGAAAGAACCAGAGAAAGAAACACAACCCCTCCCCTATGTCATTAGGTGCAAAGCATCTTTAACACTGCACTCAGTAATAATTTTCAGGCTGGAATAATCCACAGACTGCTCTGGGACTAGCAGTCTGATCACATGTACTGATAGAATATAGATTAATTAGTTTATCTCAGGGGCGTATCTGCATGGGGCCACGAGGGCCTGGGCCCCCGTAGATTTGGCCCAGGACCCCCTGCCGATGACCCTCTCCACCCCCCACCCCGTCGCCTATCTTTGCTGGTGGGGGACCCCAACCCCCGCCAGCCGAGGTCCTCTCTTCCGTTGCAGCAAAGCTTCCTGTTCTGAGTCTGACATCCTCAGACTCAGAATTTGAAACTGAAGGAAGCTTTGCTGCAACGGAAGAGAAGACCTCGGCTGGCGGGGTTTGGGACCCCCTGCCAGCTTTGCAACGGAAGGACCTCGGCTGGTGGGGGTTGGGGTCCCCCCGCCAGCTTTGCAATGGAAGGACCTCGGCTGGTTGGGGTTGGGTCCCCCGCCAGCTTTGCAACAGAAGGACCTCGGCTGGCGAGGGTTGGGGTCCCCCCCCCCAGCAAAGGTAGGCGACGGCGACAGGGGAGGGGAGGGTTGGCGGTGGGAAGGGGGTGGAGAGGGTCATTGGCAGGGGAGGGGTCAAAGTTGGCAGCGGGGGGATCTGGCAATGGGGGTCTGGCAATGGCAGGGGGGTTCGGCAGCGCCGGAGGGGCTAAAATGTGCCCCTCACTCTGGCTCTGGCCTCCCCTCCCACCGAAGTCCAGATACACCCCTGGTTTATCCACCACCTTATTTGGTATAGGAAATACAGTGGTAGATATTCAGCCAATGGCAGTGTATCACGCCCCTCACCTGTTTTCCATGGTCTCTATCAGCATTCTGTGCCAAGAAGAATCTGTTTTATTTCCTGGAAACCCTGCACTTTCTTTATAGCCCTGCAAAATGACATTGGCTGTTGTCATCACATCCTGTCTGGTAATATATAAGTTCCTGACTCCCAGGCAGTGCCTTTGCAACAGGTTGCCTGGTCTTACTTTGTGTTTCTTACAGCTTGTCCCCAGCCTTGTTACAGTTGTTTCCAGCAGGGGCGTAGCCAGACCTTGATTGGGGGGGCACAGCCCAAAGTGGGTGGGCACATTTTGGCCCACCTCCCCTCTGCCCCCCCAGCCACCACCGCATAATGGTACCTTGGCTGGCAAGGGTCCCCAACCCCTGCCAGCTGAAGTGTTTGTCCTGTGCTGGTCTTGCATTGCCTGCCCTGAGCTGGCAGGGGTTGGGCCCCAGAGCTAATTTGGGGGGATCAGGCCCCTGTGGCCCCCCTGTATCTACGCCACTAGTTTCTAGCCTTGTTCCAGCTTGTCTCCTGCTGTGTTCCAGTCTTCAGTCCTGCTATGTTCCAGTCTTCAATCCAACCTGTTTCAGTCCGTGTTTTCTGTTGTTCCTGGTCTCCAGGTCATCAGGCTCCTGCTCATCTACTGACTCTGATTTTGTTAGGTCAGCCTCCAAAGGCCCAAGGGCCATCTCCTGGCTCTGACCTCATCAGGCCAGCCCCCAAAGGTCCTCTTAAGGGCCAACTCCTGGCTCTGACCTCATCAGGCCAGCCCCCAAAAGTCCTCTTAAGGGCCAACTCCTGGCTCTGACCTCATCAGGCCAGCCCCCAAAAGTCCTCTTAAGGGCCAACTCCTGGCTCTGACCTCATCAGGCCAGCCCCCAAAAGTCCTCTTAAGGGCCAACTCCTGGCTCTGACTTTGTCAGGCCAGTCCCCAAGGAATCTTCTAAGAGCTACCTCCTGGTCTCGTCTCTGTCAGGGCGAGGCTCACCTGCTGCTAGTTGGGGCCTGCCTAGCTTTTAGGCCGGGTGGGTAGCATAAACTCAACTGCAGCCTAAGGGCTCACCTATCTCAAGTGTGACACAGTAGCTTTTTGGTAGCTGCCTCCAGAGTTATTCCTGGATACTCAATGCCGGGCCATGCCCAGGCACCAGCATTGAATATCTGGGTTTATGTGGCCGGCTATCTCTTATGCAGTTAAGTGCAATATTCAGCATTTAACCGCTAAATTTAGACAAGTGTATTGTGAATCAACTTCAATATTCAAACGTCTAAACAAGGTTCAAAGAAAAGTTGTTAAGGACTTTTCTGCACGGAGTAGCAACATTGTTTATGCAGGAATTTCCAGTGAGCTCAATCATGGTCCAAACTGCCAACAAGGACCTTGTTTCACGGGAAAACCTCCCTGCTGCTTCAGGGCAAAAAAAGGACCATTCCAAAATGATGCATCTACAATGAATGATATCGTGCACAACTCCACCGTGACCTGACACCATTGTGACAAAAAAAAGAACATCGTCCCTATTACTTCTAACTTGAACATGAAAGTAAAGTGAATCTGTAAATCCAGGAAGTCTCAGGTAGTTGGCATGGTGTACACATTCCTTTTTCAATCCAGGTGTTTTCCAAATGGTCAGAGAGGGAATGTGTGCACTGATTGTACTGTGCTGTGAATGAGCTAGGTATGATTGTGATAGGCAGATTTGTGCTAGAATTGACTTCAGAACTGAAACACCTGAGCTCTGGCTAGCAGGTCCACTTTCATACCTGATGTTAGAAGAATAACAAATAAGCCAATGGTTCCCAAACCTGGTCCTGGAGGCACCCCAGCCAGTCAGGTTTTCAGGATATCCACAATGAATGTTCACGAGAAAGATCTGCATGCACTGCCTCCATTTATTATTATTATTAACATTTGTATAGCGCTTCCAGACGCACGCAGTGCTGAACACCTGATACAGAGAGACAGTCCCTTCATGCAAATCTTTCTCTTGAATATTCACTGTGGATATCCTGAAAACCTGACTGGCTGCGGTACCTCTAGGATCAGGTTTGGGAACCACTGGAATAAGCACTGCATCTTTTCTGAAGTCGACTGCAATTTCCTTTCCCAGTTTGTCATTGGATATTCCCAGCAGCAAAGAGAGGCATAGATGCCTTACAACATATTTTCATTTAATTTACTTCCAGGTGGAAGGGCTGTGACTGACCAGGTTATGGAAAAAAGGCAATGTACTTCATTTCATTAGTTCGCTGCAGAAACATTGTACCATTCGCTGAGTAAACAGGTTTCTCTATTGATTTAATAGGGAACAGATGGTCACATCACATGCACATCTCAGAAAGGGCAAAATACACTTTGAAGCAGGGCTGTGCTGAAAAATAAATCTATAGTTAACTCTTCAACATCAAGCAAGATGAACTGACAAAACCCAATCTTGCCTAGAAAATTAGGATTTTAATTTGGGAGGCAATACATCTCAAATTCCAGAGAGAATCTTATGTTTTTCTGGTCTCTCTCAGTTAGATTATGGTTAGTTTGCCCGATTTTAGTTATACTGTCACCTATTCTGTTCAATATCTACCTCAAGCCACTAACTGAGCTGATTCGGTCAATGGATATTCAGTTCTACATCTATGCAAATGATATGCAGGTACTCATACCCATTGAACCTGACTTACTTACAGCCTTGAATAAACTACCTGTGTAACATCAATTCAAGAATGAGCTAAACACAACAAACTTTACCTGAACCCAAGTACAACTGAGCTTCTCTGAGTCCCTAACACAAGTGGATACATACCTGACGTCAAAATCCCTTTTGGGAAGTACAAACTCCCCTTCAAATCACAAGTCAGGAACCTTGAAATACAGTTAGATTCAACATTTACTCTGATTCCCCAAATCCAAGAAATCTTCAAGAGCTGCTTCTACTATTTGCGACATCTGCTGCATACGGATGAATGCAGGGGAGAGAGCATAACTGGTGCACATGGGACACACACTACACTCTCTCACTCACACAGACACACACATTCTGTCTCTCCCTCAATCATCTCCCTCAATCACTCTCTCTCTCTCTGACACACACTTTCTCTCTGACACATACTCATTCACTGTCTCACACATACTCACTCACTCTCTCTCACACATACTCACTCACTCTCTCTCACACATACTATCTCCTAACAGTTCCCTTAAAAACATAATTGCCATTAGAGGAAAACCTTGCTAGCGCCCGTTTCATTTCTTTCAGAAACAGGCTTTTTTTTTTTACTAGTGTTTTATAAAATGATCTTCTGTGTTAGAAAAGTAAACCAGGCCTTAATCTGAGTTTTCTGTTGCCTCCCTCCCCCCTCCAAAGATGTGCATTAAAGAAATTTGTCTAATTTTTAGTGCCTTCAGAAGTCTGAATCCTTCTTTACTTGGCTGACTTACATAATGTGAAACAGAATTCAGACAGCCCTTATGTGTGCTCTGACATGGAAGAGCATGAAGAACAACTTATCCATCCCCTACTTTCCAGCAGTCAGAATGTGGGACAGAACGGAGAAGATGTGTTTTCTGTAGGGACTAGTCAATCTTTCCAGCCCTCACAGTGAAACAGCTACTGGCGGTGGCAGTAGCTAGAAGATTGCTAGGCTGTATAGAGAGAGGAGTGACCAGCAAAAGAAAGGAGGTTTTAATACCCCTGTATAAGACGTTGGTGAGGCCCCACCTGGAGTATTGTGTTCAGTTTTGGAGGCCGTATCTTGCGAAGGATGTTAAAAAAATGGAAGCGGTGCAAAGAAAAGCTATGAGGATGGTATGGGATTTACGTTCCAAGACGTATAAAGAAAGGCTTGCTGACCTGAACATGTACACCCTGGAGGAAAGGAGGAACAGGGGTGATATGATACAGACGTTCAAATATTTGAAAGGTATTAATCCGCAAACGCACCTTTTCCGGAGATGGGAAGGCGGTAGAACGAGAGGACATGAAATGAGATTGAAGGGGGGCAGACTCAGGAAAGATGTCAGGAAGTATTTTTTCACGGAGAGGGTGGTGGACGCTTGGAATGCCCTCCCACGGGAGTTGGTGGAGATGAAAACAGTAACGGAGTTCAAACATGCGTGGGATACGCATAGAGGAATCCTGTGCAGAAGGAATGGATCCTCAGAAGCTTAGCTGAAATTGGGTGGCGGAGCAGTTGGGGGGAAGAGGGGGTGGTGGTTGGGAGGCGAGGATAGGGGAGAGCAGACTTATACGGTCTGTACCAAAGCCGGTGATGGGAGGCGGGACTGGTGGTTGGGAGGCGGGAAATACTGCTGGGCAGACTTATATGGTCTGTGCCCTGAAAAGGACAGGTACAAATTCAAGGTAAGGTATACACATATGAGTTTGTCATGGGCAGACTGGATGGACCATGCAGGTCTTTATCTGCCGTCATCTACTATGTTACTATGTTACTATGTCATAACAGGACTTTGCTTTTCTGCAGAATTCTGCCTGTTCAGTGGTTGTAAATGGTACTGCAGTGGCAAGAAGGAGTGGGAATGACCACACTGATGGGCAAGGTGATGGACCTTGATTAAATCAGTGGATGGATAATAAGCATATAGACCCGACACAAGCCGTGTTTCGGCTGTAAAGCATTCCTCAGGAGTCTTTAGGATGCAGTAATGTGCATGCACACCTTAAGTACAAAATCATAAAGGAACAGAATTTCACGGCTCAAACTCAAAAGACATTGCAAAACACATAGCACACTTTTATTAACTGGAATTTAAGGAGAGAAAAAAATGCCTATTCAGTGGGTAATTTCATAAAGGATTTTTCATGTGTAAATGCCTGTAAGATTGTAAAACATCTCTTCTAACCTCCTGCACACAAGTACGTGCTAATTATTTGTTCGAGGTTGAATGAACACAGATCTCATATTCTGAATAATGTGATAATTGCACCGCTGGAACAGCATTGGCAAGATTGAAAAACACTCTATACATGAAGGGTACAAAGGAGGGGATTCCGATTATCATTTGAATTTTAAAGAATAATATTGGATCTATATTTCTGGGCTAAATGCAGATGTGGAATTGATGCCACTGTTCTGAAGATTACTAGTGACTGGTTGTTAGAGTCATTTGACCATGGTTTGAATAAACCTGATGCTGCTGCCATCTTTACTTACTATTAACACCATGGCAAGACATATCAATGAAAAGAAGATGTGGAGGGGCATAATTGAACGGAGGCCCAAGTGTTCCTGGGGCCGTCCTCGCAGGACGTCCCCGTGAAGGAAACAAGATGGGCGGCCATTTTTTGTTTCGATAATACAGTCGGGGACACCCAAATCATGAAATTTAGGTCGATCTTAGAGCTGGTCGTCCCTAGAGATAGTCATCCCTGATTTTTGGCGATAATGGAAACCGAGGACGCCCATCTCAGAAATGACCAAATCCAAGCCATTTGGTCATGGGAGGAGCCAGCATTCATAGTGCACTGGTCCCCCTCATATGCCAGGACACCAACCGGGCACCCTAGGGGGCACTGCAGTGGACTTCAGAAATTGCTCCCAGGTGCATAGCTCCCTTACCTTTTGTGCTGAACCCCCCAACCCCCCCAAGAAAACCCACTCCCCACAACTGTACACCACTACCATAGCCCTAAGGGGTGAAGGGGGGCACCTACATGTGGGTACACTGGGTTTCTGGTGGATTTTGAAGGGCTCACATTTACTACCGCAAGTGTAACAGGTAGGGGGGATGGGCCTGGGTCCGCCTGCCTGAAGTGCACTGCATCCAATAAACTGCTCCAGGGACCTGCATAATGCTGTCATGGAGCTGGGTATTACATTTGAGGCTGGCATAGAGGCTAGCAAAAAAAAAAAAATTTAAGGTTTTTTTTTTAGGGTGGGAGAGGGTTGGTGACCACTGGGGGAGTAAGGGGAGGTCATCCCCGATTCCCTCCTGTGGTCATCTGGTATGGACCAAGTAAAGTCGGCCAAGTGCTTGTCAGGAACGCCCTTCTCTTTTCCATTATCGGCCTCATTAGTCAAAAACTCCTCTAGTTGTTAACCCGCATTCAAAACTTATATTGTTATGCTAGTTGTCACACTTATCTTGTTAGCTGGGATTCCCGCGTGAGCCCGCACTGGGAATAGACCAAGCGGCAGAGCGGAGTAGTGTTGCTAAAAAATTTAATTTAAGCAGCACTAGGAATCTGAAGTCTTTTCACCTCTTTAGGCAGAGACTTTGTGACATAATAGAGTTTGCAATAGACATAATGGAATAAAGCAAAAATGTCCCGGGCTAAAAGTTAGATGTTTTGGTCTAGACCTGTTTCAATCAAAACTAAGTCATAAAAAGGTGCTATAAATGACCAGATGACCACTGGAGGGATTAAGGCATGACTCCCCCCTTATTCCCCTAGTGGTCACTGACCCCCTCCCACCCCTCAAAGATGTGAAAGAAACCAGGCTCTATGATAGGAGTGGCCATAAAAGCTGAAGCTATCAGAGCAGCAAGCAGGTCCCAAGAGTAGCCTAGTGGTTGATGCAGTGCACTATAGAGAAGGGGATCCAGGCTATGTCCCATCTAACTAGTACAGTTGTGGTAGAACATGTGGGCCCTCCAAACCTCACCAAAAACCTACTGTACCTATATATAGGAGACACTTGCAGACATAAGGACTATTGTAGTGGTGTACAGTTGGCTACAGTAGGTTTCTGGTGGTGTTTGGAGGACTCTCCAAGGTGAGATATGTACCTCAGACCTTTTCTTAAATGTGGATACACATCTGAGGCATGTGAAAATCAGAGCCCAAACAAACCAGGGAATACTGATCACACCTTTACAGATGCAAACCAAATGGGGATAATAAACCTCTCGAACCATCAATTATCACAGCATGAGGTCTCGGTGCTATCCAAAGGGCTCTCATTCTGCCCGTCCAGGGAACTAGATGTAATCCAAATATACTCAGACCTAGAGGAATTCTTTAGAAAAATGCGCCTTAAAACACATTTCTATAATAAAGGGACACCAAACAGACCGGAATACAGTCTTAAACAAAAGAACACTTATTTCACCCCACAGGAGGGACAAATCTACAAGCTGGATAATTACATAGAAAGTTTCAGACATAGGGTGAAATCCCAACTTTCCAACAAACAAAAGAGAATCCTGTACAATCTTACCCCACCAGAAAGAGCGGCCATAAGAACCCTACAAACTAACGAACGCATTATCATCAAACCCGCAGACAAAGGAGGTGCAGTGGTAATTATGGACATACAAAAATACATTGAAGAGGGGCACAGACAGCTCTCAGACAATAAATACTACAGGAAACTAACTGAAGACCTCACACAGGATTACACAAAACAGCTGAAAGACCTTATCAAAACATTTCCTACACAAGCACAACCTCACCTGAAGAAACTCATACCAAATCAACCTTCTGTGGGCACATTCTACATGCTACCCAAGATCCACAAACTGGGAAACCCTGGCAGACTAATCATATCAGGTATTGGCACACTCACGGAAGAAATATCTGGATTCATAGAGGGAATTCTGAAACCTCTCGTACACAAAACTAACAGCTTCATACAAGACACCACAGACTTTCTGAATAAATTGAAAAATATCAAGCAACTATCACCTAACACCCTTCTGGTCACGATGGATGTAGAATCACTATACAGCAACATTCCACATGCGGATGGCATAGCTGCATGTGGAAGACTCCTAAAAAAATCCACACTGGACCATCAATACTCACCAGAAACTATTACAAAATTAATCAAATTCATTTTAACTCACAACTACTTCCACTTCAACAATGATATCTATCTGCAAATAATGGGCACTGCGATGGGCACCAGGACAGCACCCCAATATGCCAACCTTTTTATGGCTGAGCTGGAAGAGACATTTCTGAATACACACCAGACCAAACCTCTAAAATACTACCGGTACATCGATGACATTTTTATGATTTGGACGGAGGGTGAAGAAACTCTGAAACAATTTTATTCTGCCTTCAATACATACCATCCTACAATCAGATTCAAAATTGACTACTCCCCAGAAAAAGTCAATTTTTTGGACACCACGGTCTCAATCAGTGATGGCTGTATACAAACATCTATATACAAGAAACCCACAGACAGATGCAGCTACCTCCACAACTCCAGCTTCCATCCTTCACATACAAAAAGATCCATCATTTACAGCCAAGCCACAAGATACCACCGTATCTGCTCTGACCCAGGGGACAGAGACAGACACCTTAAAAGCCTGACTGCATCCTTCAAACAGAAAGGCTACAACCCCAAAATAATCTCCAAGAATATTGCCTCCTCCCTCAAAACACCCAGGGAGAATATGCTACAGTACAAGAAGAAAAAATCCACAGACAGAATCCCGCTTGTAGTGACATACAATCCAGAGCTGGAAAAACTGAGGAAAATCATAAGAGATCTACAACCTATACTCCAGGAGGATGAATTACTGAAAGAGATATTCCCATCCCCACCAGTACTGGCCTTCCGACAGCCACCCAATTTAAAACACAAGCTAATCAGAAGTAAACTTCCATCACAGACTGAAAAGGAACAGAAGGGCACACTTCCCTGTAATTTATCCAGTTGCAAACTATGCCAAAATATTTCACAGGACCCCAAAGTCATCCACAAAGGAAAGATATTCAACATAAAGGGATCTTTCACTTGCTCATCTTCCAATGTGGTATATATCATTCAGTGTAAAAAAATGTAACGAAGGATGCTATATTGGAGAAACAGGCCAGATGCTTAAGACAAGATTCAATTTACATAGACATCACATGAACAATACTGGTGCCAGCAGGGTTCCCACGCCTGTTGGTCAACATTTTACAGGACCAGGACACTGTACCAGTGACTTCAAAGTGAGAATCCTGAAAGGTAACTTTAAAACCATACAAGAACGTAAGACCTTTGAAGTCAGAATGATTGAATATTTTAACACCCAACAGAAAGGACTTAACAAGGATCTGGGGTTCCTAGCCCATTATAAACCATAAAGCTGTATGTCTCTGTTGATCACCCTCCCCTCACCTATCCACACCCATCCTGTTAGAATATCAATGATATGCTTTGATGTCCCCATGCATACTTCCTACCCACCCCCTCCTCCCACCCTGTCAGACTGTCATAGTAATGCTTGAATGTTTTCACTTATATACACTGTCAGCTAGCACATTTGCTTATTTCCGATCTGAGGAAGAAGGGCAACCTTCGAAAGCTAATCAAGAAATGTATTAAGTTATGTCCAATAAAAAAGGTATCATCTTATTTTCTTTTCCATGTTTTATTTTGTTTGATTTCTATTGATAACCTTAAGAGTGGACTAACACGGCTACCACACTCCTCTACTATGTAACTTTGTAAGTCTAAGTGTTTTGAAAATACACCTAATGGTGACCAGAATTGCACACGATATGGTGAGGTCATACCATGGAGCAATACAGAGGCATTATAATACTCTTCATCTTAATTTCTATCCCTTTCCTAATAATTTCTAGCATCCTGTTTGCTTTTTTTTGCAACCACTGCACACTGGGCACACTATTGAGCAAAAGTGAACACTGTTTCAACAATGGTGGACATTATTACAAATAGGCACACTATTTGAGAAACAGTGCACACTATTAAAGTAGCACATATGAGTTTATCTTGTTGGGCAGACTGGATGGATACACCAGGTCTTTCTCTGCCGTCATCTACTATGTTACTATCCAGCTTATTTTCGAAGGAGATCGCCAGCCATCTTCCAACACAAATCGGGAGATGGCCGGCGATCTCCTCAACCCGGCCAAATCGGTATAATCGAAAGCCGATTTTGGCCAGCGCCAACTGCTTTCCGTTACGAAGCCAGCCAAACTTCAAGGGGGGCGTGTTGGTAGGTTAGCGAAGTCAGGACGGGGGCGTGCTCATGAGATGGCCGGCTTCGCCTGATAATGGAAAAAAGAAAGCCGGCCATGACGAGCATTTCACCGGCTTCACTGGGTCCCTTTTTTTTCAGGACCAAGCTTCAAAAAGGTGCCCGAAATGACCAGATGACCACCGGAGAGAATTGGGGATGACCTCCCCTTACTCCCCCAGTGGTCACCAACCCCCTCCCACCCCCCCCAAAAATATATATTTTGCCAGCCTCTATGCCAGCCTGAAATGTCATACCCAGCTCCCTGACAGCAGTATGTAGGTCCCTGGAGCAGTATTTAGTGGGTGCAGTGCACTTCAGGCAGGTCCCATCACCCCTACCTGTTACCAAAACCGCCCAAAACCCACTGTACCCACATATAGGTGCCCCCCTTCATCCCTAAGAACTATGGTAGTGGTGTACAGTTGTGGGGAGTGGGTTTTGGGGGGATTTGGGGGGCTCAGCACCCAAGGTAAGGGAGCTATGCACCTGGGAGCTATTTTTGAAGTCCACCGCAGTGCCCCCTAGGGTGCCCGGTTGGTGTCCTGGCATGTCAGGGGGACCAGCGCACTACAAATGCTGGCTTCTCCCACGACCAAATGCCTTGGATTTGGCCGGGTTTGAGATCGCCGGCATTAGTTTCCATTATCGGCGAAAACCAATGCCGGCCATGTCAAACCCGGCCATCTCTGACATTTGGCCGGCCCCAACCGTATTATCAAAACGAAAGATGGCCGGCCATCTTTTTCGATAATACGGTTCGGGACTGCTCTTTGCAGCGCCGGCCAAATAGATGGACGGCCATCTATTTGGACGGTGCCATTCGATTATGCCCCTCCATGTTACTATAGGGCAAAAGCATGGATTAATGAGACAAAATCAACATGGATTTAGTGAAGGGAAATCTTACCTCACCAATCTACTACATTTCTTTGAAGAGGTGAACAAACATGTGGATAAAGGTGAGCCGGTTGATATTGTGTATCTGGATTTTCAGAAAGCGTTTGACAAAGTACCTCATGAAAGACTCCAGAGGAAACTGGAGAGTCATGGGATAGGAGGTAGTGTTCTATTTTGGATTAAAAACTGGTTATAAGATAGAAAACAGAGAGTAGGGTTAAATGGTCAGTATTCTCAATGGAGAAGGGTAGTTAGTGGGGTTCCCCAGGGGTCTGTGCTGGGACCGCTGCTTTTTAACATATTTATAAATGACCTAGAGATGGGAGTAACTAGTGAGGTAATTAAATTTGCTGATGACACAAAGTTATTCAAAGTCATTAAATCGCAAGAGGATTGTGAAAAATTACAAGAGGACCTTACGAGACTGGGAGACTGGGCGGCTAAATGGCAGATGACGTTTAATGTGAGGAAGTGCAAAGTGATGTATGTGGGAAAGAGGAACCCAAATTATAGCTATGTCATGCAAGGTTCCACGTTAGGAGTCACCGACCAAAAAAGGGATATAGGTCTAGTCGTTGATGATACGTTGAAACATTCTGCTCAGTGTGCTGTGGCGGCTAAGAAAGCAAATAGAATGTTAGGTATTATTAGGAAAGGAATGGAAAGCAAAAGTGAGGATGTTATAATGCCTTTGTATCGCTCCATGGTGCAACTGCACCTCAAATGCTGTGTTCAATTCTGGTCGCCGCATCTCAAAAAAGATATAGTGGAATTAGAAAAGGTGCAGAGAAGGGCGACAAAAATGATAAAGGGGATGGGATGACTTCCCTATGAGGAAAGGCTAAAGTAGCTAGGGCTCTTCAGCTTGGAAAAAAGGCGGCTGAGGGGAGATATGATAGAGGTCTATAAAATAATGAGTGGAGTTGAACGGGTAGATGTGAAGCATCTGTTTACGCTTTCCAAAAATACTAGGACTAGGGGGCATGTGATGAAGCTACAATGTAGTAATTTTAAAATGTATTGGAGAAAATTTTTCTTCACTGAACATGTAATTAAACTAGATGTATTTTATGGCCTATGCATGTTTTCTATTTTGATCTGTACTCTCCAGCCCCCCACCCCCTTTCCCTACTTTTTCTTTTTTCTGCCTATCTCTTTTCTTCTTAATTTTCAGCCTAGATATAGTTAGCTACTTCTTACATGTGAGCTCCGGTATTGCCTTACTTTGTAAAATGTTACTTGTCATTATGTTGTAAGCTCTTGATTGTATCTGTATCAAAAATCAATAAAAGAAATTAAACTAGAAAAAAAAACTCTGGAATTCGTTGCCAGAGAATGTGGTAAAGGCTTAGCGGAGTTTTTAAAAAGTTTGGACGGCATCCTAAAGGAAAAGTCCATAGACCATTATTAAATGGACTTGGGAAAAATCCACTATTTCCGGGATAAGCAGTATAAAATGTTTTGTACTTTTTTTGGATCTTGCCAGGTATTTGTGACCTGGATTGGCCACTGTTGGAAACATGATGCTGGGCTTGATGGACCTTTGGTCTGTCCAAGTATGGCAATACTTATGCACTTATGTAACCGTACTTGTGGTACCTTTTCACTCAGCGGGTCACATAAATTTGCAATATATAAGATGGTAAGGCAAGGAAGTGAACATTTGAAAAAGCAGTAGGAAGGGATCATATTATAGGATCAATTCTGAAGAATACATAAGTACATAAGTATTGCCATACTGGGACAGACCAAAGGTACAACAAGACCAGCATCCTGTGGCCAATCCAGGTCACAAATACCTGGCAAGATCCCCAAACAGTACAATACATTTTAAGCTGCTTATCCTAGAAATAAGCAGTGGATTTTCCCCAAGTCATTCTAATAATGGCTTATGGACTTTTCTTTTAGGAAGCTATCCAAACCTTAACAATCACTGTTAATGTCCCCAGTTACCAGAGAGGATTTGCAGTTACTACGTGTTAATTTTTACAGTTAAAACTTAACATACTTAATTAAATCTAAAGAAAAGGAACCTTTCTGTACAGTGCAGGCTATTTACTTTAATTAAAATCTGGCATTTAATCAAGTTCATTTTGTGCCATATTGTTTCTAGATACACAATTCTTGAAATGAAAAGCTAAACTGGAGAAAATATGTTTAAAAAGTGCACAGTGATAGAGGCAAATAGCTTACATTTCATAGCTTACTTTATGTTACATTTTCTATTTAAATGCTGCCCTCCTCCACAAAGAGCCCACCGAGATTCACATTGTAGCAGCAATAACAATCAATTATGTTACAGTGACTAATATGAAAATTATTTAGAAAAAAAAATGTTCTCTAGCTGCAGAATACTGATTGTCTCATAGACTTAGTGCAACCTTGAATGTGTGCAACCTTTTTATTTGACCAACACAAAGAGCTTATAGAACATTCCCATTGTCCTTTCTATGTATGTCTGTTGCTCTGAGTGGAGGCAGGTGTTATGCTCCCATAAAAACAGTTTTCAAACAGTTAACAGTTTTCATATGTTACAAATTGATATGAATGAATGTGAGGAGGAGGAGGAAAGGGGAAGCACAGTGAATAGAGTCATCCCTCAAGTATTTAGATAATAAAACATCATTCCATTTGCTGAAGCAGCTGCAGTAACAACCATAACTGCAATAGAAGTACTTAGGGCGAACGGCATGTCTGGAGCCCGCCCTTAATGGGGGGATGAGCCAATCCACCTTTTCCAGCGCTCTGCGCTCAGGCCAGGCATTCCAGGGACAGGAAGGGAAGATGAACCTTCACCCAGGCTTTGCTCAGTGTGCGGGAGGATGGTCAGCCCTTATTGGGCCATCAGGTTCAAAATCTTGCTGGCGGAAATCACCTGCCAATGGGGGTGCAATTCCATTAGGGGGAGGGTGAGATTAGTAGCATGGATTTAGTGAAGGGAAATCTCGCCTCACCAATCAATTATATTTCTTTGAAGGGGTGAACAAACGTGGATAAAGGTGAACCAGTTGATATTCTGTATCTAGATTTGCAAAAGGCATTTGACAAAGTACCTCATGAAAGACTCCAGAGGAAATTGGAGAGTCATGGGATAGGGGGTAGCGTTCTATTGTGGATTAAAAACTGGTTAAAAAGTAGAAAACAGAGAGTAGAGTTAAATGGTCAGTATTGTCAATGGAGAAGGGTAGATAGTGGGGTTCCCTAGGAATCTGTGCTGGGACAACTGCTTTTTAACATATTTATAAATGATCTAGAGATGGGAGTAACTAATGAGGTAATTAAGGGGTCCTTTTATGAAGCTGCAGCAAAAGGGGACCTGCACTGATATGCGCCGAGGTCCTCTTTTACCGCAGTGGGTATAAGGCAGGTTTATTTTTTAAAGAAATGGATGTGTGGCAAGTGAAGCACTTGCCACGCACCCATTTCAGGTGGGAGCAATAAAAGGGTACCCAGGAGCACTGCCCGATTACCACCGAGTACACACCAGCGCTACAAAAATATATTTATATTATATTATTGTAGCACTGGAAATGGTGCCTGCTGGGGATGGGAACTACCACCAGACTACTGCAGAAGCCTGGTGGTACTTCCCTTTTAGTGAACGGTAAGCCCACATTGGGTTTACTGCCACTTTGTAAAAGGGCCCCTCAATTTGCTGATGATACAAAGTTGTTAAATCGCAAGAGGATTGTGAAAAATTATAAGAGGTTCTTAAGAGACTGGGCATCCAAATGGCAGATGACTTTTAATGTGAGCAACTGCAAAGTGATGCATGTGGGGAAAAGGAACCCGAACTATAGCTACGTGATGCAAGGTTCCACATTAGGAGTCACCAACCAAGCAAGGGATCTAGGTGTCATCATTGATGATTTGTTGAAATCCACTGCTCAGTGTGTGGCGGCAGCAGCGGCAGCGGCTAAGAAAGCAAATAGAATGTTAGGTATTATTAGGAAAGGAATGGAAAACAAAAATGAGGACATTAAAATGCCTTTGTATTGCTCCATGATGCGACCGCACCTTGAATTTTGTGTGCAATTCTGGTCACCTCATCTCTAAAAAGATGTGGAGGGGCATAATCGAAAGGGGCGTCCTCGTTTCAATTTGGATGTCCTCGGAAAATGTCCCCATCCAGGGGTGGGGAAACCCGTATTATCGAAACAAGATAGACGTCCATCTTTCGTTTCGATACGGTCACGGATGCCCAAATACTGAAATTTGGTTGTCGTTAGAGATGGTTGTCCCTAGACTTCGGCATTTCTGATTTTCGGCGATAATGGAAACCAAGGATGTCTATCTCAGAAACGACCAAATGCAAGCCATTTGGTTGTGGGAGGAGCCAGCATTTCTAGTGCACTGGTCCCCCTGACATGCCAGGACACCAACCGAGCACCATAGGGGACACTGCAGTGGACTTCATAAAATGCTCCCAGGAACATAGCTCCTTTACCTTGTGTGCTGAGCCCCCCAACCCCCCCCCCTAAAACCCACTCCCCACAACTGTACACCATTACCATAGCCCTTATGAGTGAAGGGGGGCACCTAGATGTCAGTACAGTGGGTTTGTGGTGGGTTTTGGAGGGCTCACTGTTTCCTCCACAAACGTAACAGGTAGGGGGGTATGGGCCTGGGTCCGCCTGCCTGAAGTGCACTGCACCCACTAAAACTGCTCCAGGTACCTGCATACTGCTGTGATGGACCTGAGTATGACATCTGAGGCTAGCATAGAGGCTGGCAATCAATATTTTTACAGATGTTATTGGAGGGTGGGAGGGGGTTAGTGATCACTGGGGAAGTAAGGGGAGGTCATCCCTGATTCTCTCCAGTGGTCATCTGGTCATTTTGGGCACCTTTTTGTGCCTTGCTCATAAGAAAAACACAACGAGGTAAAGTCATCCAAGTGTTCATCAGGGACATCCTTGTTTCTTTCGATTATGTGTCGAGGACGTCCTAGTGTTAGGCACGCCCATGTCCCCCCTTTGCTACGCCTCCAATACGCCCTCTTGAACTTTGGCCATCCCTGCGACAGAAAGCAGTTGGGGACGTCCAAAATTGTCTTTCGATTATACCAATTTGGACGACCCTGTGAGAATGACATCCATCTTCCAATTTATGTCGAAAGATGGGCGTCCTTCTCTTTTTCGAAAATGAGCCCAATAGTATAATTAGAAAAGGTACAAAGAAGGGCAAAGCAAATGGTACAGGGAATGGGATGACTTCCCTATGAGGAAAGGCTAAAGTGGCTAGGGCTCTTCAGCTTGGAGAAAAGATGGCTGAGGGAAGACATAATAGAGATCTATAAAATAATGAGTGGAGTAGAACGGGTAGACGTGAATTGCTTGTTTACTCTTTCCAAAAATACTAGAACTAAGTGGCACGCAATGAAGCTACAAAGTAGTAAATTTAAAAAAGAAATTAGAGATTCTTTTCTCAACATGTAATTAAACTCTGGAATTCATTGCCAAAGAATGTAGTAAAAGCATTTAGCTTAGCAGGGTTTAAAAAAGATTTGGCTCGCTTCCTAAAAGAAAAGTCCATAAGTCATTATTAAAATTGACGAGGGATATCCACTGCTTATTTCTAGGACAAGCAGCATAAAATGTATTGTACTGTTTTGGGATCTTGCCAGGTACTTGTAACCTGGATTGGCCACTGTTGGGAACAGGAGGTTGAGCTTGATGGACCTTCGGTCTGTCCCAGTATGGCAATACTTATGCTTATAAATGTAGGTCTGCCATTCATTTGCCTAGATTTAGGAACTAAGCTATAATCTTAGGGGCATGCACGTGAGTGCCAGTATCGGCGGTTGGAAGCACACCACAGATTTCCTCATTTCTGAAGGTTCATAAGGAGGAGAGATGAGTTGGGCAGCAGGTCTGTTCAGTTGGCAGATCTTCAGCTTCCCCACCAGCAAAGGTATTTTTTAACATGGCAGGGGGAGGGGGAGAGGAAATGCTTAGCCCCCCAACCCACTACTGGCTCCCCTTTGAAAAAATGGACTGCTAGCTACACCCCTGATTTTAGCCATTCTGAATATCAACCCCCTTACCTGCAAGCTGTCTCAGCTGAATTGAAGACTCCAGGGAGAGGTACAAATTTTTTTTTCAGTACCCCTTTTTCTCTACAAATTAACTCTAAGACATGGGTTTCACAGGTTCGTCTGCACATATATGTGTAGGGTTGGTTCAATCCCTGAGCTGGTGCAGCAAAAAACAAACAAACAAAAAAAACAGGGATCTTGCTCCCCATGCATAAATTAGTAGCCAGGAAGGTTTTACTCCCTGTCAAAGCAGTCTACCATTAAACTGCTGCTGAGTTTTCAAAGCATATTTCTCAAAGGCAGTGCAGAAATGGCTTTTCTTTTCATAATTCCTGTCCTGTGTACAACTCATTCTGGTCAGCTTCTCCCCCCAGCCTTCATTACAATCATGTCATGGGACCTCATTGATGTTTGTATAAATATGGAAATTTCAATGCCAGGTGATGAAATTATAGTAGCCTATTGGTTCTGGAGAAAACATAAAATATGATGGCAGATAATGGCCACAGGGGTCTTTCTATTCTTCCCAAATTAAATCCTGTTGAATGCTGTTGGCAGGGAACATTTTATTAAAGATATATGGTACTTGCAAGCAGGAACCAAGGGACTGGACTGGTGAGCTGGACATACTGTAGAGCAGGAACCAACAGGGCAGCAAGAAAGCCAGATAAACAGACGCACGCCAAGTGGCATTTGGCGCACATAGGTCATTACTGACCAGTTAGCGCGTGAGTCTTTACTGCTAGGTCAGTGGCTGGCGGTAAGGTCTCAAACCCAAAATGGACGTGCGGCAATTTTCATTTTGCCGCAGGTCCATTTTCGGCAAAAAATTTTAAAAAGGCCTTTTTCACAGGTGCGCTGAAAGATGGATCGGCGCACACCCAAAGCCCGCGCCTACACTACTGCAAGTCATTTTTCAGCGCGCCTTTGTAAAAGGACCTCTCAATCCCTGGTCCTTCCTCAGCTCTGCAGAAACTGAGAAAGGTTCAAGTTATAATCCTGACAGCTGCAGATCCAATTCTGATCTTAGGCAGACCTTCTGTACATATTTCATCCTTTCCTAAATTTTGCTACTGTTATTGCCTCAATGATAGCCTTCTGTAGGAAGACTCTTCCATTCTCTCAGGTGTTACTCTTGAGTTTGCCCCACTGAAGCCTTCTATCAGTAGAGTAAGGGTAACATACTGCCGTTCTGTGGTTCAACCAAACTAGTCTACATATTATATTTATTTATTTATGATATTTGTATCCCACATTTTCCCAAACAAGCTCAGGTTCAATGTGGCTTACATTAAAAAAAAAACGTCAAAAATATGATACAGTCACCTAATTATAACATTTAACATATTAGGAATAATTGTGTGTTTCTCATTGAGCTAGGCTAGAGATGGCAAAATTAGTTTGTCTTTTACAGAATTTCAGATAATCTTCTAAGTACCTTAGTATTCAGGTACTTTCTCTCTCATGGGCCCACAGTCAAAAGTTTTTGTTCCTGGGGCAATGGAGAGTTAAGTAACTTGCCCAGGGTTGCAAGGAGCTGCAGTGGGAATCAAACCTGTTTCCCCTGCTTCTCAACCCACTGTTCTATTAGGTCACTCCGTGAGGTAACCCATTGGGAATGGCTTGACCCATGTGTGTTATTTATACCTTTGAGATATTGAAATACCTCTGCTATATTCTCTTCTCCAACTTATCTAGAGTATATAAACATAGAACCTAAAGACCTATCTGAGAACGTTTGATATTGATCCTGCATAATTTTGGTAGCCTCTCTCTGTACTGTCAATAATTGTTCAGAGAATGAAACTCCCTCCAGAATTAGATAAAATACTCCAGATGGGGCCTTACCAATAACCTGTCCAGAGGCATTATCATCTTTAATTTCTATTTGTCGTGCCTCCCCCTTCTGCCTTAGCATTCCACTGGGCCTAGCCTTAATGTCGCATTATTTTGCTACTTTGAGATGATCAGGTATGATCTCCCTAAGATCTACTACTACTACTTCTACTACTTAACATTTCTAAAGCGCTACTAGGGTTACGCAGCGCTGTACAATTTAACATAGAAGGACAGTCCCTGCTCAAGGAGCTTACAATCTAAAGGACAAATGTACAGTCAGTCAAGTTGGGGCAGTCTAGATTTCCTGAAAGGTATAAAGGTTAAGTGCCGAAAGATCTCTCACCCGAATGGAAAACAACAATGCCTCTCTTCTTCCTCGATTGTATTCCAGCACTCTATGTACAAGACAGTGCACTGATTCATAGCTACCAGTCACATGACCACTCCTTGAGCTTTCTTAGACTACTCTATTTTATCTTTGGTTTTAAGAATGTCCACTACTTTGCAGATCTTAGCATCATCTGCAAACAGATGAGTCTATCTGGCTAAGCTCTAAGCAACACTGTTCATGAATACTGAACAGAACCAGTTCCAAAATGGATTCCTGAGGCACACCGCAGATGTTCCCTCCTTTGCCAGCGTGAACTCCATTTATTGCACTATTCATGGCTCTTACACAACTGTGCATGTGTATGCACTCACAAAAAAAGCACTGTATCTACTTTTATATAATCTGTGTATAAGTGTTTCTAGGGACCTAGTTTGGGTGGAGCTGGGGCAGCCTTGTGTTATATGTGCACACCTATACACCTTCTTGGAAGCAGGTGCACATTTATATCAGAGAATTCATGCACTATTAGGATAGTTCTGAGAGCCCATTTTATAAACACATGTGGGGTGGCATGTTAGAAAGAATGGTCAGTTCAGAATATTGATATCCAACTCAATTGTATTTTTGAACAAGATATATCCCAAGATCCATGTGCTGGAAACATCCAGCATGAACATCCATTTTATTAACTGAAATGTTCAAATTATGAATGGGGGACATCAAAGAACATGGATGTCTGGGTGGAAGCATAGGAACATCTGTCTTATAAAATGGCCACACAGAGATCCTTGCAGAGCAGGGGATGCAGGTTCAAATCCCCCTTCAGCTGTTTGTGATTTCTTTTTAAAACTGTGAGCACTCCAGGAACAAAAAAAACACCTAAAGTATCTGAATGTACACCACTTCAATAGCTTTCAGGCTTGCAGCTGTCTTATATATTCAAATACAGTAGGTATTTTTCTGTCCCTGGAGAGCTCACAATTTAAAAAAAAAAAGAGCTAAGGTGGGATTTCAACCCCAGTCTCTTTGTTCACATTCTACTATACCAACCACTAGGCTACGCCTCAGCTCTTCATATATGCCTCTTAAGAATATCCATAGTACCTGAAGCTGTCATATAGCCTAACATCCCTTGCTGGTTTCACATTCGGGGAAGAGGGGAGGGTAACAGCAACCACTGGGGGATTAAGGTGTCATGCTTTCATCCCTCCAGTGGGCAGCTGCTCAATTGGAGCACCTTTCTGTAACCTGGATGTGCCAAGTACCAGATCTAACTAACAATGTCCATTTTTTTAAAACTTGGACATCCCTTCCCCTTCTGTGATCAGAATTGGACATCCATATTTTGGCCCCTCCCTAGTCCTCCAAAACACACCCAGACCACGTTCCCTTGCTACATGGTCCTACTGCAGTGTTGGACATCCATATTTTGCCTTTGAGCATCCATGCAATATGGACATCTAAATGCCGGTTTTTAGAGATCCAAAACAAGAAGAGTTTCAAAAATAACCACTATAAGCACTTAAGGGCCCCTTTTACAAAGCAATGGTAAGCCCAATGTGACCTTACCACTTGCTAAAAAGGAAGTACCGCCAGGCTACCACAGCAACCTGGCGGTACTTCCCACCTCTACCGTGCCGTCATGTCCGGCGCTACAAAAATACATTTATTTTTGTAGTGCCAGTGTGTACCCGGCAGTAATTGGGCAATGCCACGCGCTACCCAGTCACCAATGGGTTAGCGTGGGAGCCCTTACCACTAGCTCAATGGGTAGCGGTAAGGGCTGTCCCCTGAAATGGCCGCGCGGCAAGTGCTTCACTTGCCACACGGCCATTTCTTTAAAAAAGAAAGACCTACCTTTTACCTGCTGAGGTAAAAGGGGGCCTCGGGGTACACTTCAAAAACACGTGCCGATGCCAGAGCAGGCCCCCTTTTTGCCACAGTTTCGTAAAAGGGGCCCTCAGTTTTCTTAATAAAATAGATGCCTTTTTGGAAATTTCACTTAAGTGCCATGCTATAAATTTCACCCCACCCCACCCCCAACTCCAGAATGGGGAAAAGTCCTTTTTGTGAAGGAAAACCCATATCTTTTCATAGGCATGGCATTCCTGCAGCACGTACAAGATTGTAAATCGACCCACTTAAATCAGAAAATCAATCTATTGCCACTTTATGTGCTAATAAAGATTGTATATAGTTGTGTCTCCAGCAGGGAAATAGTGAAAATGTTACTTTAGAGGCTATTTTTTTTTCTTTTGGCCACCAGCCATGGATGTCAGTAATATACAAAATCAGTGCCAGTGCATTACTGGCAGCACACATTTTCCCTTTCCATTTAACAGGATAGAACATCAGCTGTAGTCTTATATGACATTTCAAGTGTATATAATTAACATGCTTTGTTAACTTCCTTCCTACTCTTTTCACACATTTCTTTGGCTTTCTTGCATATTAATTTGCTGTCTGAATTAGTTTACTGCTTGTTCTATGAAACAAGACAATAGCTGGAAACAGATTTATAAAAGAAACTAGATGTAGAGTATATAGAACACAAAATGCTGGAAAAAAAAGAGACTTGAAAAAAGAGCAGTGACGTGCCAGCAATCTCTGCTTTATTCTGATATATTCTCTTTCAAAAAAGAGGAAAGACAGGTCAACATAAAAGTTGTAGGTGAACCTATTCCATTGAAATTGCCACATTTTCGACTAGCATCTGAGAGCTACTCTCTCCTCATTGGGTAAATCACTTAAGAGAAGGCTCTTAGAAATCCAGGAGGCCCCTCCAGGAAGACAGGGATGGGTTTACCAAAACATCTCTATATATAAAAGGCACCACCAACGTTCTAAATGAAGCCTCCAGCTGGAAGTGTGAAGGGGGAGAGATATCCGGTTTCCCCATGAGTGTCTGCCCCGCCCTCGCTCTCTCTGTAACACAAACAGTGAAGGAAAACACAGCAAAGCACGAAATCAAATCGCTCTCTCTGTAACAGTGAAGGACTCAGAGGGGGGAGGGGAGAGAGGGCAGAAGCCCTCACTATCTCTGTAACACAAACACAGCACAGCAAGAAACTTAACACTGAAGGACTCGACTCCGAGGGGGGAGGGGACAGACAGCACAGGGAAAGGGAGAGAGGGCAGAGGGCAGGGACACACACACTCCCACATGCACATAGAAGAAAACCTTGCTAGCCCCCGTTTCATTTGCATCAGAAACGGGGCTTTTTTACTAGTTTGAAAATATGTTTGATGTTTCCCAAACCGTTCTTATTCATTCCAATTAAAATACTGAGGGGCCAACATTCAAAAAGCTGGCAAGTTGGTAACATGAATAAATTAATGCTTGGCACTTTATGTATGTTAAAAGGGAATTTACGCACTTCAGTCTATCACTGTATAAATGCACATAAAGTTAGGCACATAACTTTATCCACTTAAATTAGGACAACCCTTTGCCACAACTAGTCTAATGTGTATACCTTTATGTGCTGAGTACTGAACATCAGTAATGAGGGGATAATTACTGAATGAGCTATCTAGTTTCAGGCAGTAAAACCAAGCTTCTCTGGGTCCCTAACACAAGTAATGCATATAAAAACTGGCATTCTTATTATTTACCTGTACATGTACCACTGATATGCATAAATGACCTCTTATACAATACCGAAGCAGAAAAGTATGCACCATGTTTTCATAGCACATATTTTACTGGCAGGCATGGACATGGGCAGGTCATGTGTGGTCTCTTTGGTGGTTTGTTGGAAGCCACTATTTCACTTGAATGCATCTGGTAAAATCTGCTGCCTACCCTAAAGTGTTATGAGAAGGACCATTTGAGATTTTATTTTTTATCAACGAGAATACTGGTTTGACCCCTGAGGCAGGCACCATTCTATGCTGAAACACGGCCCATGTCAGGTCTATTTCATTAAAGATTGCACCGCTGCTCCAGTCTTGAAGGCCCTTTTGTTCTTTTTTTTTTCCTATCATGGTTCATGTACTTTTGGACCCTCTCTCTTACTATCAGGTCATGAGTGGATCATGGGGAAAGCATGCAAATACAGACATAAATTATAGAATACCAGAATCTATGCACATTCTGGTTAATATATAGGTGTGGGCCTTTACACCACCTACTGGGCTGGTGCAAGAGATTACTCCTTGAATGTACACAAGTTTTCTTCCACTTGCAGAAAGATTCAAATAGGCTATGCTTACCATCTTATCCTCATGCATCTGTGCTCAAAACATTTGCGGCCCTTTTGTGCAACACTGCATACAATTGGTGCACGCAGTAAATGAGTTGAAATGTATGGCAATTGATCGCATCAATCCGACACGTAGGGGTGGAGATAGAGACAGAAGATTGCTACAACAGGAAACATTTTGGATCTACCACCTTGACACTTTGGAACCCATGGGACTTAACACATACTGTATATACACTGGGGGGGTGTTATATGTGAGCCATCCTTTTTGCTGCGTATATATCATCAGTTCCTTTAGTGCACTGAAGTCATTTCCAGTTTACAAACTGATGTAAGACGTTGCCACCATTTGTTTTGGGTGGCAGTACAAATGATAAAGAGGTCCAGTAGATGTGAGAAACCGCCAAGACTCTTTGATTTGGTTGTTGATACATCTCATTTGACAGCTGACAGGCGTTTTTTTTTCTCTTAATAGGTCTGCAACTACCCAAGATCCCTTGACAAAGCTTCTGTGAAACAGGCACCTGTCTGGTTCCAGTAAGTTGACGGAACATTAAGATAAGTGACCGCTTTAAGCCTGCCAATTTCAGCACAAGCCTGTCTAGAAATTATGTGTATCAGTGAAAAATTAAAAGAGGAAAAATATATTAAAAAAATATTTAAACACTGACACTAGATGAATACACGCTCATAGAAGCAACACATTTGGAAGGAAGGGGGTTTTGTCTGTGATTATAACAGTCACGAAAAGGGGTATAAATTACAGAATATCCCTGTGACAGTATGAGACTTTCCCCTTAAAACACATTAGTTGTATATTGGAGTAGGATCTGTCTACTATTATTTATTTTGAAGTGATTCCTTATCCAAAGTAGACCAGAGTCGCATAAGCAATAACAGTACCATCTTATCCTAGGCACTCTGTGTTAGAATTACCCTCTGAGTGCATTACATTATATTATATTACACCCAGAAATGCCTCCAGCCCCACCTCTACATTTGGTTGGTTAGATTTTATAGGCATACCAAGCAATGTACATATAATTTAGCCACTGCAATTGTCAGAAAATTCAAAACTCATGGTTTGTACAGACAACTTCAAACATTAATAGTACAAACCTTTGAATATTAATCCCATAATTCCTAAATTAATTTTTTTGGGGGGGAGGGGGACAATAGAAAATTATGGATAATGATAACACTTTCAAAGACAACTATGCAGGTGTGATAGGAATCTCACAGAGGATCATATTAGCTCCAGAACAAACACTTTGTAAGGGCTTCCGCTCAGACTATATAGAAATAGGCTTCACCGTCTTTACTCTATGAGGTATCAATCCATATTCAAATAATAGTGAAGCTGCAGAATACTTTGCCCACAAAATCAGTCAAGGTTATATAGGACAGCTTCAAAGCAAAATTAAGTGAATAGAAATAACTGCTTATCTTCAGAAAAACACCTCGCCATGAGTACTTTGTATAATTCTGGAAATCACATCTATAAAATAACATTGATAAGGTAGAGACAATTCAAAGGAGGGCAATAATAGGGTATAGACGAGAGGCTGAATATAGATGCACTTGAGAAGAAAGGAACTGGGAAATATAGCACAAACCCTCAGATACCTAATAGGCTTCAATGAAGTGCCAGAAGGTAACATTTTACATAGAATGAATAGTCCTCTGTGTGGTTTTGAATAGGATTAGTGATGTTTGACCATGAAAGATGGGATTGACTGCTATGAGTGTATGTGTGCTGGAGTACGAAATCTGGTAGTGCAGGTGTGTGATTTTGCAAGTGTGCAGGATGTCTGATTTTTGAGAGAGCGGCAAATATTTGGATGCCTTCCAGGTAAATAGTAACTGTTAACACTGGTTTTCAACAGATAAGTAACGATGAATTGCAGGCATCGTGGTACCATTTCCTTTAAAATGGCTCTGTGTAAGACTTTTATCCTACTCTTTCTTCAGATCCATTTCCTGGTTCTGTTCTAATGGACTGGGTTCAACGAAAAAGAAATAGTGTGGCATAGGTCAGTTGACTTAATTTTCTCTGGGAGTATAATAAAAATATCTGAGGTCTGTATTCAGCTAGCATTATCGCAGATATTCAATGCTGGGCCATGTTTGGGCTCTAGCACTGATTTTTCAGGAGTCAGCTAAACTATAGCCAGTTAATATTTAGCACTTACTCCTAGATTCTATATATCGCGCTTCGATTTCTGTGCAGAAATCAAAGCGTATTCCATAAGAATGTGTATAACTTAATTAGTTAACAAGCTCATCAGCACTGATAACAGGATGTTAACAAGCAATAATTATCAACACTAATTGGCAGTAATTAGAATTGATGCACACTACTTCCTAAGCGTATTCTGTAACGCGGAACATGTAAATTCTAAGTCACATAGTTGAAAAGTGGGTGTGGATAAAGGGGTGGATTGGGTGTTTTTTTTTGTTAATTTCATTTATACCCCACGCTTTTCCCACTCATGGCAGGCTCATGCAGCTTACATGGGGCAATGGAGGGTTAAGTGACTTGCCCAGAGTCACAAGGAGCTGCCTGTGCCTGAAGTGGGAATTGAACTCAGTTCCTCAGGACTAAAGTCCACCACACTAACCACTAGGCCACTCATTCTAAAATCTATACTCATTGTTATAGAATACACTTGCTCCATGCCTAATTTAAGCATTGGGATTTACAACAGGTTTTAGTTGGTATAATTGAGACTACATTTAGTCATGCGGAAAACACTCGGCATATTCTATAATGTATGCCTAAATTACGGTGTACTTTATAGAATACACTTTGAATTCCATGCAGAAATCGAGGTGCAATTTATAGAATCTAGCCCTTCAATGGCTAAGGGGCACCGCATAAAGATAGAACTGATTTTTATGTGGTCCTATTTCTGCGGTGTTCTTGGCAGGTTAAGTGCTGAATATCGGCACTTAACTGACCAAGTACTGATTCTGCCATTGGAATACTCCCCAAAATAGCCCGTTTTGCTTTAGGTGCTAACCAGTCAATTTCAGCGGTACTAACCAATTAAGTACTGCTGAAGATGACTGGATAGCTCCGAACAAGTGATTTAACCAGTCAGAAGCCATTTCTGACCAGTTAAATTGCTTTGAACATCGACTCCTATATTTGTATTCCTATTGGAAGCAACAGGAACTGTATGGTGAAAAGGAAGGGTACTTGGACTAATTATGTTCTGAAGAGGAGTAAATGCACTTGAGATAAAGACCTTGGCTACCTAGGTGTGTGAATACCCTAAAGATACAGGCTGAGAGGCAAGTAAAGCGAGGAACCCCATCTACCATCTTCAGGAATCAAGGAACGTAAAATTCAGCCCTTAATGCAGAATTAACCAGTGCTGGTGAAATCACTGTGAGAGACAGGAGCCAAATCTAAGCTGAAGCTTCAGTGGTGACAATGGTAGTGCCATTGAAGCAACAGATCCTTCTACTTCTCCCCTCCCCCATTCCCTGTGATTGACCCTTCCCATTGCAGCAGAAGGCTCAGAGGAAACCATGGCAGTCAAGCACCTCAGGTTGCATCTGGGTTCACATATTGCAGTTTTAACACATGTTTCATAGTGTGAAACTTAGGAAACAGGCAGCAGAGAGACAGAATGTCACCAGAAACACTGCACTTCTGCTGTCCTCTAAGCCCTGACCAAGGATGGGAAAAGTGACTGAAAGGATTACAAAGGCGGAGGGAACTGGGAAGAGTGTGTAGAGGAAGATCACAGTAGCAGCAGCTTACGGAATCAAGGAGAAAATATCTCAGCAAATATGGAAAACATACCATAAGGACTGTTACCGTCACCTGTTCTGTTCAATATCTACCTCAAGCCACTAGCTGAGCTGATTCGGTAAATGGACCCTCAGTTCTACATCTACTCAGATAATGTGCAGCTACTCATACCCACTGAACCTGACTTACCTACAGCCCTGAATAAAATGATTACCTCTTTAACATCAGTTCAAGAATGGGCTAGACATAACAAACTTAAATCAAGCTTCTCTGGGCCCTAACACAAGTGGATACATACCTGACATCAGAATCTCTTTTGGGAAGTATGAACTCCCCCTGAAATCATAAGTCAGGAACTGTGGAATACAGTTAGATTCAACATTTACTCTGATTCCCCAAATCCAAGCAACCTTCAAGAGCTGCTTCTACTATTTGCAATTTTATGGAACAATGGGCATCCAGGAATAGGCTGAAATTAAATACTAGTAAAACAAAAATGTGTGTTGGAATCCTCTTTGAGGGTGTTAGGGATAATCTTGGACAGTCAATTAACTATGAAGGTTCAGATTAAGCAATTTACCAGAAGGGTTTTTGTCAAGCTAAGACAGTTACAGCGTACAAAATATTTTGTGAGTCAAGAACATTTTTGAGAAGTAATATAGGTGCTGGTACTGTCTCAGCTTGACTACTGTAACCCGCTCTACATATGTTGTTCTAAATCATCTTTGAGGCATCTGCTGGTGTTGTAAAACACTGCAGCAAAATTAATTTTTGGTAAGTGGAAAGTGCATCATGTTCTACCTCTACTCAGGAGCCTTCATTGGCTCCCAATGGAGGCTCACTGCAAATGTAAATCATGTACTTTAGTGCATTATGGTTTGGTTCCTGAATGCCTGCTGGGCTTGCTTGTGGTTAGGAAGATGGTGCGAGCATTTAGGTTTAGAGACCAAGATTTATTACAGTTTCCTACATTACAGGATGTGAAATATAAATTAATTCATACAATGCGTTTTATGTATAGTTCAGCACATTCCTGGAATTCATTACCTTCTGAACTGAGATTTCCTTTATTTGAAGTTTCGTAAATTATTAAAAACACATTTACTCCTGATATATTTGCAATCAATTGTTTGAGTTATCTAGTTACGCTATGGTGGTATTTTGTCGATTTTGGATGTTAATTCCTAAGAGTCGGCCTAGCTTCTTTTATATATTTTTAACCGGGGTCTCACCGACCAGCTCAGTCCTCTCACTCTTATGAGACCCGGGCCCCCACAAACATAAATTATGATTCTAGTATCACCAACTCACTTTCCACTCACAGTCCAGTTTCCTTCCACTTAGCTTGGGCGCAGGCAAGGGACGGATAAAGATCCGGAAGGCAATAGGATTTTAAGCTGCCTTTATTTTTAGTATCCTCAACAGTTCTGCAGTCAGCTCTTCACTCTTTCTCTCACACTCTCAAAGGATTCTCAGCACACCCAAGAATCGTCTTTTATGCAAAACTTTACTAACTTCTGCAACAGCGGTAGATCCAAACTTCAAGCTTTCCTATGTACAGTCAGCATTTGGTTTAAGAGGTTTTTGTTTTAATCCAGCCAAGACTATTTGGTACAATCTTATTCACTAATTAATGTTTCCTTTTTCCAATCCAAAATTATGTACAAATACACAACTTCTCCAGTCCCTCACCCATCCCTTTGGGCTTTATAATCCAAGGCTGCTCCTGATCTCTCTGTTCATCATCTGCTTCCTTCAGGATCAGACCTCCCTGTCTGTCCTCCTTCCAGCCATATACCTCTCAGGGCTACACCCTAGCCTTTAACAGTCTTCCTCTGCTCCAGCTTCCACTCCCAGGCAGGGGCATAGCTACGGGTGGGCCTGGGTGGGCCCAGGCCCACCCAATCTCAGCTCAGGCCCACCCAGTTTAAAAGCAGCAGCCACTGTCTTTCTGCCTCGGGGCGGCGCCAGCCCACTCAACCACCTCCCACCTGCTTTTTAGTCTTGGGTAGCACTGGCAGGCATATCTTCTTCTAAGTCTGACTTCTGCTCCACTTGGTCAGCGATGCATAATTGACATCCCGCGCCGTCTCGTCCATTGCATCTGCCCCGCTCATTTGTTAAAAAGTAAGCAGGTTCAGCTGCACGGCACATACGCTGCACTGCCTACCATGCATAGGAGCCAACCCAAAAGCTTTCCCAAAGGTAACCGGAGCAGCATTCTGCACAGCAGAACACCACAGAAGACGCAAGAAGAGCCTTAGAGCTGTGGCCACAGGACCTCCCGCTGCTGCTGCAGTTGACCGCCAGGCCGCCACAATAGCCAGTACTCAGGACTCCAATTCCCCCCTCCCCCAACTCTCACACTGTTATGATTACAGCAGGCCTGCCTCGGTAGCTACTCGGCTTTTCAGGGTTGACAGTGGCCATGTTCACCACTTGATTTTGGGATGTTCTCAGCAAAATGTCCAAAGTTGGATTTAGATGTCATATTGAAAATGCCCCTCCACATAGCACAATGGAAGTATTGCCCCCAACTACCTGAGCATACTGTGCTAGCGATTGCTGTGCAGCAATGCCGACATAGTCCAAAGTGAACAGGCTGTGTCGACAATAGTGCACAGCAGCCGCTAGCGTGGCTAAGTAAACAGATGGAGTTAGTGTACAGAACTACATAAATAAATAAAAGAAAGAACAAGAAAATATGAGAGGGGAGTAAAGCAGAAGAGAGATAGTATGAAATAATGAAAAAGTCCCGAGAGACAATAAGAGTAGAAAGAATTACACTAAAAGAAATGAAACAAAGGTGTAGAGCAGACAGGAGAAACTGGAAAGTAATAAGAGATAAGAGAGATGATAAATAATTCCATTTCTAAAATTTAATTTTAACAGATCTTGATGGGTTATATTTTCTGGATAGAAAGGGGTGTATTTCAGAGCAATTTCCCTGCTAACCTGAGTGAATATGCTTCATTACAATTACCATAATGGAATTGCTAGGCTTTTGGAAAGTGATAGGAGAGAAAATAGAGGACAATTTTCATATTTTCAAGATCCCAGTCTTCATGCAGGTACATGCACACTTTTAGTAATACTGCATGTCTGTTCCCATTCAATGGATAGGACTTCATGTCTTGGCACAACAAGTTGAACAGTAAAGAAACCACATGATGCTGATGCCTCAGTACAAGTGCAGGGAATTGCATTTCAGCAGGAGGAACTGGCCATGGAGGTCTATAATAGCTCACTATGTTCATCTGGCACTCATTCCCCATTAAAAAATAAATAAATATCAGCCCGTAAAAGGGAACTATGCCATTGAAACAGATGCACATGAGCATAGGAAGCAGAGGAGTCCTGTACTGTATGTCTTTAAAAAGCACATTGGATAACACAAATCTCAGTCTGGAAGTCCAAATGAATGAATGTCCGGCACAGTTTGTTGCATGGAGTGTTCTTAATTGCAACTGTCAATGCTTCTTAGCATATCACAGAAACATAAGAAACTCTTGGTTCACTTAGAGGGGCATTTCATTTTCGAAAGAAACGGCCAAGTTGCGATTTGGACATCCTTGCAAAACAGCGAAATCCAGGGGCAGGGAAACCTGTATTTTCAAAAAAAGGTGGACATCCATCTTTTGTTTCGAAAACACCATCAGAGACGTCCAAATCCTTAAATTTGGACATCCCTAGACATGGACGTTTCTGACTTTCGGCGATTTTCGAAATCAAAGACATCCCTGTCAAAAACGTACAAATGCAAGCCATTTGGGTGTAGGAGGAGCCAGCATTTCAAGTGCATTGGTCACCCTGACATGCCAGGACACCAACCGGGCACCCTAGGAGGCACTGCAGTGGACTTCATAAAATGCTCCCAGGAACATAGCTCCCTTACCTTGTGTGCTGAGCCCCCCAAAACCCACTACCCACAACTGTACACCACTACCATAGCCCTTACTGGTGAAGGGGGGCGCCTATATATGGGTACAGTGGGTTTGTAGTGGGTTTTGGAGAGCTCGCTGTTTCCTCCACAAATGTAACAGGTAGGGGAGGTATGGGCCTGGGTCTGCCTGTCTGAAGTGCACTGCAGTACCCAGTAAAACTGCTCCAGGGACCTGCATGCTCTGTCATGGACCTGAGTATGACATCTGAGGCTGGCATAGAAGCTGGCATGACATATTTTTAAAGATATTTTTTGAGGGTGGGAGGGGGTTAGTGAACACTGAGGGAGTAAGGGAAGGTCATCCCCGATTCTCTTCGGTGGTCATCTGGTCATTTTGGGCACCTTTTTGTGGCTTATTTGTAATAAAAACATATCTGGGTGAAAACGTCCAGGAAGCCCTTGTTTTTTTTCGATTATGGGTCAAAGATGTCCAAGCGTTAGGCATGCCCAAGTCCCGCCTTCGCTATGCCTCCGACATGCCCCCTTGAAATTTTGACGTACTTGCGACGGACTGCAGTTCGAGACGTCCAAAATTGGGTTTCGATTATATCGATTTGGACGTCTCTGGGAGAAGGATGTCCATCTTATGTCAAAACATGGACGTCCTTTTCTTTCGAAAATGAGCCCAATAGTATGCTCATTTGTACCTGAATACTGATCTGTGGTCTTCTGCCTCTCTTACACTGCCACTATCGTCTTTATGGAGCAGATTTTAGGACAAGAAAAGTCCAAAAAGAGACTTATATTATGCCTTGTCTACAAAAGTGATGCAGTATAAAACAGTCACTCCCCTATATCTCTATTGGGAGAGCATTAAAGAAATAGATAAGTTAGGATCTTTTTTATCAGTTCGATATCATCATTGCTCCAGGTTTCTAACAACTTAGGAGTCCATTTACTACGCTGCGCTGAAAAATGGCCTGTGCTGGTGTAACATATATTGGATGCATGTAGGTCCATTTTTCAGCGTACCTTCAAAAAAGGCCTTTTTTGCCGAAAATGGATGTGCGGCGAAATAAAAATCAGTGTGCATCCATTTGGGCCTAAGACCTTACCACCACCCATTGACTTAGCGATAAGGTCTCGTGCGTTAACCGGGCGGTAATCATCAGCGCACGTATACTGCCGATTACCACCCGGTTAGCGCCACATGGTAGAAAATAGACATTTTCTGCCATGTGTATTGGACACACATAGAAATCAGAATTACCACCAGGGGCACACGGTAGCCGGGCAGTAGTTCTAATTTTACACGTGTTGTATGCGCATAGGCGCCTATGCGTCTTAGTAAAAGGGCCCCTTAGTCATTTATTCTGTCCTCCATCATGACTACCATGCTTTCTCCCAAGGCAAAAATATCCAAGTTAATACACATCATAAATAATAGTCTTCATCTTGTAGCATGATGTCATATTTCGATGAAATCATCTGCATCGGAGACATCTTCTTCACCAAAGAGCAAACTATGCTGTATCATACTTTAGACCAGTCGAGACAGAGTTTTGACTTACATTTGAGAGAAAAACATGTTTTCCCCAAGTTTGATGGTCTGGCTGAGGAAGGAGCCCAAGTTCTGGTCCTGGATGCCTCTTCCCTCCCTGCTGTGGCTGCTGAAAGCCATGTGATTGAAACATACTCTGTTTGAACCTTGGAGTCTTATATCTATCAACCATTATCAATTTGAACTGTGCAAGCACCTGTGACTGATACATCTGATATATTAACCACACAACAGCCACACTTCTTTAGCAACCATGAGGGAGGAAAGAGGCATCTATGGCCAGAACCAGAGCCACAGCAACTGAAGGGATCCATCTCTCTGTCTCTGGTTGTCACTGTTCCCAACTGTCCACGTAGCAATGCAATAGTACTTCTCCCTGCTGTGTCTCTATGCCAATGCCACTCTCCCTGCTCTTCTACAGCCCCCATGGCTCCTTTCCCTTTCTCTATATTAACTACAGCAGCCTTCCACCATCATGGATAGTACTGCTGTGGGAATCCTCCCTTCTCTGTTGCAGCCTACAGCCTCTGGGGTTGCGTAATAAAAGGATGGCTAATGCCAAAAATAATCCTCATTATTTTTTTTTAAAACAGTTCATGATTTGACATTTCCTTCATGCTCATCTTCCAAAATGAGTTACTGACTTGTCCAGGATTTGCTGATTTTTTTTTTATAGCAAGGTAACTAATTTAGCTCCTTTTAATCATGTGTCCATGGAAGCAGGGGCATAGCCAGACATCCAATTTTAGGCGGGCCTGAGGCCCAGGTGGGTGGGCATGAGAACACCTCCCCTTGCTCAGCATCTCTCTTTACCTTCCTCCCCCTACTACTACTACTTATCATGAAGAGACAGTCCCTGCTCGACAGAGCTTACAATCTAATTAGGACAGACAAACAGGACAAACAAGAGATAAGGGAACATTAAAGTGAGGATGATAAAATAAGGGTTCTGAACAAGTGAATACGGGTTAGGAGTTAAAAGCAGCATCAAAAAGGTGGGCTTTTAGCTTAGATTTGAAGTGACGGTGGATCATTTAACTGCATTCTCACAACCTTTTCAGTCCTTTAAATCTTTGCCAGCAGCGACTTATACCCACTGCTTGCATTGGCCCTGAAATCTCTCTCTGATGCAACTTCCTGGTGCTGTGAACAGGAAGTTGGTTCAGAGAAAAGGATTGGGGCTGGCTCAAGTGGTGAGAATGAGTCACTGCTTGCTGTTGGTGAAGAACTGCAGGATTTAGAATGTACTGGAGGGGAGGGGGAAGTGCAGTTAACAGACCCTCAATCCCCTGAGGGAGGGGAGGGAAACATTTCAGTAAAGGCTCATGTATTTGCTATACTACCTTTCTGTGGTACAAACAAAGTGGATTACATGAAATGTTCTTGGTGCTCTAGCTTCTGGTCCTCATGGCAGAATGGTATTTCTGAGTTGCCTGGGTGTTGGATGGGAGCCTGGATCCTTGTTCTGCTCTGCAGTTTTGACCATTCTGATTTGACTCCTAATACTGCAAAAATGACTTATGTAACAGCCTCAGGATGGTGAGATGTCAAAAGTCTTCAGTGGGCGGGGCTTGGGGGATCCCCATCAGCCACATCACAATTGTGTTGCTTCTGGGTGGGCCTGAGTTCAAAGTCGGAGGGTCTGTGTCCACCCAGGCCCACCCATGGCTATGCCACTGCATAGAAGATCATATAGATGTAGTTAATGCATTGGATCCAGTCACTCATTCTGTTTCATCTGGGAAGCTTTGAATCCGATTCTAAGCCGTCACAACAGTTGCTAAATATCTTCCAAGTTTGCACTCTTCTGCGGTAGCGCTTGATTTGATTCCTTTTCCACTTTTGACTCAGTGCAGCAAGGCTTTTTTTACTGCTTTGGCCTATTTGGCTAATTTATCCCTCCAGAGTGGTAATGTCCCCGATACATTAAAATAAAAGTTATTACTCCAATTTTGAAAAAGTGCAGAAGGTGGTTATTCTAATTTTCACCCCATTTCAAATTTGTCTTTGACTTGGAAACATTATCTGACTCTGTAAAGACAATCAAGTACTACATAGAGTGGAGGAGTGGCCTAGTGGTTAGGGTGATGGACTTTGGTCCTGAGGAACTGAGTTCAATTCCCACTTCAGGCACAGGCAGCTCCTTGTGACTCTGGGCAAGTCACTTAACCCTCCATTGCCCCATGTAAGCCGCATTGAGCCTGCCATGAGTGGGAAAAGTGCGGGGTACAAATGTAACAAAACTAAAATAGATACTAATGGAGATTCTACATGGAATGTTGCTACTGTTGGAGATTCTACATGGAATGTTGCTATTCACTAGCAACATTCCATGTAGAAGGCTGCACAGGCTTCGGTTTCTGTGAGTCTGACGTCCTGCACGTATGTGCAGGATGTCAGACTCACAGAAGCAGAAGCCTACGTGGCCACATTGGTGATCTGCAAGGGCTAACTTCTACATGGAATGTTGCTAGTGGAATAGCGGAACCACTAAAATCTCCGATCTCAAATCTTTGGTAATTACAATCAAGCTTTTCACATATCCAAAGAAAAGAACTAAGTGTGTGCAAACAGCATATTAAGCAAAAACTTTTTAATGTTTCTTTAATTGTTTTAATTGTTTTATATATCTGTTTTTTTATATATATATAAATATACTATTCGGGAACCCTCGGACAATACCACTTTAAGGCAACTTCATTGTTTATTGCCAAGTGGCGTGGTCTCTCTTCATCGGGGAATCCCTTATTAAACCATTTATAAGTGCTGTTGCAAACACACTTCACTAGTGCCCAAAAGTGTACGTGCTCTAAATAAAAATAATAATAAAAAACTTAAACTTATCTTAGACGTTACTTAGACGTTATCTTAGACGTTACTGCATGTCTCTCGCTGTTGAAGTCCACTTTGGCTTCCCCTAAATTACGCGTAAGTTAGTGGAATAGCAACATTCCATGTAGAATCTCCAATAGTAGCAACAGTGGAGGAGTGGCCTAGTGGTTAGGGTGGTGGTGGTGGACTTTGGTCCTGGGGAACTGAGGAACTGAGTTTGATTCCCACTTCAGGCACAGCCAGCTCCTTGTGACTCTGGGCAAGTCACTTAACCCTCCATTGCCCCATGTAAGCTGCATTGAGCCTGCCATGAGTGGGAAAGTGCAGGGTACAAATGTAACAAAAAAAAATAGTCATCAGTCAGGATAATAGGTATCACCACAGTACAGAATCTCTTGTTGACCAAAGTAAATCACATATTAACAGTGGGTGATCAAGACTTTGATGCTCACTGGATACAGTTAGATTTGACCACGGCTTTTGATATTCTCTCATTCTAGATTTCTTAGTCAGATGTGTAAAATAGGAGCTCTACTGTATTGTATTGGTTTAATTCCTATCTTTCTTACTAAATGTAATCTGTTTGTTGGACTCAATAAATGTCTAAGATAAATCTTATAAGAGGGGTGTCTCAAGGATCTCTACTCACACCAATGCATTTCAATTTGTACCTAGCATCATTGGTTGTAAACTCAACTTTCATTTTTTCGCTGATGACATTCAATTAGTTGCTTTTATAAAGAATGACCAGCCTTATGTGATATCTGATCTCAATTTTAAGTTGACTATGTTAGAAGACTGGCTGTGTGGACTCGATCTGATTTTAAATGCTGAAAAATCTTCAGCTATTTGGCTATCTCATAAATCTAGATCTTTGGCTACAAAGCCAATGCTACAAGGTAAACCACTCCCTCTTAAGGAAGACATTGTTACCTTGGGCATTCATTGTGATAATTCATTGAGGTTTAGCAAGCATATCGGAAACATTGTAAGATTTTGTTTTTTTCAACCATGAATGATCCATGAGTTGAAGCCATTTCTCAACAAATCAGATTTGGTAAAGATAGTTCATTCTCTATTGTGTATCTGGATTTTCGAAAGGCTTTGACAAAGTTGTTCATGAAAGACTCCAGAGGAAATTGGAGACTCATGGGATAGGAGGTAGTGTCCTATTGTGGCTTAAAAACTGGTTAAAAGATAAAAAACATAGAGTAGGGTTAAATGGTCAATATTCTCAATGGAGAAGGGTAGTTAGTGGGGTTCCCCAGGGGTCTGTGCTGGGACCGCTGCTTTTTAACATATTTATAAATGACTTAGAGATGGGAGTAACTAGTGACGTAATTAAATTTGCTGATGACACATAGTTATTCAAAGTTGTTAAATCGCGAGAGGATTGTGAAAAATTACAAGAGGACCTTACAAGACTGGGAGACTGGGCATCTAAATGGCAGATGACGTTTAATGTGAGCAAGTGCAAAGTGATGCATGTGGGAAAGAGGAACCCAAATTATAGCTAAGTAATGCAAGGTTCCACGTTAGAAGTCACCGACCAAGAAATGGATCTAGGTGTCGTCGTTGATGATACGTTGAAACCTTCTGCTCAGTGTGCTGCTGTGGCTAAGAAAGCAAATAGAATGTATAGGTGTTATTAGGAAAGGAATGGAAAACAAAAATGAGGATGTTATAATGCCTTTGTATCGCTCCATGGTGTGACCACACCTCAAATATTGTGTTCTATTCTGGTCGCCACATCTCAAAAAGATATAGTGGAATTAGAAAAGGTGCAGAGAAGGGTGATGAAAATGATGAAGGGGATGGGACGACTTCCCTATGAGGAAAGGCTAAAGCGGCTAGGTCTCTTCAGCTTGGAGAAAAGACGGCTGAGGGGGAGATATGATAGAGGTCTATAAAATAATGAGTGGAGTGGAACGGGTAGATGTGAAGCGTCTGTTTACGCTTTCCAAAAATACTAGGACTAGGGGGCATGCAATGAAGCTACAAAGTAGTATATTTAAAACGAATCAGAGAAAAATTTCTTCACTCAACGTGTAATTAAACTCTGGAATTCACTGCCAGAGAATGTGGTAAAGGCGGTTAGCTTAGTGGAGTTTTAAAAAGGTTTGGACGGCTTCCTAAAGGAAACGTCCATAGACCATTATTAATTTGAACTTGGGGAAAATCCACTATTTCTGGGATAAGCAGTATAAAATGTTTTGTACTTTTTTGGGGATCTTGCCAGGTATTTGTGACCTGGATTGGCCACTGTTGGAAACATGATGCTGGGCTTGATGGATCTTTGTTCTGTCCCAGTATGGAAATACTTATGTACTAATGAATGTGATATAAAATACATGATCATTGACTCTCTTGGCATTTCTGGGATATACTGTAAAAGCCTGCCTGGCCCTGTCCTTAGGTTCCTGCAACTGAAGTTACCATCAAAGCCCACTCCAGCCTACCCAAATCCACCTCGTCATTTGCGGGACATAGACCTTAAAAGTGTGGTGTTAAGGGCTCAGGCCATAAATAGGCACGTGCTGGTTTCAATTTTACCGCAGACCCTTTTCCCAGCCCATTGAAAAAAAGCCCTTTTCCTTTATCCCTTATTTGTCCTGTTTGTCTGTCCTAATTAGATTGGAAGCTCTGTCAAACAGGGACTGTCTCTTCATGTTCACTGTACAGCACTGTGTACGTCTAGGCTGTGCTTTAAGTACTATGATTTTTTTATGTTTGACATCAGTAGTTACAATGCAGAGCCTCACACAGGGGCCCTTTTACAAAGAAGCAGTAAACCCAATGCGAGCTTACCGAATGCTAATCTGGAACTACCAATGGCCCAATGCAGGCACCAGCAGTAGTTCCAGCCCCAACATGTGCCATTTACTGCGCTGGGGAAAATGGGGCTGTATGTTTTAGCGCGGAGCTAATCTGGCAGTAATTGAGTAATTGGACTGCGCTGCGCGCTACCTGGTTACCGCTGGGTTAGTGTAGGAGCCCTTACCACCACCTCAGTGGGTGGCGGTAAAGTGCGTTCCCTTGTATGGCCACGCGGTAAGAGCAATCTTACTGCATGGCCATGGCTATTTTCAGCCTTTTTTTACCCGCTGCAGTAAAAAGGGGCTCAGCATGTGGCAAAACCGGCCCCCACCGCTAGCACAGGGCACTTTTATCACAGCTTGCTAAAAGGACCCTACAATCAGTAGATGTTCAAGTTTCTTCCAGAAGGAGGGATGATCTAATAAATCAATGTTACAGCTAGAGGGAGGGAGCTTTTCTAAGAAGAAAACTCCCTTGAGTATAAAATTCTGTGCTACGTTTGGATTACTGTCTTTGGCTCTTGTCCCGCCCTTGTCACTGACCAAACCCATGAGGGGAGAGCCTTTCCAGCCTTAAGTCCTAGCCATATAGGTCCATAAGCTATGAACTATTTTTCTTATTATTATTATTATTATTATTATTATTATTATCATTTAACATACAGTATCCAGGCAATCATCAGTACTGGGATACAAGAAAATCATAGCTTCCCAAGTATACATAACAATTTTGAGCACATAAGGAATGAGATCCAAGATAATAAAGAAATATACTAAGAAAATCAAAAAAGAATAAACATGAGATTCACCCCTCACACCCACTACTTCAGCCATCTTCTAACAGTGAACGTGTAGAACTACACTACAACATTAACATCTTCCCTTGAACTCAGAAAATCTTCAAGCTGCTTGGGTTCAAAAAATTGAAATTGTTTACCCTCAAATACCACAAAGCAGATACAAGGACATTGTAACACAAAAATAAGCCCCCAAAACCTGAACCCTAGGCCTAATGGCCGGAAAGTCTTTGCACCTCATCTGTGTTCCTCTTGCTAAATACTAGTACTACTACTACTACTTAACATTTCTAGAGCGCTACTAGGGTTACGCAGCGCTGTACAAATTAACAAATAAGGATGGTCCCTGCTCAGAAGAGCTTACAATCTAAGGACGAAATGTCAAGTTGGGGTAGTTGAGATTTCCTGAGAAGAGGTGTAGTGATTAGGTGCCGAAGGCGACATTGAAGAGGTGGCCTTTGAGCAATGATTTGAAGATGGGTAGGGAGGGGGCCCGGCGTATGGGCTCAGGGAGTTTGTTCCAAGCATGGGGTGAGGCGAGGCAGAAAGGGCAAAGCCTAGAGTTGGCGGTGGTGGAGAAGGGTACTGAAAGGAGGGATTTGTCTTGAGAGTGGAGGTTACGGGTAGGGACGTAAGGGGAGATGAGGGTAGAGAGGTAAGGAGGGGCTGCAGATCGAGTGCATTTGTAGGTGAGTAGGAGAAGCTTGAACTGTATGCGGTATCTGATCGGAAGCCAGTGAAGTGACTTGAGGAGAGGGGTGATATGAGTATATCGGTTAAGGCGGAAGATAAGACGTGCGGCAGAGTTCTGGATGGACTGAAGGGGGGATAGATGGCTAAGTGGGAGGCCGGTGAGGAGTAGGTTGCAGTAGTCAAGGCGAGAGGTAATGAGAAAGTGGATGAGAGTTCGGGTGGTGTGCTCGGAGAGGAAGGGGCGAATTTTGCTAATGTTATAGAGGAAGAAGCGACAGGTCTTGGCTATCTGCTGGATATGCGCAGAGAAGGAGAGGGAGGAGTCGAAGATGACACCGAGGTTGCGGGCAGATGAGACGGGGACGATGAGGGTGTTATCAACTGAGATAGAGAGTGAAGGGAGATGAGAAGTGGGTTTGGGTGGGAAAACAATAAGTTCAGTCTTGGCCATGTTCAGTTTCAGGTGGCGGTTGGACATCCAGGCAGCAATGTCGGATAAGCAGGCCGATACTTTGGCCTGGGTTTCCGCAGTAATTTCTGGTGTGGAGATATAAATCTGGGTGTCGTCAGCATAAAGATGATAGTGGAAACCATGAGAAGAGATCAGGGAGCCTAAGGAAGAGGTGTAGATTGAAAAAAGAAGGGGCCCAAGGACAGATCCCTGAGGAACTCCAACAGAGAGCGGGATAGGGGAGGAGGACGAACCATGAGAGTGTACACTGAAGGTACGATGGGAGAGATAAGAGGAGAACCAGGAGAGGACAGAGTCCTGGAACCCAAAGGAGGACAGTGTGTCAAGAAGTAGGTTGTGATTGACAGTGTCAAAAGCGGCGGATAGGTTGAGGAGGATGAGGATGGAGTAGTGACCTTTGGATTTGGCAAGGAACAGGTCATTGCAGACTTTAGATAGTGCCGTTTCCGTCGAGTGTAGGGGGCGAAAGCTGGATTGAAGCGGATCGAGGATGGCATGAGAGGAGAGAAAATCAATGCAGCGGCTGTGAATGGTGCGTTAAAGTATCTTGGAGAGGAAGGGTAGGAGGGAAATGGGGCGGTAGTTGGAGGGACATGTAGGGTCAAGTGATGGTTTTTTGAGGAGTGGTGTGACCACAGCATGCTTGAAGGTGTCCGGGACAGTTGCAGTGGAGAGAGGTTGAGGATATGACAGATGGTGGGGGTGATACTAGGAGTGATGGTGTTAAGTAAGTTGGTGGGGCTGGGGTCTGAGGAACAGGTGGTGGATTTCGAGGAGGAAAGGAGATGGGTGGTTTCCTCTTCGGTGATAGCAAGAAAAGAGGAGAAGGAGGCCTGGGTAGGTTGGTTGAGAGAGTGGGTTATAGGATGAAGAGGAGGAGAAGGTTTGGTGGTGAATTCGAGGTTGATCTTCTGGACCTTGTCAAGGAAGTAGTCGGCCAGAGATTGAGGAGAGAGTGAGGGGGGGTGGGAGCAGAGGGCACTTTGAGGAGGGAGTTGAGGGTGGCGAAGAGACGACGTGGGTTAGAGCTGAGGGAATTAGTCAGTTGGGTGTAATAGTCCTGTTTAGCGAGGAATAGGGAGGATTGGAAGGAGGATAGCATGAATTTGAAGTGAATGAAGTCAGTATGGGCGCGAGATTTCCTCCAGAGGCGTTCAGCCGAACGGGCGCAGGAGCGAAGGTATCGGGTGCAAGGGGTCAACCAGGGCTGGGGATTGGTACGCCTTGTGGGACGGGAGATGGACGGTGCAAGGGTGTCTAGAGCAGAGGAGAGAGTGGCATTGTAAGTGGAGACAGCTTTGTTAACAGATTTGGAGGACATGATGGAAGGGAGGAGATCAGAGATACTAGAGGATAAGGTGGGGGGGGTCAACAGCCTGGAGATTTCTGGACGTAGTAGTTAGTGTTGGGCGAGATTGAGGGGGAGGTTGCTGAAGTGTGAATGTGATTAGGTGATGGTCAGAGATAGGAAGAGCTGAAACGCAGAAATTGGAGGGTGAGCAAGGAAATACCCTAAGTTTTGAACCCATAAACAGTGACTCCAAGAAAATAAGGTTTTAAAGCAGCACTACGAACAGGCTCAAGAGCAGATGTCACCACCAAAGTAGTCCTTTGAGTAATAACCTCCAGGGAAGATTCAAAAAAAAGAAGTTAAGCTCATATCCCCTCTGGGTTGAGAAACTAGGCCATCAGAGCTCCTAATGCCCAGAATATATCGAGCCCTGGAGATAGGCAAAGCGTCTGGAGGCATTTTCAATATCTCCACCATGTACTTCTTAAACATCTCAATTGCAGGCAAAAGTGGGGGCCTGGAAAATTTCAGTAATCTCAAATTAACTCTTCTGACCTGATTCTACAAGTAGTCCAAATGTCATTGAGTAAAGTTTTTCTCTTGAATTGAGTCTGCCTCCAAACTTTCCACAGCATGCACTTTCGATTTTAGGGAATCCAATTCCTGGGCTAATTGGCCAGTTGCTTGTGCCTGAGCCAGTACTGTATCATAAATTATAACTATGTCCTTAGAATTCTGCCTAGTAATATCCAACAAGGAAGAATACATGCTGCCTATGGCATCCCGCAGTGATTGTAAGGTCACTACAGAAGGTTTAACCAGAATCTGACTTCCATCAGAAGGAGCCTAGCTCACAACTTGAGTCAATTTACTTACAGTTCCTTCTCTGAGGATTATGTTCACAAAGAGCTGGTACTCCCTCATTGTAGAAGCCGCACTTGCAACAGGTTGCCCACCTTGAGCACCGAGTTCTTCCTCCATCTGAGATGCCTTGACTATTTGCGTGCCCAATGCATAGCAACTTCTTGGTTATGGAGGTGCTGTATGTTCAACAGGGCTCAGGGAGACCCCGCTCAAACAACCTCCCAAAGCTTCTGCGACAGCAGGCAGGGGTGAAGAGGCAGTGGGAGCTGATTCTGCTGGCGCTCGGAAAACACTCCAATGTTGCTTGTCTCATCGGGGGTATTGAGGAGGAAAGGACTGGTGGAATCCCTTGAACCTTTGCTCTCCTCTTACCCATTATCACTCACAAGGAGCCCAAAAAAATCCACAGGACATGGAGAGATGGAGCACCTTATCTACTGGTGGTCCAGGAACATCTACTGGGTGGAAGGACAACTATACCATCTTAATCTACAGGGTTCTTGAGGACACCAAAATGTCTCAGCTAAATCAAATTAAGGTCCTACATGTCAGTCTCATGGTACTTGAGTTTCACTGCAGTTTTCATCCATGCTGCTGTAAATGAAAGCCCTTATTGGAATACAAAGTACTACCATCAGTAAAGGAACTAGTGAGAGAGGATGTTGAGAGTATATAAGAGTCAGAGTAGGACTGAGTACTTTCTGCAGTATGTGGAGTGGAGTGATAGAGCTCCAGAGACTTTGTAAATAATTATCATTGATACTTGTTGCCTCATGCCTGCTTCTGCCACATTGCAATTGTTCCTATGAGACTTTATTTCAATAAACAGTTGGTTCAGAGCAGCAGCTTTGATGTGGGTTGGATTATAGTGAGAGTGAGAAGTATGGTAGGAGTGTGAAAAGCTGCTAATGCTTCCCAGTGATTACTGTCCCTGGTCCTGGCCCCAACCAAATAAATATTGTTTAAGTAGGATTCCCTACAATATCTGGGCATACACTGAGGTCTGCCCCTTACAAATAATTATAAATAAATTTATTTTTAAACTAAAATGCACAGTACATCACCTGAGTCTAGCAAGTCATCTTATTAAAAAAAAAAGAGGCACCAGATTTTTATCTTTTATATAGGTTATATTCAGTATAATTTTATACAATCAATTTATTTTAAACCTGTGCTGGTTTTTCAGTTAGCTGGCCCACAGCTGAGCATCTGGACATCTTTATAACCAGCCATTAATCATAAAATTACCTGAGCTGAAAAGGAAGAGAAAGCACTTGAAAAACAGGCTACCTCCCCTGGGGATCAGATGTGAGGAATTAGCTCATTAATCACCCATGGATTAAACTGACCTACTTTGCAAAGGTACAAAACATTTTCCATTAATTGCAACTGTCCACTGAACAATGGTCTGTTGTCAGTGGATCTGCAGCAACCTAAATGTTGTTTTCTACTTCAGAAGAGCAAATCATTAGAAGCAGCAGCTCAAAATCTGACTTTCCTGAAAGTGGAGGGAAAGGAAATTAAGACAATTGCTTTTATTACTATAGGTTTCAGATAATATCATGTTAGTGATGCAAATAGTTCTTCCAATTAAGGTATCCCAAAGTGAATTAACTGCAGGAATGCCAGAAAAGAAAAGTAAAGATGATTACACAGGAGAGCATTAGCAGTGGTAGGTATTTCTTGTGCAAATTTTCATATGAGCTTATTCGCATCTGTAGCAAACTTGTGCAAGAAGCAAGCCACTAGTATATCAGCCTTTAAATCAACTATGACTTAGATCAGATTTCTAGCTTCGTTCCTATAGGTCACAACTGACTTCAGCAATCAAGTTTTAGCACAAGTATGGATAAGAGATCAGTCAGTGACTTAATTCACCCTGATCCAATTCAGATGTTTCTTGGGGTTTACAGGCATGTCCTTTTCAGAAAGTTTGGACAGGGATTGGATAGAGATGTGTAAAATACTGGGGGCAATATTTAGCAATCTAACAAGTACATTTACAGGTAGCATATCTGTATATCTTTATGCATATATTCAAAGGTGATAGCCATATTTATTTATTTATTTTTGTACATTTATACCCCATATTTTCCCACAGGAGCAGGCACAATGCGGCTTACAAAATTACAAAAGTTACATATCAAGAAGGGAAATAACTGAAACAGGTTCAGTCAACAGGAAGAAGGTATGGGCTGAGTGATGTAGTGGGAATATGTCTTCTCAAACAAGAATGTTTTAAAGGATTTTTTGAACATTTGATGATCGTATATCTCCTTTAAGGACTTTGGTAGACTGTTCCAAAATTTAGGACTGACATAGGTGAAGAATGAGGAAAGGAGCAGTTTATATTGAACAGATTTATAGCTTGGAAAGCGTAAGTTGAGGTAAGATCGAGCGATCAAGGAAGCATTTCTGGATGACAGGTCAATCAGGTCTTCCATGTAGGCAGGGGCCTCCCCATAGATGATCTTGTGAGTTAGCATGCAGATTTTGAGGGTGAGACGAGCTGAAATGGGGAGCCAATGTAGGTTAAAATGAAGAGGTTCTGCATGTTCAAATCGTGGTTTGCCAAAAATAAGTCTAGCAGCTGTGTTTTGGGCAGTCTGCAATGTTGTCAGGAGAAATTTTCGACTACCAGCATAAATACCACTGCAGTAATCTATATGGGAGAGGACTAACCACATAAATCTGACTGTTGAATATGTGGTCTTAACTTATTATATTATATTTTTGTGATATTTCACCTCAGATGTAAACAAGGAATAAAGTGGAGTTGATTATCATAGACAGCAATCACACCTGTGGTGATGTCATCTGATGGCTGCCAGCTCAGAATTGCTCTCTGTAGACTAGAAAGTTCTCCAAAATAGCTACTGGCACGTGCCAGCCTTCTTGTGACAGTTGCCACCTCTGCCTTCCTTCAGTCAGTACCAGGCTAACAGAGTCCTGTATGTATTTTGCTTCCGGTGAGGACGGCAGATGAGATGGTATGTCTGCATCATCCTGTTCTCTATGGAGAACCCCCATTATAGGTAAGCAACTCTGCTCTCTCCAGTGACAGCCAAGAGGATGCAGCCACACTTGTGAAGAGGGGTACATAAGTACATAAGTATTGCCATACTGGGAAAGACCAAAGGTCCATCAAGCCCAGCATCCTGTTTCCAACAGTGGCCATTCCAGGTCACAAATACCTGGCAAGATCCAAAAAAAGTACAAAAATTCTATACTGCTTATCCCAGAAATAGTGGATTTTCCCCAAGTCCATTTAATAATGGTCTATGGACTTTTTCTTTAGGAAGCCGTCCAAACCTTTTTTAAACTCCGCTAAGCTAACAGCCTTTACCACATTCTCTGGCAACGAATTCCAGAGTTTAATTACACGTTGAGTGAAGAAAAAGTTTCTCTGATTCATTTTAAATTTACTGCATTGTAGCTTCATCGCATGCCCCCTACCCGTTCCACTCCACTCATTATTTTATAGACCTCTTTCATATCTCCCCTCAGCCGCCTTTTCTCCAAGCTGAAGAGCCCTAGCCGCTTTAGCCTTCCTCATAGGGAAGTTGTCCCATCCCCTTTATCATTTTCGTCGGCCTTCTCTGCACCTTTTCTAATTCCACTATATCTTTTTTGAGATGTGGCGACCAGAATTGAACACAATATTCGAGGTGCGGTCGCACCACGAAGCAATGCAAAGGCATTATAACATCCTCATTTTTGTTTTCCATTCCTTTCCTAATAATACCTAACTTTCTATTTGCTTTCTTGCCGCCGCAGCACACTGAGCAGAAGGTTTCAACGTATCATCGACGACGACACCTAGATCCCTTTCTTGGTCTGTGACTCCTAACGTGGAACCTTGCATGACATAACTATAATTCGGGTTCGTCTTTCCCACATGCATCACTTAGCATTAAATGTCATCTGCCATTTAGACGCCCAGTCTCCCAGTCTCGTAAGGTCCTCTTGTAATTTTTCACAATCCTCCCGCAATTTAACGACTTTGAATAACTTTGTGTCATCAGCAAATTTACTTACCTCATTAGTACAAAACAAAAAAAACAAAACAAAAAGGCACACAACTGCTTACAAAACAGTAGATAAAAAACAACAAAGCAGTGGAATCAAATGCATTTATTGGAACAATACCCGACGTGGCCACGTTTCGCCCTCAGGCTGCGTCAGGGGTACAAACTATAAAAACAAAACAAGTATAAAAACATGTATAACCATACATATTAACAATGTCATAAGCATGATTCAACTAATCAAAGGCAATTATTTAAAAAAAGGTTCAACATATATAAAACAATCCTTTAAAAGTTCTAAAAAACATGTATAGACATACATGATATCATCTGTAAAACAAATATTTATAATTATCATTAAAATCATACATCACATAAAATTTTTTATCAGAACATCTACAATTACTCATATCACATTTATAACATTTATAACATTTATAACTCTTCCTAGGCCAGGGAAGAAGAGACGTCATGGAGACTCTGCGACCAACACAACAGATCTTCCTGCCCGTGCAGCGCTTCAGAAAGAGGTGAGAGGCACTGCTCGGGTCAGTAATAGAGAGGGGGGTCTCGGTGGAGGGGGGAGCGGCGTAGTCAACCTCAGGGGGGGGCAGTGGGGGCGGGGCACGGGGCGGAAGAATGACGGGAGGCGGAGTTAGCTTTTGCAAAGCAGAAGAACAGGAAGGGAGGGGGACCGGGGCTGCTAGAATTTCGCTTTCTCGTGGGGGGGGGGGAAGTGGCGGACAGTGGGGAGCAGCGGGGGGGGCATGGCCGTCCATACAGGACGCTCCTGATGAGTGCCCTTGCCCCCTCCCGATCCTTTTTTAATTTTTTTTATTTGATATGTTTTCTGACGTCCTTTGGACCAATCACAGCGCTTTTAGCTCTGCTAATGCGCTGGGATTGGCTCAAAGTTTCACTTTACGATTTTTCCTAGCACAGAGCTGTCCTAACGAGAGGTCCAGACCTCTCGTTAGATTTCCTGCCTTTTTCCTGCGTAAAGGCAATCAGAAAAGGTTAGTGCATCTCGTTTCAATGGGGTTTTTACACTAATTGCTCATCTCCATTCCGTTTTCGTTAGCTGCTAGCTTCCTCGGTAAAAGCCCTTTGATGCATGCAACGGATCAAATTTTCCTCGTTGGAGGCTCATTAAAGGCTCATTAAGCTTTAGTGCCTCTGCCTCTTAGTCTTGGACGTCTTTGTTTTGTTCCATTAATGCTGAAAGACATCCATGTCTTAGAAACGCCCAAGTCCCGCCTTGAACACACCCCTGGCATGTCCCCTTGAGATTTGGATGTCCTTCTGATGGACTGCAGTTGGAGACATCCAAAATCAGGTTTCAATTATACCAATTTGGACATCCACTGGAGATGGACGTCCATGTTCCGATTTATGTCGAAAGATGGACGTCCATCTCTTTCGAAAATGAGCCTGTTAGTATTTGAATGAGAAAGGTACATAATTTGAAGGTGATTCTCGCTTTGATGGGAAGCCAGTATAATTTGATTAATAATGGGGAGGCACTTTCAAAACAAGAGATTTTATATCTGAACCTGGCTGCAGTGTTTTGAGCTGTTTGTAATTTATAATTCTATACATTATGGGGTCGATATTCAAAGCGATTTAACTGGTCAGAAACTAGCTGGTTAAATTGCCTGTTCGGGGTTAACTGCTGATTTTCAATAGCACTTAACCAGTTAGTTCCTGCAGAAAGAACTGAAAACCAGCTATTTTAGGGGTGTTCCTGGGGCGGAGTCAGCACTTGGCTGGTTAAGTGCCAATATTCAGCACTTAACCAGCCAGGGTAACTGCGTAAATAAGACTGCATAAAAGTCAGTCCTATCTTTATGTGGTAACACATAGCCAGTTCATTGCTGAATATTGTTAGCCAGCTCTGGAAACCTGGAAATTCAATGCCAGTGAACTGGCATGGCCCAGCATTGAAATTCTGGGTATAATGCTAATGGCGATCAGCAAAACATTAATCTCTGCCTCCTAAATATCAGGTTCTATGCATGTAACTTTGTCCCCCACCCAAGCCCCGCCCAGTCTCCACTTAGACGTATGCTCATTCTCATATCAACAATATCTCTGGATTCTATGGCCAATATTTGGGCACCGATCCCAGATGTGCACCCAACTAAACTGGCTAATAAGCCAATTAGCACCAATAATTGGGTGCTAATTGGCACTAATTTGAATGCCTACATCTTGCTATGCACTACTGTATAACAATGTGCACCCAAATACCATAGTGTGCAACCCAAAAGGGGGTGTGGTCATAGGAGGTGCATGGGCGGGTCAGGGGCATTCCTAAAATTTACGCACAGTGTTATAGAATACCGGGGATGTGTGCCCAAATTGGGCCCCGGGAAATACACCTGGTTTGGTTGCCCATTATAGAACAGAATTGAGTGCTGATTTTTTTTTTGCATCAATTTTTGAGTGCCATTTACTGAATCTAGTCCTATGTGTGTATTTATAAAATAGCGCAGATGCATACTTGGCAAATACATGCATATATGCCATTATTCTAATAAAAATATGTGCATATCTGGGGCCTAAATGTACGTATCTTCTTTATATGGTTTATGGTTTATTAAATTTGCTATACTGCTTAAACTGACAAGCAGAAGAAAGCGGTGTATAGAATTCCCCCTATACATATAATTTCGGGCATTTATATGTGCAGCTTGTGAAATTAGCATTTCCATCTGTAAGTAATGGTACTCACATATGGAAGTTGCCAAATGATGCCACTCTTTTTTTCCATGTGTATTTTTGCAATATCATTGCTACTACTGTACATCCCATCAAATACACATGAACTCATGGGCCAAACACTTTTCTATGTTGTTTTTAATACTAACTCGTTAAGTTATTATTGCTAACAAATTCTTATTTAATATTTCTCATGGACTACGTCAGGCAAACAAAATTTGCTGTTACTTAATAATTATATCCAATTTTCTATTTGTTCAAAACATTTTAGGGCTCCTTTTACTAAGCCGCCTAGTGATTCCAGCACAGCAAATGCAATGAAGCCCATAGGAACTGAATGGGCTTTGTCGCATTTGCCATGCCAGGAATCACTACCGCGGCTTTGTAAAGGGAGCCAGCCCTTAATGATCATTATTGAAACATCAGTTCCTAAATTCTACCAAAAAGATCATTGTCTCAACAAACATTTTCTTCACTATGTTTTTCAAACAAGATTTCATTTCATTCATTTTCCTGCTAATTGGAATATTAACAAAACCTAACAGTCAGAGATTATCATGCTATAGCTCCCTTTCAATATAGTATAATTATAGCCCATTCCAATATATTATAAAATAAAATTGATTATAGGCTTATCTCTGGAGCTCAAAATCCAAAATATAGAACAGGAAAAGTTCTCTACGATGACGAATCACAGAAGGCAAAAGTAGAGACTAATAGACGATTCACTACTGGAGACGTGAGTCCAACAGTCTTTATTACAAGTAGGACTCTTCGTTTTGCATTCATTACTTGGTGTATTTATTGACCCCTGATGCAGATGCTTTTTAGCGTCGAAACACGGCCTGTGTCAGGTCGTTATCTCTGATATAATAAAGACTGTTGGACTCACGTCTCCAGTGGTGAATCGTCTATTAGTCTCTACTTTTGCCTTCTGTTATCTCTGGAGCTACCAACTTTCAATATGTTGGCACCATCTTAGTTTTGGTAGTTGCAATGTTCTACCAGCATGAATTGAGCCATGTAACTATAAAAACATTTCTTAAAATACTCTTTTGGTTGAATGGATATTAACCTATATTTTTTATCATCTGTAGAATACACTAGGTTATTGCCCAAGATTTTACCCTAAAGAAGCCATATTACATGTGGGTTTGCATAGGTCTCTGTTAGGCTGAGCATTTGAAACGATTTGAAAGACAGTTCCATGCTATAGACTTACAATTGAGATAGATAGGTAGATAGGTAGATGTGATTTATCTGCTGCCTTTTTGAAGAAATTCACCCAAGACAGTGTACAGCATGAATAAATTGAACATAAACACATGTCAACACTATACATAATAAAACATCTTAATAGACAGCATAGGGTGTAAGTTAAGATGGAACACATAGATAAGATTTCCCTTATCTAAGGGAATTAGAAAATAAGGAAATAATTTAAAGAAAGTTGCATGAGAAGTCAAAAAAGTGCATGAATATGACTCAGCTCCGGTAGAAATAACAAGTCTTGCTACAGGATGTGCAGCCGGTGTTAGTCCTTGTGTGTGTGTATGACTAGCAAGTTGGCTCTTCTCCCAAGCCTTTAATGGAAGAAACAGCTAAGCTTTCATCTGCTTCTTGAAGTAGAGATAGTCTTGCATTAAGCAAAGCCTTTCAGGTAATGCATTCTATAGTGTGGGGACTACTCTGCAGAAGGCTCATTGGTGAGTGTCACATCATGTGATGTCCTTTATAGAGGGTGTGGTTAGAAATACTCCTTGGGAAGATCTTAACAGCTTTGGAAGTTCATAGAGGGAGATTCTGTTGTTCAAGTACTCTGGCCTGTAGTTTATAGCTACTCTGAACTTTACTCAGATACTGGATGTCTAGCACAGCTTAAAACGGAACACTGCTCTCCCAGTATGAGCGCCACCCTTAAAAAAAAAAAAAAAGGTCCTTGAATATCAGACATAGAGATTTAAATTTAGCCCTGTACTATAGTGGTCACCCTGATTACATCTGGACACCCAGAACCGTCCAGTTTAGCTCTACTGGTCCTGGATTTACACCAAAAAGACTGAAGGAAGTAGAGATAAAGAGATCCTCTGGCTGTCATCTGCTGTGGTTGTTACAGATGTTGTACTGTTCCAGTACTATGCAGTAAGGAGTTCAAGTAAAGACATTGGTTCAATGCACCCTACCGGAGTGGTCTATGTTATTGTGTGTCAGGAGTCCGGGAGTATATGCTGTTGCTTTCCAGCCTCCTGGTGCAATTCAGCCTGGGCCCTGGTCCAAGCAACTCTAGATATTATGTGTGTGAGGTGTTGCTCTGATTCTGGGCCATAGCTAGGCAGCCACCTAAACAAAAGCTCATAAGACTTTAAGAATCCCAGCTACAACTACATTGTAGTAACAGTCTTCATCCAGCAGCTACAACTCTTCGCTCCCTCCAGAAGTTGACCATTGGTAAGTCTCATCATCATGTTGAGCAATAGCCAAGACTTCCTTCTTCTAGGGTCCATAACACTGCCTCTAGAGCAGTCTCAGCACTAGCAAACCTGAAGAGCAGAAACTGGGCCCAGGAACAGAACCCAGTTTCTCCATATGGTAATTCATCGCATTTACTAGCTCAGACCCGGAGTCAGAACTTTGTGATTTAATGCTAATTTTTATAAACCACTTCAGAGCAGTTCTAGGATCAGAGTGGTGTATGTTAGATTTTAAAAATTCCAAAATAAATATATAAAACAAATCACAAATAACCATAAATGCTCTTTCAACTGATCTAGAATAAGATGGGAAATACAGAAAATATTAATAATTCACAGCACTACCTTAAATTTAAATGTTTCAGAAATCAAAATTTGCAGATTAAAATGTAAAAAAAAAGAAAACACATTGCAAAAACTCTTCCAGATGAACTAAGAGAAGACCAGAAATATTTATATTATAAAATGAGTCCAATAATTTCTCAAAAAGCCACATTTTTATCTTTTCATATAACAGTAGGTAGGAAGAACCAGTTCTAATATCTTCTGGTAACTCATTGCGGATCTGTGCAGCTGTTCCTTAAAAAGGAGCACTTTTACTGAGCTACGTTAAGCAGTTACCACAGGTTTTACTACATGTAAGATTTTAGTGCAGATCTGCGCTAATAGCTGTGTGTTAAAACAGCCAGCATAACAATCCTGAACTAGCTGCTTAACATGGATAGGGGACGTCAGTCAGTGAGTGTTACAAGGCAGAACAAAGGAGTGGCCTACTGTGACAGCTAGCACACAGATCAGTACCACACACTAGCTGTCATGACTGTTGTTTGTGAGCTGCACTTAACAGCACCTTGAGATGTGTCATTAAATATGGTTGTGCTATCAACAGTCCAGTAGCACAGCTGCCCCACTGAGGTATAGGAGGTCACTGTGGTGGTGGTGGTTGTTCTTCCCTTCTGCTTCCCCCTGACAGTACCCCCATGCTGTTCTACCCCAATTCAATCTCCTCAAACATACCCCTTCAACCCAACCCAATCCTCCCAAGCAGAACTTCCCCAACCAATCCAACCCCCCCCCACCAAAACAGACCCCTCCAACCTGATCTAAACCCACCCAATCCAATCCCCTCAGATGCCCCTCTTACTCAAAGTTGCCATGAAGCCTCACCCCCTTGAGAAAGCTCGTCTTCCTCACATGACCCTCCCCTCCCCCACCTCTCAACCTCCAGGACTTACCCTGAGGTAATCCTTAGCGATCTAGAGGGACAGGTGCAAAAACGGCACTACAGCCTTACAGTACTTAACGCAAGAGGTCAGTTTTTCATATACAGTCTAAAAATGCGTTTGCAGTATTGTTGTTTCAAATCAAAAAGTTAATATTACATTATATACATTTAAATCATTTATCAATTGACATGTATACAAGCCATCATATAATGAAAATTAGAATCTGACTCACCATTTAGGCAGCTCTCAAAGGATTTACACAAGTCATCTTCAAACAAGCACCCTAAACACATAAGACAGGTATCAGTAGTTCATCTATGGCTTTTTAACAGACACAGCATAGTAACTATACAGGGTACAATGTTATGGGCTGTGCAGAATACAGATATATGTTACACATGGGCCACATGAATTATGAAGCTTGTATGCAATATAAAGGTTTCACAATAGTCATTTCTAAATTTGGCCCTTTCCCTTCCCCTCTTCCTTAACAGGTTTGGGTTTCAGGGTCTCCACATTGAATATGCAATATGAATAGCTAAGTACAGTATATCTGCATTCGCAGGCTCTGATTAATTTGCACATTTTGGTAGACCTGTAAGAGGTTTCAAAAAACAATATTAGCAATCACTGCCTTATGCATACCTACTGTATAATAAACCAAAATGATATCCTGTAGGCTGTGCACAGTATCTAACAGCTGGGGAGAAATTATTCTAAGTGATTTATGCAGATAAAAAGCATTTCCCCCTGGATTCTATATATGGCACCGAAAGATAAGCACCGAAATTTAGGCATGGTATCAAAACACACTAAATTGGTAAAAAGGCTATCAAGTATAAATTAATGAGCCTTAAGAATCAATAATTGCACTTCATTGGCACTAATTGGAATTTGGAAGCACATCTTGTGCAATATTTTCTAACACCCGGTGCCTAAATCCTCTAGCATGCAATTCAAAAGGGGGCATGGTCAGGCGAAAGGCACGGGCATTCCAAAACGTTGCATGCACTGTTATAGAACAGCGCCATTTACTCCCTGAAATACCCTAAGTTGGACATTGGAATTTATACCAGGTTTCAGCTGCTGTAAATTCGGGCACTCAACTTTGGAAGTGGAAATCAGGTCTAAACACTATTCTTTAAGCCAAACTCATCTTGGAGCACCCTTTACAGACTAGCATTTAGCACCAATTTCTTTTTTTTTTTTTTTTAATTTTTATTTATAATTTCAACATTTTATACAAGCATTCAATCTTGTTCAAGAAAAACAGAATATATATGGTAATTAATAGGAAATAAAACTCTCCCCTCGTACTCTAAGGGAGGTATAAAGAACTTAATATTTTCAATTCTTTCCTAGACCACCAAAGGAAGGGGGGCATAGCATTAATGATGGAATTTAAACATGTGGTAAACAAATTTTAAATGAATATGGCCTGGATAGACTCCACACTTTTATATATTAATCCTGATCTTATATTTTTTTTTCGGACACTATCTGGTTATCTTTTTCATATCTAAAAAGACTCTCAGTTGTTCCGGTTCAAAGAACACATATTTTTTATCTAAGTAATTTATCATACATTTACAGGGATATGACAGAATGAATCTTGCCCCAAGCAATCGAGTTTCTTCTCTATAAGCTAAAAAAGCTTTTCTTCTATCTTGTGTGGTTTTCACCACATCTGGATATATCCATATCTTTTCTCCAAGAAACATTTTAGTTGAGTTTTTAAAGTACATTTTCAATATGGCATTCACATCCTGTTCAAAGACTAATGAAACAAGCATAGTTTTTCTAATTTGAATTTCAGTAACTGATTGTTCCAAGAAGGCTGTTAGATTTTGTAAATCTCCTGGAGTCTTCAATTTTTCTCCCCTTTTCAAATCTGGTAAGTAATATATTTTGTTAATTGGGGGAATCAATTCTGGGGAGTATAGAAGATTTTCCATAAGAAATTTTTTAAACAATTCCTTCGCATTAAATTCAGAGGAAACAGGAAAATTCAAAAACCTTAAGTTTAAACGTCTATTATAGTTTTCAAAGTATTCTATCTTTCGATGAATTGCCATCTTATCCTTAATAAGCATATCAGATTTCTCTTTCAAAGTACTTAAGTCTTGTTGAACAGCTATATTAGTCTTTTCAGATTCTTTTTTAAAGGTATCCAACGCCGAAGTTACCAAGTCTAATTTACTCACGATTGGGGTTACAACGGACGTTAATGTCTGTATCGCTGTCCAGATAGTGTCCAAAGTTACCGCCTCGGGGGTCTTAAACTCCACTTTATTCTGTTGTTGTCCCAGGGCCTCATTTTGAGCTCCGGTGTACAGGTCTTCTGTTTCGCCGTCTTCCGACGTTTCTAGAAGTCCTAACCCACTTCTGAGGCCTGCTGGGCAAGGCGGGGGGTTAATTTCCGGCGAGGATAGTGAGGTCTCAACTCCCCGTGGAAAAGACGATCCACCTTCGTCCTCCACTGCGGGGAAACTCAAGCCGGTTCTTCGTGGAGTGCTGGCGGCAAACCTCTCCATCGTCGTCTGCACTAGGGCGGCATCGGGAATTTTCACCGGTAAGCCCTTTACCACCCCTTTCCGTTTGGTGTGAGGCATTTTTAGGAAACTTTGCTGTTGCAATCGTGCACCTAGGGAAAGTCAGCGTCGGTGTTGAGCGTCTGCCAATCCGTCCGCCATCTTGGAACGCCCCAGCACCAATTTCTTTGACTGGCAGGGCTTTGACATCCCTGCTAGCAAAGGTAAAGGGGTGCTGAAGTTGTGGAGGGGGCCCTGAGCTCAAAGCCCCCCCACCCCACCCCAATAGCTACACCACTGGTGGGCGGTAACATGTAATTAAAGCAGGCAGGAGTCTCTCCTGCCTAGTTTGAATTCACTTTAAAAAAAACCTCAGAATTTTAATTTACTATCTCCTATTCTATAGCAACACTTGGGCTCCCAAATTCCCTTATAGAATACTAGAGTAACCGGGTTACTGCCGCAGTTATACCAGCCATACATCTGGCATAAGAACAGTCACAAAAATGTGGCAAAGGTGCACATAACTTACAGTATTCTATAAGTTATGCATGCTACGGGGGAAGCCCAGCCCACATCCTGTCCATTCCCTGCCCATGTGTATACCCTTCTTGTATTTATCCACTACAGGAAGAATTCAGCAAAGATTGCCAAAAGTTAGGTGTGCAAGCTTGGGTGCTGATCACAGATCTGCAAGTAAACTAATTAGCTAATTAGGTGCTAACAATCAATAATGAATGTTAATAAGAACTTCATTGGTAGTAATTAGGAGTTATGCACAGATCTGCCCTACACCCTAACATGCAAGCCTAAATTTCATAGTGCACAACTAGAAAGGGGGCGTGACCATGGGAAGGGCATTCTCAGAATTTAGGTGCGAAGTTATAGAATACAGGATGATACTGATTATCTGAACACCGATTAACCAGATGTCCAATTATCTGGAGTGGCATCTCTCATTCCTCCTCTCCCTCCAAACCTGCTTTTACAGTCAGCATCGAAACACATCTGCTTCTCTCTAGTTCATTGCCTCCCTCTGTAGCATAGTATCCTCTTTGCAGGAAACAGGAAGTTCCATCAAAGGAGGTCAGACGGGCTAGAGCGAGGCACTGTATTCAATGCTTGCCGACTTTAAAAGCAGGTTTGGAGGGTTGCCAGAGAGAGGGAGAATGAGAGATGCTAGAATGCTGGGAGAGGGGGGCGAACAGGAGAGAGAGAACTACAAGCGATGTGGAAACGGAAAGCGTAAGTACTTGCTCCCAAAGTTAGGTGTGCAATTAGCACTAAGTTAGTATTCTGTAAAGGGTGCTATTTATTGAATTCCCTCCTGTGACACTTGCGTTCATTGTTACAGAATAGAGCTTAGGAGCCCTGCTGGGTCTTTCACAGGTATGTGTACTCTTACACACATAGGTCTAGATTCTATATATCACACCTAAAAAAATCAGCACTGAAATGAAATACACCTAGGCCTAAATTTAGGCATAGTTTATAGAATAAGCCTAAATTTCTGCGCGGTTTATAGAATACGCTGAGCACCTGTCTTTGTGAGTAAATTTAGTCATGGGCAGTTATGCCAAGTAAAACTTGGCGTAAATGCTGACACATAAATTACATGTGGACCGGGTGTAGTCTAACAACATGCATAGATTGCAGAAATACCTATGACCTGGCCATGGCCAGCCACACCTCCTTTTCTACGCAACTTAAAATTTATGCAATCACTTTATAGAATACATTTAGACAGTTCTGCACTCAAATTCTAATTGTCTATTAGTGTTAATAATTGCTTGTTAAGTGGCAATTATCAACGCTGATTGACTTGTTAAGTAATCAAGTTGCGTGCAAATCCAGAATTTGACTCGATTTGTGGGCGCAACTTAAGTCACGCTTTATAGAATCTGGGGATAAAGGACAATATTCTGTACATTAGGCATATACAGGGGTGTGCTGGTAAATGTTTAACAACAGGCTCTTTCTCCGGACGTAGCCAGCTCTGCAGTTGGAAGGGCCAGGGGTGGCCAAGGGGGGGGGGGGGGGAGCAACACTTGCCTCTCTCTCCTCCCTCCCTTCGTGTGGGCACACTAGGCATACCTTTGCTGGCAGCCAATAAATGGACTGCCACCACTCCCAACGTCTTGCTCTGAGCAGCATGCTGAAACTTCTCACACATGCTGTAGAAGTCCCAGCCTGCTGCTCAGAGCTGGAAACAAGAAGCGAGGAGCAGCAGCAGTCTATTTACTTGGCTGGCAGGGCTCAGCATCCCCACCAGCAAAGTAAAAGAGAATTCAGCAGGGGGCCCAAGCCCACATTTTGGGAGCCAGTTGTTAAAGTAGCCATTGAAGGCTCTACTTTAACAACCGGCTCCCAAAATTCTTAAAAACTTAACATCCGGCTCTTGCGAGCCTGTGAGAGCCTGCTCCAGCACACCACTGGGCATATAGGTCTAGATTCAATAAATAACACTCAAAAAAAGCACTGGAAAAAAATCCACAATGAGCGCTATTCTATAAATGGCATTCCAAATTGAACACCATTTCAGCGCCAAATGTCTGGGCATGAGGATTTTTACTCCAACTGAAATCTGATGTAAATCCTGGTGTGTAATTTAGAGGTCGATCCCTGGTATTCAGTAATAATACGCACGTCTTTAGTGAACGCCCCTGATCCAACCATGTCCCTCCTATGGTCATGCCCTCTTTTGAGTTGTGCGCTATAAGATTTGCAAGTTGATCCTTTGTAGAATAGCGCTTAGCAAGATGCACGGACAAATCTCAATTGTTGCCAATTAACACCAATAATTGATTGTTAGCACCCAAGTATTGGCGTTAATTGGCTCATTAGCTAATTTAGTTGCGTATGCATCTCTCACAGAAATTTGTGAGCCACTTATAGAATCTGGGGGGAAAGAGGCACATAAATGTGGGTACCCAGTTATAGAATTGTCCTTCACAAGTCTACCACATCCCCCTTGCATAGGGACTTTTTTGGCTAGAAATTTTTTGTTTTGCATAGTTAATAGAGACCAGTGTCATATATCACGTATCAGTTCAATTACCTCACTATTATATAAAAGGGGTTTTCTTGCACACAGAGACAGTTCTCAAATATACATTTTTCTTCTCTACCAGTGAGTAAATTAATGAATACTGGATTCAGTTACATTAGGCTGTAGAAGAAAGCCCCATAGCTTCAAGAGACAAGAACACTTTGTAAGATTAAACTAGAGACAATAACATATTTTTTGAAAACTGAGGTTGCCAAGCCATTTCACTGTCCACTGCTGATGCTATGACAAAACACATTAAGCATTGAAAATTTTGATATGGAAAGATATTTATCAGTCATTAATGTTACGCATAATTTTACCCCATCTGCTCTTGTGTACTGTCCCTGCTAAATTAATTTCATTATTTGCTAAGATGTTAGAAAGGGCCATATTTCATTTTAAATGGTGGATTCCTAGTAATAATAATTAGGCCAATAAATCATCATAAACAGTAAAACAGTATGCTGTTTACCTGACACCCACTCTCGGACTGGAGATGAAGTGGAAAAAGTAAACATGAGAATAATCTCCCCCACCTCCATCTCCCTTCGTCTTTCTCCCCCTACTCCCTCTTCCTTATCATTCCCACTTCTTCCAGTCCTCAGTCTTTTATAAAATCTCCAACTCTCTTTTCTCCCTAAGATTTAGCACTGGCCATCCCAAACATCAAACATTAATCCACAGTTACGTGCAGAGGCTGTACGGTAACTGTTGGGGGTGTGCCCAACATGACTCCTGTAGTCACTGCATGGAAAAGTTCTTTCCAACATGTTATGGTTATTTGCAATTAGCACAGATGCCTTAACACGTCCTCTTCAGGAAGAGGTAAGTGCACCCACGCTAACTGCACAAGTACCATGTATTAACTGCAATGTACAGACTATGCCCGCTTTCTACACATAATCAGCCCAACTATGCCTTCTAAGATGACATGCAGTTAGGGGTGAATTCTATATATGGTGCTGAAAAAAAATGCTATTCTGTAAGTTGCGCTTAAAGTTAGGCGTGATTTATAGACTAGCGCTTAAGCCCAGGACTCATGCCTAACTTTAGATGCAGCATGTGCACCAACTGAAACATGGTACAAATGTACACACCTGACCTGGATGCATATCCACCCCCCCACCCCCCCCCCCCCCCCCCCCCGTATTCTATAACAATGCACGTAAGTACTAGGAATGCCCCGTTCTGCCCATGACCCTCCAATTTCCATGCCCCATTTTTTTTACTTACATGTAAAATGTAGGCGTGGGAATTTACATGCATAAGTTCCAATTAAATTTAATTAGTGCCACTAATTACTTGTTAAAAAGCCAATTATTGTCACTAATCAGTTTGCTATTCAACTAAATTGTGCACACAAAGTGGGCATGTGCTTGCAATTTTTGGCTACTTTTATAAAATTAGGGGGTTAATGTGCAAATTACTGTATGCCGTCATGCCAGCACAGTAAAAGCACAAGCTAATTTGTACATTAACTGCTTAATGCACCTTTGTAAAAGAACTCCTTAGAATCCTCTGTGCTTATTTGATCCCTTTGTAAACCTGGTTACTATTTTAGCGAACATCACCCATATACATTCTACTTAAGTGACTGCTGAATATGGACCCTTTTGTAAAACATGTCTAAGTGACCAGACAATATTACTTTAGGCACAATCCAGAATGCTATAGTGGAAATGGGGGAATCAATAGTGCACACAGGTGAATGGTTTAGGTCAAGAGATCCATCGAGTGGAAGAAAAGGTTGATAAGACTGCTTTCAATTTGTCTTGGACTGTTTCTAAATTGAATGTTGTAAAAGAAGTTGAGAAAGTTAAAATGGTGCAAGCTACTTTGATTAGAGATAATACTAATTTAAGAACAAAAGTGAACTTTTTGGAGAATATTTCCCAGTTTTCTAATTTAAGGTTTTTGAATTTTCCGAAACTGCATTTGGTAGCACCATTTGATATGTATAAGAAATTTGTAATAGAAATGCTAGAAACCTCTCCTGATTTAGTTCCACTTATTATTCGTGCATATTACCTTCCAGTTGGAAAGAGACAGACTCCTCAAAACCTAAAGGAAATGCCTCTGGAAATGGACACTTTGGATGTTTCAGCTATTCTTGAATGTTCTGACTCTGAAAATGCTATTCCATCCATTATGTTGGTTATGTTTGTACTATTACCTGATAAAGATTGCTCACTTAACATCATTTTTAGGCATTGTGATAAATTGTTTTTGAATCATAAAGTAAAGGTTTTTCCAGATGTTTCTAAGGAAACAGATCCTCCTGAGACCAGGAAGATTACAGCTGGCAGCCTTGAATGAGGTTTACATCTTAAGATATCTTTGATCTGCTAAATCTGGATTTTGCCCTATGCATTCCACAAAGATAGCCATCATTAAGGTCTTCAGTAGACTCCTTATGTCTAAGGATGAGATATCCTTTAACTGGTGCTTTTGACATCATTGACAACAATCTGCTCCTTAGCACCATGCCATCAACTCAGACACTGAGATTTAGTTCTGACATGGGGAATTAGAAATTTGAGCAACTAAGGTTATTTTACCACGGGATCTCATTGCATAAAATGGAACCCTGTGCTAAAATAACCCAACTTGTGGTAAAATAACCCAACTTAACAGCAGTCCACATTAACAACTTCTTACCTCTCCCAATGCAACTTCCAGAGGATCAGAGATGATAATGATAGTAAAAGTCAGAATGTTTTATGGTTGATATGAAGGTGTTGGAATGAATGAGTATTTTGAGTGTTGAATATTTTCTTTGAGTTTTATTATGAGTGTTTTTATTGTAAGCTGCCTCGGATAAAAGTGGAATAGAAATAGATAGGCATGCCTCTTGGCTCTATCCTGGGCCCGCTTCCTTCTTCTACACCTTCTCTTTTGGTAATTTCAGCTCTTCTCATGGCTTCCAGTATCATCTCTATATGGATCACTCTGTGGTCTACCTTTCTGTGCCAAAGGTATCACCAAGAGTCCAATCACAAATATTGACACTTGCTTTTCTAACATTGCTGACTGGAGGTTTTAGCATTTTCCAGCATCTTGGTGTTAATAAATTCAAACAACAAACAAACAAAAACCAAACTGAGGAATTGGGCATTCAGTTGTGCCAAAGAGGAAAAAACTGGGTTTTAAATTTTGATCAGAAGATTGAGCAAGTGCTGAAATCCTGAACATTGATCAGAAGACTGAGCAAGTGCTGAAGCACTGAACATCCAAGGGCATTTGGTTCCGATATTAAATTTATTAAACTAAACCATAGAAATTGTTCATTTGTTTTCTTAAGCACAGAATCACTATATTTTGAGGATAGTAAGTAGGAAACTTCCATTACAATGAAATGATTCTGCAGGGGCAGGAAGAAGATACTGACCTTCTATTCCGGTGGTGCGCTTAGAAGAACATAAGACACAGAGTTTGGGAAATAAAGTACTCAAAATGAAATCCTAGATACACTTTACCAGGCCCCTCCCTACTGCTGCTCTGGCACGAACACTTTCTCTCATATAGGGGGAGGGAAACAATTTTCATACATTTTTCCTGCTAGTTTGTCTCCGGAAATCCCTTTAAAATTTCCATCATATAGCCTCTTACAAATCCACCAAAAAGATTGTTCATCATTTGGCTGGTAGCTCTGCAAACTTTTGGATTACAAATTGAATTTCATTAATTTTCATGCACATTAAATTTACATGAATATCTGTGCACATTCTCCAAAATTAAGGAATTTACTACATATGTCTCGCCTCTCGTCTTCTATTTTAATCTCTCTCCTTCTGTGACAGAGCAGCAGGATTTCCCCAGCCTGTCAAGTCCATCATTGGGAGCTGCAGCTGAGTCTCTGTGCTCTTGTACCACCATCCTGCAATATCCTTTAAAATTAAAACCCCCTTCTGATATGGGCACAATTTATTGATCAAAGGTACTTCATGAAATCCCAGGACAGTAATATTTTTCAGGGCTCTCAGATTATAAAGATTTCCAAATAAGTTATCCCCCTAATTCTATAAAGGTCACCAAAAATTGTGTGTACAAATTTAGGTGCATTCCTGATTTGCGTGCACAATTAAATAGAATAATGAGCCAATTAGTGCCAATAATTGGCTTTTAACAAGCAATTATTGGCACTAATTAGATTTAATAGGGATTTACCCACGTAAAGATTTGCACAGAATCTGTGACTAAAATTTAAAACGGTCCAAAAAGTGGGTACAGAAATAGGAGGATCATGGGTGTTTCAGAGTGGATCAGGGACGTAGTTTTGAGTTATGCACGTAATTATAGAGTAATGGTGCTCTGTGCATAAGTTTAGGTGCTGGCAATTGCACCACGTTTTTGTAGAGCAAATGGCCACGCCTAAATTTACACATGACCTTTCCACTTAAGCCACACCAAATTGAAGGCATAGCTTTTAGAATACCACTTACATGGGGGGGGGGGGGTTTGGCACCGATTTTTTTAGGCACCATATATAGAATCTAGCCCTATATCAGTTTTTAGATGCATATTGATCTATATAAGTTGAGCTGCTGAAAATGCAGTCTTACACCTAATTTTTTTTTTATTATTTGGGTACATCGTATATGTTTTCATTAGTAGCTCATAGCAAGTTATATTCAAGTACTGTAGGTGTTCCCCTGTCCCAGAGGGCTTTCAATTTAGTTCCCTTCCCTAGAATGCTCCCGGCTCTTTCTCTCTACTGTAGCCTGCCCCGCCTTTGAGGAAACAGGAAGTACATCAGAGAGGCGGGCCATAAAAGAGAAGGTGTCGATGGCAAGGCAGCATATGGGAAGTGCTGCCGCAGCCACCCTGACTTTTGGAAAGCAAGAAAAGAAGGTAAATTCAGGGAAGGAAGGGCGGGGGTGATGCCACAGTGCGGCGAGCTTGGGGGTGGATGCCACTCCAAAAGAGTTCCGCCTGAGGCCCCCATCTCAGATGGCCTAATGGTAGGGCCACCACTGAGTGGTCCATAGAATATAAAGACTTATGGGGAAAAGTGTGAGGTCTTTTACTAATCTGAATTAAGTGGTTAATATGGGAATAAGTGTGTGCTATTAGCACATATCTATGTGCTAACAGAGCCCAGCAGATAATGCTGAACATTTCATGCCACCTCAATAGGTAATATTAAGTGCAGTTAATGTGCGGTAATGATATTTTCTCTTTGTTAAATGCATGGGCAGTTGCTAGGAATATCCCCAACAGTTAACGGATAGATTTTGCAGTTAACACATTGTAATGTTTTGCAATTAATGCATGCTAGCTACAAAACTTTGTCACATAATAACCTAGTAGATGGTGACAGATAAAGACCAAAATGATGCACCAGTCAACCTAGTAAGATGGTTACAGTTGTAACTGCTGCTTTATGCAAGTTACCCCCCATGCCTTCATTTAGGCACTATAACTGATGCTCCATGTAGGTTATCCTCATCCCTCTCCCCTCCCCCAACACACACACACACCATCACCAATAAGATGGTCAAACATCAATTTATTTAGGAGCATAGGGCCTTACTCTATAAAGGTTATAACCTTTATAGAGTAAGGCCCTATGCTCCTAAATTTATGCTCCTAAATTTATGCTCTTAAATTATGAGCATAAACTATGCTCCTAAATTTATGCTCCTAATTTAGGGCCTATTACTCTCATAGATTTGGGAGCATAAATTATGTGTATAAATTTAGGACTGTACATTTAGAAGCATAACCTTTATAGAATAAGGCCCTAACTCCCAGATTCTATATAGCGTACATAGAGATCTATAACAATGGGCGTAACTTAACAAGCTTAACAAGCTAATGAGCACTGATAACAACACTTAACAAGCAATAATGAGCACTAATTGGCACAGATTAGAATTTACACACACAACTTGCTAAGCGTATTCTCTAATGAAGTGTGCCAAACTTCTAATGAATGCAGGCAAAAAGGGGCGTGGTTATGGGCAGGGAAATGGGAGTTTCATGGGCATTCTGAAATTTACGCACATAGTTATAGAATAAGGCCCAGTGCGTGTAAATCTACACCTCGGGATTTACACCACATTTTCTTTGGTGTAAATGGATGCATGTAGTTTTAGGCACTGATATATCAACTAAGTATATTCTATATCTAGAATACCTTTAGTCGGCACTGATTTCAGCACCGATTTTTTTAGGCGCCATAAACAGAATATCCCCCTAAATGTCTACTTTCCATCCTCTTGCTATTTAGGGATCATTTGTGTATATTCCACTCCTTTAAGCATGTAAATACAACATCTACACTTGAAATATGTTAACAGACTCAAATTGGATAAAGGGGGAAAGGGAAATGGGACTTGATATACTGCCTTTCTGAGGTTTTTGCAACTACATTCGAAGCGGTTTACATATATTCAGGTACTTATTTTGTACCAGGGGCAATGGAGGGTTAAGTGACTTGCCCAGAGTCACAAGGAGCTGCAGTGGGAATTGAACTCAGTTCCCCAGGATCAAAGTCCACTGCACTAACCACTAGGCTACTCCTCCACAAAGGAGGGAATTCAATGAAAATTCGGTACCAAAAACTTGATCGCTAAGCACTATTCGATAAAGGAAGCGCATCTTTTAAGGAATAGTGTTCAGCACGGATCCCACACCTAACTTTTGGGCACTGTACTTATGCCTGCTCAAAGCAGGTGTAAATGTCAGCACCCAACTTAGGCGCGCTTTGGACGAATCCTGTAAATCCACGTGCAACTTTTTGGAACACCCCCAACATGTCCCCGGCCACACCCCTTTTCAGATCTGCATGTCTGAAGTTAGGCACCATGCTTTATAGAATAGCGTGCAGGTATGTTACGCCTATTTAGTTCAAAATAAAATAAACATGCAGTTGTTTCGAAATATAAGCCTGTGTTTTGTGTTTTCTAACCTTGGCCATAATGAATATTTATAGAAAGACACATTTAATCATCTCAATAAAAAAAAATTCAATATTTATTTCCCCCATTCATGCATTCATACAGTTATAATATAACTGAAGGTTATCCCGTTGCAGCTCTGCCATTAATAAGCAAGCTCTTTACCTCATCCCTTTTCATTTCATTACTATTAAAGACTATACCTTCTACATCATCTTGTTGGGTGATTTTAACCTGCATTTTGATTCAATTGCCACTGATTTAGTTATTTCTAGTTTTTTTGAGTCTCTTTTTGATAAAGGATGGAAACAGATTCCATGTTCCTGTTCTCAAGCTATAGGACATTTACTTGATTTATGTTTTTTGTATGTAAATTTTTCTAAATAGCTATTCTGTGACTATTTCACAGTCTCCAGTCCCTTGGGATGATCATTATTTGACCTCTCTTTTAATTCCCATATTAAGGAAACCCATTGGTTTTGCTTCCAAGCTACCTCAGACCTTTAGAGGTGCAATTGATCCTTTAAAACTGAAAGACACATTGTCTGCTTCGGATGCTGTTAGTCAATGGTATAAGTCTGAAGTTCAGTGTTTGGATCTAGTTTACATGTGTGAAAAACGTTGCACCCCTGGTTTACGGATAAGTTGAGGTATTTAAAACAAATGCTTAGAAGGAACGAGCATGGAAGGTGAAAATTGCTGGAAGCTGTCCATTTGATGGCATATCAAATGCATTTGAACACCTATCAGCAGGAGACTTTGAGGGCAAAAAAGTGTTTCTATAATGAAGCTTTTACTATAACATCTTATTCTCAACAGCTGTATAGAACAGTTAAGAACTACTGTATCTTCTGTGTTACCTCTGTTTGATATGTTGTGTCAAGAGTTTGCTAATTTCTTTCAGAAGAAAGTAGTGGATATTACAAGTTCTTTTAATAATTCAATTTTGCCTTCTCACGCCTAGCGGTGTGAAGTCTAAGTGGTTGGACTTTCCTCCAATTTCTAAGTAACAGGTTATGGCTGTGATGAGCAACTTGAATCCTTCGCATTGTTCCTTGGATAATTGTTCTCCGATGATTATTAAATCTTTAAAAGCCGGCTTGTTGAATCTGTTATCTAATATCATGAACAAGTCACTATCAGAGGTGATCATCCCTGGGACTTTGAAACATGCAGCTGTTTGTCCTTTGCTGAAGGGTGGAGCACTTGATCCTCAACAAGTTGTGAACTTTCGTCCAATCTCAACATTGAAATTGTTAGCAAAATTTTTGGAAAGGCTTGTGTTGGATGAATTACATGATTTTCTTGAACTGAATGATTTGATTGATGTTTGTCAATATGGTGTCTGAGCTAAACATTCTACTGAAATGTTGTTGATTCCTGTATTTGATTTGATACATTCGGGATTTGATCAGGGTGTTTTCCTGGATATTTCTGCCACTTTTGACACAATCCACCCTGAACTTTTATTAAGTAGGTTATGTTCTTTAGGGATTCTGGGAAGTCTTAGAATGGTTCTGTTCTTTTGTATCTGAATATTATTTTTTAGTCTGTTTGAGAAAGGAGAACTCATCTTGGATACTGATTACTAAGGGTGTACTGCAAGGGTTTGCTCTATTGCCTGTACTATCAGGTCACATGAATATAATAAAGAATAATATCAAAAACATAAAACCATGAACAGTAACATAACTCAATCACATCAATAAAAGTGTGCCCTCCCGTGGGAGGTGGTGGAAATGAAAACGGTAACGGAATTCAAACATGCGTGGGATAAACATAAAGGAATCCTGTTCAGAAGGAAGGGATCCCCAGAAGCTTAGCCGGTGGTGGGAGGCAGGGCTGGTGGTTGGGAGGCAGGGATAGTGCTGGGCAGACTTATACGGTCTGTGCCAAAGCCAGTGGTGGGAGGCGGGGCTGGTGGTTGGGAGGCGGGGATAGTGCTGGGCAGACTTATATGGTCTGTGCCCTGAAGAGGACAGGTACAAATCAAAGTAGGGTATACACAACAAGTAGCACATATGAGTTTATCTTGTTGGGCAGACTGGATGAACAGTACAGGTCTTTTTCTGCCGTCATCTACTATGTTACTATCCAGCTCATTTTCAAAAGTGATCGCTGGCCATCTTCCGACACAAATCGGGAGATGGTCGGCGATCTCGCAAAAGCGGCCAAATCGGTATAATCGAAAGCCGCTATTTTGACACCATCGCCGCTTTCCCGTCGCAGAGCCAGCGAAAGTTCAAGGGGGCGTGTTGGCAGTGACACGAAGGTGGGACATGGGCGGGGTTACGAAATGGCCGGCTTTAGCCCATAATGGAAAAAAGAACCCGGCGATGAAGAGCATTTGGCCGCTTTTACTTGGTCCCTTTTTTTCAGGTCCAAGCTTCAAAAAGGTGGCCGAACTGACCACATGACCACCGGAAGGAATCGGGGATGACCTCCCCGTACTCCCCCAATGGTCACCAACCCCCTCCCAGCATAAAAAACAGGTTACAAATACTTTTTTGCCAGCCTCTATGCCAGCCTCAAATGCCGTACCCACCTCCATGACAGCAGAATGTGTTCTGTCCTCCGATAGCCTTTGCCTGCTTGTAATGTGGCTCTGGGGTGAGTGTGGCACCTTTTCTGTTATTTGCACTGCAGAGTCACATCAGCAATGCATTGTGGTGGGTATAGGTATTGGTAGTTGGTAGGCTCTGCTTTTCCCTCTGCTTACTAGGTCAGAGTGTGCCCTGTTTTGTTTCCTGTTGTAGTCCATGCGGTAGTGGCCATTTTTGTAAGACAGTTTTAGATCCCTTTCCTGTGTTACCCACGTCAGAGAACGTAGTTCTTATCTTGAATGGTGCTGAAAGAGGGCATTGTACACCATTGTGCCATCTCTAACCTACTGCTAATCTTAGTACCAGGGGACTCTTTGCCAGTGGGGCACAACCTCTGATCTGCAGTTAACTGTGAGTAAACGTGGTTATTTCAAGAAAGGACTTTTTCAGAGAGATTATAGTCTTCAGGTGTGAACTGGTGTGCCAAAGTTATACAGCAGCAATAAGTCTTAGAGGCTGTATGCAGGTCCCTGGAGCAGTTTTAGTTGGTGCAGTACATTTGTGGGTAGTGGGTTTTTGGGGGGGGGGGGGGGTGGGGGGGGGTTGGGGGGCTCAGCTCCCAAAGTAAGGGAGCTATGCACGTGGGAGCTTTTCTGAAGTCCACCGCAGTGACCCCTAGGGAGCCCGGTTGATGTCCTGGCATGTCAGGGGGGCCAGTGCACTAAAAATGCTGGCTCCTCCCACGGCCAAATGCCTTGAATTTGGCTGGGGTTTGGGATGGCCGACATAACTTTCCATTATCACTAAAAAAACGAAGCCGGCCATCTCAAACCCTGGCCAAATCCAATGCATTTGGCTGGCCGGAACCGTATTATCGAAACAAAAGATGGCCGGCCATCTTTTTCGAAAATACGGGTCTGGCCAGCTGTTTGCGGCGCAGCCAAAATTCATCACCGGCCATGTATTTCTCCAGCGCCATTCGATTATTCCCCTCTATGTTACAGTGCATCAGTTAAAAGACCGTTCATTGCAGTAAAGCATGCATAAATGTTTCACAGGCAGTAAAAGCATAGGCGCCCCGTATAAGAGGCTTGGGGAGGCTAAGCCTCCCCAGCCCGCCACTGCCCCTCCCCGCCCCCGCCGTACCTTTAAATATTACAGTTTTGCTGGAGTCGCGGGCAGCCGGCACTGAAGACATCGGCAGGCTTACGCCGGTTCCAGCAGCCTTCCCTCTTCCCTCGTTGCAAGTCGGATGATGGCTCCGCCCTCTTCTGACGTATTTCCTGTATCTACGAGGGCGGAGCCATCATCTGACTTGCAACGAGGGAAGAGGGAAGGCTGCTGGAACCGGCGTAAGCCTGCCGATGTCTTCAATGCCGGCTGCCCGCGACTCCAGCAAAACTATAATATTTAAAGGTACGGCGGGGGCGGGGAGGGGCAGGAAGGAAACAGGGCAGACGGGAGAGGAGGGTTGCTGCACATGGTGGAAGAAGGGGAGAGGAGGGTTGCTAGACATGGTGGAAGAAGGGGAGAGGAGGGTTGCTGGATATGGTGGAAGAAGGGGAGAGGAGGGTTGCTGGATGGAGGGAAGGGGAGAGGAGGGTTGCTGGACATGGTGGAAGAAGGGGAGAGGAGGGCTGCTGGATATGGTGGAAGAAGGGGAGAGGAGGGTTGCTGGATGGAGGGAAGGGGAGAGGAGGGTTGCTGGACATGGTGGAAGAAGGGGAGAGGAGGGTTGCTGGATATGGTGGAAGAAGGGGAGAGGAGGGTTGCTGGACATGGTAGAAGAAGGGGAGAGGAGGGTTGCTGGATATGGTGGAAGAAGGGGAGAGGAGGGTTGCTGGATGGAGGGAAGGGGAGAGGAGGGTTGCTGGACATGGTGGAAGAAGGGGAGAGGAGGGTTGCTGGATGGAGGGATGGGGAGAGGAGGGTTGCTGGACATGGTGGAAGAAGGGGAGAGGAGGGTTGCTGGACATGGTAGAAGAAGGGGAGAGGAGGGTTGCTGGATATGGTGGAAGAAGGGGAGAGGAGGGTTGCTGGATGGAGGGAAGGGGAGAGGAGGGTTGCTGGACATGGTGGAAGAAGGGGAGAGGAGGGTTGCTGGATGGAGGGAAGGGGAGAGGAGGGTTGCTGGACATGGTGGAAGAAGGGGAGAGGAGGGTTGCTGGATATGGTGGAAGAAGGGGAGAGGAGGGTTGCTGGATGGAGGGAAGGGGAGAGGAGGGTTGCTGGACATGGTGGAAGAAGGGGAGAGGAGAGGGCAGGGGAGAGGAGGGTTGCTGGATGGAGGGAAGGGGAGAGGAGGGTTGCTGGATGGAGGGAAGGGGAGAGGAGGTTTGCTGGACATGGTGGAAGAAGGGGAGAGGGCAGGGGAGAGGAGATTTGCTGGATATGGGTGGATGGAGGGGAGGGTAGGGGGGAGAGGAGGGTTGCTGGACATGGAGGGGGAGGGAGGAGTGAGGAAGGAGATGAGATAACAGAAAAGGAAGAGAGTAGAAAAACTGCACATGGATGAAGAAAACAGGCAAAAGCTGGATCCACTGGACAGTCAAGTTTGCGGAGGACCCAGCTTTTACTTACGGATGTAGGACAAGAAATGAAGAAGAAAGGCGAAAAGTAAACAAGTAAATGGAAAGGAAGCCCTGGAAACGGAGTTAAGAGGACAGATAGCAGCAGAATCGGATACTGGGCCAGCACAATCAGAAAAACAAAGTCACCAGACAACAAAGGTAGAAAAGATCATTTTATTTTCATTATAGTGTTTGGAATATGTCCACTTTGAGAATTAGGTGTTCAACATTAAAAGTTTATTTACTTATTTATGACATTTTATCCCACATTAAACATGAATTAGGATGTTTTGTGGCTCTACATGAGAATTGTGATATTATGATCCCTTATTTCAATATTGTTGACGGTCTGCATTTTCCGTATGGGTGGTATATTGGTGTATTAGGTTCTGCCCAGTGTAATATTTATGGTACAGTAAGGTTCTGAGTGTGTTTTTGCACAAAGTTGTGCATAGTGTTTTGCAGTTGAGTGATTGTGGTTAGTATATGCTTTGAGCAACCACTTTATTCTTTGACATATGATACATAGCTAATATCTAAATTTAATAAAAGGTATTAATTGTGACATTTTTTTTTTTTTTCTGTGTGTGATCAGACAATTATGGATTTAAGCTCCACCCCTGCCCCCACCCCTAACCCCGCCCCCTTTAGCCTCCCCAAACAGTTGGGCCACCGACCGCCTATGAGTAAAAGCACATACCTAAAAGAGGATTTCTGAAAACACACCTCCCCTTAGTGAAGGAAAAGTATGCTGACACCCTTGAGATTTATAATCACATTGAACTCAATCATTACATCTAAAGATTACTACCATAAAATGGATGCAAATAAAAATCAACAGCAAAAATAAAAATAAGAAATTAGGACTTACAGCCATGGCACTCTTTCCCAAAGGTTTGCTCTGTTTGCTAGCCAAACATGCTATGTGTAAAGTTTATATGCATCTCACAGGGGTCAAAGGGCTGTTATCCCACACTTCTTTTTCAACATTTAAAAACCAGCTTGTTGCTGGTTAGAATAGTTCCAAGTGCATTTCCTACATACTTACACAGCATCAACATACTGATAAGCTGGACCCAGTCATTTTGGTTAGATTTTAATTTAATATGGTTACTCATTTATGTTTCATAATTTATGAGGTTTTTTAATTTTATGACTTGTGTTTAATTGATAGATTATGTCTAATTGACAGTTGCTGCCCCTTTAAGGAAACGGCTATGAGTGGCAGAGAGGGAGTGGATCCTAGTTTAAATTGGTCCTGTCCTAGGACCCAGAACCACCAGTGTTCCCTCCCTGAGGATGTGCCTCTGGTCTAATGCACAGCAAAAATAAGAGGTAATGAGGGACCCCAAACCAGTAGGAGCTACAATATGTTAACAAAGCGCAGGAGGAAATATATACAGATTCAAACTCATAACCCACACCAGAACTAATGATATAAATCGCTGAATGATGGAATGCCTGTCCGCCTAGAATGGAAACAAGGTTGATGTTATGGCAAACAGAGATAACATCACAAGCCAATGAGCCAACAATCTCATTTACTTCATAATTAATGAACCACTGTGATATTTAAGGAAAAGAAAGCAGCAAGTGATGATATGCTGGCTTACAGACACAGTTATTTCCTGAGCTGCCAAAACATATCCTAAGAGGAGCTATCTTTCTGAATTAATATCAAGTGTTAAGGCTGATGTTCTCAAAGGAGGAAAACCTTTCACACATAAAATTGACAAGGCATGTGTAGTGGCATTTTCAAACTGCAATATTGTGTGCATCACTTCATGCATGAAATATTTTATCCAAGTGTTTACTTGCTGAATTGCTATGATGCATAATCATATAAAGCAGTTCACTACCATTGTGCAGCAAAACTTCATATGAAATATTTACATGGTCCAGCTTTACCAAAACAATTTAGCTTCACCTCAGATGGATGGGTTTTATTTTAAATTTGACATAAAAAAAAAACTTCATGCACTATGTAGGTTGAAGGAATGTCCTGTCTTTCCCTGGTATACCCAGGCGGTCTATTTGGGCCATTTCATTTTTGATCTACAGAGACTTAGGAGGTGTTTTACTAAACCGCATTAAGCCACTGAGGGGTTTACTACACATTTAGATGTTAGTATTGATCTGCACTAATGTCTATCAGGTGTTAAAACCAGTAGTGCAGTAACAAAATCCATGCAAGCTGCTCAATGAAGGTAAGAGCGAGAACTGGACATGATGTGGGTGGGTCAGAGGCATTCTATACTGCGTACTACCTGTCACGGCTGCCAATAGTGCAGCTATACTTATCACCACCTTGAGAAAGTGCTAAGTGCAGTTGTGCTATCAACAGTCAGGGGCGTATCTGCGTGGGGCCACAGGGGCCTGTGCCCCCACAGATTTCGCCCTGGACCCCCCCTACCGCCGCCAACACCTACCTTTGCTGGCGGGGGACACCAGCAAAGTTTGAACAGCAGAGTTTGAACAGCAGCACGGAGGAGTGGGAGCGAGGACAAACAACTTAAAAGACCTCAGCTCAAGGAATATTTTTAGAGGAAGCGGACCTCGGCTGGCGGGGGTTGGGGTCCCCCGCCTGCAAAGGTAGGTGTTGGCGGCAGTAGGGGGGTGGTGGTGATGGTGGCAGGGGGGGTGGCAATGGCGGCAGGGGGTGGCAATGGCGGCGGGGGAGGCTATAATGTGCCCCCCCACTCTGGCTCTGGCCCCCCCTACCGCCGAACCCCAGATACGCCCCTGTCAGCAGTCCAACAGTGTAGCTTCCAACTGGTGAGGTGCCATAACAGCACACCCCCTCCCCTGCCCACTGATCATAAGAACGAAAGAATAGCCATTCTGGGTCAGCCCAATGGTCCTTCTAGCCCAGTATACTGCTTCCAACAGTAGCTAATCCAGGTCACAATTACCTGGCAGCAGTGCATTTTTTCTAGTGAAAAAGGTGCCAGTACTCAAATGCGAGGCCACTCTTCAGGGGTGGGGTGATCACTGAGGGACCCACCCCCACAATAGCCAGGCCCCCTGCAACCAGTCACAGAATCTATGACAAGGCAGAATTGGTGTGTAGAACCTGAGCTCTTTCATTAAAACTTGGGGACCATGGGTCAATTTCAGCAGACATTGGAAAAGGTGCCATTACTCAGTACCCCCTCAAAAAAGCCCTGCCTGGCAGAAACCCAAATACTAGCAACATTCCATGAAACCAATCCAGAGTAAGCAGTGGCTTCCCCATGTCTATCTCAATAGCAGGCTGGATTTTTCCTTCAGGAACTTGTCCAAACTCTATAACATCTCAGGCTGTCCTAGAGGTTGGTATGTACTGTTTCTTTTACATTTTTCAGGGGTGAGAGGGGGTCATTCCTTTATTCCTCCAGTGGTCATCTGGTCATTTAGGGCACTTTTTTTATGCTTAGTTATTATTAAAACAGGTCTAGCTCAAAACATCTTAGTTTTTGTTCTGGACATTTTTGTTTTGTTTTGTTCCATTATGGCTGAAAAATGTCCAGGTCTTAGGAATACCCAAATTCCCACCCTTGACATGCCCTCTTGAGATCTGGATGCAATGCAGATGAAGTGCATAGAAAAACGTCTGGAAAATAGGTTTTAAAAATACCAATTTGGACGTTATGCTGAGAAAAACATCCAAATGCTGCTTTATGCCACCTTTTAGACGTTTTTCTCTTTCAAAAATGAGCCCATAGGGCTCTTCAGCTTGGGGAAGAGATGACTGAGGGGAGACATGATAGAAGTTTACAAAATACCGAGTGGAGTGGAATGGGTAGACGTGAATCACTTGTTTACTCTCCTCAAAAACACAAGGACTAGGGGAAACACAATGAAGCTACTAAGTAGTAAATTTAAAACAAATCAGAGAAAATATTTCATCACTCAACATGTAATTAAATGTTGGATTTCAATGCCAGGGTGTAGTAAAAGCAGTTAGCTAAGCACGGTTTGGATACTTTCCTAAAAGTCCGTAAGTCATTATTAAGATGAACTTGGGAAAATCCACTGCTTATTTCTAGGATAAGCAGCATAAAATCTGTTTTATTCTGGATCTTGCCAGGTAGGGCCACTGTAGGAAACAAGATAATAAACGTGATAGGCATTTGGTCTGTTCCAGTATGTCAATGCTTATGTTTTTATGGGCTTTTCTACCAGAAACCTATCCAAACCTTTTTTAAACCCTGCTAATGCTAACTGCTTTTACCACATTCACTGACAGTGAATTCCAGAGCTTAATTATACATTGCAGAAAGAAACATTTTCTTCAGTTTCTTCCAGATTTACTTCTTAGTAATTTCATTGCATGCCCCCTAATCCTTGTGTTTTTGTAAAGAGTACACAAGTGATTTATATCTATCCCTTCCACTCCACTCATTATTTTATAGATCTCTATCATGTCTCCCCTCAGCCATCACTTGAGCCCTAACCTCTTCAGCCTTCCCTAGAACTAGGAAGGATGGGAAGGAAACATAAGGCAAGAGCAAAGAATCTAGAAACAACTGTGGGGACTATGAGAAGCACAACTTGATCTTGTATCAGCCAGAGGCTCCTTATTCTTCCTCCTCTCCTCTAGACTGTCTTCTTCTCTTCCCTAGTTTGTGTGCTCTAGTGATCAAGTAGATCCACCCAGGGTTCCATATCTTGAGAAAACAAGTGGCCTAGTGGTTAGGGTGGTGGACTTTGGTCCTGAGGAACTGAGTTCAACTCCCATTTCAGGCACAGGCAGCTTCTTGTGACTCTGGGCAAGTCACTTAACCCTCCATTGCCCCATGTAAGCTGCATTGAGCCTGCCATGAGTGGGATAGCACGGGGTATAAATGTAACAAAACCAAATTGGTCAATGAACAGCCATGATAGTTTTAAGCAGTGCTTTTTTTGTAGAAAAAAAGGTGCCGGTACTCATTATGGGTGGGGTCACCACATATGACTCCACCACCTTTATAGCTATATTTAGCCACACCCCTTATACCAGCCATGGCGCATATAAACAGACATCCTTGAAAATATTATACTAGTATAGGAGAAAAAAATAACATGATTTTTTTCATTATAAATAATTTCTGTAAGCTGTTACAGATCCAGTATACCCAGTGCAAAATAAGACAGCAGATGTAAATTCTCAAATTGGACATATTCCAAACACTAAAATGAAAATAAAATGATTTTTTTCTACCTTTGTTGTCTGGTGACTTTGTTTTTCTATCCATATTGGTCCCAGTCTCTGATTCTGCTGCTCTCTATCTGTTCTCTTAACTCTGTTTCCAGGGCTTCCTTTCCATTTATTTCTTTACTTTCCTCCTTTCTTCTTCATTTCTTGCCCTACATCCATAAGTAAAAGCTGAGTCCTCCTCCGTGGAATTGAATGGAAGAGGTATAATGTGGATCCAGCTTTTGCCTATTTTCTCCATCCATGTGCAGTTTTTCTCCTCTCTTCCCTTTCCCTCATCTCCATCCATGTGCATCTTTTTCTTTTTTTCTTTCCTCCCCTCCATCTATGTCCAGCACTTCTCTCTCCTCCCCTCCATCCATGTCCAGCATTTCTCCTCTCTCTTCCCTCCCCTGTATCCATATAAAGCAATAATTCTCTCTCCCCTCTCCTCTATCCAAGACCAGCATTTCTCCTCTCTCCCCGCCAACTCCTCTGTCCATCCATGTCCAGCAATTCTCCTCTATCTCCTGCTCTCATCTCCATCCATGCCCAGCAATTCTCTTCTCTCCCCTGCCCTCCCTTGTCCATGTCCAGCATGTCTCCTCTCCCCCCTGCCCTCCCCTCCATGTCCAGCGATTCTCTTCTCTCCCCTGCCCTCTCCTCCATGTCCAGCAATTCTCTCTCCCTTCCCCTGCCCTCCATGTCCAGCATGTCACCTCCCTCCCCTGCCCTCCCCTCTCCAAGTCGCAGCGAACCGGAAGTGAAGGCAGCGCAGCAGTGCTCACTGAGGCAGGCACACAGGCAGGTTCATCTCCTCTCGCGTCGCTTCCCTCTCGGTGCGTCCCGCCCTCGAAGGCGGGAAGCTCTGAGAGGGAAGCATCGCTAGAGGAGACGAACCTGCCTGCGTGCCTGCCTCAGTAAGCACTGCTACACTGCCTTCACTTCCGGTTCGCTGCGACTTGGAGAGGGGAGGGCAAGGGAGGGAGGCGACATGCTGGATATGGAGGGGAGGGGAGGGGAGAGCAGGGGAAGGGAGAGAGAATTGCTGGACATGGAGGGGAGGGCAGGGGAGAGAGGAGAATCACGACTCGGGTAAAAGATTTTGGAGCTTGGGAGCAGGAACGGAAGGGAGTGGGCAAGTGAGCCGGACCTCAGGAAAAAAGTGCCGGGACGTCATACAGGCGCGTACCGGCACAAAAAAAAGCACTGGTTTTAAGGTTGTCAGAACCTTTCTGAAAAACTACCAAGAGAGGACATTGGGTTACATGAGAGTGCTCCTGGCCAGGTATCCAGATATGGAAAGTCCTTCCAAAATCAAGAGACAATCTGATCACAACATGCACCTTTCATAGTCAACTAGTAGGGTTGTATATGATATATTTTCCTTTATATTTCCTTATGTTTTAATCATGTATGTACAGCTATTTTGACTGATTTTGTTTTTGTGTGTTTGTTAATTGCTATTGCTTATGGATATTTTGAATTACCATATAAAAAAATAAGCATCAAATAAAAAATAAAATACAAATCCTACCAATGTACCAGGCACATCTTTGGACTGATGGGAAGAAAGAACATATAAACTAATTTCAGTATAGAAGAATCTAATACAATTCAATTTCGTAATGAAGGAATCACTAGATGCTGACTGAGGCTGGTGTTTATGAGATTTCAAATATCAGATTACTTGTGGGGGGGGGGGGGATTTTGGTCCAGACTGGTTCTTTGTTTGTAGTTTATGTTGCAGATTACGAAATGAATGAGTTTTATTTTTCTTTTCCAGTTTTCTAATTAAAGCTTTTTTTTTCACTGTATTGTTGTTCTATCCCCAATTAATGTGGGCTAGAAGACAGCAATTTAATATAATTAGTGCGTGTATTTATTTCTGTTTTTGTGCTTTATTGCTTTATTGCTTTAATTGTTGTATATTCCTTATTTTTGCCTTTGAATGGCTTTTCAAAGCTTGAAATTAAAAAAAAAAGCACTCTGTTGAAACAAATTTCCATTTGCAGAGATAATTAGGGAAATAGTTCCCATTCTATTACTGCTTTTCTAAAAGGCAAAAAATGTTGCCTGTATTCAGCAGTATCATGTCCAATTACATAAAAACAGAGAAAAATGAAGTCAGATAAAGACCAAGGGCCCTGTTTACTAAGATGCGCTAGGGTTTTTAGCACACGCTAAAATTAGCGTGCGCTGAACGCTAGAAATACCCATATATTCTTGAGTGTCTAGCATTAGCACGGACTAATTTTTAGCGTGCGCTAAAAATGCTAGTGTGCCTATTGTGCAGCTTAGTAAACTGGGCACCATATGACCTATCCAGTCTGCACATCCATGCCATCTACTATCCCTTCCTCTCCCCTAGAGATCCTAATAACTTGCCCAAGCTCTCTTGAATCCATCAGTTTTCGTCTCCACCACCTTCACCAGGAGGCCATTTCATAAATTAACCACCCTTTCCGTGAAGAAATATTACTCAGGTTACTTCTGAGTCTGTCCCTTTCACCTTCACCCTATGCCCCCTCATTTCAGATCTTCTTTTCAATTGAAAGAGAGTTGCCTTCTGTGAATTTATGCCATGGAGGTATTTAAGCATCTCTATCATATCTCCCCTCTCCTGCCTTTCAAAGTATATATTTTGAGATCTTTATGAAGAAGGCCACTGACCATTTTTAGGAGCTGCCCTCTGGACCGAATGCATCCTGTTTATATCTTCTTGAAAGTGCAGTCTCCAGAATCATAAACAATACCCTAAGCCGCGTAAGCATCTACCTGTGCCAAAATGGAGTTACCGCCCGACTACCGCATGGCTCTTGCGGTAATTTCATTTTTGGCGCACGTCCAATAAGCGCATCTGAAAAATATTTTTTATTTTCAGGCACGCGTAACAGATGCGCACCAAGTGGCATTTGACGCAAATAGGTCATTACCGCCCGGATTCTTTACCACTAGGTCAATGGCTGGCGGTAAGGTCTCAGACCCAAAATGGACACGCAGCAATTTTGATTTTGCCGCATGTCCATTTTTGGCAAAAAAAGTCCTTTTTTAGAGGCGCGCTGAAAAATGGATCGGCATGCACCCAAAACCCGCGCCTATACTACCACAAGCCATTTTTTAGCACACCTTTGTAAAAGGACCCCTAAATGAGGTCTCTCTAGAGTCTTATACAGAGGCATCATCACCTCCTTCTTCCTACTGGAGTTCCCCTTGATATGCACCCAAGCATCCTTCTAGCTATTGCTGTTGCCTTTTTTACCTGTTTGGCCACCTTAAGATCATCACATACAATAACACTTTAGGGGATGAAGAACTTTTGTAAATGAAAGAGGAGCGGGACTTGGGTGTGATCATGATCCAGACCACCCTTTGGAACCATATGCCTGGTAAATGTCAGATCAGATGCTAAGAAATCCTCAATGATCCATGATGTTTAACCAGTGGTGTGCTGATAAAGTTTTAACAACAGGCTCTCTCCCCGGATATAGCTAGTCCTGCAATTTGGGGGGGCACAGAGGTAGACTAGGGGTCCACCTCTGAACCCCCCCCCCCCAAATTACAGAGCTGGCTATACCTGGGGAAACAACCTGGGGAGGCAATGCATTACTCTCTCCAGGAAAAAAAAAGATTTTAAATGCTCCCAGGTTCCAATCTAACTCATGTTTAATGTGGGATAAAATGTCATAAATAAATAAATAAATAAATAAATAAATAAATAAATAAATAGACAGAAACTCTGAATATTGAGCACCTGATTCTCATAACATGATGTCTGTTTTAGAAGCCCTTTACCAGGAGAAAAAAAATCTTTGCACGAATATAACAGGGTTAGGGTGTCCCTATAACCAACCCCTCCAAATGACACACCGATTACGATTTATAACAAATTACTACTCTATCTATGAAAAGTTAATCCCTTATTACACTTCCTCTGTGTACATTCGTATGCACAAGCTGGCATGTTTGAAAATACTTTTTTATTTTTTATTTTCCAGACCTCCTCCCCACTCCCCCGATCCCTTGAGCCGCAGGGTCCCGGCACATACCTGACGGCAGCCACCCTGGTGGTCTAGTGGATTCTTCGGGGCAGCAAAGATCCCTAGTCTTTCCTATCCGGTGCTGACCCTCCCGCTGCCCCCGGAGGTTTGGCTTTTACAAAAATTGTTGCGAAAAAGCTAAGTACTCTGTTGCTTCAAATTGAAGAGTTTAATACTTACTTAAATTGTTAAATGAAAATATGAAGATTTAAAGATTTAAAGAAAGATAACATTTAAAGAAAAAAAGAAAAAACGTATAACATTGGGTTGATCTATGAGGAGTTATACGGCGCCCTAAAAATGAGGGATGCTGTACCCGCGAGGGATTGCTGTTGAAGATTCTGACAATCCCCATAAAGAAATGTTCTTCTACATACATTTGAAAGTAAAGTTTATATATTTATATAATAGAAAAGCGTGGATGTTTGGGAAGTAATTGTGATACACACCTAAATGTTAGGTATGTATATACCCAGTTATGATAGTATCCTATAAAGGAAAGTAGGTGCCTACTTTCCACTATAGGGTAGGCTCCTATATGGATGCTTAATTTTAGGCACCGTTATAAAGCTGACCTCACAGTGGGTAACTCTATAAAACAGACACCATATTATGCATGTAAATGATTAGAATAATGGCATAGGTGCATATGTTTGCATATATGCACGGAATTGTCAGATATGTGCCTACGTGCTATTCTGTAAATACACGCTGTGGTTTGAACTTTATGTTGGAGCTGCTGAACCAATATTTTGTAAAAACAGGGAAGGGCAGGACTCCTACAAAGCACAAAAGCCCTAAGAGAAGTTGTAAATCCAGGGCTTTTTTTGAGGCGGTACTGGGGGTACTGAGTACCAGCACCTTTTCCATTGCCTGCTAAAACTGACCCATGGTCCCCAAGTTTTAATGAAAGCGCTCAGGCTCTACACACCAATTCTGTCTTCTCATAGATTCTGTGACTGGTTGCAGGGAGCCTGGCTGCTGTGGGGTGGGCCCCTCAGTGATAACCCCACCCCTGAAGAGTGGCTTAGCATTTGAGTACCGGCAACTTTTTCCGCTAGAAAAAATGCATTGTGTAAATCTATGCAGCACTGCTGCTACAAGGCAGCACTGGGAGGTTTAATGGGACATTTATTGTTAACTGAGCACAGGACTTGGGGGCTTTGTTTGGACTGGCTTTTGGTTTGCTGAGATGTGCTCAAAATTATTTTGCCTGATGAGGATTACAAAGGGCTATAGTGGGTGAGGAGAAAAGAGCTCAAAGTTTGGTGGAAATATAATACATATACCTACTGGCTGAGGAACAACTGTATTATTTTTTTCCCATGTGAGGGAGGTTCATCGTTCTAGACCTAGTACCAGGTAAAAAGGGTATTGCTCGGACTAGTGATAGAGCATAGGAGGCATGGCAGATGGTTCCTCATCACAATGCATTTGTTACATAACATGTATTTTATAGATGGGCATACACATAGGCAGGGGCGGACTGAGCATTCGGGCAACTGGGCAGTGCCTGAGGGCCCAGAGACTCTAGGGGGCCCAGAGGCTCTGCCCAGATGCATGGATGCCCAGCGCGCCACTGGTGATCTAGTGTCCTCTATGGGGAGGGGACATGTTCTTTCCTGCCTGGCCTGCTGGGCTGCTGTTATTTCCCCCCCCCCCCCCACCCAGCACCATCATATTTTTAAAATGCTGGCCGAGACTCCCTGCGGAAGTCTCACAAGACTGTTGAGACCCTCTAGACTACCGCGGGAAGTCTCGGCCACCATTTTGAAAACACGGCGGCACTGGCAGGTGGGGGAATAGTGGCAGTGATGCAGGCAGGAAAGAACATGGCCCCCACAGAGGGCGCCAGGACCCCTCAGCTAAGACCGGGGCAGCGAGGATGTCGGCTGCGGCAGCATGGGAGGTGTTGGGCAGCAGCAGGGCAGGGGGCCCAGATCACCCTCAGTCCACCCCTGCACATAGTGAAGTGTGAGAAGGCCACACATTTATGTGCATAACTATGGCCAGCATTAAGTGGTCGCATCTAAATGCTTATGCACATATATACGTGATATGTTAGCACCCTCTAAAGGGAAGTAGGTGCCTCTCCTCTGGTCACCTATATATAGGCACGTAGTTATACAATTACTGCCATAGTACCTCCACTGCATGCAAATTTAACTTCTGGGAGATTTCAAACTAAGAATACAAAAACCAAAATCTCTTTCATTCATCCTGCTTGTAGTGTTCTTGTGCAATTAAGCAAGACATAAATCGATGAAATAAATAAAATAAAATAAAGCCCTTTCACAGGATGCTGGAATGTAATGGCCATGTGGCTGTTTTCAGTCTGTGCTCAGATACTGAAGAGAGACGGCTTAAAGCAGAAGGAAATGGCAGAATGGAGGCAAGATGCCTAATGTAATCAAAAGAAAAGAAGAAAAACCCCGACACCATGCCACCCTCCTCCTGGGATGGCAATGTGGAGGCCACCTAGGAGCAGGATAGTCTGCACTGTATCATCTGGTGCACACAAATACACAGGACACACACCAGGCTCACTTGTATTAATAAGATGGTACTGCAGAGCCTGGCCTGTCCCCACAAATAGAGACAATACATTTCCCAGATTCAGTTTGTCTATGAATTGCAAAGATCAATTTTGATTAAAATATGTACTAGACAATATGGCAACTGATAGTCATTAATGTCTGACTGACTAGTGGGATAAAGGACCACTTCATGATGATCCTGTGTTTATTCAGACCAGCCACCAGATGTCACCATGCTCCTAAGTAAGATCAAACAGCAGGAATATGTCTGGCAAGGAAAGCAGAATCATGGTTTGAAAAACCACAGGGCCTTCTAAGTGGATGAACAATTAAATACTGTTATTTGGGAGTTGACAGACATCTCTGTGGCAGTGCTGGATGTTGCACTAAGTCTGAGTCCTGAATTGAGCTAGGTTTGCATTCTGGACCCAAATCCTATTCTGCATGCTAAAATGGATTCACAGGGATAAGTTATCACAGATCTTAGCATATATTGCTAGCTATTAAGGAGCAGAGGAATGTCTTTTTTGCCTCCAGAAGCTCTAAGGCCCAAATATATTTATTTATGTCCAAGGCTGCCATAAATCTGGCCTAAGGCGGTACCAGTATTGCACAGCATCCCCTTGCTTCCCATGGGAGAAATTTAGATTTATTAAAGTTTTTATTGCTAGGGAAAATAGCAACTGTACTTTCAATAAGCCCTCTTTTTACTTTAGCAGAAAATACCCCTAAAATATCTTAAGATCCTTCTGTATTTTTGAACACAGGCAAAAAAAAAAATGAATCAACACTTAATAGGCTAATTATATGAAATCTCCATTATAAAATTTCAAACCTAATCTCTAAAGTAGAAATTCCGAAACCTGCCCTTGAAACTCTACAGCTGGTTGGGTTTTCAGGATATGCAAAATGAATACGGATGAGATAAATATGCAAATGTAACTCATGCATGTTCATGGTGGATATCAAGTATACTTGACAGATGATTGGATCCTCAGGAAGAGTTTTGGGAGCCCTGCTCTAAACCACAAAGGGACCAATATTCAAACTGAGCTAAACATTCAGTGGTGGATGATGCAACATAATTCAGTTCTTTGGAGATTTATCAGCCCTTATACTGATAATACTGAGCCAAAAATTTGGTTAAATGGGTTGATATTATCTGTCTAATTAAAATGTGGAGGAAGGGCTGAGCAAAGACAGGCCACAAGATTATCTAGCTAATGGCAACATTCAGCCACTATCCAAATAAGTGGAAGGAACTTTGCAGGTACTCTACTAGTCCTGTATGTTGCTAACCCCACAACCATACCAAGTTAAGGTAGAAAGAAGGTGCATACCATCTGGTCACAGCATCCCCTTTCCAGAGCTGGCTTTTTTTGTTGCCGGGGGCCAGAGCTAGTACCGGGTGAGACCAGGTTACACTGGGAAACCAATAATCATCCCATAGACTGGTAATAATAAAGGAATACAGAGAAAAAAGCACAACTGGACCTTCAAGACTGAGACAACAGGAGCCCTTTATTGAAATAAGACCCGACACAGGCCGTGTTTCGGCATCAACAACGCCTGCCTCAGGGGTCTAAGTATAATTGTGAGATATGTAAGTGGGGAATTCAGTTCCCCACCAGAAGAATATAAGATATTTCAAAAAGAAAGCACCGTCGGTCAGCGAAGACAGCCACAATGATTATTAAACCTCCTGTAAAAACGTGAGATGTGAGGTCTTCTTCCTCTAGTCTCATGTAGAGGAAGAAGACCTCACATCTCACTTAGATAGGATTACAGAGCTTGCGGAGGAGCTATATATACTAACTGCAGTGGCTAAGGGACTCGTCTTCAAAAGAGAAAAATGCCTAAAAAGTAGCATAAAGCAGCATTTGAAGGTTTTTCTCACAAAAATGTCCAAATCGGTATTTTCAAAACCCATTTTCCAGATGTTTTTCTATGCTGTTCGCCTGCAGTGCGTCCAAGCTCAAGGGAGTATTCAGGGGCGTGTTAAGGGTGGGATTTATGCTTTATGCTACTTTTTAGGCATTTTTCTCTTTTGAAGACGAGTCCCTTAGCCACTGCAGTTAGTATATATAGCTGAAGAATCCTACTAACCTCTTTAGCCTTTCCTCATATGGGAGTTCTATCCCTTTTATCATTTTGATCACTCTTTTTTGAACCTTTTTTAATTCCACTATATCTTTTTTGACATAAGGTGACTAGAATTGAATGCAGTACTCAAGGAGAGGTCGCACCATGGAGTGATGCAGAGACATTTTAGTATTCTTGGTCTTATTTTGCATCCCTTTTCTAATAATTTCTAGCTTCCTGTTGGGTTTTTTGGCCACCACACACTTGGCAGACGATTTCAGCATATTGTCTACATGATACCTACATATTTTTCTTGAGTGCTGACTCCTAAAGTGGACCCCAGCATCAGATATCTATGATTTGAATTATTCTTCCCAATGTGCATCACTTTGCATTTGTCTACATTAAATTTCATCTGCCATTGGGATGCCCAGTCTTCCGATATCTTGAAGTCTTCCTGCATTTTTTCACAATCTGCATGTGTTTTGACAACTTTGAATAGTTTTGTGTCATCTGCAAATTTAATCACCTCACTCGTCGTTTTGATTTCTAGATCTTTATAAATATGTTAAATAGCACTGGTCTCAGTACAGCTCCCTGCAGCACTCCACTATTCACCATTGAGAAAAATGGCCATTTAACCCTACCCTCTGTTTTGTGTCCAACAACCAATTCCTAATCCACAGAAGGACATTGCCTCCTATCCCATGACTTTTTAATTTTCTCAGGAGTCTCTTATCTACAATTCCCTCACCCTTTCCCTCTCTATCTTCCCTTCATGCATAATCAGAAACTCAGTTAAACCTAACCAATTGTTATTGGGGAGCATGAGCATCCACTAGACACTCATGCTCCACTGACTCCTTGAATCAAAATGGTGGTCTAAAGCTCCAGCAGTAATTTTGCAGTACTACTGCTAGGGGGGTCATTTGTCAACTTGATCCCTTAGCAACAGTACCACAAGATTACTGCTAAGGGACAGAGACTACTACTTTGATTCTGGAAGTCACCAGGCCTGGAGTTCCTGGGCATTGGTCCTACCCTACATTACCAACCAAAAGAAACAAGATAATTTTGAAAGGAGTGTGAGGGTGGGGGGAATCAGGACTTGGGGGTCCAGTGGAGATATTTTGAAAGGGGACTAGAGAGGATCGTGGACTGTTGTGGGTATTTTATTGTATGCACCTTCCCCTTTAAGTTGCTTTTGAGAAGGAGGAAGATAACATCACTTCTTGAGGTGTTATTATCATTCAATGCATAAGGCAGCTTGCAAGGTTTAAATTCAATCTGCATGATTCATTTTGCACATACATGAGCTGCCTTGCATGCAATTGCGTGCTTCACAACTTATTATTAATATTTAACATGTTTTATTGTAATATAATCCTGATTTAAGCTCTGCTGTTGCCCATTAGCGCATGTTAATTTGCAAATAATACATTCTATTGCCTTAGCACAGCTTACTAAATTGACCTCTTAGAATGGACACCCTTTGAGACAGAGAATTATTTATTGTATCTAAAATGTACTTTCCCTTGAGCTGGAGTTTGAAAAGATGATTAATTAAAACTAAACCCAATCCTGCCCACCCCAGGGAAGTCCACAGTTTAAACTTGAGCAGTCTGCAAGTAAACCACTGGGTCCTCCTTGACCTCATTCAGAAGGTGTGGTACTGTGATGTAGTTACAGATGGGTCTGGATGGGCCATTCTTGGCTCAGGCCAACCCAGAAGTGGCACACCACATCAACATCTCTCCTCCTTCATGGTGTCCTGGCATCTGCCCACCCGTTGCTGAAACCCCTCCCATCTTTCAATTGTGAGAAATCAAAGCAGTTTACAGAAACTAACCTTCAACAGAAAAGAGGTAAGGAAGAACTATAATCCTTCAGTCTCAGGTTTGCCTTCGCTATATATGTGGTATTTAAGTTTTCTATTTTATCAGTATAGCTAGGGTTTATGATAAGGTTTAAGCACGGAGAACCCAATCATTGAGCAAGACTAGGTGTTCACCTAGGGCAGTGGTTCTTAACCCAGTCTTTGAGGCACACCCATCCAATTGGGTATTTCAGAATATCCGCAATGAATATGCATGAGATAGATTTACAGACCAAGGAGGCAGTCCAAAGAAATATAGTTCATAAATATTCATTGTGGATATTCTGAAATACCCAATTGGATGGGTGTGCCTCAAAGGCAAGCCTAAGACTAAAGGACTGAATGACATTTCCCACTTCCTCCCTCAGTAACATAGGACAAACTTATTTTAAAAAGACTGAAACTTGCAACTACAATACAGTCTTGATTATCCAACATTCACTAATTGACCATCTGGCATATCTAACAGACCCCCCCCCCCCCCCCCCCCCCCCCGGTTGATGTCATTGCATTTATTTCTATTAAAAATCCTCATTTTAGAGCTATGTTTGAAAAGCAGGAACTCTGTGCCTTTGTTTATGCATTATTTTAGGGGTTTAGGCAGTGTTTTCCATATTATCCAACATTTTATTTTGTCCAACAATGGGTCGGTCTCATTAAGTCGGATAATCGAGAGTATACTGTATATGCAAAGGTTTTGGGCCCTGTTGAAGGCTTATCTTTTCTCCCAGGTATTTGGAGATGGTTGAGGTAGTGGATACCATTGGTCTGCACTTTTCTTTCCATTGTCCTTTCCCTCTCCCTGATTTTCCTCTCTCCTAATCATGATTATTGTTCTTCCCTACTTCTTTTCTGCAGAAGGTTAGTTTCTGTAAACTACTTTGATTTCTCACAATTGAAAGGCGGTATATCAAATATTTAATAAACATAAACATGTCTCATGGATTACACAGCTTTGGACAATGTTAACATGTGATCACTCAGATTATATTTTACAGGAGTGATCCTGGAAACCTGGGTTCAACTCCCCCTGCAGTTCCTTGTGACCTTGGCCAGTTCACCAAACCCTCCAAAACTTACATTGTAAGCCTCCTAGGGACAGAGAAAGTACCTGCATATAACATGTACAGCACTGCATACATCTAGTAGCACTATAGAAATGATTACTAGTAGTAGTACAGGAGAACAAAGGAAAGAAAAACTCTTGCACTGTACATAAATATCATCACTTGTTTAATTAGATACAATTAGTAAAATTCAACTAAATACCAAGGAAAAAAGAAAGAGAGCTGAGCAACATACATCAGAGTGTTACCTTGAATATAGGTTATAGGATCTTTTACAATGCACAGATGTTTCAGGTCTAAAAACCTCCAAGATCATTTGTTCTCGCACCAAATCTCCTGCATATTAAATTGCTACTTTTAACTGAAAATCTTTTAATCCTAGAAAATATATATTAAAAAAAACAATCTTGAAAAATTAAATTGTTATGACCGCTTATCTGTTCATGCAGTACAGCACTGTTACTAAATGACACACCCAACACCAACAAAGAGATGAAGCATTTCGGTCTGGAAAACCTGCTGACTGAAGTTTCTATCCACATCCTAAATTAGTGCTTCTCAACTCCTGGAGACACACCTAACCAGTCAGGTTTTCAGGGTTACCATAACAGATTTGCATATAATGGGTTTCCAGTGTATGCAGGTTTATCTGATGCATATTTATTCTGATAATCCTGAAAACGTCAGACGAGGGCGGGCCCAGGAGGAAAGGCGAAGACGTACGAAGAGGCGATCAGCTGTTCTTGCCCATGCAGCACCTTCACACAGAGGTGAGAGGCACTGTGAGGGCCCGGTATCAGATGGAGGGGGGCCCAGTGGAGGGGGGGAGCGGTGGCAATGACCTCAGGGGGGGCGGCGGGGGCGGGGCACGGGGCGGAGGATGGCGGGAGTTGTCATTTCAAAGAAAGGAGGCGAAAGGGAGGGAGGGAGGGGGGCCTGGGCTGCCTAAAGTTATGATTTTAATGCAGGGGGAGTGGGGAGCAGCGGCGACCTCGGGTGGGGGGGCAAGGCCATCAATAAAGGACGCTCCTGACGAGCGTTTTTGCCCCCTCCCGATTTTTTTTTTTTTTACATTTAAGTTTTGGAAGCTGGGCAGCCCCAACGAGAGGTACAGACCTCTCGTTAGATTTCCCGGAGTTTTCCAGCATTAGGGCAAGCGGAAAACCTTAGTGCATCTCATTTCAATAGGGTTTCTACACAATTTGCTCATCTGCATTCCGTTTTTGTTAGCTGCCTGCTACCGTCGTCGGAAACTGGGCTTTAGTGCATGCCAGGGTAATCTACTTGTTCGTTAAAGGCTTGTTAAATGCTCGTTAAAGGCTCGTTTAGTTTAGTGCATCTTGCCCTTAGACTACAAAATGGGCTGAGGCATCCCTAACAATGACCTGAAAACTAAAAGCATATCTAAAGAAAACAATTTTCCAACCAATAAAACAATCTCCAGCCTAAGTAGATTTTTACTATTCTAACCTGCAATCCTAGACTGTCTTATCAAGCACAGATAGGACACATCAAATATACTTAATTTTGAAGCATACGTAATTTAAATGAGACTGTGTAGTGATTTAAGGATGGACAAGTATATTGGCTTCTTGCGCTTGGTCTGAGTTGGCCTCACAGTGTGAGTATTGCTGAGTGGGCTTCCCCTACTGATTCCAGATGTTGGTGACCACAGGAAAGTAATGGTGCAATCGGGAAAGGTGAATGTGTATTGTAATAGTATAGAACTGATAATCAATTCCATGGGATAACCAGCCTACAAATCCAAAAAAAAAAAAAAGGCTATATTCTGCTGTATGCAAGGCCTGTGATCTTATTGGCCAAAGTTTGCAAATAATTTCCTGCTGAAATGTTTTATAATTCCTGATTTGGGAGACTGAAGCCCTTATTGCCAATTTACAGTATATGGATTAAAATATTTCAAGTATCTCATTTTTCTCAGTCTCATTTCTGTCTTAATTTAGAAACAGTACATGATCAATGATCTGGCTGTCTACTGGCTCATGATTTCTAACTGCATAGTCCTAAAAGTTGGATTGGTCCATCCCTTATTGGCAGACTAGGAATAATGGCATTGAATGCAAAGAGATGCCATCCTTAGGAGAGTCTGTAGAACTAACTTATTTATCATAATTATTCTATTGTTAAGTTATTCATAACTAATTTACATTGTCAGCCAAGAATGGTAGAGTGTTTGCATTCTGCACATCACTGGTACCTTGTTATCTGTTTTACCACCGTCCTCTGGCTACATAATAAATTTAACAGTAGGCATTGTACTGAACCTGTAAGCTGATAACATTTCTTTTCTGTAAATAGCACATGTTTATGTCTGCTCAGTGGGAGAGATGCCAGTTCTTTTTATTTGTAAAATAAAATCACCAGCTGTATCAGAAATTTAACACACTCCAGATCCAAAACCCATTTTCATAAATACCCTCTGTGCTCTATCATGTGGGTTTTTTGTTTTTTTTTTAGTTTCATCTGATCATTTAAATCTGAAAATGGTGTAAAGCTTTTTTCTTGTCATCAGTTCACTCTGAGATATCTCGTTGCTACTTTAAATTCTTCTCATCATCTTAACAGATTTGTCTGCCCACACACTTCCACTCTAGTGATCCTCATTTGTACTTATTAACAGCATGTTTATGTGATGGAAGGATGGAGGATTAATCTGTCGTCCCTATCTACGGGAATCACAAGGCTCTTCCAGGATGGTAATCTCTGTAAATGATGACTGACAGCAGAGGACTGTCTCTGAAATATTTAGAAAAGGGGCTCACCGTGTGGCTGTATTTGGGAGCGTGGCATGAGCGTGTGACTGCATTACACAGAGAGCGCAGCTACATGGGTCAGGTTTGGAGGGCTGCAAGACCATAACAAGGTTTACAAGATTGTAAGTCTGCACTGGGAGAAGGCTTTATGCACTTCAGAGAGGATTTTCCTGGTTCACAAAACATCCCTCAATGTCCTGGTTTGTTTCATATGGGAAGAGTAGAAGCATGTTGTTCTCAGATAACTGGATATTCATGCCTAACTTTCTATCACAACATAGTCACCAATTCCTGAATTGCATCTCCCGTTTTAGTGATGTGTACTAATATTACTGCAGATATCTCTACCAAAAGCACCCTGTGTGGCTTACTAATTTTTCCTAAGGATTGATAAAAATAGAATAAAACATGGAAAAGAAAATAAGATGATACCTTTTTTAGTGGACTAACTTAATACATTTTTTGATTAGCTTTTGAAGGTAGCCCTTCTTTGTCAGATCAGAAATAAGCAAATGTCAATAGATGACTATATACTGTCATCTATATATATATATATATATATATATATATATATATATATATATATATACATATATACAGTATATAACTGAAACATCAAAGCATTTCAGTGACAGTCTAACAGGATGAGGATGAAGTCAGAATGATTAAATATTTTGACACCCACTAGACAGGACTTAATAAAGATTTGGGTTTTCTAGCCCATTATACCCCATAAAATGTCTACTGCTTTGTCACCCTCTTATCACCATGCATATCTCCCTGTCCCTTACGTAACCCACTCTCATCCGGCAAAAGAATCGGTTGGGCCGCTGGATGACCGAGGTGTAAAAGGGGCAATCAAGGAAGACAAAGACGTAGCGGAGAGATTGAATCAATTCTTTGCTTCGGTCTTCACTCAGGAAGATTTGGGTAGGATATCAGTGTCGGAAATGGTATTTCAAGCGGACGAGTCGGAGAAACTTACTGACTTCACGGTAAACCTGGAGGACATAATGGAGCAGTTCAGCAAACTGAAGAGTAGCAAATCTCCTGGACTGGATGGTATTCATCCTAGAGTACTGATAGAACTGAAAAATGAGCTTGCGGAGCTACTGTTAGTGATATGCAATTTATCCTTAAAATCGAGTGTGGAACCAGAAGATGGGAGGGTGGCTAATGTACCGCCAGTTTTCAAAAAAGGTTCCAGGGGAGATCCTCGAAATTATAGACCGGTGAGTCTGACATCAGTGCCGGGGAAAATGGTAGAGGCTATTATTAAAAACAAAATTACAGAGCACATCCAAGGACATGGATTACTGAGACCAAGTCAGCACGGCTTTTGTGTGGGGAAATCTTGCCTGACCAATTTACTTCAATTCTTTGAAGGAGTAAACCAACATGTGGACAAAGGGGAGCCAGTTGATATTGTGTATCTGGATTTTCAAAAGGCATTTGACAATGTACCTCATGAAAGGCTACAGAAGAAATTGGAGGGTCATGGGATAGGAGGAAATGGCCTATTGTGGATTAAAAACTGGCTGAAGGATAGGAAACAGAGAGTGGGATTAAATGGGCAGTATTCACAATGGAGAAGGGTAGCTAGTAGGGTTCCTCAGGGGTCTGTGCTAGGACCGCTGCTTTTTAATATATTTATAAATGATTTAGAGATGGAAGTAACTAGCGAGGTAATTACATTTGCTGATGACACAAGTTATTCAAAGTCGTTAACTCGCGACAGGATTGTGAAAAATTACAGAAGGACCTTACGAGACTGGGCGGCTAAATGGCAGATGATGTTTAATGTGAGCAAGTGCAAGGTGATGCATGTGGGAAAAAAGAACCTGAATTATAGCTACGTCATGCAAGGTTCCACGTTAGGAGTTACAGACCAAGAAAGGGATCTGGGTGTCGTCGTCGATAATACACTGAAACCTGCTGCTCAGTGTGCTGCTGCGGCTAGGAAAGCAAATAGAATGTTGGGTATTATTAGGAAAGGTATGGAAAACAGGTGTGAGGATGTTATAATGCCGTTGTATCGCTCCATAGTGCGACCACACCTTGAGTATTGTGTTCAATTCTGGTTGCCACATCTCAAGAAAGATATAGTAGAATTGGAAAAGGTGCAGCGAAGGGTGGCTAAAATGATAGCGGGGTTGTGAAGACTTCCCTATGAAGAAAGACTAAGGAGGCTAGGGCTTTTCAGTTTGGAGAAGAGATGGCTGAGGGGAGACATGATAGAGGCATATAAAATAATGAGTGGAGTGGAACAGGTGGATGTGAAGCATCTGTTCACGCTTTCCAAAAATACTAGGACTAGGGGGCATGCGATGAAACTACAGTGTAGTAAATTTAAAACAAATCGGACAAAATGTTTCTTCACCCAATGCATAATTAAACTCTGGAATTCGTTGCCGGAGAACGTGGTGAAGGCGGTTAGCTTGGCAGAGTTTAAAAAGGGGTTAGACGGTTTCCTAAAAGTCAAGTCCATAAACCACTACTAAATGGACTTGGGAAAAATCCACAATTCCGGGAATAACATGTATAGAATGTTTGTATGTTTGGGAAGCTTGCCAGGTGCCCTTGACCTGGATTGGCCGCTGTCATGGACAGGATGTTGGGCTCGATGGACCCTTGGTCTTTTCCCAGTGTGGCATTACTTATGTACTTATGTACAGTATCTAAAAAAAATTATTTTAATTATTTTGGGCTTTTTTTGACCATGCACTAATGTTGCCATCAGCATGCGACCATTTTTTATAATGTAGGCAATAAGGACTCTTTTTGTATCTGTGTGCTAACCAGTTAGCATATGGTAATGTAGATGTACTAACTGGTTAGTGCAGGAATGCCCACTCTCTGTCCCTAGCACTCCCCCTCAAAAAAAAAAAAATTCTTTAGCACATGCACATTCGAATACTACTGCATGACGCTGTAACCTGTCCCGTGGTGGTCCATTTATTGCTGCATTAGGCACACGTTAACGCCTAATGCAGCATAATAAAACAGCCCCAAGGTGAACTATTTCCATCTTGCCCTTAGATTGTAAGCTTTCTGGAGAAAAGGGGAATACCTACCATACCTGAGAATTTGCCTTGAGCTACCAATGAAAATAGTTGAGCAACTTATAAGTGCATTCACTCTGCAGCTACTCAGTACCTCTCCACTCTTACCTCTCCCTACACTCCTCCCTGGGAACTCTGTTCACTGGGTAAATCTCTCTTATCTGTACCCTTCTCCTCCACCGCTAACTCCAGACTCCATTCCTTTTACCTTGCTGCACCATATGCCTGGAATAGACTCCCTGAGCCGGTACATCAAGCTCCATCTCTGGCCATCTTCAAATCTAGGCTACAAGCCCACCTTTTTGATACTGCTTTTAACTCCTAACCTTTACTCACTTGTTCAGTACCCATATTTTATCATTCCCACCTTAGTAATTCCCGTATCTCTTATTTGTCCTGTTTGCCTGTCCTAATTAGGTTGTAAGCTCTGTCGAGCAGGGACTCTCTCTTCATGTTCAAGTGTACAGTACTGCGTACGTCTTGTAGCGCTATAGAAATGATAAGTAGTACAATAAATTTAAATAAACTATATTTTACTTCCTAACCATCTCCTTGGTATTTTCTTTAGGGCACTGAGCAGTTATTTGGCTTCTCCCCGTCCACCACTTCAGAAGCTTCTGTTGTTTCTCTAATGTATAGACTTACTTCCCCCTTTTCTTTATTCTTTACTCTGTCTCTTCTGAAGGGAATATGCATTAGAATGATCACATTCCTGTCCTTACTTTCATCGCACCTGATTACAACCACATCCAGATCTGCTTCTGCCATGGTGATCCCTTGGTCAGTGATGTTGTTGATGAGATTCTGAGCATCTGCTCTCTGAAACGATGCTCTGTTACCTAAACTCCTGTTTCCCTTGGATTGTTTCTTCTATTACTATCATCATCTATCCCTTCTTCACTTCTGACTGTGATCACTATAGTAGTTTTCTGATTTCTATTTCAGGGCTGAGAATCAGTTGTCAGTCAGAAGCCCTAACTACACAGTAATATTTTATGCAGCCGTAAATGAAGATGAGGATAATTTAAGCTGCTCGAAATTTTTCTCTGATGTTCAACAACTGCACACATGACAATATTTGTATGGATGAGCGATTTTGCAGAAATAGAGCTTTAAGAAATGTCCAAAGAAAACTGAAATCTTTAGAAATAAATGCACAAAGCTTAACATGTGTAGGGAGAAATTTGTTGAAGTGTTAGTGTTTACCATTCCTATTCCTTTTATCTTACCCATCATGGTTTACTAACTTAAATCTCTTTATCCTAAATCAACCCAGACATGCTTAGGGACCAGGGATGAATAACTTAGCACTGGCAGTTTCTTGAGAGCAGGTTGGTGGAGAGGGTGGGAGAAGGGCTTAGGCACGTCAGAAATTGAATGACGGAGGTAACAGGAGCTGCCTCAGAGAAATAAGGGAAGGGGTAAATGGAGAAGGAGTGGGGGGGATACAAGGGGTCAGATGGCACTGAGTAAAGGAGGACAGAAGAAGCAGATGGGCAACAAGTAGGAAAACCCCTCCCCACTGCATCCGACACAAGAAGGACCAAAAATAAAATATAAGCAAAAAGAGAAGAGTCACAGCTGAATTGGCTGGTGGCATCTCGTTGGCAAACAAGGAGAAAACATATAACATGAGGGATGAAGTGGCCAAGTGATAAAGTTTAAACAAAAGGAAGCACTTACTATGTCCATGAGAAACTTATAGTTTATGAAGTACGGTAAAGACAAACGTGAGGGACAGTAAGGTGCAACTACTCAGTGCCCCAACCATCCAGTGTAGAATAGCTGGATGAGGAGCAAAGGAAATACAATGAAAATAAAAATAAGAATAAATGAAATATTGTCTCCTTCCTGGTGAGTGCTGCCAATTACAGGTATACATAGTAGAAGACATAAGAACATAAGAATAGCCATACTGGTCAGACCTATGGTCCATCTAGCCCAGTATCCTGCTTCCAGCAGTGGCTAATACAGGTCACAAGTACCTGGCAGAAACCCAAAACAGTAGCAACATTCTGTGCAACTGATGCCAAGGCAAGCAATGGCTTCCTCCATGTCCGTCTCAATAGCAGACTATGGACTTTTTCCTCTGGGAACTTGTCCAAACCTTTTTTTTAAACCTGTATACGCTAACCACAGTTACCACATCCTCTGGCAATGAGTTCCAGAGCTTATTTGTTGAGTGAAAAAATATTTCCTGCTATTTGTTTTAAAAATATTTCCATGTGACTGTCCCCTAGTCTTTGTACTTTTTGAAAGGGTAAACAAATCAATTCACTTTTGCCTATTGCACACCACCTCAATCATATCAGCTGTCCTTTTCCAAGCTGAAGAGCCCTAACATCTTTAGCCTTTCTTCATGTGAGAGGAGTTCCATCCCCTTTATCATTTTGGTCCCTCTTCTTTGAATTTTTTTCTAATTCCGCTACATCTTTTTTGAGATATGGCAACCAGAATTCAATGCAATGCTCAAGGTGAGGTTGCACCATGGAGCGATACAGAGCCATTGTAGTATTCTTGGTCTTATTTTCCATACATTTCTTAATAATTCCTAACATTCAATTTGCTTTTTTTGGCTGCCACCACACGCTAGGCAGAAGATTTAAGTATATTCCCCCAGATACTTTATATGGTGCTTTGAGTTACGGATGCAAATTTGGCCGCATGTCCAATTTGTGCATGCAAGCTAATTGATTAACGAGCAAATCAGCAAAATAATTGGGCAATAACAAGCAATTATCAGCACTAATTGGCAACAATTAGAATTTACATGTGCATCTTTGTAGCCATACTCTATAATGAGGTATGAATGAATTCTAGTGCACGGATCCAGAAAGGGGGCATGGCCATGGTAGGGTAATGGGTGGATCGGGGCATTCCTAAAATGTATGTGCATCAGTGGGATCCATGCCTAATTTACATAAGGGGATTTACACCAGGTTTTCATTAGTGTAAATGATCGCATCTAAATATAGTCACAGTTCCTGGTGCTAAGCACTATTCTATAAACCATACCTAACTTTTTTTCAGCGCTGATTCTTTAGGTGCCATTTCTAAAATCTAGACTATTGTCTATAATGATACCTAGTTCTTTTTCTTGGGTGCTGATCCCAAGGTGGACCCTAGCATCAGGTAACTATGACTTGGATTATTCTTCCCAATGTGCATCACTTTGCATTTTATCCACATTAAATTTCATCTGCCATTTAAATGCTCAGTCTTCCAGTTTCTTAGTCTTCTTGCAATTTTTCACAGTCCACATGTGTTTTAAGAACTTTGAATAGTTTTGTTTCATCTGCAAATTTCCTTACTTGTCGTTCTGATTTCCAGATCATTTATAAATATGATAAATAGCACTGGTCCCAGTGCTGATCCCTGTGGCACTCCACTATTCACCCTTCTCCATTGAGAGAAATGGCCATATAACCCTACCCTCTGTTTTCTGTCCAATAACCAATTCCTAATCCACAACAGAATGTTGCCTCCTATCCCATGACTTTTTAATTTTCAAGTTTCAAGTTTATTAAGAAAATTTATTATCCTGCCCTCTAGTCAGTTCCTGGACCAAGAAGCAATCTTTCATCTAAGAATTTTACCTCCCTAGCACTCCCTGATGTAGCATTTATCCAGTTAATATTGGGGTAATTGAAATCATAAAGAAAAACTAACAAAAAGAAAAAAAAAACACAACTGAAATCATTATCTGGAGTCTGCCTTACGGTACATAAAAAATCAGAAATTGTTCATAAACACCAAACCTCAAGATATCGGGAGTCCAGTGTTTGACGAAGATTCCAAGGCCTTCATTAGATTATTCAGATAAGCTTGTTTTTTCCATTCACGTGTCTGGTGTTGATTTTTTGAAGTATAAGGACAGTGTTTTGAATCTGGAAATAGAAGGATTGGGGTCCAATAGGGGAAGAAGTTTCAGGTGGAAATTCCTACACAACTCTATAGAGACAAAGAGTTCCTTGAGTATTTAGTACAAAAATGGTCTGAGTTTGCACACATAACCAAGAATATGCTGGGGATACCCTTTTATTGTGGAATGCAGCAAAGCCTGAGGAAGACATCATTGCATATGTCAATAGATAGAAAAAGCAAATTTCCGTCCAGATAATACATTTGGGAATCCTTGTGAAGGAGGTTAAAGGGCAACTGCCAACAAGCACCAACACTGACCAATCGGCACTTCATTCTTTGATTCAGGAAAAAAACTATGAAGACTATCATTACTTTAAGTATAGACTATATAGATATGGAAATAAGTCTAGCAAACTGCTGGTTAATCTCACTAAGTCCTGGGGAGGACCTGTGGTCATTTTGATCTTGAAAAATTCCATAGGACAGGTAGTTACTCAACAATCAGAATTAGCTTGTTAACTAATTAAGTTATGCGTATTGTTACGGAATACACTTTGATTTCTTTGCAGAAATCTTGGCACGATATATAGAATCCCGGGGATAAGCTCTTGCAGATAAAGGCCTAAACTGTCCATCCAGTCTGCCCAATAGTCACACTCTTTATCAATTCATGATTAAACCAACAATGCATGTGGTATAAATACTTGTTCCTGGCCTTACTTTGCCATTTCTGAGACATAGACCATAGAAGTCCGCCCAGCCCTGTCCTTTTATGTTCCAACTACTGGAGTTGCCATCAAAGCCCACTCCAGCCAATCCCAATCTGTCTTGTCATATACGGACACAGACCGAAGAAGTCTGCCCAGCACTGTCTTCACCTTCCAACTACTGGAGTTGCCATCGAACCCTACTCCAGCACCAAGTGACTGTTACAAACCAAAAATAAAAAAGGAGAGGGGTAACCTGTACACAGCAGCGAGTACAGCCCTAGCTACCTTTCTGGCAGACTAAATGGGCCATGCTGGTTTTTATTTGTCATCACTTACTATTTCACTATGATGAAGTAATCAGAAACTCGGGTATGGCCTAAAATCCTTGTCCTGGAACTGACAAATGATTTCTACCAGGAACTAAAAACGCTACTGCTGCTTAGTAAAAGACCTCCTATGATATTTAGGTGCTCATGAAATAGAATAGATTGAGGGCAGATCCTTGCATAAGTCTTCATTATTGTCAATTAAGTGCTTGTTAACTCCAATAATTGATTGTGGGTGCCTAATTGACTAATTAGTTTATGTGTGGATCTGGGATCAGCATCCAAATTTGGATCATCTATACAGAATCCAATGGATAGTGAACACTTTTAGTGGCAAATCATATACATTTCAACTGACAGCCCATACCTATAGAAAAGTATCTTTGAAACTATTATATTCATAGCACACAGTGCTGTAACTAATATTATAAAAGAATAACTTCAAAGCTTGGGTATAACTGAGTTTCTTTCTCATTAATTCCAGCAATTTTTTTTCTGGCCACAGAAAACATAAAAGAGCTATCTCAGGTACTGGAAAAGCAACTTGTCAAATTTTAATACTTTGAAAAATATGCATTTCAGATCATTTGTTTTATTACGGATACTAGAAGAGTTATAGAGCTCTTTCATCTCTTCTAAAATGAAGCTCAGCTAATGCAGAGGGTGGTATGACTTTGGCAGATGCCTCATAGTTAGAGATCTGCTCATACCTCATATCTTGAGTAACCCTTTTATGCAGGATTTCTTAGTAAAGTAATCAAATGAAAGCATGATTTTCATCATGCATATATTCTGTGAGTCTGTAAATGCCAGATAAGCAAGATGAATATGTCATAGGCTTTATCAGTATGTGATGCACTTAATCATATTGTTGGTCACATACGATGACTTGACGACCTCTGAGATTTTGAAAGCTTATGTACTGCACTACCTCAGGCTAATTTTTATGGTCTTCTAATGAAATTACTATAACTTGCAAAGCATCCATGCAATTGAGGTAAATTCAAAAGTATAGGTGGGATTTGTCTTTATAAATAAGGAAATGTGCATGTAGGTTGTCTATGCTTAAACAGATTTTCAGGTGCCCGCCTGCAAGTTCATACATGCATATGAAAGAGGTGCTCCGGCAGGATGCTGCAGATGTATGCATGTATGTAAATAGCATGGCGAGAATTAGCTCTGTTTTGCAAAGAAAAATATATGAATGTACTGTATTTAGACCATATTGACCTGATATTCAAACTCAATTTATATATTTATTGTTTTGAAAATGGATTTTCTTCGGGAAGGCACTATTTTATAACAAGTAGGGTCTTGCTTCTCTTTATAAAATACTAGTACATATAGCACAGAGTGAACCTTGAATGCATGAATGTTTAAATCTTTTTTATTAAACAGACAACACTCGGTACTAAAGGATGATAATTTCTCTACTCCTTGGACCCTGCCTTGTGGGGTCCCTCTGGGCTCCCCGATTTCTCTTTTATTATACAGTATTTATATAAGCACTCTGGGGCAGATCGTATTGGGGCCTGGAGAGTGACTAATGTCTTATGCTGATGACATTTTTTTATTAATTCCGATTAGGCAGAGTGCTGACTCTATTTCATCTAAAAGTATAAAACAAATTGCAGACTGGTCTTGTCAAATGCAACTCAAATTGAATGCAGACAAAACCAAGCTTTTATGGTTTAGTTTGCGTCATTCAAATATTCCACAACCCAATGTTATGGAAGGAGGGAATACCTTAAAGGTAGAAAGGGAATCTAGAGTCTTAGGTATAATTCTTGACTCTTCTTTGTCAATGGCACCACAAGTTAACAATGTAATTAGGAAGGCCTATTTTAAACTTAAACAACTTGGGCTGGTTCATTCTTATTTTTTGCAAGATCAATTCAGAGTCATTGTCCAACTGTCTAGTTTAGCTTTACTGGACTATTGTAATTCTCAGAACCGGTGGTGGGAGTTGGGGCTGGTGGTTGGGAGGCGGGGATAGTGCTGGGCAGACTTATACGGTCTGTGCCCTGAAAAGGACAAGTATAAATCAAGGTAAGGTATACACAAGAAGTAGCACATGTGAGTTTTTCTTGTTGGGCAGACTGGATGGACCATGCAGGTCTTTTTCTGCCGTCATCTACTATGTTACTATGTTTGTAATTCTCTTTCCTTAGGGGTAGCAACAAAGTATATTTTACAATCTTCCGCTAATCCAGAATTCTGTGGCTAGACTGATTTTTCACAGGTCCAAGTTTGATCGTGTTCCTTCCCTTGTTGGCTGAGTTACATTGTCTGCCGGTTCAGGTGAGGATTTCTTTTAAATCATTATGTATGGTTTCTAAATCACTATATGGAACTTGTTCTGAAGACTTATCACAAACATTTGGGGGTCCTTTTTACTAAGGTGTGACGAAAAATGGGCTGCACTAGTGTAGGCACGTGTTTTGGGCGCACACAGATCCATTTTTCAGCGCACCTATAAAAAAGGCCTTTTTAAATTTTTGCCAAAAATGGATGTGTGGCAAAATAAAAATTGGCACGCGTCCATTTTGGGTCTGAGATCTTACCGTCAGCCATCGACTTAGTGGTAAGGTCTCACACGGTAACTGTGAGGTAATCGTCTATGCGCGTAGAATGACTATTACCACCCGGTTTCCATTGCACACAACAAAATAAACATTATTTTCCAGCTTGCATAGCAGACGCATATAAAAAATGAAATTACCGCCTGGGCCTCGCAGTAGCCAGGCAGGAACTCCAAACTGACGCATGCTGGGTGCATGTAGGTGCCTATGGAACTTTAGAAGGCTAAGTGCTTTGAAAATGAGCCCCTATGTAGCTTAGTAAAAGGGCCTCTCAAGCTTTTAAACACTTAGCCAATGTCTTGGATGTGCAATCATCTTGTTCTGACTTTTCCTTCTGTTAAGCATATTAGATTTAAAGCAGTTTTCTCGAATTATTTTTGCTTTTTAGCTGTTTGTCTTTGGAGCAGCCTTCCTGTTGAAATTCCTCTTTTGAGTAATTATTTTATTTTCTGCAAGGCTTTGAAGACTTAGTGGTTCTCCTGTTGTTGATGAGCTTTGGTTTTATTGAGCGTGTAACTTGTTTATTGTCATTCCTGATAATTGTAACAGTACTTTATTAGTTGTAACCTGTCTTGAATGTCAGTTGAGGGAGTTGGCGGGCCATAAATTCCTTATAACATAACGTAACAGCATGATCACTTACATCTGCTTGAAAGCTGGTTTAAATGAAGATGTGTATTTTATACATGTACACATAATCTGTGTGTGTATGTGCTAACTCCACCCATACTCCACCAAACTCTACCCTATGCACGCCTATTGGTAATGTATGCACTATTATGTCATGGTGTGTATTTTTAGACCAGTTGATAGGACTGCCTTCTGACCCCAACCCCACCATGCAAACACACACAACAAATCCTTCTAATCCCCCACCCCAGACAAGCACCGCTATGTCCTGACCCCCATGACAAGGATCCCCACCCCCTAATTCCACTCCTGGCTCTTTCTGAGGATCCCTGGTATCTAATATGAAGCAGAAGCAAGCCCCCTTTACTCTGCTATGTCAAAGTTCTGGGTTCAACTGGCACTCATGAGCCCTAGAAGTAGTGTCAAGGTACCATCACTAGAATTCAGACTGCCATGTCAGATGGGTTTGCCATGTGTGAGGGGGTGAGGTTCAAAAGGAGGTACTTCACCCCCCAACATCTACCTCCAGAAAGCCTGGTGTCAGGAACATCAGTTTTGAAAATCTGCTCCCACATCATGAACCTCCACCAAGCACTGAGTCAAGGGGTGTGGATATTTATACAATTAAGCTTTTGGTTTCTTCTCATTATTACTTTTTGAATATTTCTGAAATTGTTTTTTCACACTGAAAAGGTAAAGACTGTGGTATATAGATCAGTGAAACAAATTCCAACTTTAAATTTGAAAAATACTATCGACAGCAGAATGTACAAGGGTGTGAAGACAAGATAATATATTTTGCAGCTCTGCCCCTGTTTCATCCAACCTCTGCCCCCCCAGGAATGCCTGTGCATGTATCACATAAAAGTACGCATTGTGCATTATTAGCTTGTGCTTTTACGCATGTATAGACCACTGTAATTTGTAGGAATGCCTGTCTGCGCATGTAATGAAAAACTTATCCTGGATGACAGCCAACGATGTGAAGAGAAATGAAACAAAATAAAATAAAGGAGCTGAATTACAAAGCAAAATAATGGCAAATCGAACTGTATTCTTTGAAACATCTTCAGCATCTAAGTCAAAAGTTATTCATACGGTATACTCTGACCAGCTGGCCATGGTTTTATTTTTGTTCGTTTGTTTTTTTAATAAACAAAACTTACTGCAGTGGTTTTATAATACTGCTTGTTTGGCAGCTGATATTAGGGATCAACCATGCATAACAATAAGGATAAGAATGTACTGAGAAGCCAGTGATCACTGTCTGCACAATCTTTCAGTTGTTTGATATAATACAAGGCTGGGTTAAAGGATGGTAATAGAGATACAGTAGGTGCTGATAGAAAAGGTCCACCCACATTGGGTTGGACTAGGGAATGCACAGTTTTACCTTGTGCAGAGTTACATTTTGTTCATAATAGTTTGCATACATCAACATTTATCAAAATACAAGGTAAACTACTGAAGACCTCTAGGTCGAAATAAACAGTAGCAACCTCACTTAGAAACGTTTGTTCTTCCAATTCGCATTCTCCCAGTTGAAGACTGGGAGAACATGGTTTCTGTGACCTTTTCTTAATGGAATACTGCATCAGGTCTACCACTGCTTAGCTCCTAAGACAGAACAGGTTCAGGGTCTTCCAGAACAGCTAGAAATTACCAGTCAGTTCACAACACACAAAATGCCAGCCACTTTCCAGCAGGCTGTTTTCTAAAATCAATTTGCTGTGTTCTTATGGAGTATGGGTTAGTGTGCTCTTTTAAACTGCATTGAATATGATTTTCGCAGGGGCGTAGGCAGATGGCTAATTTTGGGTGGGCCTGAGCCCAAGGTGGGTGGGCATGGAATTTGCCCCACCCCGGCCCCTCCTCCGGTTTGCTCTTGCTCCTTTCTCCACCCTTCCCTGCCCACAAACCCCAAATATTACATACTTGAGCTGGCGGGGAGATCCCCAAACCCTGCCAGCTGAAGAGTTCCTCCAGCACACTTCCAAACGGCAGCCAGCAGCACTTGCCTCACACTGATGCTGCTGTCCAGGCTGTGCATGCTCAGTGCTTTTGCATGTGTGAAAACTGAGCATGTGCAGAAGGGCCGGTCTCAGCGCCAGCTCAATGCAAGTGCTGCTGGCTGACATTTGGAAGAGCGCTGTCTGCCCGAGGAGGGAAAACTTTCAGCTGGCAAGGTTTGAGGATCCCCACCAGCCACAGCAAAAGTGTCACAATTTTGGGTGGGCCTGAGTCCAAAGTGGGTGGGCCCTGGCCCACCCAGGCCCACCTGTGGCTACGCCACTGGATTTTGGGTGTCAGAAAATGAGGATTTACTATATGCCATGATACCAGTTGTGGAATACAATGGTTTTAGAACACCGAGTATCCTACTGTGATGCTGCTGTTGGATGAGATGGTATGGGAAGATGATTTTGTCTTAAATTATGAATTATTCGGTTACATAAATTCTGAAAAGAGCCTTTATGTCTCCTAACAGTTAAAGTTGTTTTAATGTTTATATAAAATACGGTGACCAGAAGAGATGGGACTTGGGAAATGACCTGGGTGATTTGAGAGATGGGATAGAGAAGCAATCATTTTCCACTGTTCAAAGCACAGGACATTTCTAAATTGTGTGACTCTTTTAGATTACTAATCAATTGCATTTTCAGCTTTAATCTAAAGCAGCTGTAGAAAATCACAATCAGAAAGAGGCTTTTCAGGTTGCCATGGAGAACATTTTTTCTTCAATTAAGAAAAATGCTTGGCTTTTAGTGAATGTTTCCCAGTAGTACGCTTTAATATTTTTTTCCTCTTTATATTTATTGATCAACTTGCATTTGAAAACAATGAACAACAAAGAACAGCAGAAGAAGCTGTTTGTTTGATAAATAACATACATAACATAGTAAATGACACCAGACAAAGACCAGCACGGTCCATCCAGTCTGCCCAGAAAAGCAGCTGTTAGGTTGTAGCTGCTGCTCTGTGTAATTGAGACACTTGTGGAGAAAACGTAGGCCAGATGCTGAAAGCTAAACGGGCTTGTAATGTTTCGTTTAGACTGGTTTTAGGCAATTTAGCGTGCACATTATTGTGCACCTAGAGCAAGGGCGGACTGACCATTCAGGCAACCAGGCAGTGCCCGAGGGCCCATAGGCTCTAGGGAGCTCAGAGGCTCTGCCCAGTTGCCTGCTGCCACAAACTAAATTCCCTCCCCCCCCCCTTCCCCCCCCCCCCCCCCCCCCGTGGCTCCGGTGGTCTAATGGCCGCTGCCGCTATTCTCCCCAGTGGCACCGCTGTGTTTTAAAAATGGCTGCTGAGTCTACCGTGGGAAGCCTCGGCAGCAATTTTGTAAACACCGTGCTGTGCCGGGCAAAGTAGTGGCAGCGGGTGAGCAGGAAAGAGGAGATTTCTTTCTTGCCCCTGAAGAACCCACAGCTACTAGACCACAAGGGCCCTTCAGGGTAGGAGTGGGGGGGGGGGGCAGCTGCAGCATGGCAGAGGGGCGGCAGCATGACGGGGGTGGGTCCAGAGTACTCTCAGTCAGGGGCGTATCTGGACTCCGGCGGTAGGGGGGGCCAGAGCCAGAGGGAGGGGGCACATTTTAGCCCCCCCCCCGCCGCCGCCGCCGCCGCCGAGCCCCCACCGCCGAGCCCCCACCGCCACCAATGACTCTCTCCACCCCCCTCCCGCCGCCAACCCTCCCCGCTGCCGTTCTTACTTTTGCTGGCGGGGGACCCCAACCCCCGCCAGCCGAGGTCTGCTTCCACCTGCCGCTGCCGTAAAAACTTCTTCTTCAGCCGGCGGGGGACCCCAAACCCCCGCCAGCCGCCCCGCGGTGTTTAAAATTCATCTTCGGCCTCCGTGGCCGTGCTGCTGTGATAGGCGCTGTTGAAATCCACTTCGGAGTCTGACGTCGTTGTACGTTGTACGTGCTGCGACGTCAGACTCCGAAGTGGATTTCAACAGCGCCTATCACAGCAGCACGGCCACGGAGGCCGAAGATGAATTTTAAACACCGCGGGGCGGCTGGCGGGGGTTTGGGGTCCCCCGCCGGCTGAAGAAGAAGTTTTTACGGCAGCGGCAGGTGGAAGCAGACCTCGGCTGGCGGGGGTTGGGGTCCCCCGCCAGCAAAAGTAAGAACGGCAGCGGGGGAGGGTTGATGGCGGTAGGGGGGTCCAGGGCAAAATCTGCGGGGGCCCAGGCCCCTGAGGCCCCACGCAGATACGCCCCTGCTCTCAGTGCTCAGGGGACCAGAGTACTCTCAGTCCGCCCCTGGCCTTGGGCCTTATTCTATAAAGATTATGCTCCTAAATTTATACTCCTAAATGTATGCTAAATCTATGAGTATAATAAGTCCTAAGTTAGGAGCATAAATGTAGGGGCACAGATTACACTCGTAATTTAGGAGCATACATTTAGGAGCATAACCTTTATTGAATAAGGCCCCTAATGCACAAAAGGTTTTGGTGCTGCTTTTACCATTCATGGATGCAGCGACTAAAGAATCTATGCAAACACGCTTGTTAGTGTCAAAATGTGATGTAAATGAGGCCATTCGCGATTCCCTCCAATGCTCAGAGAAATGGCGAACAAAATCCCCCCTGCTCTAACCATTAAAACCTACCTGGTTGCCCGAATGGTTAGTCCACCCCTGGTAGTGTGGCCAAAAGGGAGGCAAGCCCTCTTCCAACAGGTCAATGGTTGGAATATGTGGGAGTGCTCAAAACAGGATCTTCAGACATCCTGGCAGCCATTTTGACCTGGGGTTGGTCATGCATAGAAGTGAATGGGGACTCTCCTGTGCCCACTACCCACCAACATCAACATAGGCCCAGAAGGGGACTGCCACCAGTGGGTGGGTTCGTGAGGGGGCCTACCACTGGGGAGTGGGTCTTTTTAGACAGGAGAAGGCGAAGTTGGGAGGGAGTAGGGACTGTGCACATAGTCTTGATTCCAGCTGGAAACACACAAGCATTTTTGGCCAAAACCAAAATAAGGCCGATCATGGATTTCAGGCCAATTTCGGCACTGAAAGCAAAATTTGGTTGCCTCTAAAATGCACCATGAAACACACACAACTGAGTGTATTCTATAAGTTCCACACTTCATTTGACGACAAGTCCATGATACACCCATGCTCTGCCCGTATGTACGCCTCTCTGATAGTTGCACATAAATCAATTTAGGTGCACTATTTATAGAAAACGGCTATCACTTGCACAAGTAACTGCCAATTACTGGCACCAATCACGAGTGTAAGTACTACTGTACTATAAACTGGCCACACTATTGGAGTCTAACTTTAGGCACCAGCTTACAGAATTGCCTTAATCACCTTTTGTGCAGTTCTTGAGGTCATACTGCAAAATAACTATATATAGCAATTTTGGTGTTGTTGCCTGCTCAGAAAGACCCCTCCCTACCTGTGAGTTCCCCTTTATTCTCTCCTTCCCCCCTCCGCCCCTGCCTATCCTTAACCCTTTCCTTACCACTACTCCCTTTGCTGGCCTACAGCCTAGTTGTGTCCGGCCTCCCTAATTGGATTGGCCTCTTTCTTTTTCAGCACCATTTCAGTTCGCAGCTAAAGGGGTTAATATTAAGTGAAATATTGACCAATTAAGGATACACAGATAAGTTATCCATATATCTTTATATGTATATTCAGCTAAGATATCAGTATAAGTCAGACCATTGATTATGTGGACATAACTTTATACAAATAAGTTTTTGATATAAGGTTATGCTGCTATTTCTATATTCAGACTTATATGGATATGTTTTCTGGATAACGGCTGAATATCCCTGCTATCTGGAAAGGTTCTGGCCCCACCATTACATAAAAACATAAGAATAGCCATACTGGGTCAGACCAATGGTCCATCTAGATTAATATGCTGTTTCCAACAGTGGCCAATCCAGGTCACAAGTACCTGACAGAAACACAAACAGTAGCAACATTCCATGGTGTCAATCCCAGTGCAAGCACTGGCTTCCTCCATGTCCATCTCAGTAGCAGGCTATGGACTTTTCCTCCAGGAACTTGTACAAACCTTTAAACCCAGATACCCTAAGCACTGTTATCACATCCTTCGACATTGAGTTCCAGAGCTTAACTATTAAATGACTTGAGTGAAAAAATATTTCCTCCTATTTGTTTTTAAAGTATTTCAATGTAACTTCATCAAGTGTCCCCTAGTCTTTGTACTTTTTGAAAGAGTAAAAAAACCGATTCACTTCTACTTGTTCTACACTTGTCTTTCTAATTTCCAGATCATTTATAAATATGTTGAATAGCACCAGTCCCAGGACAGATCACTGAGAGGCATATTTTCAAAGCACTTTGGGAGGCTAAGTTCCATAGGTTTCTATGGAACTTTGGGAGGCTAAGTGCTTTGAAAATGAGCCTCTGAGTCACTCCACTATTCACCCTCCTCCATCCTACCCTCTGTTTTCTGTCCAATAACCAATTCCTAAACCACAACAGAACATTGCCTCCTACCTCATGACTCTTGGCATGCCTTTAATTCCACTCTACTGTATCTGCTGAGAGCAAAAGACTTTTCTGTATAACTTTGGAAGATAGATGTGTGGAAGTTTCTAGTTCTTTTATATTGTAGAATGCATCCTAGTCACTTTTATCATTTTGGATGCACCACATTGTTTGTAATACTGCTTGACTTCTCATTTAATACTTTGCACATTAAACTATTTCAGCACACATTAGGTCCCATTCACAAAAGTGTTGTAACATTTTGCAGTCATATATCACCAATGAAAGGGAAGAGAGTACCAAATCCAGTCATATTTATGTCTAGAGTTATATTTATATGGATGGTAACATTTTGCAGTTACATTAGTGTGTGGTAACCGCAAAATCTTTACGCAAACTGTTGACGCATTCCCAGCATTTATCCACACAGCTAGTGCAGAGAAAAGTTCTTTACTATATATTAACCCCCTCATTCTATAACAGATCACCTAAAGTTAAGTGGTAATTGTGCACTTTAGTTATAGAATACTAGTCCTTATGCGCATGAATGTTACAGTTTATTTATTTATTTATTAGGATTTATTTACCGCCTTTTTGAAGGAATTCACTCAAGGTGGTGTACAGTAAGAATAGATCAAACATGAGCAATAGGCAATTACAGCAGTAAAAATATTCAAAAACAATACAAAATATGGCATGGTATACTACTTACAATGTCAACACAATACGTAATAGAAAATTATAATTGATAGTGAAGGGTAAAGCAAAGATGTAACATATAGATAGGTAAAAAAAAGTAGGAAGCATTAGAAAGTAAGGTGATTGATTTAAAGAAAGTTGCACATGAGGTCAGAGAGATGGTTAAATATTATCTCAGCTAGGGTAGGAGTGGATAAACATGTCTTACTGCAGTATATGCAGCCCGAGTCACTCCTTGTGTATGTGAATGAGACTAACAAGTTAGTTACTACTTCCATTAAAGGCCTGGTTGAAGATCCAAGCTTTCACCTGCTTCCTGAAGTAGAGATAGTCTTGTGTTAAGTGCAGTCTTTCAGGCAGTGCATTCCACAGTGTGAGGGCTACTCCGGAGAAGGCTCGCTTGCGGGTATCACATCATGTAATGTCTTTTGGAGAGGATGTGGTTAATGAAAGTCCTTGGGAGGACCTTAGTTTCCTTGGCAGAGTGTGGAGGATCATCCTATTTTTCAGGTACTCAAGGTCATTTCCTTTCAGGGCCTTGAAGATCAGACACATAGTTTTAAATTTAGCCCTGTATTGTACTGGTAGCCAATGAAGTTTTTCAAAAATGGTGTGATGTGGTCACTTCACTTGCAACCTTCTAAATCTTGCTGCTGCATTCTGAATCAACTGGAGCTGGTGCAGGCCCTTTGTACAGTGCATTGCAGTAATCTAGTCTTGATGTTATCATGGCATGTACACCTGGGATAAGATTTACCTTCTCAATGTAAGGAGAGAGGAAGTGTAGCTGTCTCAAACAGTAGAAGCAGGTCTTGAAGGTTGCTTGAATTTGGGGAATCAGATTAAGTGTTGAATCTAACTGTATTCCAAGGTTCCTGACTTGTGATTTGAGGGGGAGTTCGTACTTCCCAAAGGGGATTTTGATGTCAGGTATGTATCCACTTGTGTTAGGAACCCAGCGAAGCTTGGTTTTACTTGGGTTCAGGCAAAGTTTGTTGTGTTTAACCCATTCTTGAATTGATGTTAGACAGGTAATCAGTTTATTCAAGGCTGTAGGTAAGTCAGGTTCAATGGGTATGAGTAGCTTCCCATAAGTACATAAGTACATAAGTAGTGCCATACTGGGAAAGACCAAAGGTCCATCTAGCCCAGCATCCTGTCACCGACAGTGGCCAATCCAGGTCAAGGGCACCTGGCACGCTCCCCAAACGTAAAAACATTCCATGGGTATGAGTAGCTTCCCATCATCCGCATAGATGTAGAACTGAGTGTCCATTGACTGAATCAGCTCAGCTAGTGGCTTGAGGTAGATATTGAACAGAATAGGTGACAGTATCAATCCTCGTGGTACCCTGCAGGTCAATGTCCATGGTGGTGATGAGTTGCTGCCAAACATTATGGATTGTTGCCTGTCTGATAGATAGGATCTGAACCAAGCAGTTGTATTATATCTATTACTTAATTTTTCCTTCCCCTTTTCTCTTTTGACTTTTTTTCCTTTTATATATGATATGCCTTGCTTACGTGAAGATTTCTATATTTTAATGTAGTGAAAAATGCAAGTCAGAGTTTAAAATATATATATATATATATATATATATATATATATATATATATATATATATATATATATATATATATATATATCTCCTGGGCTCTTAATTTTAAATTGTAACTTAATACTGATAAAACAAAATTTATGATAGTAACTAGCCCCAGTGGCGTAGCTAGGGTAGTTGACACCCGGGGCCAGTCATTTTTTAACACCACCCCCCCCCCCCCCCCCCAAATCCAGTACTAGGCATACCGAGAATACAAAACACTCAGGACCTATAGAGCAATTCTACCATACCATAAGCAGTAATTTGTACGGTCACACAAGGAAAAGGAAAGCATCTTAAACACTACAGTGAGCACTAGAACATCAATTCACCTATTGTAAAACGAAGACAGATAGATTAGTACAGATCGTCGATCCTGCACAGTCAATGCCAACCGACAGCCATGTCTTTTTCACAAATACAGATACACCCTAATCCACTATAGAATAAGTAATCATAAACTTTCTATTTAGACAAAAATTAAACTGAACCCCCGATGCCAGACTCTGCATACAATGCAACACCACAGAAACAGAAAATGTACTCTAGTACTGTGCAAAATATAAAGACAGCACATGTAAATTTGAAAAAACTAACAAATACCAATTACCACTTTACAAATTAACAAATAGAAATAGAACAAATAATATAATTTTATTGGACTAATACATTTAGCTTTCAGAGGCCAAAACCTCCTTCCTCAGGTCAATTCAGTATAGTACTGTTACAGTGTCCTATCCTGACCTGAGGAAGGGGGTTTTGTTCTCCGAAAGTAAAATGTATTAAAATTAGTCCAATAAAAAGATTACCTTATTTACATGTTCTATTATAAACATTTATTAACACAGCTACAATACTACTTTATCCTAAAGCAAAAAAATAAAAATATATATTTACAGTTCATTGTCTCTGATTTCTGCTTTCCTCATCTTTTCACTGTCTTCCTTCTATCCAGCATCTGTCTTCGCTCTCTCTCTCTCTCTCTGCCATCCAGTGTCTGCCCTCTCTCTCTCTGCCCCTTCCATCCACTGTCTGCCCTCTCTCCCTTCCATCCACTTCTGCCCCTTCCATGCACCATCTGCCCCAGTCTGCCATCTCTCTCTCCCCCTTCCATCAACATCTGCCCTCTATCTCTGCCCCTTCCACCCACCATCTGCCCTTTCTCTCTGCCCCTTCAATCCGTCTGCCCTCCCTCTACCATCCATCCAGGGTCTGCCCTCCCTCACGCTCCCCCCTTCTATCCCCTCTCTCTCTGCCCCCTCTTTTCAGCCCCCAGTTCCAGCCCCCTTATTCCACCTGCCCCTAGTTCCAGCCCCAGCCCACATATCCCACCTGCCCCCTTTTCAGCCCCACTATCCCACCAGTCCCCAGCCCTTATCTCCCATCAGTCCTGAGCTTCAGCCCCCAGCCACTTCTCCCTGTCCTCTTTTCAGCCCCTAGTTTCAACCCCAGCCCTTTTCTCTCACCAGTCCCGAGCTTCAGCCCCAGCCAGTTCTCCCTGTCCCCTTTAAAGCCCCTAGTCCCCACAGTTTCAGCCCCCTTCATCCACCACATGCCTTGCACCCCCCTTTTCAGCCCCAGACCCATTCTCCCACCTGCCCCAGGCATGGACCCATTTTCCCTCCTGCCCCCTTGTCAGACCCCAGTTCCAGCTTCAGACCCCTTCTCCCATCTGAGCACTCCACTCCCCCCTCTGTGAGCACCCATCTGAGCTCCTCCACCCTCCCTAATCCCCTTTAAGCACCCCTCTGAGCTCCCCCACCCCTCCCCAATCCCCTTCTCCCCTCTCTGAGCTCCCCACCCTCCCTAATCCCCTTTAAGCACCCCTCTGAGCTCCCCCACCCCTCCCCAATCCCCTTCTCCCCTCTCTGAGCTCCCCACCCTCCCTAATCCCCTTTAAGCACCCCTCTGAGCTCCCCCACCCCTCCCCAATCCCCTTCTCCCCTCTCTGCGCTCCCCACCCTCCCTAATCCCCTTTAAGCACCCCTCTGAGCTCCCCCACCCCTCCCCAATCCCCTTCTCCCCTCCTTGATGCTCTCCCACCCTCCCTAATCCCCTTTAAGCACCCCTCTGAGCTCCCCCACCCCTCCCCAATCCCCTTCTCCCCTCCTTGATGCTCTCCCACCCTCCCTAATCCCCTTTAAGCACCCCTCTGAGCTCCCCCACCCCTCCCCAATCCCCTTCTCCCCTCTCTGAGCTCCCCACCCTCCCTAATCCCCTTTAAGCACCCCTCTGAGCTCCCCCACCCCTCCCCAATCCCCTTCTCCCCTCTGAGCCCCCCCCCCCCGACCCGACAGTTGAGATCCATTCTCCTGCTGTTCCTACCCTGTCCTGCCTTTAAAAAATTTTTTTTCAAAGCACCAGAAAATGGCAAGCAGCGCGCCTCGCGTCTGCCCTGATAAGATCTAGTCGACGTCGTCGTGCTTCCCACACTGAGTCCCGCCCGCCCTCGCGGTAATAGGAAGTTGCCTCAGAGGAGGGCGGGACTCAATGTGGGATGGGCGATGACGTCAGCGAGATCTTCTTTACTAGCAGGGCAGACGCGAGGCGCGCTGCCTGCCACTCTCCGGCGCTTCAAAAAAAATTTTAAAGGCGGAGCAGCGGAAGCGGAGCACCCCCCCCACCCGATGACACCTGGGGCGGACCGCCCCGCCCTTGCTACACCACTGACTAGCCCTTATCACCCAATAACCATCTCAGATTTTAAGACTGATAATGTTACTTATTCTTTGGATTCAACAATGAAAATCTTGGGGATCTTCCAAATTTCCAAAGTAGTCTCAAAATGTTTTTAATTTATTATGGAAACTTAAAAGATTAAGACTATTCTTTTTCAATATCAGTCTTTTGCACTTTAGTTCAGTTAGTCTTATCTAAATTTGACTATTGCAATTCAATCTATGCAGGTATTAAGCAGAGTCTCCTCAGAAAACTACAAACTGCACAAAACACAGCTGCCTGCCTTATATATAGATTGCCATTTTACTTTAAAGCATCTCCTCTTCTTAAGAATCTATATTGGTTATCTATCAGTGAAAGAATGTAATTTAAGCTCTGTGTTCTTGTTCATCAGATTCTTTATGGTATCTTACCATCTTATACGATAGATCTCATTAAGTTATCGCCATGAAATGCCACCTCATCATCTAGAGAATATCTTGTTACATTTCCCAAGTTGTAAAAACTTAACCTAAAAACTGTCCATAATGCTAATTTTTCTTACCAAAGTACCAAACTCTGGAACTCATTACCCAAGTATATCAGACACTCAGTCGATTATATGCAGTTTAGATGTTTACTTAAAGCCTACTTCTTTAGCTCTGTGTTCAGCTAATATGAAAAGAATTTTTTTAATAGTTGTATTCTTATATCAATATTAATTGTCTTGTAATGCTTCTTTTTAATTTGTTATGTAAGCCACATTGAACCTGAGCTTTCTTGGGAAAATGCGAGATAGAAATGTCATAATAAATAAATATATGTGGAGGAGTGGCCTAATGATTAGTGCAGCCGGCTTTGATCCTGGCACCCTGGGTTCAGTTCTCACTGCAGCTCCTTGAGACCTTGGGCAGCCACAACCCTCCATTGCCCCAGGTACAAAAACTTAGAGTGTGAGCCCTCTAGGGACAGAGAAAGTACCTGCATATAATGTGTACAGCGCTGCGTATGTCTTGTAGCGCTATAGAAATGATTAGTTAGTAGTAAAAAAAACTTGATGGTGTGCCTTGACTGTTCCATTGATACCTGTTTCTGTTAGTCGTGCTAGTATGATAACATGATCCAGTGTCAAAAGCTGCTGAGAAGTCAAGCAGTACTAACATCGAGCCGAATCCCTTGTCTCGGTTTCTGTGAAGACCATCTAGTAGGGATACGTGGACCATTTCTGTACCATAACCAGGTCTGAATCCAGATTGACGTGGATCTAGACAGTTTCTTTTCTTTTCTAGCCAGTCATTAAGTTGAACACAGACTGTTCTATGAGTTTCCCTAGAAATGAGGATGTTGGATACTGGCCTGTAACTTTCAAGTTTGTCCTGGTCAGGGTTGTTTTTCTTCAGCAGAGGGTGGACCACTGCCCTTTTTAATGCTATTGGTAGCTGCCCATTAGAAAGAGAGGTGTTCACAATTATTGTGGCGCCTTCTATAAGGCCCATACTTGCCTGATGCATTATCTTTGATGGGCAGGGATCGAGGGAGCAGGTAGTTGGTCGAAGATCTATTAGGATTTTGTCAAGGCTCTCCTCTGCCATTGGGTTAAAAGTGCCCCATCTGTCTCTGTCAGGGGGGGGGGAGAGTTTGTGCACCCCTGGTTGACTGATTGGGGACTGGGTGGGATTGCCTGTAAATCCTGGCGGAGACTTTTAATTTTGTTGGCAAAGTATGCAGCTGTGATATACTGAGAAATCAAGTTCTATATGTATGGACCAGGAACGTCAAGATTAAGTACTGCAAAAGGCTATGAATAAGTGAAAGACAAAATCGATTGCAAGAAATAACTTGCTCTTTGCAGTGTGAAACACAAAATTTCAGGGATAAGGAGTCACTGGTTTTTCTCCCACAGGGAGTTTTTTCCAACTGACGAGAGAATACCTGAGCCTGAAAATATTTATATAGTAAGCATTGGACCAGTGATAAAATTACCTCCAGTGTGCAGCTTGAGCGCACTTATGAAAATATAGTACAAACTGTGTTCTGAATAGAACTGCCAAGCTGGGAAGTTCTGAGGTCCATTTAATAAAATTTGTATATAATTGGATTCACATGCAAGGGGCAGGATATTTTTAACACCACATGGTAAATACAATAAGAATCTTAAGTAGTATACCATGCCATACTTTGAATTGTTGTTTGAATACTTTTACTGCTCTAATTACCTCCTGCTCATGTTTGATCTATTCTTACTGTACACCACCTTGAGTGAATTCCTTCAAAAAGGCGGTAAATAAATCCTAATAAATAAATACAAACAGAAAACCACAGCAATGGTGCCTTTTTGTAATAACATAAACCTCAGATGTCTACTTGGCACTTTACTCCTGCAGGACAAAACACTCAGAACAATCATAAAAAGTCTAGAGCTACTAATATTAATGGCTGAATCACTGAAAGAAATATCCTTTGCTCTTCAGGTTCTACCTTTATAACAGCCACTTAATCTGAAGCAAACACTGGTACAAAAAAAAATACAAACTTCAAAGAACCAATGGTACAAAACTCATAGGACCCTATAGTTACTGATTTGGAGACGGCATTCAACATAAGGCAATAAATTCATGTTCCTCTATGTATACCCTGCAGGGTCGTGCCTAGGGTCTCTGGTGCCCCCCTGCAGACTATCAGTAGGCGCCCCCCCCCCCCCCCCCGTGTGGCACAAAGGAAATAGGAGCTGAAAGATGGAGTGCATTTTTGTGGGATTGCTGAACAAATAGAGGGTTTACAACCACTTAGCTTTTCGTGCTTTCATGTTCACGAAATTAGTAATTAAATCTTTGATATCTAACTGGGCACATATATCATTCTCAATAGCAATCATGGCAAGGCTTACAAGCCTTTCTTGCGAAATACTTGATCGAAAATACATTTTTATGATTTTTAACTGTGAAAATGATCGCTCACCACTTGCCACACTGACAGGAATTGTCAGCAATATTCTTAGAAACAAGTTGCTATACATTGCAAAATAAGATACTGTAGCAGATGTAAATTCTCAAAGTGGACATATTCCAAACACTAAAATAAAAATAAAATGTTTTTTTCTACCTTTGTTGTCTGGTGACTTTCTTTTTCTTATCATGCTGGCCCAGTATCTGATTCTGCTGCTATCTGTCCTCTTAACTCCATTTCCAGGGCTTCCTTTCCATTTATTTCTTTACTTTCCTCCTTTCTTCTTCATTTCTTGCTCTATATCCAAAAGTAAAAGCTGGGTCCTCTGCAGACTTGACTGTCCAGTGGATCCAGCTTCTGCCTATTTTCTCCATCCATGTGCAGTTTTTCTCCTCTCTTCCTTTTCCCTCATCTCATCTCCTTCCTCCCCTCCATCCATGCCCAGCATTTCTTCTCTCTCCCTTCCCCTCCATTCATGTGCATCTCCTTCCTCTGTCTTCCCTTCCCTCCCCTCCATCCATATCCAGCAATTCTCCTCTCTCCCCTCCCCTCCATTTCCAGCAATTTCTCCTCTCTCCCTAGGCCCTGCCCTCCCATCCATGTCCATCCTTGTCCCTCTCTGCCCTTCTCTCCTCCATCCATATCTTGCAATTCTCCTCTTCTCCTCCCCTCCATTTCCAGCAATTTCGCCTCTCCCTGGGCCCTGCCCTCCCACCCATGTCCATCCTTGTCCCTCTCTGCCCTTCCCTCCTCCATCCATATCCAGCAATTCTTCTCTGTCCCCTCCCCTCCATTTCCAGCAATTTCTCCTCTCCCTGGGCCTTGCCTTCCCATCCATGTCCATCCATGTCCCTCTCTGCCCTCCATTTACAGCAATTTCTCTTCTCTCCCTGGGCCCTGCCCTCCCATCCATGTCCATCCTTGTCCCTCTCTGCCCTTCCCTCCTCCATCCATTTCCAGCAATTTCTCCTCTCTCCCTGGGGCCTGCCATCCATGTCCATCTTTCATTTAAATTTACCTCCAGCCTTCCCTTCACGCTCGTTTGTTCCCTCAGTGTCCTGCCTTCTTCTGACGTCATTTCCTTGCGAGGGCGGGACACTGAGGGAACGAATGAGCGCGAAGGGAAGGCTGAAGACGTTGGCAGCGCTTTCACTGATGCTGCTCAGCTGCTGCAACGTCGGAGGTAAATTTAGATAACAGATTTAAAGCCCCCAGGGCGGTGCGGAGCTGGGGTAAGCGCGAGGGTAAGCACCACAGCGGCGCCCTCCAGAGGTCGGCGCCCCCCTGCGGTGTTTATCCCGCTAACTGTGTTGGCACGGCCCTGATACCCTGGAGGAAAGGAGAAACGGGGGTGATATGATACAGACGTTCAAATATTTGAAAGGTATTAATCCGCAAACGAACCTTTTCCGGAGACGGGAAGGCGGCAGAACTAGAGGACGTGAAATGAGGTTGAAGGGGGGCAGATTTTGCAGCCCTAAACATTTAGAGCTGCCAACAATTTCAGAAAGTTGGACATACCAAATATCAATGTTTACAGCCCTCCCTCCTAGACATTTTTGTAAGGCATATCTAAGCATCATGCTTGCCATTTTAGAAACTCTGGCAGAAGCTACATGGGAAGGTTTGTATGGGCTCCAAGCAGCAGTTCTTGTCCCCACAAGATAAACCTCACCTCAAAAGAGATGGACATGTGTGTGTGGTGGTGGGGAGTGCTGAGACACTGCAAACATCTTTTTGTTGTGGCAGGGCAAAGGCTCAGCGCCTACACCACACAAAAGGCATGGGTCAAGATCTGCCATTGTGATGGAGGACTGTTCCAGTGCCTCAGATGGTACAAGAGGCTGTAGGCAGAATTATGAACATGCTGAGAACCAGACAGGATCACAGAAGGGAACTGCTGTACCCCAGAGGGGGTGGGAAGGGAAAGGGGAAAAGTGAAGGGAAGAAGGTATTTGGCATGGTATTGAAAGTTGGGGGAGGAAGCAGGTGTGGAGATGGGGGGAGGGTTCAGACAGAAATGGCAATTAGGCTCACAAACTCTCTCTTAGCTTCCTGCAGTCTGCACCAATGCAGTCACAGTGATATGCTGTGGTGGCACTTACTTGTGATTTAAAGGTGGTCTAAGTCACAACTTAAGTCTGGCAATGAATGTACATTAGCATGCTATCCAGAATTACGGATAGATGTTGCTGACACAGTGCCATCCTTGACACTCCCCCATACTGCACCTGACATGTCTCCACTGGCCCTATACATTTATGTGACTTTTAAATATTTTGTTCTGCCCTTTTGTTAAACACCAACTTATAGTGGCATACTAACATAGTAAATGATGACAGATAAAGACCTGAATGGTCCATCCAGTCTGCCCAGCAGTCACACTCATTATCAACTCATGATTAAACCAACTGTCACGACCCGGGGTGAGCCCTTGGGCCGCAGCCAAGTTGATGCTACCTAGCCAACCCGAGGGCTGACTAGGACTGACTGATGGCGAACAAGACACTTGGACAAGGCTGAAGACAAGGCAGCAGAAGGAAGACAAGACTGGAGCTTGGAGTCAGAGCTGGAGCTGGATTACAGGGCTGGAGCTGGAAGACAGGGCTGGAACTTGAGCTGGAAGACAGGGCTGGAGCTGGAAGACAGGGCTGAAGCAAGGCTGGAACAAGACACAGGCAAGAACAGGAGACAAACTAGAACAAGGCTACAATACACACTAGACAACCCTAGGAAACCTGTTGAAAGGGCACTGGCTGGGAGACAGAGGTCCTTAAATACTACCAAAAAGAAAGTCATCACATCAGCCAACGCCCTCATGCAGAGCTATAAAGGAAGTGCTGGGTTTCCATGAAATAAACAGATCCTTCTTGGCACGTAATGCTGCTGGAGATCACAGAGAACAGTTAAGGGGTGAGACAGCACCCCTCACTAAAGCCCCCTCCGTGGACCTGTGGGTTCAGGTTTGAGGAAATAAAGATGTTGACAATGTCTTATAAGAGCAGGAGCATGAACGCTGATAATAAGTTTTCACGTATTATCCTCTTTATTGCTTTAATCATTTAAAATCTTTACCAGGTGTGAGGGAGTAGATGGTATAGGGAATAGCACTCCCACACTGTTGATATAGTTCAGCCACCTTACAGTAGGTGGCGCTAGTCTGCCAAGGCTGAGGCTAAGCTTGAGTCAGAGGGGGCGGGGATCAGGCCAGGAGGGCATTAAATTCTCTGAGCCAGAACGGTTCAAAGAGGCCACTAACAGTGGTTTCCACCAGGGAGGCCCTGGGAGTAGAGAAGCCACCCTGGAGTGTGGTTCTCCACAGTACAGTGTGTAGAAGCTACCTGACCTGATACAAGGTAGGTTATTCTTTAAGCTTCATAAGGACCCTGTTCTTGAGGTCTGGTGGGAGGCAGACCCGTGTGGTAAAACCTAGCAAGCAGATGTGTATATGTTTATGTACTGTGGGGTTAAAGCCAGTAGTTTACAAGCTTGTGTAAAGGTTGCCTCTGAACCTAAGAGAGACTTTACTCTTTATTTTGCTGAAGAAACAGGACTCAGTAATCCTATATAATAAAACTCACCCTCAACGTTCTGAGGACACTGACATCAGTGTCACTTCCTTCGGGCACTTCCTTCGGGTTCGAAAGGTTCGTGGTGGTGAAGCCACCAAAATCACTGTCTCGGGGCCCCGCCCTCGCGTCAAACGTGATGACATTGAGGGCGGAGCAATGGCGTCACAGAGCGAGGGCGGAGCAATGGCGTCAGTGGCTTCACGACTCAAGAGATGAAGGTGACATGCGTTGACGAGGTGGGGAGCAATGGCGGTCAGTGGCTTCACAACGCCGAAGGGGTGGGTAGGGAGGGGGGGTTCGGGAGGAAAATCTTGCTAGCGCCCGTTTCATTTGCTCCAGAAACAGGTATGTTTTACTAGTTGTTTAATAAAGGAGCTTGTTTCACTTCCCCCTTTGCCTAGCTGTATATTTATGAAGGCCTCTTGCCCAAACTTGTTTCACACAATCACATATGGTGGCAACTTGGGGATTTTTTTTGTTTGTGTCTCTCTGCAGAAGAGACAGCCCATGTATCTCCAGGGCTGGAGGCCGCAGTACAGTTTGGGGTGGGGGGGGAAGAGGTTTTACAAAAGGCTAAGGAGAATAGCTCCACCTTAGAGAGACAGGAAAATAAAAGAGTTATTAAGTACTGGATAAGCAGGTTTTATTTTTCTCTGTGGGGGGGGGTTTGAAAAGTGTGCAGTGCTGTAGTGCAGCAAGTAAACTCTAGCTTGGAGTACACAGGAAGATTTGCCAGGAAGGGTCAGAGAAGTACATCAGAGTGTCATTGAGGCTGTTGTACACGCCACACCTAGCCAGGAGTGTTGGCAAGGCAGAAGAAAAGACAAAAAGTGTTTTAAACCTGTGAAAGCAAGTATCCTGGAAGTTGTTCCCTTTTGAAAGCACAGTGTGTGGAACTGAACAGTACCTTGAGTGAGAGAAAGTGTATTGTGGATGCAGATTGAGCTACAAACAGCAGCATGCTGAACACTGGAAACTTGATTGAGCTGCAGTCTGCACCCGATAGTAATGAGCAGATGCTAGTCAGAAGCAGAGAAAGTTTCTGTACAAAAGTGAAAGTAAGATTGCTGCTGTTGCTGGAGCAGCCAGTTACAGCCAGAACTGGAGCTAGGTGTTCTGACATAAGGCCAGCTCCTAAATACACAGCAAACCAGAGGGAATAAGAGACTCCAAGCTGTAGACTGAAGCTAGAAGTTGCTGCATTGTAAGCTGCAACTGGAGCAGTTGGGAATCCTGGAGTGGAGTAGCTGTTCCAAGCCAGCATTCCAGCACATACTGGTGGGGGACTAGGGTTACCATATGGCTCCAGAAAAAGGAGGACACATTGATCCGGTTCAGGTTTTGCTTCCATTGAAAGCAATGGAAGTAAAACCTAGACTGGCTCAATCTGTCCTCCTTTTTCTGGAGCCATATGGTAACCCTATGGGGGACCAGTGAGAGTACCTTGAGGACTGAAGATGTAAAACTCCAGGACGGGCATTTGGGACAAGGAGTGACAGAAAACCTGGTTAGACCTGCAGCAATGCCCTGTAAATTCAGAGGATTACCGACCCTGGAGGCGGAGCATTGCTGAAGAACAGAGAAAGGCAGAAAACAAAGTCTCCAAGAGGGAGCAAGTTAAGTGACCTGACCTGCCACAAGTCAAACGGTTTCAGGAAGTTAAGTGTCCTGACAAAGGGAGGGAGCCAGAAGACAGACAAGTGGCTGGGCAGCAAGAGAAAGTGATGCTTGGGCAACGGAGTGAGTTTCAACCCAAGCCCAGAAGCCCCAAGAAGGAAAAGGGGACCTGTCATGGACAGCAGGTAGAGGCACTCTCATGTGCAGTCCAAGAGGCGGAAGGAAGTCAACCACCGGAATCTAGAGGTGACTGAAGACCTGGATTGGTTGTCTGCCATAGTGTCTCCACCAGGGGAGGAGACAGAACCCCTTGAAGATCACCTCAGCATCTAGCCAGTGAGTTGGATGAGGCCAACCGCTAAATGAAAATGCTGGCAGATGAATTGCAGCAAGCCGCTGAGTATGCTAGTCAACTACGGGAGGAAAAAGAAGTCCCTCCAACAGCAACTGGTAGAAGTTAAGGACCAGTTGCAAAGTCAAAGAGAAAAGTGGGAGGAAGACCATTCCAAGAGAGAAAGTGGAGCAGACGGGAGCTGTCGCACAGCAAACAGGAAAGTATGTGGAGGAATTAGTGTATCCACACTGCTGTGGAAGCAGAACAGAAAGGGTTATGTGAAACCGTTGAACAGCAGGTGGAAGAGATAAAGCAACTGAGTGCCAAGTTCCAAGGAAGGGATCCTGCAGAAACAGGAATACAAGCAAGGCTGGAAGAGCTGCAGGCCTTGGAAATCTCTTTAAGCTACAGAGAGGAACAGTTGAAGAAGGAGAGAGAATGGTCACAGAGCCAGAATTCATGGCTGAGAGCCCAGTTGAAGGCTAAGAGTCAGGAAGTCCTGTCTGTAAACTGTAACAGAGAACAGGAGGTAAGAGTTGAACTATCTGAAGCAGAAGGCAGAAGAGGTTACCCAGCTGCAAGAGCAGGTAACCTGTATGAAATCCTCCACTGCAGAAACAGGCAGCAGGACTGCTTCCTCAAGTGGAGAAGGCAAAGAAACTCACCTGGGTTGCAGAGAAGCAACAGAAGAATGCTATGGCTGAAGTTAGCCATCCCATGAGCGGTCCTGGCTGCTGGAACTTCATGTAGAAGAGCTGCACCAGGGCCGCCAAGAGGGGGGGCAAGGAGGGCAAGATTCCTCCGGGCCCGACCTCCAAGGGGGGTCTGGTGCCAGGGTCTCTCTCTCTCTCTCATGCTCTTGACGGGACCCCGATGATTGCATTCAACAGGAGCAGGAGAGAGAAAACTCCAGCACCGGCCCCCCTTAGAGGCTGGGCAGGAGCAGACACAGGGCTTCGGGGCCTCTGGTTTGACTGGTGGGGGTCCCCCGGCCCTGACAGCAGAAGAAGCCTTCCTCCAACTCTGTTCTTCACTCGGGTGCATTGCCTGCCCTGCGGCTGCTTTTCCCCTCACATCGCACACGCTCGGCTTTGATGAAATTGAGCATGCATGACGTGAGGGGAAAAGCAGCCGCAGGGGCAGGGCAGGCAATGTGTTGGAGTGAAGAACAGTGCTGGAAGAAGATTTCTGATGGCGGGGCTGGTCTTGTCAGTCTCAAGTGGGTAGCATTAAGCACCTTATATTTGACTGTGTGTGCATTCGTAAATACTGGCTAGAAATCTGGTCACAACTGGTAGACATTTTTCACCTTCCTGGCTCAATCACCTATAAATTTGTGATACTCAGAGATCAGTGCTACAAGAGTTTGCTGACTCACAGTGAAGGGACTCTTGTTAGCACCATGGTATCTTTAGCATTGAAGGTAATCTTCTCACATTGGAAGTCCTTACACCAAGCCACCTACCAGGAATGGTGGAACTTATTGCTTCAAATTTACAAATACGAATCACACCTTGCAAAGAAATCTCCTCGTTTTGCTTTATATAGGGAGAAATGGCTACCACTTGTATCTTATTTTAACACTGTACAGTGATAAGCACTAAACTTGGTGTATCTCATGGCCTACGCATGCTCCATGCTTTGATTTGTATCCTCCAGCCCCCCCCCCCCCTCTTTTTTTTCTCTCTTCTTCCTCTCTCTTTTCTTAATTTAATCTTAACCTAGGTTTGGATAGCTACTTCTTAAACGTGAGCTCCGGTATTGCCATATTTTGTAGAATGTTGCTTGATGCTATGTTGTGAGCTCTTGTTTATCTCTGTGTTGAAAATCAATAAAAGAAATCAAACTAAAAAAAAAAAAAAAAAGAAAGTTAAGCTACTGGAAGCCAAGGACAAAAAGCTGATACAGCAGCAACTAGTGGTCTTGGAGTTGAGAGACCAAATTAGTCCTCAGCAGTGGGGTGGTAGGGGATGGATCGCCCTGGGTGCAGATCAAAGGAGGGTGTTCCGCTCCCGCTGCTCCATTGGTCCCTGCCTTCCCGGGTTCTCCTAGAACTTTTAAACCTTCTATGGCCCGCATGCACCTTCCTGCAACATCCACTCCTCTCCTCTCACTCCGTCCTTCGCCTTCCTGCAGCAGCCTGTGCCTTCCTGCAAGCTTCACCCCTGACGGGCCACTGCATCTTCTCTCTCTGAAAGTAAAGGATGCAGAGACTCTCTGTCCTTCGCCTTCCTGTAGCCTGTGCCTTCTCTGCAACCTCCACACTCCCACTCCCGCTGGGCCGCTGCGCTACGTCTCCTCTCTGTCACCAGCATCCTGCGCCCTTCTGATGCCCTTTCTTGAATCTACCAAGTACTGTATGTAACAGAAGAAATGACATGTGGTGCAATATTAAACAGAATAGTCACCAAATATCGGCACCCAGGTTTCTAAAAACTGTAATCAGTTTGCTTTGGTTCTTAGGTTTTCGTAAAGCATTGTGTATGGTCATTTTATACAACTTTTCCAAACCTGGTTGCTCTCAATTTTAAAAGTGGTGATTTAGAAGGAAAACCTGCAGTTAGCAGAAAATGTGTATTACCACTGGCTGTGTCTGCTTTTAAGAAGAGTACAGTACACAGAAGGTATAACTTCCTTTTGGCAGAAGGCCAATGATGCTCAATCACTGTCATTCAGTGAACTCCATTACCAGCAAACCAAATCTCAAGGAGCAACACTCAGATAGCACCTTTTTTAACATTAATAATTCTATTTCAGTTTGATATTCTAATGTCTTAATACATCTATAGTGGTGAAGAGCTACAGAACTGCCCTCAGCCTATTAAGCAAAACCTCATGAAAGTTTCAGTGATTCCCACCAGAGAGGCTACCATGAGAATTCTATAAATTTCTAGGTCATAAATCTTTTCATAAAATTGTACTTTTTTTTTATCTGCACTGCATTACTTTCAGCTCTTCCATTGTTTCATTTAAATTTTTGTCAAAAAAAAATGTGAACCTTCTCAGGCCCTGGCCTGCTCCATTGTAATGGCTGATATTCATTACCCACCCTAGCAAAAAAGAAGGATATCCAAACCACAGTAACACACACTCAATAGAAGCTGACTCATTCTGTTGCTTCAGCATGCAAAACTCTGCTCCTGCACGTCCAGGGTTTAAAAAAAAAGTGCTCTGATTGAGAAGCTGACCACTGCAGGGATTAAGGCATAATACCCTCATAATTCCTGAGTGGTTACTGTCTCCTCTTCCTCTCCCCTGATAGTGAAACTGCTCTCTGTGGGGCAGAGCCTCGGGTATTATAGGCATTCTGACCAAAACAGAAAAGCAAGTGTGAGGACGGAGTAGCCTAGTGGTTAGTGCAGTGGCTTTTAAATCAAGGGACCATGGTCCAAATCCTACTTTAACCCAATTTTTTTAAATTATGAGCCCTATAGAAACAGAAATATACCTACTATGCCTAAATATGTAAGCCAACTGCAAGCCTGCCCTGTAGACTATTAAAGTGGTATACATTCAGGCACAGTAGGTATTTTTCTGTTGCTGGAGGACACACAGTTACAAAATAAGAGTTAAAAGTGGAATTTGAACTAAGATCCCTTGGTTTAAGGTTCACTACACTAACCACTATTTGTTGCATTTGTATCCCACATTTTCCCACCAATTTGCAGGCTCAATGTGGCTTACATTATACCGTAATGGCGATGGCCATTTCTGGAAAGGAATTACAAGTAGTATTGCATTAAAAGGAAGACCCATACATAGTGGTGTTACATTGAAGTTCCTGAATTATATAGTGAGTAATAACAATGGGTTAATTAGCTGTGTCAAGTTCGTATCTGGTATTAGAGATGAGGTAGTAGAGCAAGGATTGCGTGCTTTCGTTCGTAGCATTGGGAACAGTTAATTGTGAGCGTTCTGATTTGTTTAGTTCATGTAGAGTTTTAAGTGTCTAGTGTTTGGGATGTATCCTTAAACAGGTTGGTTTTCAGTAGTTTACAGAAATTTGTCATCTGTTTTACCTGGTTATCTGTGTAGCTGTTTTTCTCAAAATGATACCAGACCAACATCTCTATGCCTGTTTGTTTTTTTTATTTTTATTTTTGTTACATTTGTACCCCGCGCTTTCCCACTCATGGCAGGCTCAATGCGGCTTACATATTGTATATAGGTACTTATTTGTACCTGGGGCAATGAAGGGTTAAGTGACTTGCCCAGAGTCACAAGGAGCTGCCTGTGCCTGAAGTGGGAATCATAAGTTGGACGTTTCATTTTGGAAAATGGCTATTCATCTTGGACATTTTCAGCACAAAAACATCCATCTCACAGTCATTTTTGAACAGAAAATCTGGATGTTTTTCCAAGTGGATAATTTTTGAGAATACAGATCACTATCTGTTTCTTGAGGCCTTCACAAAGGAGGATGTTCTCCTTGGCATGATGCATTTACCATGGCAAATTTGAGAGATCGAGCTCATACTCCACATACCTTGGTTGAGGCATGAAGTTCATTACTGCCATGATGCCATGATATGTGCACAACTGGCCCACTTGGAGGCATTGTGCCCCACCCCCAAGGATCCTTGCAGAAAATAAGAGGCCCTTTTACTAAACCACATAAGCGTCTACGCGCACCAAAATGGAGTTACCGCACGGCTCTTGCGGTAATTTCATTTTTGGCGCACTTCCGATACACAAGTCAAAAAAAATTTTTTATTTTCGGACGCGCGTAGGTCATTACTGCCCTGCTACCGCATGAGATTTTACCGCTAGGTCAATGGCTGTCGGTAAGGTCTCAGAGCCAAAATGAATGTGCAGCAATTTTCATTTTGCTGCACATCCATTTTCGGCAAAATATTTTTTAAAAGGCATTTTTTGCAGGTACAATGAAAAATGATTCTCTGCGCGCCCAAAACATGTGTCTACACTATTGCAGGCCATTTTTCAACGCACCTTAGTAAAAGGACCCCTAAGTGCCATGATTGAATTCTTTGCTTTTGCATCTCATAAAGAGGATTGGCCCTTGAAACAAAAATGGAAAAAGCTGTATTGCAGTCTGCATGATGCTCACTCAGTGTGTATGTCAGACCTTGTTGATAAACCATCCATTTGGCAGGTGGCATCAACTGATAAATGTCTCCAATGCACAGCCCCTGATAATAAGATACACTACATGTCAGCACTTAACAGGTTCACTCAACTGGGAGGCAGCTTTCCTGTTATCTTCTAAAAGATATAGCAATCACATTAAAGTCTACATCTCCACAGACCATACCATAAGACCTGATAATTTTACATGCTGAAAACAGTAAAGAAGTACCAATGAATAATCGCCATTCGAGAGAAGATGTGTGTGTGTTAGCTTAGTAAGAAAGAAAAAACCTGAAGAAAATCTTTATAGAATTATTCCATTTTCCCAGGCATAGGTACAAAGCTGATGCAAACAGCACTGTGTTATAATAAAGAATGCATTAAAATAGCTACTGTGCATGAATGGAACTGAGAAAGACATGATGAGCTAAATCCAAATCCCCCTTTATCCTCTAGGAAAATTAGACTAGGAACCTGGAAAGGTTGTTCAACAAGGGTGACTTTCAATTAGAACAGCAATAAAATATATCTATAGTTTTGCTCAAAATCTCAATTGTAAAACATTTCCTAGAGTAGTACAATTTGTTAAAAAAGCAGAAAAGCCTAGTTGATGATTTAATTAAAGATGACGTCAATGTCAGTTTCTGTACCAATATAAGACTATTAAAACGCAATGACTCATGGCTCACTGTGCACAGGTACATACAGAGAGTAATTTCAAAAAGGACTTAAATGTGCATAAGTTTTACCGTTCTGAGACAGATCAAAGGTCCATCAAGCCCAGTATCCTGGTTTCAACAGTGGCAAATCCAGGACATAAATACCTGGCAATCCCAAAAGAGCAAACAGATGCCATGTTGTTTACATCGGGAATAGCCGTCTTTTCTCCAAGCTGAAGAACCCTAGCCACTTTAGCCTTTCCTCATAGGGAAGTCGCCCCATCCCCTTTATCATTTTCATCACCCTTCTCTGTACCTTTTCTAATTCTACTATATCTTTTTTGAGATGCAGTGACCAGAATTTAACACATTATTCGAGGTGCGGTCGCACCATGGAGCGATACAAAGGCATTATAATGTCCTCATTTTTGTTTTCCATTCCTTTCCTAATAATACCTAACATTTTATTTGCTTTCTTAGCTGCAGCAGCACACTGAGCAGAAGGTTTCAATGTATCATCAACGATGCTGAGATCCCTTTCTTGGTCGGTGACTCCTAACGTGGAACCTTGCATTACGTAGCTATAGTTCGGATTCCTCTTTCCCACATGCATCACTTTGCACTTGCTCACATTAAATGTAATCTGCCATTTAGATGCCCAGTCTCCCAATCTTGAAAGATCCTCTTGTAATTTTTCACAATCCTCTTGCAATTTAACAACTTTGAATAACTTTTTGTGTCATCAGCAAATTTAATTACCTCACTATTTACTCCCATCTCTAGATCATTTATAAATATGTTAAAAAGCAGCGGTCCCAGCTCAGACCCTTGGGGAATCCCACTATCTACCATTCTCCATTGAGAATACTGACCATTTAACCCTACTTTCTGTTTTCTATCTTTTAACCAGCTTTTAATCCACAATAGGACACTACCTCCTATCCCATGACTCCCCAATTTCCTCTGGAGTCTTTCATGAGGTACTTTGTCAAATGCCTTTTGAAAATCCAGATACACAATTTCGACAGGCTTACGTTTATCCACATATTTGGTTACCCCTTCATAGAAATGACAACAAACAGGTTATAAGGACTTTTCTTTGGCTACATTCTGATACTGTTAGATGTATTTTTAGCACCACAAGGTGATGAAGATCATGTAACCTATGCTAAAGTAAATTCATTTAGTAGTATTTCTAATTAATATAAGATAGAAGTACAATTTTAAGCAAAATACAAGCTTTGATGTGCAGTTACCAGCAATGACCTCCAGATGGTAGTGTGGGGTAATTTTCTGAAAAAGGCTATGGAGATATTTTTTTTATACATTTATATTAATTTGAATAAAGTTAATGTGCAGGCAAATTGTAGAAGGAATGCAGAAACCGGAACTGGTACATTCAGGTCAGTATCTCCAGATTCTATATATGGTGTCCAAAGTTAGGCACAGAATTTTGCACACAGTTTCAATGTCCATGTGTAACTTAATAGGTTAAATGGCTCTTAATTGGCGCTAAGGATCAATCAATTGACCTTAACCAGCAATAATTGTAGACAATTTGTAGTTATGCACTGAAATGCCTTATTCAATAACCACCACGCCAAATCTCCATCTCACTCCAAAGTACAGGTGTCCATTGGAGGGGCTTAGGTGGATCAGAAGCATGCATGGGTAAGTACAGGGTTATAGAATACTATCATTACTGCGCCTCACGGCCGTGACTTTTGCATAAATGCTCACGCCTAAAGTTAGGCACAAGAATGCAGACTTAAAGCAGTATTTTATAGAGGCAGGTCTGGTGCTGAACTGCCATTATAGAATTTGCTCTTATCATGCATCATCCCATGATTAACTTTGAGCAACCTTTACTCAGATCCCCCCCCCCCCCCCCCCTATGTGTACAGTTTGGAGATGGGAAGCCAGAAAACTTTTGTTTCATGTCATTTCCAGTGTTGAGGGAATTTTGGTTTTCATCTGGTTCTCCCCTCCCCCATGTCATCATGGGAGATGACACAAAATGAAGATGTTCTGGCCCCCTTTCCACAGCCCCCTGTTCCCCCAGCAATCTAAGCCTCCCCTTCTGATCCCTTCCTCATGGCCACCCGTTCTGACCACTTCCAACTCCACGCAGGCTCCCCAGGCCTACCCCAATCCCTAGTGGTTCCAGTAAGGGATCACTGGAACAGGAGCAATACCCATTCGCTCATAATCTTTCACTCTAGTCTCGCAATATGCCAGAAGGGGGGGTCTTGAATCACAGGGAGGAGGCTTTAAATTGTGTTGGGTGGGCTGTCATTGCCAATCCCATCATTGTCAAATGAAACTCTACCCATTTTTATTTGACAAGAGGAAATAACTGTTCCATCCCTAGTACAGTTCCAGTAGTATTTTAGAACAGGATCTGCTGATATTATGCCTGTTCTAAAATATAAGTAGTTATGCACATTTAGGTGCCAGCATGATACACATGTTTGGGAAAGATTCATTTTAGGAAAATAAACATGAGTGCTTATATGTGTATTTCTGTTGGCACATACACTGTGTATGCCAGCAACCCACATATGTATCTGCCATCATGCACACACAGAGATGTCAGTTGTCCTTCAGGGGGCCTTTCACTACTCCCCTCCCTTTTCCAATCTGATTCCTCTCTAATTTCATATACCCCTGATCCAGTTCCCCACACACATACACACCCCCCCCCCCCCCCCGATGGCCCCATCACTTAAAGCCTTTATATGATCTGCCCCTGATGCCTCCAATAAGTTCCTCCTCTGAAGCAAAGCTCCACCTACATGTTTAGGTCCTCCCTTTTTCAGTAGTAGCTCAAGGTGAGTTACATTCAGGTATACTAGGTATTTCCCTGTCTCCAGAGGGCTTACAATCTAACTTTGTACTTGATGCAATGAAGAGCTAAGTGACTTGCCCTAGATCACAACAAGCTATAGTGAGATTTGAACTGGGCTTCTCTGGATGTTAACCCTGGTTCTTTAACCACTAGGCTACTCCTCCACTCCAACTAAACCCTTCACCCACCTCTGGGACTTCCCTGAATGCCCTAACCACCCCTGGGATTTACCCAGAGTTGATCCCTATGGCATTGAGTAGGAGCAGCTCCCCCTCCATCCCTACCCTGGCCAGCTCCAGATTCCACAATGGTGGTGATGATCCCTAGGGGTAGTCATGCGGTACCGCCTTCCATATAAGGTCAATGATTCCCAGCAGTAGCACCGCAAGATTGCCACCAGGGAGAATCAACAACATTGAGAGGCGGACTGCTCTCACTACATGCCACTAGACCACAAGGGATCACCTCCAAGTAAGTTGTAGGAATATATACTACAAAGTCAAACACAGTAGATCAGGAGGGGCATAATTGAATGCGAACGCCCATCTCCATGGGCGTCTATGTCTGCGAGCGGTTACGTGAAGGGGCGGGACAGACTGTATTTTCGAAAAAAATGGGCACCCATCTTTTTTTTCGATAATACGGTTTGTGCCTGGCAAATGCATCGGATTTGTGCGGATTTGAGCTGGGCGGTTTCGTTTTTCAGCAATAATGGAAACCGAAGGTGCCCAGCTCAAAAATGAACAAATCCAAGGCATTGGGTCGTGGGAGGGGCCAGGATTCGTAGTGCACTGGTCCCCCTCACATGCCAGGACACCAACCGGACACCCTAGGGGGCACTTGTAACAATTAAGAAAAAAAATTAAATACCTCCCAAGTCCATAGCTCCCATCCCTTGGGTGCTGAGCCCCTCAAATCCACCCCAAAACCCACTGCCCACAACTCTACACCATTACCATAGCACTTATGGCTGAAGGGGGACACCTACATGTGGGTACAGTGGGTTTTAGGGGCGGTTTGGAGGGCTCCCATTTACCACCACAAGTGTAACAGGTAGGGGGGGATGGGCCTGGGTCCACCTGGGTGAAGTCCACTGCACCCACTAACAACTGCTCCAGGGACCTGCATACTGCTGTGATGGAGCTGGGTATGGCATTTGAGGCTGGCAAACAGGCTGGAAAAAAAAGTTGTTAAAGTTGTTTTTTTTTATACTGGGAGGGGGTTAGTGACCACTGGGGGAGTCAGGGGTGATCAGCTTCGATTCCCTTTGGTGGTCATGTGGTTATTTAGGGCACTTTTTTGGGACTTGTTCGTGAAAAAAAGGGTACAATTAAAATGAACCAAATTCGCGCTAAAAACACCTTTCTTTTTTCCATTATCGGCCGAAGGCGCCCATCTCTCCTCGGCCGATAAACACGTCCGAGTCCCGCCTTCACCACGCCTCTGACACGCCCCCGTCAACTTTGCCCGTTTCCGCGACAGATTGCAGTTGAAGATGCCCAAAATTGGCTTTCGATTATACCGACTTGGGCGCCTTTGCGAGATGGGCGCTTATCTCCCGATTTGGGTCGAAATCTGGGCGCCCATCACTTTCAAAAATAAGACTGCAGGTGTCCTTAAATAAAAATACAAATCAGACAAAAGATTGCAAATTAATACTGTCAAGTACTGAGCATGATGTAAATAGGAACAACAAACATAGTTTGAAATGTCTATATGCAAATGCCAGAAGCCTAAGAAATAAGATGGGAGAGTTAGAATATATTGCACTAAATGAAAAATTAGATATAATAGGCATCTCTGAGACCTGGTGGAAGGAGGATAACCAGTGGGACACTGTCATACCAGGGTATATATTATATCGTAGTGATAGAGTGGATCGAATAGGTGGAGGGGTAGCATTGTATATTAATGACAGCCTTGAATCAAATAAATTGAAAATTCTACAGGAAACAAAACACATCTTGGAATCCCTATGGATTGAAATTCCATGTGTAAAGGGGAAAAGGATAGTAATAGGAGTGTACTACTGTCCACCTGGCCAGGATGAAAGGCGGATGTAGAAATGTTATCGTAAATTAGGGAGACTAACAAACTGGGCAACACGGTAATAATGGGTGATTTCAATTATCCCAATATTGACTGGGTAAATGTAACATAAGGGCATGCTAGGGAGGTAAAATTCCTTGACAAAATCAAGGACTGCTTTATGGAGCAGCTGGTACAGGAGCCAACAAGAGAAGGAAAAATTCTAGACCTAGTCTTTAGTGGAGCACATGATCTGGTGTGGGAGGTAATAGTGATGGGGCCGCTTGATAACAGTGATCATAATATGATCAGATTTGAGATTAGCTTTGGAGTAAGTATAAACAGGAAATCCAATACGTTAGCGTTTAATTTTCAAAAAGGAAACTATGATAAAATGAGAAGAATGGTGAAAAACAAATTAGAGGAGCAGTTGCGAGGGTCAAAAATTTACATCATGTGTGGATGCTGTTTAAAAATACCATCCTGGAAGCCCAGGCCAAATATATTCCATGTATTAAAAAAGGAGAGAGGAAGACCAAACGACAGCCAGCATGGTTAAAAAGTGAAGTGAAGGAAGCTATTAGAGCTAAAAGAAAATCCTTCAGAAAATGGAAGAAGGAACCGACTGAAAATATTAAGAAGCAGCATAAGGAATGTCAAGTCAAATGCAAAGCGCTGATAAGGAAGGCAAAGAGGGACATGAAAAAAAGATTGCGTTGGAGGCAAAAACACGTGGAGGGGCATAATCAAACGGAGCAACCCTTATTATCAAAACAAGATGGGCGTCCATCTTTCATTTTGATAATACGGACGGGGACGCCCAAATCATGAAATTTAGGTCGACCTTAGAGATGGTCATCCTTAGGTCATTTTTGAGATGGTCGTTCACGGTTTTCGGCGATAATGGAAACCGAGGACGCCCATCTCAAAAACGACCAAATCCAAGCCATTTGGTCATGGGAGGAGCCAGCATTCGTAGTGTACTGGTCCCCCTCACATGCCAGGACACCAACCGGACACCCTAGGGGGCACTGTAGTGGCCTTCAGAAAAAGGTCCCAGGTGCATAGTTCCCTTACCTTGGGTGCTGAGCCCCCCAAACCCCACAATTGTACACCACTACCATAGCCCTTAGGGATGAAGGGGGGCACCTACATGTGGGTACAGTAGGTTTCTGGTGGGTTTTGGAGGGCTCACATTTACCACCACAAGTGTAACAGGTAGGGGGGGATGGGCCTGGGTTCGCCTGCCTGAAGCACACTGCACCCACTACAACTGCTCCAGGTATCTGCATACTGCTGCGATGGACATGAGTATGGCATTTGAGGCTGGCATAGAGGCTGGCAAAAAAGTATTTTTAAAGATTTTTTTGAGGGTGGGAGGGGGTTAGTGACCACTGGGGGAGTAAGGGGAGGTCATCCCCGATTCCCTCCGGTGGTCATCTGGTCAGTTCAGGCACCCTTTTTGATGCTTGGTCATGAAAAAAAATGGACCAAGTAAAGTCGCCCAAGTGTTCGTCAGGGATGCCCTTCTTTTTGCCATTATCAGCCGAGGACGCCCATCTCCTAAGCACGCCCCAGTCCCGCCTTCGCTACATTGCCGACACGCCCCGTGAACTTTGGTCATCCCAGTGACGGAAAGCAGTTGAGGGCGCCCAAAATTGGCTTTCGATTATGCCAATTTGGGCAACCTTGCGAGAAGGACACCCATTTTCCGTTTTGTGTTGGAAGATGGGCGCCCTTCTCTTTCGAAAATGCCCCTGATAGTAAAATTAGGTATATTAAAAACAAGAAGCAAGCAAAGGAATCGGTTGGCCCACTAGATGACCGAGGAGTAAAAGGGGCAATCAGGGAAGACAAAGTCATAGCAGAGAGATTAAATTAATTCTTTGCTTCTGTCTTCACTGAGGAAGATTTCGGAGAGATACCAGTGCCAGAAACGGTATTCAAACCTAGAGGATGCAGTGGGGCAATTTGACAAATTAAAGAGTAGGAAATCTTGCCTCACCAATCTATTACATTTCTTTGAAGGGGTAAACAAACGAGACAGGCGAGCCAGTTGATATTTTGTATCTGGATTTTCAAAAGGCGCTTGACAAAGTACCTCAAGAAAGACTCCAGAAGAAATTGGAGAGTCATGGGATAGGAGGTAGTGTCCTATTGTGGATTAAAAACTGGTTAAAAGATAGAAAACAGAGAGTAGGGTTAAATGGTCAGTACTCTCAATAGAGAAGGGTAAATAGTGGGGTTCCCCAGGGGTCTGTGCTGGGACCACTGCTTTTTAACATATTTATAAATGATCTAGAGATGGGAGTAACTAGTGAGGTAATTAAATTTGCTGACAACACAAAGTTATTCAAAGTTGATAAATCACAAGAGAATTGTGAAAACTTACAAGAAGACCTTACGAGACTGGGAGACCACGCGTCTAAATGGCAGATGACATTTAATGTGAGCAAGTGCAAAGTGATGCATGTGGGAAAGAGGAACCCAAACTATAGCTACGTAATGCAAGGTTCCACGTTAGGAGTCACAGACCAAGAAAGGGATCTCAGCTTCATTGTTGATGATATGTTGAAATCCTCTGCCCAGTGTGCTGCGGCGGCTAAGAAAGCAAATAGAACATTAGGTATTATTAAGAAAAGGAATGGAAAACAAAAGTGAGGCCATTATAATGCCTTTGTATTGGTCATTGGTGCGACCACACCTCGAATACTGTGTTCAATTTTGATCACCGCATCTCAAAAAAAAATATAGTAGAATTAGAAAAGGTACAGAGAAGGGCAATGAAAATGATAAACAGGATGGGACGACTTCCCTATGAGGAAAGACTGAAGCATTTAGGGCACTTCAGCTTGGAGAAAAGATGGCTGAAGGGAGATATGATAGAGGTCTATAAAATAATGAGTGGAGTTGAACGGGTAGACGTGAATCATTTGTTTACTCTTTCCAAAAATACTAGGACTAGGGGACATGCGATTGAAACTACAAAGTAGTAAATTTAATATGAATCGGAGAAAATGTTTCTTCACTCAATGTGTAATTAAACTCTGGAATTCGTTGCCAGAGAATGTAGTAAAGGCGGTTTGCTTAGTGGAGTTTAAAAAAGGTCTGGACTGCTTCCTAAAGGAAAAGTCCATAGACCACCAATAAATTGACTTGGGGAAAATCCACTGCTATTTCTGGGATAAGCAGCATAAAATGTATTGAACTTTTTTGGGATCTTGCCAGGTATTTGTGACCTGGATTGGCCATTTTTGGAAACGGGATGCTGGGCTTGATGGACCCTTGGTCTGTCCCAGTATGGCAATACTTATGTACCTTTGTACTAATTGGGTGAAGCTTCTCTGCGATATTAAACTCACAAATAAGCATCTTTAAACATCCTTATACATCTCCTTTATATAAGAGAACATCAGAAAATTTTCTTTAAAAAGGTGATAAGATCTTATAAGTTGTGTCTATTACAAGTCCAGACCGTTAGATGCCCACATATCGTACTCATAACCAGTGAATGAAAAAAAGCTGATAGCTATATAATATCAATGGTGCTTCGGCAAAGACAAATGCCTGCTTCCAAGGGTTATCAATATGTAAAAGCGATCGTCATATTATCTGAGAAAATAACATTCTTGTAAGAAAGAAGCATTCAACTTTAAAAGATACCACAACTGAAAGTGTTTACATACTTAAATTTGGCCACAGCTGCCATTTCACTTCCTGGAATAATAAGTTCTCAGTGTGTGCTGAGAGTAATGGTGCTTGGCATTTGAAAATGCTAACATTCAACGTGATAATGTCATCTGTTGAAAGCTTTATGTGTACTTACAAAAGGATTCAAAAAGGGAATCTCAGTGTATGTTGAGAACACTAGCCTTTAGCGTTTTGAGAGTATCACAAACTCATATGTACCTCAACCTAATTGTCATACACCATACATTTTATCTGCACGATCAAAAAGCAATTTTTGACGAACTTCAAAAATGTTGGTATTAAAGGAATCAATTCTAGTGAACTATAGTGAAAACTCCCTGGGCCTACAGAATGCAGAAACCAGAACTGACACATTCCAGATTCTATAGCTTCTTTTCATGTGGGAAGGTTTTTGTCGATGATGAAGTAAGGTCTTTTTGACTGCCTTATCTCTTTAAAAACTGTGTGTTTTGAGCTACTTTGAGGCTTTTCCTTCCCTTTCTTTTTGTTGAAATTTGTTTTCCTATATTGTTATACTAAAAGTTTCATCTTCTGTGGATTACTGTTACTTTTTGCGATATTAAAAGAATGACATAAAGAGAACCTAAAGCGATCCATCAGATCTGCATTACCATTCCTTTGGGCTTGATGCATTCTAAATTAAAAACCTAGCATTAATATCTCCCACCTCATGCATGAGGAGCTACAACCTCTATTGCACAAAAATGCAACTCATTAAAGCTGTGTGTGCGGATGTTATAATGCCGTTGTATCGCTCCATGGTGCGACCGCACCTGGAGTATTGTGTTCAGTACTGGTCTCCGTATCTCAAAAAAGATATAGTAGAATTGGAAAAGGTACAGCGAAGGGCGACGAAAATGATAGTGGGGATGGGACGACTTTCCTATGAAGAGAGGCTGAGAAGGCTAGGGCTTTTCAGCTTGGAGAAGAGACGGCTGAGGGGAGATATGATAGAAGTGTATAAAATAATGAGTGGAATGGATCGGGTGGATGTGAAGCGACTGTTCACGCTATCCAAAAATACTAGGACTAGAGGGCATGAGTTGAAGCTACAGTGTGGTAAATTTAAAACGAATCCGAGAAAATTTTTCTTCACCCAACGTGTAATTAGACTCTGGAATTCATTGCCGGAGAACGTGGTACGGGCGGTTAGCTTGACGGAGTTTAAAAAGGGGTTAGATAGATTCCTAAAGGACAAGTCCATAGACCGCTATTAAATGGACTTGGAAAAATTCCGCATTTTTAGGTATAACTTGTCTGGAATGTTTTTACGTTTGGGGAGCGTGCCAGGTGCCCTTGACCTGGATTGGCCACTGTCGGTGACAGGATGCTGGGCTAGATGGACCTTTGGTCTTTCCCAGTATGGCACTACTTATGTACTTATGTACTTATGCTTTCTAAACAGTGTGGTATCATAGGTGCTCTGCTGTGTGATCCTGGCATTACAAGCACATATGGGGGTTCTATAAGTCAAGCTTTTAAAGGTCTAAGGGTCTTCCCCACTACTTGACAAGGGCACCAGATTGCATATACCACCAAATTAGTTTGACATGAGAAAAGAATTTGGGTTAACAATATGGCCATTCAAGATCACTGTAGTCCCTGAGAAAGAGGAGGTACATACTCAGCAGCGTCCACATGAGTAGTGTCCTTTCCTCCTCTCTGTTTTCCCTCTCTCACAGGCAGATGATCAAAAGCCCCGCGCTGTTCCAAACAGCGCTGGAAAAGCGCAGGGCACTATTAGTCCTATGATCAGAGATAATGCATGCAAATTTAAGCAGTGCAATTATCTCTGATCATGGGGTAGAATTGCGGGCGAATTGTGCCTGATCCTTCCACACTTGTTTGACAGGTCTGGGCTGTCAAAAGCCCAAATCTGTCAAACACAGGGGCTGGAGGTCCATGGGACCACCAGGCCCTGACTACCCCTACCCTGAGCAACGGGGGCTGGAGGTCCGGCGGATTTCCGGTCCCCCCAACAATCCCCCCCCCCCAAGTTCAGGGAGGGCTGGAGATCCCTTATATGGTCTGTAGCCTCTAGCGCCGGCGTTTGCTTTTGATCATCTGCCCCTCAGTGTCAGGCTCCGCTCCAGCCCTTCAGCAGCAGTGGCAGTGAGGAAACCATGAGGGGAGGGCTTCAGTGCACTTTTGTGACCCCTGAAGCAGGCATCCTGTGACACCGAAACACAGACTGTGTCAGGTCCTTCTGTACTCAAGCTACTAATAAAGCATTCTTCAAGCATCTTCTCCTGGTTTGGATTGTCCTTTGGCCAGCCTCTATTTGTTTTTGCTTGTACTGTTTGACATAGAGGTTTTTTCCTGTTTGCTGTGCCTACTTTCTTAAACTACACAAGTTGTCATCCCAAGAAATTGAAGGATAGCCTACCGTTTTCACAGTTCCTCAGGTATAGACGCATATGTACTGACGAAGTAGAATTCAGGTCAAGATCAAAGGAACTGAAAACTAGATTAAGAGACAGAGGATATCCGTCTAACATCGTCCATAGAGCTTATAGACGGGCAAAGTACAATAACTATGAATATTTGTTATTACCTAAACAAGAAGAAGGAACGTATGAGGAAGGGACAATTACGTGCGTCCTACGCTATTCAAATTTAGCTTTTTAGATCTCCAGTATGATAATGAAAAACTGGCACATTATACAGACCATTCCCGGGCTCGAAGAACTAAAACTGAGGGTAGCCTACATCAGAGGCCAGAATCTAAAAGAGATTGTGGCACCTGCTATGTTCAAGAGAATAATGACAGATGTAGACGGAAAACACAGAAAATGTGGAGGGTGCAGTGTGTGCACCAATATGCTGGAAGTAAACAAATTCACCGATCCACAATCAGGAAGGGTATATAAGCTTCATCATAAAACCTCCTGAGATTCAGAGTGGGTAGTGTACGCAATAGTGTGCCCATGTAAGAAACTGTATATTGGACTAACATCATGGAAGTTATCAACTAGGCTCGTAGAGCACAGAAGCAATATTCATCTGAAGAAGATTACGGCACCACTTGCCGCACATTGCGATGCGAAGGAACATACATTTGGATCGTTGAGATGTGTGGTATTACAGCAGATGATATGGCATACCATAGGGGGCGATAAAAAGCTAGAACTACTGCGACAGGAACAAAGGTGGATTCATCGCCTTAAGACAACCCAGCCATATGGACTCAACATTAGAGTTGAATGGAACCAATTCTTCTGAACCAATAGGGTCTTTGTGACGTCTTCCTGTCAGTGGAGCTAGGGGAGGAGTTTATCAGTTGCCGTGTGACATCATGAGGATTCAAAACGTATGCCATTTTGTTAGTCCTGTTAGATGCGAGAGCACAGATCCAGCAAAGCAAGTATTAGACTGCTCAAAAGACCGGTGTGGTTATGTCGGCAAGTTGGTACAAGTTTATTGATTTTTTTTGCTCTATTTTTCAGAACTGACCAGCTTGAGTCCACGGTAACCCTGAAGCAAAAATCAAACCTTGGCCAAAGTCGGGCCGTGGTAGTTGAAAGAGCTGCAACGAGTGATTGGACAGCTGGAAAGCTAAGTTTATCATAAAGTGCTTAAAGTGATTTGAAGAGCTGTAAAAAAAAAAGTGGCCAGGAGGTTTTTTGCCAGTGATGAGTCCGCAGGTCTCCCTAAAGTTGATTTGTTAACATAAGGAGTGCCTTAGCGGTTCGTTTGAGGCTTTTTCCTCCATTAAACACCTATCTTTGCATATGTAGATATCGTGTGTCTGATTGGTTATTATAACAAAACTGATATTCTACAAGCTTCATTACGATAGTTTGCTGTTTATATGCGCCATGGCTGGTAAAAAGGTGTGGCTAAATATGCCAACATTGTCCAGTTCAGCACACTATTAGCAGCCAAGTTCCTACAAAGTTAATTATGTTCAGTGGAAAATAAATCTGTTGGCTCAGGCTGCTTGCTATCTGAATATTCAATCACTGTTTCATTATTGCTACCAAGTATTACATATTAAGGGGATTCATTTTAATTCATTTATCTAGTCCTTACGTGCACATGGTTTTGCTTTTTAAACCCAAAGGTTTCCTTGTATAGCATTTTTCATGTTTGAATTAGTTTTTGTATACAAGGTTTGCATGATTTGTCTTTATTTGAAATAAAAGAAAATGTTTAAAACATATCTTGTTCAACAAGGGGTGGGGCTGGGTGGGACTGGGGATACTGAGCTAGATGGACCATCGGTCTGCACCAGCATGGCTATTTTTAAGTTCTACTCTTCATTTGCAGAAGAAACTATACCAGGTACACACAGTGGATCCAAAAAGAGTTCTTTGGCCATGTGATGTCTTCCCAAACAATGTCTTTATTAAAATCAATAAAAACCCGACATGAATCGTGTTTCGGCCACACTGGCCTGCATCAGAGGTTTATCAGCTTTAGTTGAAACAGATGAAACAGCTGAATTGCAATCAAATTGTAAAAGGCCAGGATGTTATAGTCTCTGCCCGGGCTGATACAGCAAGGCTCACATCGACAACACATGCACGGGCCAGCACAAGGAGGTCTTAGGTCTGCACGCAGATCTCAGGATCACTCACAATTCTGGGTGCCCAAATTTCAGCACCATTTATAGAATCCAGGGAATAATGTATTCAAGCAGTGTATTAAGGCACTAAATTCAACATCTTAAAAACTTTTGACAAATGTTACAGCACAATTACTGCACAAACCCATTGTCCATGTTCAGTCCTCAAGGGCTGAAAACAGGCCAGATTTTCATGAAAAATATTTGTATGCTCACTATATGTATTTTATGCAAATCTCTCTCATGCATCTTCATTAGGGACACCCTGAAAACCTGCTGGCTTGACAAGATAACTACAAAATTGCCCCAAGTGGACAGATTTGATAAGGCATGCTTCAAACTTTGGAGAAAGGTATTTTTCAAAGTAGAGGACGATTATAAAGCTTTTGTTAGATTTGCCCCTCCATTTATGCAGTTGGAGGGAAAGAAGGGCTTGATCTGCAAAACTATTTTCATGGGTGTGGAAATCTTGGTACAGCGTGATTTAAATATATTTAGCAGGGGTCACAGTTTACTACTTAATGTCATAACATCCTGGAATGCCTTGATTTTAATAACCAATAATTTCCAGTGGAGCAGTGATTTGTAAATAATGTTTCTTCATTTATAATGGTGCACTAGCTGTAACCCCATTGCTAAGCATTATCAATGAATCCCACTGTTTAAAACCAGATGACCAGTTAGCATCAGGGTGGAGCTCCCAATAGGCACATCAGTAACTATCCAGGCACAGCTGAAGGGTTAAATCCACCACAAGACATCATTTTTTAATTTAGATGCAAAGGAAAAACATTGCTCTGCCTGTTCCATATGGCATGTCAGGTTTATATTTCCACAGCACTAAGATACCACAGCTCTGATAGTTAATCAGGTACTGTTTTCAGATAATACACAAGAGAACGGTTATTATATAACATGTTTTCAAATGATTGGGGGCGCAGAGCTCTTTTTCCTTTCAAAACTTTCCACAGCACCTAAGCCCTGACTGGGAAATCTGACCCAGTGTTTTGAAACTGTACCTATGGCTACTTAATTTTTATAACTTATGGGTTCAACAGCAGTTGTGCTCGGCCTGTGTTTGGTTACCTCAGCCTTATCTGCAGTGCACTCATCTGTTCCTTTTCCCAGAGAAACTTCTGTAGAAACAGATAAGGCTGCTTTCCAACCTATATATAATACAGGTCCCTGTCCTTCTATATTTAGTTTCTGCTTTTCGCAAATTTTCCTTCTAATGAAGCAAGTTAGATTTCTGTAAATAAAGTGAGAAATACATACGGAGGACAGCTGAATACAGGTTACTGTTCTTTCCACCACTTTTGCACTGAATTAGGCACATCTAATATTCCACGCATTGCAGCAATTTATCCGTGCAATCAATTAGCTAAACATCTATATTATCTTACTGACTTGAATAAAAGTTGAGTTATTCAAACAAGTAACAGAAATGTTAGAATGTGAATTTCTGAAAAGCAAATATATTTAACTACACACAGTCTAAACATAATGATCTCATATGTTTTTTTGTGACCTTGGGCAAATCACTTTACTCTCCTTTGCTGCAGATACAAATTTAAGGCTAGAATGTACTAATGTGGTGGTTAACACTTTAACGCTTGTTGATTCGATTAAACACCAGCCCCGTTATTCTCAGTGGGGCTTGTTTAATGATAACCTATTTTAATGACATAATTGTGTTTAACGGGCAAATAAAAGCAAGTTAACAAATCCAGCTCTTAGATTGTAAATACTTACTGCACCTTAACTCACCTTCAGCTACAAAAAAAAACATGAGTCGAATTTTAAATAATAAATTAATACATTCCACTTGGTCCTGTTTTTTTTTTTAAAGCGACTGTGTTGTAGAGTCAATTCAACCTGGAAATTCAGAACCACCTTTATTGAGTGTTGGTTAAAGGGGCCCATATACCCCTTGAGTATAAAAATGAAGGCCGAGCCAAAGGTAAAACTGCCACTAAAAAAAAAAACCAGAGAGAGAGAGGTGACATCAGTCCCCTCTGCAATAAGTGCTTCAAAGCGGGAGAGTTTCCCGGTTAGGGTCAGGGATGCAGTGCAGAACAAAAAGGGCAGGAATCACACAATGAATATTCGTGAACAGGAACCTCTCAGTATGCTAGGAAAGAAAGTTACACAACGCGTCCTTTGGCTCAGAGCTGTAAACATCTTCTGTGTGTCGGGTACCAACATTATTACAGTTTACTGCGTCATTCAGTCTAAATCGAAGCCAAACACTTTTTTACGCTCTTTGAATTTACTGGCACGTCCCCTTTTGCTCTTATTTTTGGTTCAAATGGCCCTGATGCTACAAGCGCCAACATTTCAAAATGATTGGGGAATGCCAAACATACTAAAATTGCCCTTCCCCGGACACAATGAAGGAGCTTGCTCAATATTGGGGGGGGGGGGGGGGAGCTCAACACCCATTGGCATCCACAGAACTGGCTCCCCCATGCGTGATGCGCTAACTACACACTAGGATTACATAACCCTCACGCAAGGTAAAGGCAGCTCTTTTGGATGGCCTTAGAAATGTTTTGATTTGCAACTGCACAACCAGGATTCCTGGGGGGGGGAAGAAAAATCTCGATATGCGTCTATCTTGCATTTTCGCGGCAAAAGCCCTCCGTGCCAGGCACGCACAAGATCTGCTTCTGGAAGACTGAGGACTGCCCCATGGGGAAAAGAAACTCCTCCATTTGGAAATTGGGCTCCAGCAATCGTTGCCCATCTGTTTCATCTACTGGTTGATGCAAGACAGAAAGTGATCGTTTTTCCTAGAAGTATTCTTACAAGCCCATAAAACGCGGGCTTACGGTAACGGGGCACTGACAAAGGTGAGATTAAGAGTCCTGGGAGGCGTAACTGCTACCGAATTCTCTATTTCTGGGGGCTGCAGCGCGTGCAACTTCCATTCCTAAAAAGCAGAGTCCTTTCCTTGCTACCTGCCCTAATGTCACAAGGATGCGATGCCTCATACGTGCAGGCCTGAAATCTTCTGCACAACAGCCTATCTTGGCTTTCAAAATTCTTCTAACCAGCGTTAAACAGGGGAGCAAGCAGGCAGACATCGAACTGGAGGTGTGGGGAAGAAGTGTGTGGGGGGAGGGGAAGGCAATGTTTTAGAAAAATAGGAGCGGTCTCCCAGCGGCTAATACACTTAACAAATAGGGAGAAAAACACCTCTCCATCCCGCACCCTATCCAGAAGGACCGGCTGCTGACACGTATTTGTATGCACTGTTTCCGGGCTATACCTGTGTTTGCACGCCTGTAAGCGCCAATGCAGCTCCCCCAGAGCCTTCATGTACCTGTAACTCTCCAGGAAAAAGCCAAGAGCTTTCACCTCCTGCTCTAAACATCCCCCGTCTCTCAATGCTCCTCCTCCTCCCTTTGGTCTGCAGCCGCCGCCGCCACCTGTCACCGGACACTCAGGCGGGTGCCATATGGTACCGAATACAAGAAGAAGCCAGGCAGGGGCGAGCTGGGGGTGTCACGATGGGGGCAATCGGGGGGTGAAGACATGGAAAACGTGACAGTACTCACCAAATTTTCTCTCTGCCAAAGCGCCGAACGGGTGCTGGAAAGCCGAGAGGACGAGCAGGACGAAGCAGAGCACTTCCATCATGAGCGATCCATCGCCGGCTTTCGCCCTCCAGCGCTCGAGAATCCGCGCCAGCGACCGTCGCCGCCGCCACTCTCTGGGGTAAAGGGGTGGGAGGAGGGGGGGGAGCAGGAGTGGCAGGAAGCTGCAAGGTAACGGTAGAGGCTGCCCCGGCTCCGCGCTGGCCGCACTCCCTCTGCCCGTCTCCTCGCGGCGGCGGCAGCAGCAGCAGCCGACTCCAGCGAACCTTCAACACCCAGGACAGCGACCAGACACGCCCCCTGCTTTACGTCACGGGCAGGGGCGGGGCAGGCCAGCGCAAGGCGATCGGAGCGATTGATCGTTACCCTGGGCTGATCCCGGAGTCGGGCTTCTGCTTCCCCATGTTCCCAAACCTCAGTCATTTCGCTTTCCTCAATGACCTACTTTTACATGTCTTATGAGGAGCTCTGGCTAGCTTTACAGCACTTCCTCAAGATACTTTTCCTTTTCATCAAACAGTATAAAGGGAATCCAAGGAAGCCCCTAGGGTACATCAATGGCTTCTCTGTCTCGGTCTCACTGTAACGTGCTTTTGCCAGAAATACAGGAGCGCCAAAGGTTGTTTTTTTTTTTTTTTTTGTAAGCTTTGTAAGAAGAGGTTTAGTCTTCCTGCTTGTGCCCTTGACCATTGCCTTTTATCCAGTCCTCAACAGAGCTGGAAAGTCCAAAGTTACTTCCTCATCTCAATATTGTATAAGTTCTTAGCCTCTGCCAAGAGGCCAAAAATGGACCAAACTTGGCATATAGCTCAGATCTTGCACTCGGCAAACATCTCAGCAATTTCGCCTTTTTGCCTAACATCAAAGGTAAGGTCAGGGCCAACTACTCAAGGAATTGTAGTGCCTTGAGCCACCTTTTGTATCACCCCCCCCCCCCAACTTGCATCACCTGCCTTCCACTAGTTCTGCACCCACCCCACTGCCCAGCCACATACCCAGACGGAAGCAATTCCCACTCCTGCCTCAGTAGCTGCTTCCTTTAAAATGAAGCTGTTGACCCTTGGTGGTAGTCTCTTAAGGTATTTTACTGAGTGTTTTACTCAGTAAATCATGCCAAATCTTAACAGCCTGGTAAGATATTGATTTCTCTAATGTTTTCTTATATTGTACGATGTAAACACAGAAATACACCAGTCTTCGCACACTCAAAATCACAAAAAATTCAGCGAAGATGACGCAAGAATATAGTCTTAAGATGATGTTGAAAAGTCCAAATTTATTATGTGGCTCTAAAGACTCAACTGTGTTTCAGCCAACTGGCCTGCCTCAGGAGTCTTTAGCCTTCCAAAGTTCCAAAGGTTTCTATGGAACTTTGGAAGGCTAAGTGCTTTGAAAATATGCCTCTTAGTGGACTTAGTGCAGTGAACTTTGATCCTGGGGAACTGAGTTCGATCCCCACTGCAGCTCCTTGTGTCTCTGGGCAAGTCACTTAACCCTCCATTGCCCCTGGTACAAAATAAGTACCTGAATATATGTAAACCATTTTGAATGTAGTTGCAAAAACCTCAGAAAGGCGGTATATCAATCCCATTTCCCCTTTCCCCTTAAGTCTTGAAATATTGTCTATGTATAAATTATGAGTTTCTTGTGCATGAAACTCGATGCTCAAACAACGAATCAAAGTTAGCCTTCTCAGTGTTTCGAGAACTTTGCTCCGCATTGGAGAAAGTGACTTTTCACTGTCAATTCTGCGGGGCAGATTATTCTTGTGCTATCTTCGCTATGTTTTTTGTGTTCTTATATTGTACACCAAAGAAGGAGGGGGAAAAACATCAAGTGAGATATCCCTGCATGAGAGGAGTTGGGATATAAGGGAAATGAGAATAAACTCAATTGATATTCTGGGCTCAGACCTTCAGATAATCTGAATATCAGACATGCTAAGGCCTAAACAGAATGCCAATGTAACTTAATCAATGGTGATGTCATCCTATCAAATTTCATGAGACTAAAGACTTTTTTGGCTGTAGCATTTTGAAGTATCTGAAGTTTAGAAAGCAGTTGATTAGAAAGAGAACAATATAATCCATTATAATAATCTAAGTATGATGTAATCAGCAATTGAACCAAAACAGCAAAATGTTTTTCAGAAAACAAGGAACATATATTATGAAGTTGTTTGAATTTAAAAAAAATAGTTCGTACTACAGCATTAACCTAAGGTTCCAACAACAAAGTTGTATCCAAACACACAACTCCTACCACCTTTGAGTTTGAGATACCCTCTACTTTTATTGGAAAGCTGTCTGACAAAGACAAAACTTCTAGAATGGAATTTTATGTCGATGTAACCAGAGTAACTTGGTCTTATCTTTAATGGGGGATACAAGATCTGTCCCCCTTTTTCACCCTTAAACCATAATAACATACAAGAAGAATGCAAATAGTAGTATGTAAATAATTCAAACCAGAACACACTTGCTTAGTATAAAACAGCTTTCAACCAAATTAACCCTCAAACAATTAAAGCACTCTATCCCTGATGAAGCCAGGGGGTAAAACAGGCCCCATTGGGTACAGATAAGTGCGCTGCAAGTTTTATGAAGTTCAATTAGTATATATAAAAGAACAAAAAAACATTAAAATATTTGTTGGGTTAAATAAAATGTAGTAATGGATGGAAGCAGATGAAAGGGTTCTTGCCGATGATAGATAGAAGTTCAATGTGAACAGCCCAGAGTAAGCTTTAAACAAGCATACAGGTGTTCCACGGACCGGTCCCATAGGGTGTTGTATTTACCACAGACCTCTGAGGCTTTTCCATTTCTTTCCCTCCTACACGTGTAAGATACAAAGGCTCAGTCTGGTATCAATTTTTTTCCACTTAAGGTTAACAATTTAGTGTAAAAGAGGCCACAGCTTTGTTTTTTGGTGATATTATTAGAACCCAAGCTAGAAAATCAAGTGAAATTCTTATTCAGAAATAACAACCTGACTACTCGCCATGCCAAACTATGTAAAAATGTTTTAACCAACAATGCAGCAAGGCTAAACATTCCAGATGTGGATCTTCCATGCCTGTATTGAGCTGTGGCCCAATGCTTATCTCCTGGTGAACATTGAGGCCCGGAGGAACAACAGAAGAAGTGAGGGTTTTAAAGACTTATACTGAATGGTTGAAGAGTTCCTACTGTTGGTCTTCCTGCATTGCAGAGTCAAAGAATAAACTGTTTAAGTTTGCATGAACTGCTGACTCTAGAGTGGTCATTGAACTTGAGGGAGTCTAAGAATCTCTCAAGCCTATTTAATTTAATAGCCAGTTTATCTTCCACAGTGCCCATTTGGACTTGGGTTGTTTTTTTTTTTTTTTTTTTGTACTTTTCTGGGGGAGAAGAGGGTTATCCCACCCACTAACACTTCTTTCCTCAGGTGGAGGCACCACACGCCAGGCAGTGAAGTGTCCGACGGAGACTGCCTTGGGAGGCTCCAGCCGGGTTGGCTCCTGAACCCAGCAAAGCCTGGGTACGGGCATTACACTCGCATCCCCCATGTCCCCAGTATATTCTCTGCTGCCTCCTTTTCCCCTTCCACATAGCTGTCCATCTACTTCCTTTTTCAATACAGTTTACAGTTGATTTAGAATTTGATACAATGCTGTTAGGTTCACATAATGCATAATGAAATATAAGTAGAGCCCAAGTATAGGAAGAAAAGAAAGTTACAATTAAATCACAGAGGAGAGAAAATAAAACAACACAATTGTGTGATTCAGGCTTCTGCTCACTGTGATTTATTATCCTTCATCTTTATTTCATTAGGATCTAAATTATAAAGCATCCTGAAATAAGAATGTCTTTAACTTTTTCATGAATAATGGAGGGTTCTAACCATAAGGAATTAGGTAAATGGTTCCATAGAACTAGACCAAAAACATTTATCCTTTCTTTTCTCCTTCTTGCCCTAGTAGCATCTATCCCTATGCCTCTCCCTTTTCATCTTCCCCTGCTTATGTTCTTGTTTCTTCCTCTCCCTTCTCACTCTTGAACATCTCCCATTGGCTTCAGCCCTCTTCCAGCCCCAGCACCCCACTACCACGTCCTCAGTCCCTTTCCAGTCTTGGATCCATCAGCATCAGCTCTCCTCCCTCCCCAATGCTGCTTTGATAACTCTTTTTCACAGCAGTAGGAGCTCCTCCCTTCTCTCCCAGCATTCCTCAAATTTCTCAACCTGTCTCATTTCTTTCCATCACCACCATGCAGCTTTTAAATGTGAGAAATGGGTGCTTCTTGTTTCTTATATTAGGAAGTGCTTGATTCTCTCATTTAAAAAGTGCATGGTGCAGGTGACAAGACACAAGATGGGCCAAGGAAGAGCAGAGCAGCAGGAGAAGAGAGGAGCTGTCATCCCTTTAGCTTTCTTTTCAGGAACTTCTCCAAACTGCTTTTTTTCACATTCTCTGGCAGCAAATTCCAGAATTTAATTACACGCTGTGTGAAGTATTTGTATTTATTTATTTACTACATTTATATCCCGCCTTTATCTAAGGCGGGTAACAATAGTCACTTACATATAGTCTTAAACACGTAACACCGTACTCACTCACAAATGCGCAGTAGAGACTTCCCTCTCTGTCCCGCCCCCACGTCAATACGTGATGACAGGGGAGGGACAGAGAGGGAAACTGCGCGAAGCCAACAACATTGCTACCGCTCCCTCCCCCCCCCCCCCCCGAGGTCGCCGCCACCCCCTCTCCACCCAGCCCGAGCACTCTCTTCGGTATTGAACTTACATCGGCGAAACGCAGCACGCAGAACAGCTGAGCTCCCGTCGCCCTTTCTTCTCTGCCTGTGTCCCGCCCTCGCCGACGTTACGTCACATGAGGGCGGGACACAGGCAGAGAAGGAAGGCCGACGGGAGCTCAGCTGATCTGCGTGCTGCCTGCATTTTGCTGATGTAAGTTCAGTACCAAAGAGAGGGCCCGGGGTGGCGGCAACTCCGTGGGGGGGGGGACCGGTAGCGGCGACCTCGGGGAGGGGGGCCTTGCCAAAACCCCATACTAGCCCGTTTTAACGGGCTCAACGGCTAGTCTATGTTATAATCTAAGCTTTGTTAGCTGCTGCTGAACACTGAGCAGAAGGTTTCAACATATCATCAAGAATGACACCTACTGTAGATCCTTTTCGTGGTCAGTGACTCCTAATTTGGAACCTTGCATCACATAGCTATAGTTTGGGTTCCTCTTTCTCACATGCATCACTTTCCACTTGCTCACATTAAACATCATCTGCCATTTGGATGCCCAGTCTCATAAGGTCCTCTTGCAATTTTTTTTTAATTTATGGAAAATTTTTAATTACATCCAAGCAATAATACTTGTACAGCAAAGTGATATACAAAGGGGGAAAAAAGAACCATCATAATTATGTCATCAATGAACTCAAAAATAAAGAAATATCACTCAAGTCCACTAAACCAATCTAAGACTACAAAAATAAAGAGGAAAAACATAGGAAAATTCTAAGGAAATTATCCTGAAAAGCTGAAGGGTATACATCTGTATTCATGAAGAGCCTGTTTGTGTAACCAATCGGTTACCCACTATGGATTAGATTCTATATATTTGGCGCCAGAAAAATCCACACGGAGGGAAAATCTGCATAAGCGTGTTCCATAAACCACACCTAAAGTGGAGGAGTGGCCTAGTGGTTAGGGTGGTGGACTTTGGTCCTGAGGAACTGAGGAACTGGGTTAAATTCCCACTTCAGGCACAAGCAGCTCCTTGTGACTCTGGGCAAGTCATTTAACCCTCCATTGCCCCATGTAAGCCGCATTGAGCCTGCCATGAGTAGGAAAGCGTGGGGTACAAATGTAACAAAAAACGTTTGCGCCATATATAGAATACACCTAGACCTAGATTCTTTCATAGTGTGCTTGAAAAATACGCTTAAGTACATTCTATAAATGCTGCCTAGGCACATTCCAGAAACCATGCCTAATGTTAGGCGCAGTATATAGAATACACTTGGGTTGGATTCAAGGAATTGTGCCGAATCGATCGGCACCAATTTCACATCAATGTATCATGACGTCATGATGTGATATCCACGGGGACATCTGCAACCATGGTGTCCATGAGAAGAATGCCCAACTTCTCATTTGCAGACACAAAATTATTGGCTAGATTGTCCCTCAGGAAGGAGAAATGCTACTTCATCCTCCCAGGCCACCTCAGATCATATCTACAGTACAGAAGGGCCTGGGAGAGGCTGACAGTAAGCTTCAACTCCCAAGCCTCTATCATCAGGGATGTAAGTATACTCAATACTGTACACAACTTATGTTTAAGACTGTAGTGGTTTACTTCCTCCCCAGTTTAAGGATCCCTATTAGGCAGGATGCATCAGTCCCAGCTAAATAGAATCTTCAACAAGCAAAGACCTCATGCTATCCACAATATTAACTCCACCCCTACTGTAATTCAACAAGCAGGAACACTTCCCTCAGCACTTTTCCCCAAAACACTCTCTTTGGGGCTGGGCTGCTCATTCTCCCTTTCCAACTTCCTTCCCCTCCAGTGACTCTAGGAAGAGGGGGTCTCTCAGCAGATCTAGTAATCCTTTGTCACCTTGCCACCCTACCCACTTTCTAAGTGGGGGGAGTGACACTAATCTTTTTTAAAATGTTTGGCCAGGTCCTACTTTTATAAAATACAACCTTGTTAAACCAGTCTAGCACAATAACCTGTTTCTTATTACCCTTCCTTCCTGTCTTTGTCCTATTCATGTTCTCTCTATTGCACTCTCAGGCCTTACACCTACTCTGGGTATATTTTCTGTAACAATCTTCCAAATGGATAGAGAGCCTCAGATAAGCTTCACGCTAATGAAAAATAAAAGGAGTGAACACCAGAAATGCTCTCATCTCTGTTGCTGGATTTTGATACCCTTTGGGGTCTTTTTATTAAAGTGCAGTAAACGCGTTATGGGCTTCTTCCCCATTGCTCTTGATACCTTCCTATTGTGGTTAATAGTGATTTTGAGCCCGGACTGACTGACAAGCTATATGAAAGGTGGGCAATGAAAAGATTAACTAACATTTCTGATGTATTGGAAGATGATGAACCCACCTTGTCTGATGATATGCTAAAAGAAACCTATGATATTAGCTCTACTCATTGGTATCAATATGCACAGTTGCGTCACTATGTTCATAGTCTGGTAACTGTTAACAGGATAGATTTCAAGGAAAATCCCTTTGATGAGTGTTGACCCTTGCCTGCAGTAACAAAGGGTCTTGTGGGTCATTACTCTGAGACCTTAAAGAAGGTTCTGGGAACCCATCCATATGAGGAGGTAGTGAGCAGATGGTCCTGGGATTTTGGAGATTATTCCCTGGACTAGCTGTTATTTAGTTTAAAGACAGGCCCCCATTGAAAGAAAGTGCTAAGTATCAGGAATTTATTTTTTATTTATTTAGCTGCATTTGTATCCCACATTTTTCCACCTATTTGCAGGCTCAGTGTGGCTTACAATATGTTAAAACGATAATCACATTAATGGAATAAGAATTTCAGAATATTGTTACAAATAAGGTGTATAAGAATATCATGGCAATCATAACTAATAATAATCATAATTGGGAATCAAAGCCAGTGCTGGGCAGACTTCTACAGTCTGTGTCCTGATCATGCATTATAAGTTTTTATTGCACATGTATATCCACCCCCATAGAGCAAAAAATATGGATTATCCAACTACAGGGCTTGTTTAAAGTGTTCTGCTCCAATTGCCTCCTATAAACATTGTATATGGGAGTGTCCTCAACTACAGGCATTTTGGACTGCTCTGTGGGCCCATTTGAGTATTATGTTTGGCTGTCATTTGTTGGCACTCCACCGTAGATCTCGCCTGGATATGATGGATGGCATAGTGGAGGGCGTGGCATTTTCAGTACTCCTCTTGCGTAAAGCTTGTTTGATGGCGAAATATTGATGCAGCCCCACCCCCTGTGTCTCAATGGCACAATCAGATGTTTGAGCTGCTTCGGATGGACAAGATGACTGCAGTCCTTCGGGGACAGGCTGCAAAGAAGTTTTTGAAGATTTGGGATCCCTATTTATTTTTTTATTTATTTTTATTTGTTACATTTGTATCCCACATTTTCCCACCTATTTGCAGGCTCAGTGTGGCTTACATATTACCGTTAACGGCGTTAGCCGATTCTGGTATGAACAAATACATGGTGTGAATAATACAAAGTGAAATTGTGGTGGATTGAGGTACATATATGGTAGGTTGGATTGGGGGGTCTTAGAGAGGGAGAGGGGAGGAAGAGTCAGGTAATGTTCATTAAGGTCTTTGGTTTCATTGTGACATATGTGTCCAGGTATTTTATGTTGGGACGGTGGGGTATGCTCTTCTGAACAGGTCTGTCTTTAGTGCTTTCTGGAAGTCTAGATGGTCGAGCGTAGTTTTTACTGCTTTTGGCAGTGCGTTCCATAGTTGTGCGCTTAAATAGGAAAAGCTGGTTGCATAGATGGTTTTGTATTTGAGTCCTTTGTTGTTTGGGTAGTGGAGGTTAAGATATGATCATGTAGATTTTGTGGTGTTTCTGAATGGTAGGTCGATGAGGTCTGTCATGTATCCCTCGCCGTGAATTATCTTGTGAACAGTCGTGCAGATTTTGAAAGTGATACGTTCTTTGATTGGTAGCCAATGCAGTTTTTCTTGTAGTGGTTTGGCGCTGTCAAAACACGTTTTTCCAAATATTAGTCTGGCAGTTGTGTTTTGGGCGGTTTGAAGTTTCTTTATGATTTGATCTTTGCATCCCGCATAGATTCCATTACAGTAGTCAGTGTGACTTAGTACCATTGATTTTATCAGGTTGCGGAATATTTTCCTCGGAAAGAATGGTTTCACGCGTTTAAGTTTCCACATTGATAAAAACATTTTCTTTATGGTGGACTTCGCTTGGGTCTCTAGTGATAGGTTACGGTTGATTGTCACTCTGAGAATTTTCAGGTTGTCTGAGATAGGGAGGGTGTATCCTGGGGTGTTAATGTTTGTGGATTTGTATGTATTGTATTGGGATGATATGATGAGACAGTGTGTTTTTTTTCTGTGTTGAGTTTTAATTGGAATGCGTTTGCCCATGAGTTCATGATGTTTAAGCTGAGTTTGATTTCATTGGTGATTTCTGCCAGATCATGTTTGTAGGGGATGGGGATATATAGTGTGACGTCATCAGCGTAGATAAATGGGTTAAGGCCTTGGGTGGATAAGGCCTTGGCTAGTGGAGTCATCATGAGATTGAAAAGGATCGGTGATAATGGTGATCCTTGCGGCACTCTGCTAATCTGGTTTCCACGGAGGCGATGTGTTTGTTTTTTATTTCACTTGATATGTTCTTGTAGTTAGAAAACCCTTGATCCAATTGAGGGTGTTGTCACGGATTCTGAAGTATTCTAGGATTCTTAGCAGTATGTTATGGTTGACCATGTTGAATGCACTTGACATGTCAAATTGGAGGAGGAGAATGCTCTTGCCTAATGCTATTTCCTGCTTGAATTTGGTTAGGAGAGTGAGTAGTACTGTTTTGGTGCTGTGTTGGGGTCGAAATCCTGATTGTGACTCATGTAGTATAGCAAATTTATTTATGTAGTCGTTGAGTTGTTTGGTCACCAGTCCTTCCATTAGTTTGACTACTAATGGGATAGATGCTACTGGGAGGTAGTTGGTAATGTCATTTGCTTTTTTCTTGGTGTCTTTTAGGATTGGGGTGAGCAGGATGTTGCCTTTCTCTTTGGGGTAGCTACCCTGTTGAAGCATGAAGTTTAAGTGGGATGTGAGATCTGTTATGAAGCAGTGAGGGGCAGACTGTGTAAGGTAACTGGGACAGGTGTCCAGTTGACAATGGCTGTTGGAGTATTTTTTAATTGCCTGAGTAACTGTGTCGGTGCTGAGGATAGCGAAGTTTGACCATATTCAGACAGCAGGGTATTCACCAGGGGTTAGGTCTAGACCATTTATGAAGTTTTCTATGTCTGTGTTGTTCTGAGGTAGAGTTTTGCTTAAGTTTACGATTTTTTCATTGAAATATTTAGCAAGGTTGTCAGCAAATGGGATGTCGGTGTTGATTGAAGTGACTGGCGTTGTGTCTAGTAGTTTGCTCACGAGGTTGTATAATTTCTGTGTGTTTTTGTAGTCTGGTCCAATTTTGGTTTTGTAGTATGGCCTTGCCACTCCTTGGATAGAAGAGGACAGGGTGGTGTATGTGTGGGGTGGGGTGGGGTGGGGGCAAATGAAATAGAAAAGTGAACATTTGATCATCATTTGTCTGTCATTGTACTATTATTTGTTCCCTTGTATATTGAAATGACTGAATAAAAAGTATTTAACCGTAAAGTGCAGTAAGAGTTTGCACTTCTTGCACCTTAAATGGAAAAGTTAAGATGTGGAAAGTGCAAAGCCCATGCAGTATATGCAGGGAGCATACCCAGCATCTACCCTGCATTTGCAGAGGGAGTAGGTTGAGATCCTGGGGAACTGGGTTCAATTCCCACTGCAGCTCCTTGTGACCCTGGGCAAGTCACTTAATCTTCCATTGCCCCAAGTACAAATAACCTTAGATTGTGAGCCCATTAGGGACAGAAAATACCTGCAAAAATAGTATATGTAAACTGCTTTAACTGTATCTACAGAAAGGCAGTATATCAGGTGTGGAATAGACATAAACATTTACTGTCCAAGGGAAACACTTACCTCACAGTCAACTGCAGTACATGCAGCTATAGATAGCACAAATGCACCCAAGCTACCTTCTGGTACATGTAACATGGTTGCCCCAGTGCTTGCTCTTACTGTATGTAGAAGGATGATCCCTAGTGAAAGTACCATGAAACTACCCCTAGGGGTCATCAGCACAATTTTGACATCTGAAGCCAGACTGGAAGGGGAACACTCATGTCTCAACCCACCTGACTACCAGAGAACCCCAGGAGGGAGTTAGGGTCTGATCTGGGGGAGACAGGGTATATTCAAGGGATTGAGAAGGATTAGTAGAGGGGGAGCCATCACTGATGTAGCTTCATCTACTGCCACAATTTTTGAACTCCTATTAGCACAGCTCTTGGCAGTCATGAATGCTAGCATGCAGCATCAACCTGTGCACTAGCTTTCACAGCCATCTGCACCTCTGCTACACCTCTTTCATAGCCGTGACCCAGCCCTACCCCCATTAAGCAGCTAGTGATTCCTGTGCTGGCTAGTTTTAACATGCAGTAGCCGTTAGTACAAGTATGTGCTAATATCTAACATGGAGTAAAACCAGCACTAGCTGGAGTAGCCTAATGGCCTGAGAACCAAGGGAACTGGGTTCAATTCCCACTAAAGCTTCTTGTGACTCAGAGCAAATCACTAGTGGAGGAGTGGCCTAGTGGTTAGGGTGGTGGACTTTGGTCCTGGGGAACTGAGGAACTGAGTTCGATTCCCACTTCAGGCACAGGCAGCTCCTTGTGACTCTGGGCAAGTCACTTAACTCTCCATTGCCCCATGTAAGCCGCATTGAGCCTGCCATGAGTGGGAAAGCGTGGGGTACAAATGTAATAAAAAAAAATAAAAATATATACAATAGGTATGCAATATTTAAACTGCTTTGGTTGTAACCACAGAAAGGTAATAGATTAAATCCCATCTCCTTTCCCTTAACTCAGCTTACTAAAAGGGCTCCTTGGCAATATGCATGTGGAAGCATCATGTGTGAGTGGAGGCACTAGGAATTCTAAATGTCATTGTAAAGAGGGCATATGCAGAACAGGAAGAAGGTGAGATAGGCTAAAGTGGATTTATACTTCAGTGTCAAGCAGGCCATGAGACTCATGCTGTGCTGCTCACTTGGAAGATCATATAGTACATTTGTCAAACAATCTTCACTCACTGGGGCTGATGCTCCTGCAGTAAAGCCAACAGTGAGGAATCCATGCCACTGGAAGACTGCAGAAAACTAGCTTGTCAATGCTCAAAGAAGATGGTATTCAAATTATATGCAGGCAGTTAAAGTGAAAGCAAGGGGGGGGAGGAATGTGTTTTGGTGCATGTGCAGAAGAGATTTGCAGAAAGCTCAGATCTTGTGCCCATGCTCCAAGCAAACCCAAAACTGAAGCACACATTAGCACCTGCACCTTTAAATATAAGCTTTTCAAAAAAAACAAAATTAACTTAGAAGGCTTATCTTTAAGCGAAGGAAACAGGTGCCAATGTGTGCTTTCATCTCACTAATATCACACACATTCATCTCTCACTACCAGCAGTTAGGGGCCTGCAGGGCTTCCTTCTGCTTCCAAACAAAATAAAAACTGGTAGATTATAAAGAAAGACATCCTCTTTTCAAGCACCCTAATGCCCAGTCCAAGCTGGCATTAGGTTTTCAGCGGTAAGGGCGGTTTTGTTTTGTGCTCTGTTCTCTGAGCATCTTTGCATGCTATTTGCGCTAATCTTTAATGCTTACATTGTCTCCCGTGCTTGAGCACGCTGAGCATTCTGCATGCACTAACACCGGCGCTAATCACCTCTAATACCAGCATTGCATTTTGAGCATCGGCCCAAGAGAGAAGTAGAAAGTAAGCTTTGAGGAAAATAATGTTGATGAATAGTTCAGTTAAATGATGAGTGGGAGTCAGTCCTTGAAAACCCCTTAAAAGCATTTTAAACTGGGAGAAAGAGCTTTATAGGGACAACTATACTGTATATGTGAGGCGGTGAATGTGTTTAACAGTAAAGACATTGATCAGAGTGTGGGAATTATCTGCTCATAGTGACTGAATGTGATTTTTTTTTTTAAAGAAGAGAAAACTCAAAAGACATACAGAGAGCCAAAGAAAACTCTGAGAAAATGCTGAGAAGTTGCCAGAAATAATAATGTGTTTTTCTTCCAGAAAAAAAGGTACTTTAGTTTTCCCTTGTGAGTCACTTGTGAGACCAAAAGGTCTAGCTGAAGCTGTAAAATAACATAAAATCCATCACTTATAGAGATAACACTAGAATAGAGTTCAGAATAAATTCTCTGAAAGAGTGAATAAAACACTTCTGAGTTCTTGAAAGGGAATTTGACATCTGAGACTGTCAGACGGTAAAGAATTTATAAAAAAATAAAAAAACAAGATTTCAATAATCTTAGGTATAAGCACTGAGAAGAGAAGAAAAGCCACGAGAGGAGCAGAGGGTGAGCACTGAACCTAGAGTGAGGAAAGCTAGCCAATGCAAGCAAGCATCAAGCCAGTGAAGACAGTTTTCTTACTTTTCAGAGACTGAGCAAAAGGGCAGGAAAAAAGAGGAAAATAAACAGACACCAAATGCATAAATACATGAACACCTGAACACTAAAGTATATTTACCAGGTCATTGTATTCTTGCAAGCTTCCTACTTGAGAAAAGAAGGGAATAATTTGGGGAAAAGAATCCAACCCATCTGCTTAGATCAGCAAAAGAAAAGGAAAACTGTATAATGTTTGTACTTATCTGGTACTAGAAGTGGTTATGGAAGTTCATCTCTGTAGAAGTTAGTAGAAATTGAATCCAGTATACTCAGGGCTGTGCTGGTAAAATTTTAACAACGGGCTCTCTCTCTCCGGGCATAACCGGCCCTGAAATTTGGGGGGGGGGGGATACATGCCTCTCTCTCCCCTCCCTTGTGCAGTCACGCTAGGCTTACCTTTGCCGAGCCCCACCAGCCAATAAATGGACTGCCACCATTCTCTGCTGCTTGTTTCTGGCTCTGAGCAGCATGATGGAACCTTCTTGCGCTTGCATGAAAAGTCCCAGCCTGATGCTTAGAGTCAGAAACAAGCAGCAGGGAGCAGCAGCAGTCTATTTACTTGGCTGGTGGGGCCAGCATCACTGCCAGCAAAGTAAAAGAGAATTCAGGAGGGGGCCCAAGCCCACATTTTGGGAGTCAGTTGTTAAAGTAGCCATGGGGAGGCCTACTTTAACAACCAGCTCCCAAAATTCTTAAAAACTTAACAAATGGCTCTTGCGAGCCCGTGAGAGCCCGCTCCAGCACACCACTGAGTATACTAAAAAAGTAGAGACCAATTGTTGATGTGAAATATTTAGAAGTTTTCATTGATTTATTTAGGTAATGTTTGTGCACAGATAAAAGAGATTATTTATCAGAAGCTTCTGCATCTTACCCCCACCCCTCCCTTGTTTGGCAGACTGGATGGGCTGTGCAGGTCTTTAGCTACCATCATCTTGCTGAATAATATCACTTTTTTTATTGCAGGGCATCAGGAACCCACTCATTCATCGGTATTCCACAGTAAACAAAGTGATCTTATTCAGCTAAGATAGTATTGTTCTGATTATATGTATCTATATATTTATTGACTCAATGAGGAGGTACCTATAGACCCCATGGGTGGGTTTACTGAGAATAAGGAGACAGAAGAAATCCTGGTAAAGTGCTTTAAAACACAAAACAGATTTATTCTTTCTGAGTTCATGACTGTTCATTTGCTTGCCTTAATCTGAGCTGCACGGGAATGTGGCTTTTTAAACATTGTTATATTTGCAGGAGGGGGATGGGACCCATAGCTCTACCTGTATGTAAATGGTGATAGACAGGCAGAATGCTGGGAGCTCTTTTACACATTATGAATGGATCAATTCGCTGAAGGGAATAAAGCTCGTCAGATCCATGATATACACACACTGAATTGAGAGAGCTGGATCAGAATTATAAAAACTTCTCCCCATAAGTTTAGTGGAGGGGGAGATTGGTGGCATAGTTGGGGAATTGACTGTGGGATTTAGTTTTGTGTTCATCTTTGGTGAATGGTGTTAGCTTAGGGGCTTGCACAGGCTTCTTTCTGCTTCCAGTTAAGAGTTGGCAATTCGGACTCCTGATGAAGCTTGATTCTAAGTGAAACAGAAATCCCCGTAGGGTTTTTTTTCAAGCTAAGTGCTTTTGATATTTTTAAAAAGCTATTGACTTTTGATGCTTTTGAGTGCACATATAAAACATAAAAGAATATAATCAGATTTTTTTATGACCGATGATAATACTTGAGTCTGACAAACGTATATAGTTTGATGGCACATATACTGCCACAGTCAGGGCTGCTCAGGTCTTTTTCCTCCTGGTTTTTGAAATCAGGTTGTCATGAAGTGGACATGAAGTTGATATCTGATTTTTTAATGTAATATTATTTCTTTAGCTTTGAGTTGTGTTTTGACATAAAGAATTTTTGCTAAAGTTGTTCCCTTGTATAATATTCACTGAAAATGAGCACCATAGTAACCTTTGTAAATCTAAGAAAGTGCTTTGAAAATGAGCCCTTTAATCTTTCCAAATTATTAATTCCAAAACATCCCTGCCAGAATTTTGAGATCATCTCTACAAAATCTGCTGAAGATTCCTTCCTTTCAACAAATACAATTCTATTTTACTAATAATGTCATATTTTCTGTAATTGGCCCTTCAATAGGGAAAAATCTGCCCCTTTTCTTTGCTCCGTACCATCATTTCAGAAATTCAAAATAGCCCTAAAAATGTTTCTCTTCAAAAAAATAATGTTTAATTCCATTTAGAATTCTTGAGTATTTTGTTTTGTTACATTTGTACCCCATGCTTTCCTACTCATGGCAGGCTCAATGTGGCTTATATGGGGCAATGGAGGGTTAAGTGACTTGCCCAGAGTCACAAGGAGCTGCCTGTGCCTGAAGTGGGAATTGAACTCAGTTCCTCAGGACCAAAGTCCACCACCCTAACCACTAGGCCACTCCTCCACTCAATTTGTTTTATTTGTACCCCACGCTTTCCCACTCATGGCAGGCTCAATGTGGCTTAGGTACTTATTTGTACCTGGGGCAATGGAGGGTTAAGTGACTTGCCCAGAGTCACAAGGCACTGCCTGTGCCTGCAGTGGGAATTGAACCCAGTTCCCCAGGACCAAAGTCCACCATTCTAACCACTAGGCCACTCCTCACACAAGGATCTGGGCCATGGGACACAGACCTGGAGCATGGAACAGATGAGATAATCTAATACTTTCTCTTTCTTTTTAATATGTTATAATTTCATTTTCTAATTTTCTCACTTCTAATACCAATTTTGATATGGCACTGGGAAAACAAGCTGAAAATCCCTGCATTGCAAATCTTTATGACTCGCAATCCAGCTCAGTTCAGAGAATAATACAAAATCCCTAATTATAGCTTTCTGACAAACGTCCAGCACAGATCAGCAACCTGAAATACCCAAACTTCATACACAGTTAATGATCACAAAAGAAAAGATATTGGGCCCAATATTAAGAAAATGCCAAGCTCCTAAATTTATGGCCTATTTTCAGCCCAATTTAGGAGCAGAACTTTTTAGCTGAAATGAATAAATAATTCCTGCGGGCTACCCTAGCATACTATCGTACGTCTCTCTCTTCTGCTACACCCTGTGGTGAATATATGTCATACTCTTACAAAAGCTTTAGTGCATGTTATGATCTTTTCTCACACACCAAGCCCACATTAAGACTTAGCGTACTTAGCAAAAGGGACCTTTAGATATTCTTTCTACAGACTTGTGGCTAGAGACGAGCTATCCCAAATATAAAATGAGACTAAATACCTGCCTTTTTATAAACTTGGGCCTTTATTTAATCAATATACTGTTTCTTGGCTGGTGTTATGTGTTTGCTTCTGTCTCCATATTGTTGTCCCTCTTGTGTTTTTCTATTTTATCTCTCATACCTGGTTCTGATATTGTCCTATGTTTTTAATTTTTACAAAATTTTATGTATTTCATACTTGCCCTTTCTGTATAGGCATTTTGAGGTAGATAGCATTAGAACATTTAAGAAAGCCATGCTGGGTCAGACTAAGGTCCATCAAGTCTGCTATATTCTAAGAAAGTGGCCAGTCTGGGTCACAGGCACCCAGAAGATAAAAAAAAAAAATAGATCTATTCCTCATAGTTTTTTTCCAGGGATGATCTGTCTGGCTATTGATTTTTTTTATGGATATTTCCTCCAAGAATCTGCCCAGAACTTCTTTTGAATCCCACTAACTTGGTTGCCATGACTATATCCTCTAAAATTCAGGAAATGCAGTACTAACATCTCACAACATTTCAAGACCTCAGTGGTAACTCATTTCACATAGGAATACAGTTGTGTATTCTAGAGGAGTCACTATAGGTGAAATTTTGGCATATAAACGATTGGATTACAAACAGTCTGATAATGTAATATTGGGACAATGGTATGAGTTAACAATTGAAGGTCCCAGTTGGGATCCCCCCAGCCATAATCAGAAAATGGTCTTTAGAACATCTATTACATGTGATTCTACCAACGTAGTCTGTCATACAGTGCCCCTGTGATTTATTGTATATAGGGTGTAGGTCAAGATCAGTTAAATTAAGATTATCTGAACACAAATCAAGAATTTCCAAAAACGTTCTGATGGCACCCTTGTGGGCTCATTTTCGAAAGAGAAGGACGCCCATCTTTCGACACAAATCGGAAGATGGGCGTCCTTCTGCCAGGGTCGTCCAAATCGGTATAATTGAAAGCCGATTTTAGACATCCCCAACTGCTTTCCGTCGCAAGGACAGCCAAAGTTCAAGGGGGCGTATCGGAGGCGTAGCAAAGGCGGGACTTGGGCGTGCCTAACACATGGACGTCCTCAACCCATAATTGAAAAAAAAGGCGTCCCTGACAAGCACTTAGACAACTTTACCTGGTCGTGTTTTTCTTACGACCAAGGCACAAAAAGGTGGCTGAAATGACCAGATGACCACCGGAGAGAATCCCCCAGTGGTCACTAACCCCCCCTCAAAAAACATCTTTAAAAATATTGATTGCCAGCCTCAGATATCATACTCAGCTCCATCACAGCAGTATGCAGGTCCCTGGAGCAGTTTTAGTGGGTGCACTTCAGACAGGTGGACCCAGGCCCATACCCCTCCCTACCTCTCTGTGCAAGTTAAGTAAAAGATATTTTATCTTTAAATTTCAAAAATTTTCAAAAAATAGCTAAGTAAATAAAATTCCTATAAGACCGATGAAGAAGTGGGCAAAGTCATAGGATTGTGTTCCTATGTGAAATGAGTTACCACTGAGGTCTTGAAATGTTGTGAGATCTTAATACTGTGTTTCTTGATTGAATGTCTAAAGTAATTATAGTGTCAGCATTGGGCATATATAACTTCTGTTTGAGAAGCTCCCGCTTTAAAGACTTTGGAACTTTTATTTAGATTTATCAAATGACTATATCCTCTGGAAGATTCCTCAGTTTAATAATACAATGTGTAATGAAAACTTGGTGATTTGTTCTCGGTACTTTTTAGTTTTAAGGAATTTCCTCGTTTTTGTGTTTGACAAGTTAAATAATTGTTCCTTGTTCAACCATTCCACCCCACTCATAGTTTTATAACTTTTATCACATTCCCTCTCAGTTGTCTTTTGTCTAACCTGTTTGGCATTTCTTCATAAAGGAGATGGATTACCTCCACTATCATTTTTATTGCCCTTCTCTGAACCTTTTGTAGCTGAACATTATTCTATTTGAGATGGTGCAACCAGAACAAAACATAATATTCAAGGTCTAGATGCACCAAGAACCTATAGAGAGGCATAATGACATTCTCAATTTTGTTTTCCAACCCTTTCCAAATGATTCCTAACATTGCATTTGCTTTCTTAGCAGCCATTGTACACTAGGCTGAAAATTAACATATTGCCCACAATGACTCCAAGATATATTTTTGGGGGTGGGGGAAGGGAAGGAGTGACTCCTAACTCAGAACCCAGCATTTTGGATCTGTAATTGGGATTATTTGTTCCTATATGCATCACTTGTACATGCTAAATTTACCTGTCATTTACATGCCCAGTCTCCTAATCTTACAAGATCTTTCTGTGAATCCTTGCAATCCTCTGCCATGTTAATGACTGAATAATTTAATGTCATCTTCAGATATGATCACCTCACTCATCACTACTATCTTCAGATCATTGATAAATATATTACACAACACATGCCCCAGTACAGAACCCTGAGGCACTCCACTACTGACCTTTTTCATGTGGATGACCACTTATTCTTATTCTGTTTCCTACCCTTTAGCCCGTTTGCAATCCACAAAACAGTACAGCTTCTTACCTCATATTTCTTTAACTTCCTAAGGAGTCTCTCATGAGGGACTTTGTCAAACAACTTCTCAAAATCCAAAAACATGTGAAGGCCCATTGAGGTTGAAATTGAGATGCCCAGGTCAGGATGTGCTCAATTCCAGCACTATTTTACAACAGTCTCTGCTGACTATGGAGCCTTTCGTAAAATAGGTATAGGGACATGCCGAAGTGTACATGCAGTTGCTGGCCTACATTGCCAGAGCAGCCATTCTACAAATATATATGTGGGGAAAAAATGAGTGACACAAACCCAACAGCTTCACTTCCATGTGGAAGCAACAATTTCACAACTTCCACATATAAGTGGCACTGCTTCCACATATAGCTGTCCCACATTGAAAACTTATAAGTGCTACCAATTAATTTGTGAGGGTGCAATATTTTTTAATGGAGGAAAAACAAACAGTGGGAAATTAAGGAGAATTTTTCCCTTATTCTCTCATGTAAAGCCCTGGCCAAAATGAGCACTTTTTAAAAATGTGTGCATACTGCTGAACTGGTACAAAACCCAATGGGAAGCTTTTTTCCCCATATACTTATTCTTTATCTAAAATGAGGAATGCATGTATAGATGTTTGTCCCATCTAAACAACATCCCCACTGTACTCTCTTTAAATCTGTATAATGTAGATCTCTTTGTGTATAGAGCAAGTTTCAGAAATCACCATTTACACATGTATATAAATACTGGTGCTTACACATAGAGATACTTGTAAAACAACAGATTACATCAATCAGCTCACCATTATCCACTTATTTGCTTACACCTGCAAAAAATTCTATCAAAATTGCAAGGTAAGTCTTTGCCTTTCTTGATCCAATGCTGACTCATTCTCATTGAGCAATACCAATATAATCCACAGAAAGGGTCCAATGCAGTTAACATTATACGAAAGAATAAGATCAATTACATTATACCCAGAGGTAAGATACAATTGTAACCTATGGAACTTTGTAAAGTCTAAGTGCTTTGGAAATGAGCCCCAATGTATAATAATGATTGAAGAATTCACCAACCTTATAAAATTATTCATCCTGTAGATCATTTTAAACAAATAAAAAAGTCTTCAATTTTTTTTTTACAAAAGCACAGATAATTAACTTCAGTTCTGATATCAATAGGGAAAGGGAACGGGACTTGATATACCGCCTTTCTGTGATTTTTGCAACTACATTCAAAGCGGTTTACATAGTATATACAGGTACTTATTTGTACCTGGGGCAATGGAGGGTTAAGTGACTTGCCCAGAGGCACAAGGAGCTGTAGTGGGAATTGAACCCAGTTCCCCAAGATCAAAGTCCGCTGCACTAATCACTAGGCTACTAATAGGGAAAGAGGTTCCAGTACAGTTTTAACTATATTAGAAAATCAAACTCCCTTTAAGGCCAAAGGTCGCAAGATCAACAAATTATGCAATTGCATATAAAATCTGCCCATATTTTTATTTATTTATTTATTGCATTTGTATCCCACATTTTCCCACCTTTTTGCGGGTTCAGTGTGGCTTACAATATGAGTTGAATATTGGAAATACAATTGTTACAGATAGTTGTGGATAATATTATGCAGGGTTATGCGAAACAATTGGGGTGTCGTTAAGGGATGTAATACTGGAACATAGGCATTGCAACTTTGGAAAGAAACAATGGGAGCTTAGAGGCGATAGAAAGGCATGAAGTCATATGGTATATAACTTTCTGTGAGAAAAGGTATGAGTGATGTGATAATACGGGGAATGGAGTTCCGAGGTGAATGTACGATGCATTAGTGAACAGTAAGTGTGGACTTTATGTGTTTATATGAATACAAATGAACCCCCCCTTTTTTTTTTACAAAGCTGCGCTAGTGGCTGCCACGTGGCTGTGTCAGCAGAACAGCGCCAGCAGCCACTAGTGCGTCTTTGTAAAAAAAAGGGGGGGGGTAAATCAGTAATAAGTGAGGATGAAAAACCATAGATGGCCTGGAACACTACATGTTGATTTAAATAGAATTCTCTGTTGCACTGGAAGCCAGTGCAAAGCTATCCTATGAGACGAGGCACTATCACATTTTCTGAGATTAATGATCAGCCTAACAGATGTATTTTGAATGAGTTGTAATTTCCTTAACCATTTGGCCAATAAGCCTAAATAGAGAATGTTACAGTAATCTAAAAGTGAAAGGACTAACATCTGGACAAACAGGAAATAGGCAGATTGATCAAAGTATGATCTTACTAATCATAGTTATCTCAATTTATAAATTGTCTTCCTCCAGAGCTGATTGACCTGAGGCTGAAAAGTCATAGAGGAATCTAGAATCACTCCAAGGAGCATCTTATCTATTTGGTTAGTAACTTTGTTCTTTAGTAGATCTTCAACCATTTTGCTCATCACCAATTTATTTATTTAGATTTTGCTCACACCTTTTTCAGTAGTAGCTCAAGGTGAATTACATTCAGGTACTCTGGATATTTCTCTGTCTCAGGAAGGCTCACAATCTAAGTTTGTACCTGAGGCAATGGAGGGTTAAGTGACTTGCCCAAGATCACAAGGAGCAGCAGTGGGATTTGAACTGGTCACCTATGGATTGCAAGACTGGTTTGCTAACCACTAGGCCACTCCTCCACTCCAATGTTAGGCTCACTGGTCTATAAATTACCCCTGCAGCGGCATAATCAAAGAAAAGGACGCCCATCTTCTGACACAAATCAGGAGATGGGCGTCCTTCTCTCAGGGTCACCCAAATCGGCATAATTGAAAGCCAATTTTTTGCATCCTCAACTACTTTCTGTCACAGGGATGACCAAAGTTCATGGAGGCATGTCGGCAGTGTACCAAAGGTGGGACGGGGCGTGGATAAGAGATGGGCGTCCTCGGCCAATAATGAAAAAAAGAAGGGCGTCCCTGATGAGCATTTGGCCGACTTTACTTGGTCCAATTTTTTTCACAACCAAGCCTCGAAAAGGTGCCTGAACTGACCAGATGACCACCGGAGGGAATCAGGAATGACCTCCCCTTACTCCCCCAGTGGTCACCAACCCCCTCCCACCCAAAACAAAAATTTAAAAACATTTTTTCCAGCCTCTTTGCCAGCCTCAAATGTCATACCCAGCTCCCTGACAGCAGTATGCAGGTCCCTGGAGCAGTTTTTAGTGGGTGCAGTGCACTTCAGGCAGACGGACCGAGGCCCATCCCCCCCCCCCTGTTACACTTGTGGTGGTAAATGTGAGCCCTCCAAAACCCACCTGAAACCCACTGTACCCACATCTAGATGCCCCTCTTCAACAGTAATGGCTATGGTAGTGGTGTACAGTTGTGGGGAGTGGGTTTTGGGGGGGGGGGGTTGGGGGCTCAGCACCAAAGGTAAGGGAGCTATGTTCCTGGGATCAATTTGTGAAGTCCACTGCAGTGCCCCCTAGGGTGCCCGGTTGGTGTCCTGGCATGTGAGGGGGACCAGTGCACTATGAATGCTGGCTCCTCCCACAACTAAAGGGCTTACATTTGGTCGTTTTTGAGATGGGCGTCCTTGGTTTCCATTATCGGCGAAAACCGAGGTCGTCCATCTCTAAGGTCGACCATCTCGACATTTAGGTCGACCATCTCTTAGGTCGACCTAAATGTTGAGGTTTGGGCGTCCCTGACCGTATCATCGAAACGAAAGATGGACACCCATCTTGTTTTGATAATATGGGTTTCCTCACCCCTGGATGGGGACATTTTGCGAGGACGTCCTCATCAAAACTTGAACATCCCTTTCGAAAATGCCCCTCTATGTGCAGTTCGTGTTGGCATTAGGGGGTGGCAAGCAGGGCAAATGCCCTGGGTCCTCATATTACAAGGGGCTTCTACGGTGGCCTCATGCTGAAAGAGGTATAGGCTGAAGGGTAACTTTGGGGCCCCCTCCCCAGTTTCTGCCCTGGGCCCCTTAATGTCTAACACCAGCCTAGGTGCTGTTCTATAAGGTAGTGCCTTATTACCAATTAATGACGTTTTGACATGTCTAAATGACGCCTACTTCTAGATGCCAATTATAGAATTGGATGAAAGATGTTCAATAAAATGAATAAATTTAACCTAAATCAGAACTGCAAGTCTCTGAAATCAATAGGGTAAATTCAGGCTTGGAATATGGCAACCATAGTCCTATTTATTGGACACACCTGGTAAATTCCTCTCCTCGGTGTTATTTTTCTCTGCCATTGCCTTATAATATGTTTCTACTGTCTCTCCATAGTTCTTCTTAGTCTGCAGTGTTAAGGCACAGTTTGCACTAAAGAAGGTCCCGAGAGCATAGAACCAGTTCAGGTGTGTAACGGGCCATTTTTCTTCAAGATCCTCTCACCTTCATTTCAAAACAAAAACTGAAGGGCAATCTAAACATCTGCATTCAGCAGTTCTCACAAAGGGGCGCTCTGAAATTCAATAATCCTTTAAACAAGTGAGTTATGCTAAATAATAAAGCAGCATATTCCAGTCCAGCTTGAACTGTTTAACATGATCTCTGCTTGACTTAGGAGGATTTAAGAATCTGCAATTCTAAAATATTTAGTCCCAAAAAACAAAAAGGCAATCGATCCGCAAGCTCCAAGATGAAAAGATAAAAACAGATCAATAACGTATAAATGAACTTTTCTTCATGCAAATAACAATCTCCTCGTATTGTCCGACACTGGCCATGTTTCACCCAAAAAGGGCTGCCTCATGGGCTATCTTGTGTATTTAATTGGCACACAAGTGTATAAAATGTCAGCCCACGTTGAAAAAAACCAGCACCGATGTTATTGCAGATTTTAAAACCTTGTAGCCGATAGAGTGGCGTGTATGAGCTCCTCTCGCTAGCGTGTGCCTTCTTAGATCAATAGGTAATTCATTCCAGTGGCTAGCTGTCAAATAAGCAAATGTGCCAGAAAAAACCCACCTGTTTTGGATCTGGATATTGTAAAAGTAGAAAATATCTAGATCCAGGCGTAATATTTCCTTGCAATAATCGTACCACACTTATCATGTACTCTGATACTTCATCGTGCACAATTCGAAAAACAAGGTAACAAAGCTTAAAGACAAATCGTGCTTGCATTGGCAATCAATGCAACTGTATCAAATAATGGGGAAACTGTTAAATCTAGAAACCCTAAATATTAATCACACAGTGGTATTTAATAAAGTTTGAAGTTTTTTTAACACTACATCCTTACAACCTAAATAAATGTTACAAAAATTGATGTGACAGCACAATTGCTTGTGCAATTGATTTACTGGATGTAGCACTGTACACATTATATACAGGTACTTTCTCTGTCCCTAGTGGGCTCACCATCTAAATTTTGTTCCTGGGGCAATGGAGGGTTAAGTGACTTGCCTAGGGTCACAAGGAGCTGCAGTGGGAATCAAGTCCAGTTCCCCAGGATCTTAGCCCACTGCACTAACCATTAGGCTGCTCCTCCACCCCTAACAGCCACCCTAGCCCAACAACTGCTGCAAGTCACAGGCATGTGCAGCTAGAGCTGGGAGCCGGGAGCCAGGAGCCCTATGCCAAATTCAGGGACAAATATTGAGGGAGCTCAGGATGCTCCATGAGGAGCAGCTGCAGCCACAATTACGGCAATGGAGAAAGACAGTTTTAAATAGTTTAAAGTTTTATTGTAAGCTTACTCAGCAGTTTTATACTTTGCAGCTGTGCATAGCAATAAGGCATTATTTTCGTGAACAAATTTAGTCTGTCTCAAACTCAAACAACTTTTTTCTGTCTTTTCCAAACTTTCCACTTCTCCTCATGCTATTCAGCAAGATCATCTTTTTACTTCTGATACATTAGCACATTGTTTTCTCTTTAAAGTTGAGGCACTACAATCATAATTTCTCCCTCTTATCAACACTGCTACATCTTCTTCATCATCCCAATCCCTAGTGTCATCTTTGTCAGCCTTTATTATACCTTCTTCTGATGCTTTGGTAAGATACTAACAACTGCATGCTACAACATGCTCTTTAGACCAAATCCCTTCAAATTGCCTGAAATCTCATTGGAGCTAAATTACATTGTTCACTGCACCAAGTCCAATGGTCTTTCCAGGGGGATTGTCCCAACTGCCTTCAAAACTGTGCTGGTAAAATCTATTCTCAAGAAAAATAACCTTGATCCTCTGATTACAGAAAATTACCAACCATTGTCAAATCTTCCCTATCTTTCCAAACTTTTGGAAACAATTGTATTTGATCAGTTGCAAACCCAGAATCCAGAAATATACTCCACCCTGATCAGTCAGGTTTTTGCTATGGATATAGTACGGAAACACTTATTACTCCGCTACTGAGTGAACTGCATAGCCAACTTGGCGTAGATCATATTGCATTAGTGGTATCCTTGGATCTACCAATTGCATTTGATCCTGTTAACCATTCCTTGTTTCTTCAGTACCTAGCCTCTATTAGGCTCTCTGGATTGTTCTTAACTGATTTTTGTCTTTCTTAGATCAATGTTCCTTTAGGGTAGTTCAGTCTTCTTTCTCCTTTAGTTTTTTTCCTCTGTCTTGTGGGGTTCTCCAGGGCTCTGTTCTTTCTCCTCTTCATTCGTTTTCTTAGTCATTTTTATTAATACAGACTCAAGGTATTAGCTCTTACTCATATGCAGATGACATTTACTTATCCACTACACTATTGCTGATTCCATAAACCTTCGACCACTTCAATGTTGTTTGAAGGAGGTAGCCACATGGCTATATGCACATCGCCTAGTCTTAAATCAAGACAAAACTGTGGCATGTTGGATCACAGGCTCATTAACCCTTCCTTCCTCAGCTCTTACTTTATTGGATAGGCATATAATCAGTTTCTTCTTTTAAGTATTTAAGCATTATTATGGACTCAGCGCTTTCCTTTATCCTTCAAATCTCTCAAGTGATGAAAACAGGTTTCTATTTCCTCTGAAAATTGAGAGCCATCAGAAATTATTTGAATGATGATTCCCTTTGTTTACTTTTTTATGCATAAATTAACTCACGTCTCGACTATTGTAATGTTGTATATGCAGGGATCACCAAATCCAATTTGAAATGTTTACCAAATATACAAAACACAGCTGCAAAGATTCTCTGCCAAGCCGGATGTTGAGACCATGTGATGATTTTGCTTGCTCATTTACACTGGTTACCATTTGAATATAGGGCAAATTCAAAATATTAACTCTTACACATGAAGTCCGTTATACTGAAATTCCATCCTATCTGTCCTCCTACATTATTCCCTACACCCCCTCATGTTCTCTTCATTCTCTTAATGACAATAGACTTGTTCTTCCCAATCGTTCTAAAGCCAGATGGGAATTGACCAGAGCTAGTTCACTTTATTTTTTAGCTCTGGTGCTTTGGAATTCTCTTCCACGCTGTCTCCATCTAGAAAAATTCTTTACCAAATTTTGTTCTTTATTGAAAACTTACTTTTTTGAGCAGGCATTTGGTATCCACTTAGTTATACACATATATTGTTATCTACGTGGCGCAGTGGAACATGGTGACAAAGAGTGCATGATTGCAGAAGTGTAGATGGTTTCTCCTTTTCTTTTTCAGTGAATATTACTTTTCTATTGTCTTATGGAGTTCAACTTCAATTTTAACATTGATTTTTTTATTAACTGCTGTAATTTAACAACTGAAGTGGTATATCAAGTTTCTTAAATGATTAAACAATTAAAGTTGTAAAGTTTCACATTGAAATTTCAAGCAGTTGCTGAGAAAACAGCAAAAATTTCTAGAGGGTTACTTTTTTTGCTCACCCTGTATCAAGAGTTGAACGCAAGCAATTTCTAGAATGCAAGCAATGTCTATTAGATTGTAAGCTCTTTGAGCAGGGACTGTCTTTCTTCTATGTTTGTGCAGTGCTGCGTACGCCTTGTAGCGCTATAGAAATGCTAAATAGTAGTAGTAGTAGTAGAAAAGAGAGTGTGCCTGCTGCTGACTGGAAACTGAAAGGTAAGGTAGCTCCTTCAGATGTTAACAGGGTGCCATTATTCATAAAATTACTCTGCCAGCAACCCAGAAATAGTAATATCTGGAAACATTTCAGAAAAAATGAATAGAGCAGAAGTTTTATTCAGAAGTGTGCATGGTCAGTGTGAAGTACAATGTTAAGTCAAGTGTTGCTATGATCCCCTACCTTATATAGCTAGTAAAGTATACAGACAAAATTTCCAAGGAGTACTGAACATCAGGGAATTTTATCTGTGAAAAATCTGTGGCATCATGACAGTCAATTTCTCTCTTTGAGTTAAAGTTAAAACAATAGGCACCCTGGAAACCAGAGGTCAAATCAGAAATGAGGAGTGAATAGGCAGCTAAATGGGATAGGCCACAGGGGCCATGGCCCTACCAATATTTTTGCCCAACAGAACATCAGCAAACAGAGATTTGGTGGGCAAGGCTGAAGATTAGTTTGTTTGGCCACACCAACCTACTGTCCCCAGGAACTTGGATATCCAAAGAAGAAAAACACAAACACTGGACCAGGAGCGGCCTGACAGTAATCTGGACCCTTGAGTAATAAAGGTCATGGGCCCCTAACAAGCGGGCAGGAGAGGCAATACCTGAGCTTACGAGAGAATCTATGAAAATACTGAATCACAAGAAGACCATAAAATGTACGTTCTTTGTCACTCTCAAAACATATACTTTCCAATTTGATTTATTTTGATATCACTGACTGTTTCTCTGAGATTGTACAGCCTTGGCTCAGTTGTTAATGTGAAAAAAAGCACAGAGTTTTGTTCACTATGGGAAGAATATTTATTTATTTTATTTATGACGTTTATATCCTACATTAACGTGAGTAGAATTCAGGTTCAATGTGGCTCACATAACAATTAGAAAAGCATGAACATGTTCAAATATATTAACAGAAAAGTAAAATACATCATATAATGTTAGACCAGTAAATTTGAGTTAAGAACAGATGTAATTAAATACTTAGGGCCCTGTTTACTAAATTGCGCTAGTGTTTTTAGCACACACTAAAAATTAGTGTGTGCTAACGCTAGAGACACCCATATATTACTATGGGTATCTCTAGCATTAGCACGTGCCAATTTTTAGTGCACTAAAATCGCTAGCGTACCTATAGCACAGCTTAGTAAACAGGCCCCCAATTGATTTAAGATAGATATTTGAAATATGGAGGAAAAAAGGTAAAGGGCCAGGATTAACTAGGATAGACAGGAGTAGTGGGAAGTGGGATGAGGTTAAAATTAATGCTATGAGTTTATTTGAGAAGAGTGCTTATTTCCTTAAAGGCTAGACGGAAGAAGTGAGTTTTCAATAGACTTCGGGATGACAAATAATCATCAGTGCATTTGATGGCTTTAGGTAAGGAGTTCCAAATTTTAGTGTCTTGATATGAAAAGTTAGCAGTATGGATTATTTTGTAGGTTACTTTCTTCCAATTCGGAAAATGTAGGATAAGATATTCTCTAGATGATATAGAGGCATTGTGTGAGGGTAATTCATGCTACTACTGAAAAGGTGTGAGCAAATATAAATAATGGGGTTGTTCAAAATGTTGTGAATGAAGGTACATAGCTTGAATGATATTCTATCTTTTATTGGCAGCCAATGCAAATTGTTCAGAAGGGGAGTCACTTTGGCGAAGCATGATATTCTGAATATGAGACATGCGGCAGGGTTTTGAGTGGATTGTAGTTTTTTGAGGAGATACCCTTTAAGTACTGCGTAAATAGAGTTCCAGTTATCAAATTTTGTTAGGCCTAGGGATTGAACTAGGGTACAGCAGGGGCGTATCTGCGTGGGGCCAAAGGGGCCTGGGCCCCCATAGATTTTGCCCCGGACCCCCTTACCGCCGTTAACCCTCCCTCCCTCGCCTACCGCCGTCACCTACCCCGAGGTCCGCTTCCTCCGGCTTTTTAAAATATTGCTTCAGCTGGCGGGGGACCCCAACCCCCCGCCAGCCCAGCCGCGATCTTTAACTTTTTTATCTTCGTCGTGCAGCGCGCTGTGAAAGCTGCATGCATCTTTAGATCCAGTTGGATGGAGTCTGTCTGACGTCGCAGCACGTTGACGTTACAATGTGCTGCGACGTCAGACTCCATCCAACTGGATCTAAAGATGCATGCAGCTTTCACAGCGCGCTGCACGACGAGGATGAAAAAGTTAAAGATCGCGGCTGGGCTGGCGGGGGGTTGGGGTCCCCCGCCAGCTGAAGCAATATTTTAAAAAGCCGGAGGAAGCGGACCTCGGGGTAGGTGACGGCGGTAGGCGGGGGAGGGAGGGAGTGTTAACGGCGGTAGGGGGGGTTGACGGTGGTAGGGGGGCTGACGGCGGTAGGGGGGGCTATAATGTGCCCCCTCACTCTAGCCCCTGCCCCCCCTACCACCGAACCTCAGATACGCCCCTGGGGTACAGAAGACTGATTTTGCAAAGAATGGTCTTAGTCTCCTAAATTTCCAAAATGAATTGAAGATACTTGAGACCACTTTGGAAATCTGGTTTTCTAGAGTGAGGAATTGGTCAATTGTGACTACTAAGATTTTCATAGTTGAGTCAAGGGGATATGTGATATTCTCAATGGTAAATGAATCAAGATTTATAGCGTGATGAGTTTTAATTTGAAATTGGATGCTCAAGATTCCATTACAGAGATACCTAATCTGATGATATGAGTAATTTCATTTATTTCTTTAGTGAATGGAATACAGATGGTAACATCGTCTGCATAAATGAATGTTGGGAGACCATTTTTCTTTAGTAAAATGCCTAATGGAATCAACATGATGTTAAATATAATGGGGGGCAACGGAGAGCCCTGGGGCACTCTACAAACAGGGGACCATGCAAATGAAATTGTACCTGATCTAGACCTTAGGAAGTCTAAGAACCATTTTAAAACAGCTCCACAGATACTGTAATAGTGAAGGATGTTTAGAAGGATATAATGATCAGCAGTGTCAGAGGCACTGGACATATCAAATTGGAGTATTAATATTTTATTACCAAAGCTAAGTTCTCATCTAAATTTAGCTAGGAGGGTGGTGAGAACAGTTTCAGTACAGTGAGAAGGTCTAAACTGGATTGTGAGCTATGTAAAATGGAGTGAAGTTGGAGATAATCCATTAGTTGGTGCGTGACTAAACCCTACAAGGGTCTATCATTGGGTGAACATACTGCTATTTAATTCCAATTGATATCACTAACAGATCACAATATTCTGGATTGTGTGTTTCCAAAGATTTCATACACTCTGTAGTAGATAACAAGTAAGTATTTACAATAGAATATGTAGTTCCTCTGCTTCTGTATGCTAGAATAGTGTTTTTCAATCCAGTCCTAGAGACCACCTGGCCAGTCAAGTTTTCAGGATATGAGAAATATATGCATTCTTCCATCTACTAGCATCTACGTACACTGTTTCATACTCTATGAGGGGCATAATCGAATGGGGCGCCTAAGTTTTCCTGGGGCCGTCCTCACAGGACGGCTCCATGAAGGGGCGGGGAAACCCGTATTATCGAAACAAGATGGGCGCCCATCTTTCGTTTTGATAATACGGTCGGGGACGCCCAAATCTCAACATTTAGGTCGACCTTAGAGATGGTCGTCCTTAGAGATGGAAACTGAGGACACCTATCTCAGAAACGACCAAATCCAAGTCAAAACAAGATGGGCATCCATCCTTCATTTCGATAATACGGTCGGGGGGACACCTAAATCATGAAATTTAGGTCGACCTTGGAGATGGTCGTTCTTAGGTCGTTTTTGAGATGGTCATCCACGGTTTTCGGCGATAATGGAAACTGAGGACGCCCACCTCACAAACGACCAAATCCAAGCCATTTGGTTGTGGGAGGAGCCAGCATTCGTAGTGCACTGGTCCCCCTCACATGCCAGGACACCAAACGGGCACCGTAGAGGGCACTGTAGTGGACTTCAGAAAAAGGTCCCAGGTGCATAGCTCCCTTACCTTGGGTGCCGAGCCTCCCAAACACCCAAAAAAACCCACTCCCCACAACTGTACACCACTACCATAGCCCTAAGGGGTGAAGGGGGCACCTACATGTGGGTACAGTGGGTTTCGGGTGGGTTTTGAAGGGCTCTCATTTACCACCACGTGTAACAGGTAGGGGGGTGGGCCTGGGTCCGCCTGCCTGAAGTGCACTGCACCCACAGTCAGGGGTGAGGATACAAACAAGAGGAAACCAAAGCTAATCCAACAAATCAGGTTTTTTTTTGCTTCAAAAGTGATGTAAGCCAATTGTCGAAAGGCTCGACACAGCCATGTTTTGGCAGATGTGCCTTTGTCAGGAGCCTTATCTTATTGACTTCATAAACAAAAGTGTAAAAACAAAGGCTGATACAAATACAGTACACTTAGGACAAAGCTACTTCAAGCAGTTACACTGAGCTACAAGCTTGCAGCGTTTCACATGGATGTGCCTCTCAGTTGTATATGTAACATATAGAATACAGTTATCCGTGCCCTTAGGCATGTCCAGTTACACTGGGCCTATTGTACATGTGGAAATGAAGGCTCATGATGTCACCAGATCACAATCCTGGTTGTGACTGAGTTGTAAGCCTAAAGGAACATAAGGAAGCTGCCTGCTTACGGAAGCATGATTTTGAATATGTGGAGAAATATTTCTTTCAGTGGCAAATAAACTGTAAGGTAACCTTAGGAGGAAATTAGAAAGAGAAATAGCATTCTTCAGGAAATTAATAACATATTGAGACAGGTTAGCCATGTGCTGGTCTTTTATCTGAAAATGTTATGAGCTATATATTTCAGAAAAGATGTATTCTTACAGACCACAATAAGAGCTGGGTTTGGACAAATAGCTTGCACATTTTTTGTTTAGTTTATGGGAAGACTAAAATGTTCAATATTTGAACATAATTTATATTATGTTATCTTAATGATGTTAATGTTCAAATAATACAACTGTAAGGGCTGTTTTGCCTTCTGAGTAAAAACTCTCCCATTGTACTGAAAGATATGGTTCTGCACACCGCCAACTACACAGCAAGGGGGTAATTCTAGAAGTGGATGCCCTGTTTTAGGTGCCCTATTGGTAAGATCCTATTCTATAACAGCATCTGGGTGCTCAGATTTTGTTATGGAATACTAGTGTACCCTGGCATTGGCACATCTTACATATCGATGGGTGCAGTTACACCAGCCATGAATTTTGGACCCTAACATGGCTTGCAGTGTATCTTCACAAGCCGCATTAGGGTATTTGCATTGTATTAAGATGCCATTGTATCTCATTACCACTTAAACCGCAGCATTTTGTTGTCAAGTGAAGTTAGGGCCATTTAAGTCACATTAAGGCCCAAATAACTTAAGGCCCTACCAACTGATGCAGTGACATATATGCTTTGAAAGGAGCAGTCTCCAGAGCTGTACACAGTTCTCCAAATGAGCACCTCTGTATAAGTTTCCAGTGAGGCCTATCACCTTCTTTTACCTGCTGGCCACTCCTCTCCCTAGATACTCAAACATCATAAGTACATAAGTACATAAGTAGTGCCATACTGGGAAAGACCAAAGGTCCATCTAGCCCAGCATCCTGTCACCGACAGTGGCCAATCCAGGTCAAGGGCACCTGGCACGCTCCCCAAACGTAAAAACATTCCAGACAAGTTATACCTAAAAATGAGGAATTTTTCCAGTCCATTTAATAGCGGTCTATGGACTTGTCCTTTAGGAATCTATCTAACCCCTTTTTAAACTCCGTCAAGCTAACCGCCCGTACCACGTTCTCCGGCAATGAATTCCAGAGTCTAATTACACGTTGGGTGAAGAAAAATTTTCTCCGATTCGTTTTAAATTTACCACACTGTAGCTTCAACTCATGCCCTCTAGTCCTAGTATTTTTGGATAGCGTGAACAGTCGCTTCACATCCACCCGATCCATTCCACTCATTATTTTATACACTTCTATCATATCTCCCCTCAGCCGTCTCTTCTCCAAGCTGAAAAGCCCTAGCCTTCTCAGCCTCTCTTCATAGGAAAGTCGTCCCATCCCCACTATCATTTTCGTCGCCCTTCGCTGTACCTTTTCCAATTCTACTATATCTTTTTTGAGATACGGAGACCAGTACTGAACACAATACTCCAGGTGCGGTCGCACCATGGAGCGATACAACGGCATTATAACATCCGCACACCTGGACTCCATACCCTTCTTAATAACACCCAACATTCTATTCGCTTTCCTAGCCGCAGCAGCACACTGAGCAGAAGGTTTCAGCGTATCATCGACGACGACACCCAGATCCCTTTCTTGATCCGTAACTCCTAACGCGGAACCTTGCAAGACGTAGCTATAATTCGGGTTCCTCTTACCCACATGCATCACTTTGCACTTGTCAACATTGAACTTCATCTGCCACTTGCACGCCCATTCTCCCAGTCTCGCAAGGTCCTCCTGTAATCGTTCACATTCCTCCTGCGACTTGACGACCCTGAATAATTTTGTGTCATCGGCGAATTTAATTACCTCACTAGTTATTCCCATCTCTAGGTCATTTATAAATACATTAAAAAGCAACGGACCCAGCACAGACCCCTGCGGGACCCCACTAACTACCCTCCTCCACTGAGAATACTGGCCACGCAATCCTACTCTCTGCTTCCTATCTTTCAACCAGTTCTTAATCCATAATAATACCCTACCTCCGATTCCATGACTCTGCAATTTCTTCAGGAGTCTTTCGTGCGGCACTTTGTCAAACGCCTTCTGAAAATCCAGATATACAATATCAACCGGCTCCCCATTGTCCACATGTTTGCTTACCCCCTCAAAAAAATGCATTAGATTGGTGAGGCAAGACTTCCCTTCACTAAATCCGTGCTGACTTTGTCTCATCAGTCCATGTTTTTGTATATGCTCTGCAATTTTATTCTTAATAATAGCCTCCACCATCTTGCCTCCTGGCCTTCTGGCTTTTGCCTTTTGGCCACCTTAAGATCATCGGATACAATCACCCCCAAGTGTATTTATTTAACTGTATTATATACCGGCTAGACCTGTAAGTGGTTTACAATTTTTTTTTCTCAAGTACTGGTACTGTCCCTAATGGGCTCACAACCTAGTAGTATATTGTACCTGGGGCAATGGAGGGCTAAGGGGGTCTTTTACAAAGGCATGCTAGTGTTTTTAGTGCATGCTAATGATTAGTACTCGCTAAATGCTTAGAGACAGCCATAGGAATATATGGACGTCTTGAATGTTTAGTGCACGCTTATTTTTAGCACACGCTAAAAACGCTACCGTGCCTTTGTAAAAGACTTGCCCAAGATCACATGGAACTGCAAAAGAAATTGAACCCAGTTCCCCGATCTTCTTTCATGAATAGAAGTACTTTATTCCCTAAATTGCACCAATCTTACGTATAGCCCAAAAGTATGACTAATTGTTGCTGTTGCAAGATCAAGTTTCAGCTTTGTGCATTAACATTTAAGATTGTATACAGCGAGGCCCCTCTTTATCTTACAGATTAAACTATTTTATCACATATGAAAGCTGGAGCTAGAACCTGTAAGCTAATGTTATTAGCTTTTCCCTCTATTAGACATAAATGCAGAATATTTGATTCTTCTCTCTACTATCAAGTTGTCTCGGTATGGACTTTGGTCTCTGACTAACTATTACGTTTTTAGAAAGGCTCTTAAGACATTTTTATTTTTTTTATTTATTTTTGTTACATTTGTACCCCGCACTTTCCCACTCATGGCAGGCTCAATGCGGCTTACATGGGGCAATGGAGGGTTAAGTGACTTGCCCAGAGTCACAAGGAGCTGCCTGTGCCTGAAGTGGGAATTGAACTCAGTTCCTCAGGACCAAAGTCCACCACCCAGAATCAATCTGAGATGACTGTTAATTATGTTAGTGTGTGTTGATCTGCAATGTGACATGTATTGGTTTTTTTTGTTATTTTTTAGATAGCAATCCACAATGAACCATTCATGGTAGCTGCGGAATATAAGCAGTGCATAACATAACATAACAAACATAACATATTTCTCCCATCTTGAAAGAGCTGCGTTGGCTTTTGATTGCTTGGCATGTGAAATTTAAAGTTCTGTCATTGATTCAAAAGGCTTTAAATATGAAGCGCCTGTTAGTTTAGCCAGTGGTTTGAAAGTCTACCATCATTATCGTTACTTTATTTATTTATTTCAACATTTGTACCCCACATTTTCCAAACTATTGTAGGTTCAATGTGGCTTACAATTTAGTTAAATGTAAAATATTACAGATTAGTTTAGGGTCGGACAGAGACATTGATGAATTCTGTCAGTGTTCATATATTGTGGTGTGTGCTCTGCCAATAAATTATTATTGGCTGTGCCCTCTTTCATAATTTAATAATGTATGCCCTCAATGGGTGGCGCTAAGGGCTCCCTGCCTCATGGCCCCCTGGCGGAAGATGAGACAGGGTCACTTTACTCAAACTACCCCTCTCCTTAAGTCGCTTCACTGGCTTCCTATCCGTTTTCGCATCCTGTTCAAACTTCTTCTACTAACCTATAAATGTACTCACTCTGCTGCTCCCAAGTATCTCTCCACACTCGTCCTTCCCTACACCCCTTCCCGTGCACTCCGCTCCATAGATAAATCCTTCTTATCTGTTCCCTTCTCCACTACTGCCAACTCCAGACTTCGCGCCTTCTGTCTCACTGCACCCTACGCCTGGAATAAAGTTCCTGAGCCCCTACGTCTTGCCCCATCCTTGGCCACCTTTAAATCTAGACTGAAAGCCCACCTCTTTAACATTGCTTTTAACTCGTAACCACTAGCCTCCTCTCCTCCTTCCTGTACACATTAATTGATTTGATTTGCTTACTTTATTTTTTGTCTATTAGGTTGTAAGCTCTTTGAGCAGGGACTGTCTTTCTTCTATGTTTGTGCAGCACTGCGTACGTCTTGTAGCGCTATAGAAATGCTAAATAGTAGTAGTAGTAGTAGGTAAGAGTTCTCTTACCACATGGCCATGTGTGTCTGGGGGCTTTTTTCCTGGTGTGGTAAAAAGAACCCTGGCATGCAGGAAAAATGGCCCCCACCGCTAGCGCAGGGCCCTTTATCCCGCAGCTTGGTAAAAGGACCCCAATGTGCATGAACAGGTACCCAAAGGATGCTGAAGAAAAGGTATGTGGTAAACACGTTCAGCAATTACATTTTCACCCTCCATTTCTGCATCAGCAGTTCTGTTAGCAAGTTTCCTATAAAACTTTTGAATGTTTCCCTTCTGTTCTTGATAAGTTCTATTGTCTTTATATTATTTCTTTCAGTGCAATTTTCTTCCAGCTGCACTTTTTTTTGCCTTTCCACTTCTCTCTCAAGTGCATTCATTTGTGTATTGTTCTTTCATAACTGAGTTTCTCAATTAGTCACCATTTTCTCTGACTCCAACAACCATTCTGGACTGAGCCCAAGTCGTTTTTTTTTAAATTTCTGCTACTGATTCTTGAAGACCACTCACCTTTGTATCAGTACTTTTGATCTCCTGCATGTACTCTTACAATGGTCTGCTTCTGGTTCCTGTTGCCAATTGCAGGTGGCCAATCTTTTCCTCCCTATGTAAGCATCAACTAACAGAGTGTTTCTAGCACCTGCATTTCTGCTATGCCCACACGAAAAAGACTGTATGAAAGTTTTTCAGAATAAGATGCTTTCCACCCAGTTTTCAAACGATTTTAGTTCTTTCAATACATATCATCCTACAATCAAATTTAAAATGTACTACTCCCCAGAAAAAGGCAGCTTTCTAGACATCAGAGCTTCCATCAGCAATGGCTACATACAAACATCGTTGTGAAACAGAACATGATGTGAATCCTGTTTGCACACTTATAACCACTGTCCGTTTACTCATATATTGTAAAACAGAGGAAAAAACCTCATACTACTGAGGCTCTACATGGTTACTTTGAACCGGAATAGTACTAGTAGCACACAGTTAAAAAGTAATCATAGGCAAAAAAAACCTCTCTTTGATTTTAATGACAATGTGGTGTGATAACTCAAATGAAAATAAAGAACCACTTATCTCTGTTAGACAGCGTTTGGTCTGTGCTCCGCTGCTCCGCAATTAACTTCCAAGAGTTCCGTAGAAGTCTGCCCAGTACTAGCCCCGCCTCCCAACCACTAGCCCTGCCTCCCAATCTCCACTAAGCTTCTGAGGATCCATTCCTTCTGAACAGGATTCCTTTATGTTTATCCCACGCATTTTTGAATTCCGTTACCATTTTCATCTCCACCACCTCCCCCGGGAGGGCATTCCAAGTATCCATCACTCTCTCCGTGAAAAAATACTTCCTGACATTTTTCTTTTTGATTTAAATTATTCTTTATTAGTTTTCAAATTTACAAGACATACTCATAAATGGCAATACAGCAGGAATTACAGAGATTACATTTAAATTGAAATATTTCTAATTATTTGGTATTTAATCTCTTTTAAGCAAATAAAAAATGTATGTAATAAGAAAAAAAATATTGCTTTCTTAGACCACCTGCAAACTAAGATGGGGGTGGAGAAAGTAGATGAGAAGATCAAATTAGGCATTCTAAATCAAAGTATATGGCCTGGTCCATAAAACCCAGCGTACTCTTCCTTTTTCCTTAATTCCTTTACACACACTATCTAGACAGTTTTTTACTTTCTATAAACACTTTAAGCTGATCTGGTTTGTAAAACACATATTTATTCCCCAAATATTTTATGCTGCATTTACAGGAGTATGCCAACAAAAAATTTGCTCCCATAGATTTAACCTCTTCTCTATACGCAAGAAAAATTTTTCTACGATCCTGTGTAGCTCTTGTCACGTCAGGGAAAATCCAAATCTTTTGTCCACAGAATAACTTTTGAGAATTTTTAAAATAAAGTTTCATCAATGCATTTAAGTCTTGCTCAAAAACAAAAGATATCAAAAGTGTCCTTCGAGTAGAAACCTCTGATAGGGAGTCCTCCAGTAATGCCGAGATATCTTGAAGATTCAGCTCTGAAATTTGGTTATTTTCTATTGGGTTCACCTTGGATTGCTTGGTTTCAGGGAGGTAATAAATTTTATTAATTGGTGGTATTGCTGATTGAGGATATGCCAATACTTCACTCAGGTATTTCTTAAAGAAATCCAATGGTGAGATCCCAATAGCTGTTGGAAAATTTAATATCCTCAAATTTAAACGTCTGTTATGATTCTCTATCTGTTCCAATTTTGAAGCCATTTTAATTTTATCAACTATCAGTGTTTCTGTAACCTTTTTGAGAGATTTAATTTCCATTTGCGTCTGTGAGTTTTGAACCAACGATTCTCGTTTGACAGTCTCAAGAGCTTGAGTTAAAGAGTCTATTTTATTCACCATTAAAGCTGTATCTTGGGATGTTTTGTTAACTGCTTTAGTTAGATTTTGAATGGCTGCCCAGATAGTGTGTAAAGTTACCACTTGGGGAGCAGCGAGCTCCAAGTTCGTTTCCACTGATTCCTGGGGCTTGGCACCGCCGTCTGAGGCCCTCCGGTCACCACCTTCCAATTCCGTTGAGTCCTCATCGCTAGCCCGAAGGATTGCAGGGCAAAGCAGCGGATTAAGTTCCGGTGGAGACAAGGATGTTTCAGTCCCTAGTGGAAACGCCGCTCCTCCGGTCGCTCCAATCACGGGATCCCTCTCACCGGTTTCAGCTGGGGTGCTCGAAAGAAATCGCAGGAGGGTTTGCTGAGTGGGGGTAGGAACAAGGGCTGGCTGCAGTAAGCCCTTTACCACCCCCTTTCTCTTTGTATGCAGCATTAGGCTAAATTCTCTCCAGAAAATCGAAAGAGAACTGCAGACGATCCGCAACACCTCAAGCACGGGCCGCCATCTTGACTCCACCCCCCCCCCCCGTCTCCGGAACAGGTTCATATGCGGATTAGTACCTTTCAAATATTTGAATGTCTGTATCATATCACCCGTTTCTCCTTTCCTTCGGGGTATACATGTTCAGGTCAGCAAGTCTCTCCTCATATGTTTTGTAACGCAAATCCCATAACATTTTTGTAGCTTTTCTTTGCACCGCTTCAATTTTGTTTACATCCTTAGCAAGATACAGCCTCCAAAACTGAACAGAGAAAAAGCTTCTGATGCAAATCCATTGACCTCCTCCTTTGCTCTGGGATTAGCGTATAAAATGCATATAAATTGGATGAAGTTGTCCCCAAAGCCATATTTCTGTAACACCAAAAACATGAAGTCCCAAATAACTCGGTCAAATGTCTTCTCTGCATCAAAACTCACTAACAGAGTAGGTAGGGATGTCCACTCCTGGTGTGCTAGGGAAGCAAACATTTTTGGCCACTGAGCACCCCTGAGCAAACCCCACCTGGGCCTTGTGCAAAAGAGTAGGCAGGAAGCATGCCATCCTGTTAGCCAGAACCTTAGCCAGGAGCTTTGTTTCCACATTCAACAATGATATCAGCCAGTATGAACCCTGTAACAATTGATCTTTTCCTGACTTTAAGAGAACCACAATATGAGCCATGTTTTAAGTCCCCCGGTAAATGATCCATAGCGAGAAGGGCAATTAGTGTAGTACATGCCTACTCTCCGCCCCAACCTGCCCCCAGTGCTAAAAAATAAAATCTACTTTTAGTGCGTGGGAAGTGCATGCAGATGCCAAAATTACCTCAAGACACCTGAGTGCTCCCCACATTAAGGCACTTTAAACTGTGGTAATCCCACATTAATGCTTACCACAGCTGAATAAAAGGACCCTTGTGTTTTGGTTAGTATACACTTTCCAAAAGTTCAGGGACTAGAAGGCACACAATGAACTTACCAAATAGAACAAATCAGAGAAAATATTTATGGTTTACTAATTTGTATTCTGCATAAACCTAGGCAGATCACACTGAAAATGTACATAATCATAAAACACAATAGTAAGCCAAACTAATTAAAACAAAAAAAAACAATCAACAAAACACAATAACATAAAATTCTCAAAACAATAACAATGCAACATAAAATAAATAAATGATGCCACCAGAATAAAACTTTCATGCAATGAGCAACAATTCATAATTTGTAGTATGCCTCCTTACTGGCCTTGTTAAATCTCTGTGCTACATATGTCTCAGAGGTCTACCTCACATTCACAAAAGCTTTAGGAGCCCTTTTACAAAGCTGCAGTAAGCAAAGCTACAGTGAGCACTAACTCATGCTTACAGCAGCAAAAAAATGGCTTACTGCGGGGGCGCTGAGGCATCCCGTGGTAATTTTGGTATGCGTGCCCTACCCACACACTAAAAAATAATTGCTAGGGCAGGTCTGGGTTGGAGAGTGGGCATTGCCATATGCTAACCAATTAGCACAGGTTTAGCAATGAGTCCCTACCACCTACAAAATAGGTGGCAGTAGAGGCTCACATGCTAATGGGCATGTGCTAATGGCAAAATTAGTGCACGGCCATTAGTAAGAAAAATTAGAAAATTGTCCATCTTACTCATGTGTAAAAAGTGGTCTTAGTGCACAGGCACAACCCAAGTAAGGGCCTGCTAAGGTCATTTTACCACTGTCTGGTAAAAGGGCCCCTAAGTAAATAGAAATCCCTTCAATAACTTTTTTAATGTAACAGTATTTGAAATCATCAACATAAGAACAGTCATGCTGGGTCAGACCAATGGCCCATCTAGCCCAGAATCCTGTTTCCAGCAGTGGCCAAGCCAGGTAACAAGTACCTGGCAGAAACCCAAACAGTAGCAACATTCCATGCTACCAATCCCAGGGCAAGCAGTGGCTTCCCCATTTCCATCTCAATAACAGACTATGGACTTTTCCTCCAGGAACTTGTCCAAAGTGTTTTAAAATCCAAATAGGCTAAACCACTGTTACCACATCCTCCGGCAATGAGTTCCAGAGCTTAACTATTTGTTGAGTGGAAAAATATTTCCTCATATTTGTTTTAAAAGTATTTTCATTTAACTTCATTGAGTGCCCCCTAGTCTTTATACTTTTTCAAAGAGTAAAAAATCAGTTTGTCTCTACTCATTGTACGCCACTCAGGATTGTATAGACCTCAATCATATCTCCCCTCAGCCATCTCTTTTCCAAGCTGAAGAACCATAACCTCTTCAGCCTTTAATCATATGAGAGGAGTTCTATCGTAATAAAAAATGGAAGCTGATTCCTAGCAATTGGCCCTGCATTAAGGGGTCCTTTTACTAAGATGCGCTGAAAAATGGCCTGCGCTAGTGTAGGTGCATGTTTTGTATGCATGCAGATCCATTTTTCATCACACCTGCAAAAAAGGCCTCTTTTTTGGCCAAAAATGGACGTGCGACAAAATGAAAATTGGCGCACATCCATTTTCGGCCTGAGATCTTACCAACACTCATTCACTTAGCGGTAAGGTCTCACATGTTAACCAGTCGGTAATCATCTGCACGTGCACAATGCGGATTACCGCCTGGTTATCGCCGCATGCCGGAAAATAAAATATATTTTCTGGCGCAAGTAGTGGATTTTATTTATTTATTTTTGTTACATTTGTACCCCGTGCTTTCCCACTCATGGCAGGCTCAATGCGGTAGGCAATGGAGGGTTAAGTGACTTGCCCAGAGTCACAAGGAGCTACCTGTGTCGGGAATTGAACTCAGTTCCTCAGTTCCCCAGGACCAAAGTCCACCACCCTAACCACTAGGCCACTCCTCCATAAAAAATGAAATTACCACCCGGGCCACGTACTAGCCAGGCGGTAGTTCCAAATTGGCTTGGGTTGGACACACAGAGGTGCCTACACAGCATAGAAAAGGGCCCCTAAGGAATGAACCCTTCTGGGTTTCCTCAATATGTATCTTCCGTAAGGCCTGAATAGACAAACATGTCCGTTCAGACCTTAATATGTACTTAAGCTCTGGAATTCATTGCCAGAGAATGTGGTAAAAGCAGTTAGTGTAATGGGGTTTGAACAAGTTCCTAAGTCCATAAACTATTATTTTGGTGGGATTGGGAAATCTGCTGCTTATCCATTTTACTCTTTTGAGATGTCCAGGTACTTGTGAACTGGGTTGGCAACTGCTGGAACTTGAAGTGTCTCTTTATGTTTATTCAAGAGAATTCTGTAAAAGTAACAAAATCTGAAGTCAGTTTTGGCTTTGTTTTTCCTTGGTTGTATCTGTATGACAAGGTTTGTTGAGTGTCTTCCTGTTTTCGTGTTTAATTTCTTTGCTTATTTCTCTTTAACCTCCTTTTTTAGACGCTGCACTACTGTTCACATCATTCATTTTGTGGATATGTTTGTGCTCCTTATTTGGTGATCGCTTGTAGTTTTCTTGTTTAATGTACTCTTAAAATGATATTAATAAAATATTTACAAATAATTTCATATTATATATGCAGCTACAGAAGAAAACCTCTATTTTAAAAGCACTGAGCATAAAGTTAGCATCACATCTGAATATTATTCTTATTCTAAGAAGTGACTGTAATTGTTTGTGAAATGCATGGTTAGTAGAAATTGTTTGATACAAATAAAACATGAGAAGTATTTATCCTGAGGAGGAAAGAAACTGATAGATAGGTTTGAAAAAATCTTAGCCCTATTCAAAGATACTACTTACATTACTCAGGGATTCATAAAGCATTTAGCAGAATAATTACAGGATTGATTCACCATCAGTGATTTGGGCATCTGGGGGATAAATAGCAGGTTGTATTTGGCTGCTAGTTTATATGCTTTGAAACGGTACAAAACTTAATAGACTGACTATAAAGAGTTTACAGTTGAACAGGGTTTCCCAAAACTGAGACCCCATAATCAGTCGGAATTTCATGATATTCACAATGAATATGCATAAAATAAATCTGCATACATTGGAGATGCATATTCATTATGGATATCCTGAAACCCTGACTGGCTGTGGGTTTCAAGGCCATGTTTGGAAAGTTTTACAATAAGAGGAATCTTCCTGTTTGTTGCAAAGGGTTGTTCATGCACCTAGAAGAATACTCTTTATTCATCTCCCAAGCCCTGTACTACGTACAATACAGTCACATCTGCTCAAAGGTCCAAGCAGTCTCTCGTTAATCCTCTTAGCTCCCATTCTTTCCTATAGAAGAAAAGAATGTGTTTATTTACTTTTTTCTCCCATGGAAAATCAAGAGAGCCGGCTCTTGTCAATCTTTCTTTTCACTCTGATTTCATTGAAATGGAATGGGGAAAAAATCTCATTTGGAGTGTTTCTCATCACTTTTAAATAGATTGTAGCAATTGACTGCAGCCCCTATGCCACCACAGGAAAAGTGCAGCTGGAACAAAACACATCTTCATTTTTCACAAAAAGCAGCTGGTGTGGTAGGGATATATAGTACATTTAAGGTGCACATCAGTAGCTTTAAGAATACATCTACTGTTGTGCACATTGTGAGAGACACTGGGGGTCTTTGTACTAAGGTGTGCTGAAAATTTGCCTGCACTGGTGTAGACGTGTGTATTAGACACACGCAGGTTCATTTTTCAGCACACCTGCAAAAAAGGCCTTTTTTGCCGAAAATGGACATGCATCAAAATAAAAATTAGCGCGTGTCCATTTTGAGCCTGAGACCTTACCGCTACACATTGACTTAGCGGTAAGGTCTCATGCATTAACCGGGCGGTAATTGTCAGTGCGTGTACACTGCTGATTACCACCCAGTTAGCACTACACGGTAGAAAATAGAAATTTTTTCTGCCGTGCGTATTGGATGTGTGTAGAAATTAGAATTACTGCCAGGGGCATGCAGTATCTGGGTGGTAGTTCTAATTTGAGTTCACTGTTCCTGTCAATAATTTCAACTCTTATTCCTTCTAAAAATAATCTTTTTAAACCCTCAAGAGTCTTAAAGCATTGGGGTAAGAAAAAGCCTCAGAACATTCAAGTAGCTTTAAACATATTGTTTACACTTCCTTCTTTTCAATCATTGGCTCAAATAAACCTCCCCATTTTTTAACAAATTTAACAGATGTAGGAACATGTAATATGAGCACAACTTATATATCTAGAAGGTTCTTCTTAACTCTCATATAGTTCTTCACTATTCAGGTCTTAAAAAATATTTCTCTCAAAAGTCCTTATAGCAATATAAACAGATGCATATTTCAAAAAAATCCTTGTTTCTTCACTGCAAAGTGTCTGTTTATACTGCTATAAGGACTTTTGTGAGAAATGTTTGTTGGATAGATAGATAGATAGATAGATAGATAGATAGATAGATAGATAGATAGATAGATAGATAGATAGATAGATAGATAGATAGAATTGTGCTATCACATGTTCCTGCATCTGTTAAAACATACCTTCACGATTTAAAGCAGATTTCAGGACCTGGGACAGTTCACTGCTTGCTTGCTTTCTCTTCTCTCACCAACAAATCTTCCTGCTGGCTCTTAAATAAGACAATGTTGTCCCTCAAAAATTTGTCTTATATCAACACAGAGCAGTGCTCTCCCTGTCATCCTTCAGTCCTCAAGTATTGAATCACAATTGCCATTTCAGTCCAGCTGTGAACTCAGTGTCCTCTCAATGCTAGCCTTTAAACTGGCTTGTGCTGAAAAGTGCCCCAAAATGTCTCCCTGTATGAATTTATTTTCCCCCATCTCTAAATGGCACAGTGACCCACAGGCTCTGGGTTTACTATGTCTTTAGTGTTGACCCCACTCTTCACCCACAGCATAAATTTCCCCTATACAATCTGCCACTTATTGCACTGCTCAACCTCACAACCGCTTCCTCTAGGTAGATAACTACTTTGACCCAGCTGACATCAGCTGAAACCCAAGTCATGCTGACTCTTCCACTCTGCTGCATGCCTCTGCACTCTCCCTAATACCAAGCAATGGCAGGGGCTCAGACAGACACTGCTCTACCACTACCCAATCCTGCCTCTGCTGCCTCAAGATCCTTCTGCTACTTCAGATTACAACCACAAGCTGCCCAGATCTCTGCTACTTCAATCTGGCTCCAGGAGCTTCTCCTGGCCACTAATGTAAAATCCATTTTTAACTTATTCACATTAAACATAGTTAATTATTTTGTACAATTATGTCCCACTTCCTCAACCTTCTAAGTTCCTCATGCAGTAAATGTACCCAGCCTGACATTCCAAAAACACATATTCAGATAATGGCAGCTGCTTTCCAAATAAGTGCCCTATCCAGGCTCTATCCATGAATGTTTCAGCAACACTATCCAGATAATGTCATTGAAAATTCTTACAGACTGCCCCAGCACTGTCCAGACAATGTTGGAGTGGAAATGAGGACAGAATGTTGGTGGTATTCAGTAGCTATTTAGATAGCTATGCAGTAGAGAGTTGCATGGGAATGGGATTAGCAGGGATCCAGCAGGGATGGACACAGGTCCTGTGGTGTTCCCGTGGAAGTGTAGTGCCAGGCCATCCTACCAATCTGTTCCTTGTGTTTCTAAGCTAGCTTATTAATTATAACAGCACTAAAAAAATTAGTGGATACAGTTGATAGCATTGAAATCCCCAGAAGCACTGAGAGGGGAAGTTATTAACATGGGCTATTGTTAAATTGGGTTAATTTACCACAAGTTGGGTTATTTTAATACAGGGGATGGGTGGGGATGGAGGAGATTATTTATGGGGGCGGGTGTGGATAGGAGAGATTCCAGTGGGGATGGGCATAGATGGGTTAGGTTCCAGTGGGGATGGGCAGAAGCGGGTTAAATTTCTGTCACTGTGCAACTCTCTACTGTACATTGGATTCCTAAGAGAAGACTGGATTACTAGAGGTCTGGGAAATGAACAGCAGGAGCTCTAGTGTGTGACCAGAGTGAGTGAACCTGAGTGCTGTAACCTGGCTGAGGTAAACCATGAGGTTAACGAAAGAAAGTGTGCTGAAGAGTATTGGAAACATTGTTAATGAACTGTGCAAGAGTATTGGAAAGCTAGGTAATTGGAATTAAAAGAGAAACTGTTTGATGTTAAAAACTTTGTCCTGTGAGGTAACAAGCTGAGAAACTAGAAAAATAAATACTTTATTTTATGGTTTGCACCTTTTTGTCCAAATGTATTATTATACCAGCCACTTCCAGCCCCCTCTCAGGTCTCACACTTGAATTTAAACTGTTGTATGAGTGAGTCATTCATCTTAGGGCTTCTCCACTTTTCACTATTTATATGATTTGGTGACTATTTGACCCCTTGTTTTTGCAAAGTTGTGTTAGAAACCTTACCGGTGGAAAAAGGATTGTTTTATATTATTTATGGTTATAGCATGAAAACTGCCAGCATGAGTTGCATTTTATCCATTACTGATCCCAACTGAGATCAAGTTTCAGCAAAATTTGCTGGGCTTCCACAAATGGGTAAAAACATTTATTTTGAGTGCTATTTCAATGTAAATGCATTTCTTAACGAGTCAGGAAGTTCAAGTATGCCCAGAAGAACTGAACAGCAAGTGCCTAATTTCTCTTGCACTGCCAGAAAAATCTCATGAAAAGACTTAGGATCTCTTCTTTGAGAAGAAGGTTTAGAAAGCAGTCTTATTCATCTGTGCTGTTCCGCAGGCCCAAATACAATTTCTGGAACAAACGGATTGTAACATATGAAATTTAAAAAAAAAAAAAGAAGAAGAAGAAATAATGGCATGAAGACCCTAAGGCATTGGGAGAAGAGTAAAGCAGCACCAACAATGCCATAGAGATCCCGAGGCACAGAGAAAGGAGCAAAGTAACTCTAACATTTGCAGGAAGACCCCGAGGCATTGGGAGAGGGCCAAAGCAGTACCAACATTTGCAGGAAGATCCTAAGCAATGGGAGAAGAGTAAAGCAGCACCATCATTGGCAAGAAAACCCCAAAGTAATAAGGGTGAAAATGTGGTCACTGGTGTTCAGAGAAGAATTAATTCCAAAGATCTGGCCATTGGGGTTCAGTGGGCAGATCAGCATTCTAAACAGCACCAATACTCAGGGTCTCAATGCTTGGGTGCATGAAATTTGTAAGCTTAGGTAATGATATCTTGGAAAGCATTTGGTACTTGGGGAGTAGGAGGTGCAGCAATCATTTCCTCTATGGAGGATGACGACCCCAAGGCACTATAGTAAGGGAGCATTTATTTATGTGCTTTTTTGTTTGTTTATACCATTTATTGTAAAATAATATCTAGGTTAAACTCCCCATCCTCCCACACCTGTCCCAGCTCCCATAAACCCTTCTGCTCCCAATTCCTAAAACATAAGTCTGTGGCTCCTGGACTAAATCCTGGCACGCTACGAATCGTCATATGTAGAAAGTGTGTGCGCCCCTGGTAAAAATTAGTGCGCACTGCACTCCAAGTTGTGAGTGGCCACAGAGCTATTGGAGGAACCTCCTTTATTATCTCTTTCAACGCTCGGTCAGGCAAACAGGGTATAGCTTTCAAGGGGCATGAGTCACACCAATACTGCTCCATCGCTTTCCACGCCTTCACTTTTCCCGATTGCCACTCCACTAGTATGCGAAGGTGGGCTGCTTTATAGTAAAGCAAAAACGAAGGTACTCCAATGCCCCCCTGTGCCCATGGCTGATGCATTACCGGCCTGCGCACCCGTGGTGGCTTCCTTTTCCAAATGAAGGAGAAGACCCTGCGCTGCAAGCCTTTAAAAAACTTTTCAGATACTGAAATGGGAAGTGCCATGAACATATACAGCATTTTGGGCAATAGGATCATTTTAACCGCATTGATCAAAATAATATCTAGGTTAGAAATGCAAACACACCTAAGATCTAAATCGCTAAACCAACTCAAAGGTTCTTTTAAGAAAATGAATAGATGATGAATACTATACACATAGACAGGATCTGCCAGTGCTGTGTGCCCCCCCCCCCCCCCACCTAAAGCTCACTACCCACTGCTGCTGCTCTCCCACTCTATTCTACTACTACATCAGTGTATTGAAGAGCAGAACTGTCAGCAACTGTGACCTACACTCTAGGAATAGATTGACCCCTGGTAGCAGTAATATGCACGACTACTACAAAGGGTTGTAGCTACCATTTTCAACCCAACATTGGAGAGGCCTGGAGCATTCTACAACTTATATATGTAAATACATTCACATTATTGAGCAATTTCATTCATGCATACATCTTACGGTGATATGATTTGATTTCTATCTAGAGCAATTGGTGCAAGGTGGCCTAGCCTTTTGAGTCACACAGATCCCTCTATTTACCTTCGTCATGATGTACATTTTCTGCTCCGCCTAGGGCATGTACCTCTGACATGCCTAGGTGCTAACAACCCAGCTTTGCTCAAGGGATCGCTGTAAAAGCATCCCTCACAACCACTAACTCTCTTTCTTGAAGCCTTCAGCCTCCCCATTCCATCAAGACTGAGGTAGGCACCGCTGATCATCATTTACTCTGGAACTTGCCCCCCTCCGTACAAGAGGGGAACTACCCTTTGCCTTAGACATCATCCATGCCATTGCTAGCATGGGACAACAACCACTTGACCTTTGACCTTGCTTTGGTGTGCAACATGCTCTTATTTTCTTCTTCTCTTAACAGTAATAGGGAGAGAGTCCCCACAATGGCTAGGAGTAGAGTTGCACTGACAGCTAAAGAGAGAGTTGTGGAGGAAGCCAGAGTGAGCAAGAGTCATGGTAAATGTTGCAGAGAGAGGGAAGAGAAAAAGGACAGATACAGTTGCATGGGGGAGAGAGAGAGATGGGCAGTAGTAGATGAAGATGATGAGAAAGCGGTAGCAGATTCAGTATTACAATGTCTGCAGATAGGCCACACCTTTGACACTTGGCATTTTTGATATTACATCTAAGTCCAGCATTGGACATTTTGGTCAAAATGTCCAGAATCCAAATAGTGAATGTAGCCATTTTTGAAACAGCAAAATATCTTTATCTTTATTTTTTTTTTTCTGAAAATGGCCAAATGCTAAATGTTTTTGTGCTCTGAGTTTATCCTTATTCTTAGTAGACTGACCACACAGACATTCTAGCAGAGCAGTGGGGGCACCCTAAGGGGTAATACAGTGGACTTTACATAAAAGTTCCCAGGTGAATTTTTGACAAGAGCTTGTTGATGATGGTGGGGGGTGGGAGGGAAGGGAGCCCTGCTTATCTTAAGCTTGAGGTCACGCTGTCTCTGGAGGAGAGGGTTCAAGTTCCCCATGCAGCAGTGAGTATTGTAGCTTCTGATCCTGGAATGCCAGCTTCTCTTCAAAGTGTTGCTGTGGTCCCGTGGGAGGAGGTAATTGGAGGTAGCCCTGTGGCCCCCACCCAGGATATCTGGCAGAGGATAGGGGAGTGCTCCAGAGAGGTTTCCAGAGAAGATCCCAGATCTGAGAGCCTTCAGGAACTCTGTACAACTACAGGAGGGGTGTATGTCAGTGGCTGTGGAATATCTAGCCAGAATCAGAAAGCATGCCCTGTTGTGAAGCCTGCACAATTGACGCTGGAGTCCCTTTGAACAGTAATGGCGTCTGTGGATGCTTCAGTTTCTTCTTTGGTAAAAGTTTGCGCTCTTACTTTTTCAGTCATGCAGTCCCAGGAGAAGAGGATAGAGGAGTGCAAGTCTAAAATAGTAGTTTGGAGAAGAACTATGAGAAGGTTACAGTAGTTCAATCAACTTTGGTGCAGGATAATTCAGTTCTGCATAAGATCAAAATCCTTGAACTGATTCAAGGGCTCTAAATTTGAGAGTACTGAATTTTCCTAAAAGACCATTGGGACTACTGATTGATTTATATAAGAAGTACCCTCAAGAGGTGTTGGGCTTCAAACCAGAATTATTCCCACCTCTCAGCAGAGTTTTTTTTTATCTACCCACTAGTGATACAGGAGAATTTGTTTTGTCTCCTGGGGATGTGCCTGCTGATAGTTTGAATGTTTGTTGGAAGAACCGGAAAGTGAGGAATTAAATAAAGCTACTCTCCTTGTGTCCTTTGTTTTCCCTTCTGACAGGGATCATACATTATTTCTTCAGCAAAAGATCTGGATTTTCCAGATATATGAAAGGCCTCAGGAGCAAAAGAAGAAATTTATTTCTATGCGCCAAAAATTATTGGCTTTGCGCATCTCCTTTTTGTTATAGTTTCCTTGTAAATGTTTGATTAGATTTCAGAATAAACAATATGTCTATGTTGATTCAATACAGTTGTGCTCATTTCTGAATGCTCACAGTACTTCCCTGTAGTGCCAGGGTCATTTAGGGCACCTGTTTCTGACTTAGTCATGCAAAAAAACAGGTCTAGACCAAAGCATTGAAATTGTAGCCCTGGATGTTTTTGTTTTTTTCTATTATTGCAGAAAACTGTCTAGGTGTTAGGAATGCCGAAATCCCGCCCCAACACACCCTTGTGATGTGGACGCACTGCAGATGAACTCAACAAACATCTGCAAAATAGCAATTTTGACATTTTGAGAAAAAAATACACCCAAATGCCACTTTCGGGGACATTTTCAAAAGAGAAAGGCGCCCATCTTTAGACACAAATCGGGAGATGGGCGTCCTACTCTCAGGGTCGCCCAAATCGACATAATCGAAAGCCGATTTTGGGGAACCTCAACTGCTTCCCATCGCAGGGACGACCAAAGTTCACGGGGGCATGTCGGCACCATAGCGAAGGCGGGACTGGGGCATGATTAAGAGATGGGCGTCCTCGGCCAATAATGAAAAAAAGAGGGGCGTCCCTGATGAGCATTTGGTCGACTTTACTTGGTCCATTTTTTTTCATGACCAATCCTTAAAAAGGTGCCTGAACTGACCAGATGACCACTGGAGGGAATTGGGGATGATCTCCCCTTACTCCCCCAGTGGTCACCAACCCCCTCCCACCCTAAAAAAAATTTAAAACTTTTTTATTGCCAGCCTCAAATGTCATACCCAGCTCCATGACAGCAGTATGCAGGTCCCTGGAGCAATTTTAGTGGGTGCAGTGCACTTCAGGCAGGCGGACCCAGGCCCATCCCCCCTACCTGTTACACTTGTGCTGATAAATGTGAGCCCTTCAAAACCCACCCAAAACCCACTGTACCCATATGTAGATGCCCCCCTTTACCCTTTAGGGCTATGGTAGTGGTGTACAGTTGTGGGGAGTGGGTTTTGGGGGGGTTGGGGATCTCAGCACCAAAGGTAAGGGAGCTATGCACCTGGGAGCAATTTGTGAAGTCCACTGCAGTGCCCCCTAGGGTGCCCGGTTGGTGTCCTGACATGTCAGGGGGACCAGTGCACTACAAATGCTGGCTCCTCCCATGACGAAATGAGTTGGATTTGGTTGTTTTTGAGATGGGCTTCCTCGGTTTCCATTATTGCCGAAAACCGGAGACGACCATCTCTAAGGTCAACCATCTCAACATTTAGGTAGACCATCTCTAAGGTTGACCTAAATGTTGAGATTTGGGCGTCCCCGACCGTATTATCAAAATGAAAGATGGACGCCCATCTTGTTTCGATAATCCGGGTTTCCCTACCCCTTCGCCGGGATGTCCTTAGAGATGGGCGCCCTTAGAGATGGTCTTCCCCGTTCGATTATGCTCCTTCACATGACACTTTTTAGACATTGTCCTTTTTCAAAAATGAGCCCCAAAGTACATCAATGCAAGTAGCCTAATGTCAGTCTCAAACTGCCCTGATTTAGTGGGTGAACAAAAAGATCATTGCTCAATTTTATGAAAACAAACATGGGAAAAATTGCACTTTGCAAATGTACCAACAAGAGAGAAAGATTAAAAGATTTCTTTTACAGGACAAGTATTTTGAAGACAGTGGAAAGCTCTTTTACAAAATGTACAACATTGTTCTGGATCATCAGAGGAATTCAACAATTGCAAACCAACTCACAACATCAGAAAAATACATGAAGAGTAAAACTGGATCCCCCCAAAAATGCAGCAGACAATTTCAGCATGCTTCAAGTAAACCACAACAGCACAACATGAATGAATGAATGAATGAATGGATGCTGTTTATGGCTGTTAAGGTTTGCTGCTGTAAATCTACTGTTATCTAAAACAGACCATCCTTCCATATGCCAGGTTCTGAACACTCCGATGAAGAATGGTGGTGAAGTACCAGAATCTTCAAGATGGGTATCTTACAGATGTCTACAACATTGATAGAAATAAGTTTAGTATGGTTTGAAGGTTAAAAGAACAAGTCCATAAAAAGGTACATGGGGGGCATCTATTCTATGATAGAATCTAAACATAGCCATTCTGCGATCGCCATTGCAGCATAATGAAAGCCACATTGAGCCTGCAAATAGGTGGGAAAATGTGGGATATAAATGCAGCAAATAAATAAATACTAGCATAAACCCACATTTGGATGCCTACATTTAGGTGCAACCAATTATGTCAGGTCTATAGCTGGTGTTCATAGGTGTGCCTAAGAGCACCATGCAATGCTAGAGACACACTCATGACCCTCCCATTCTCCACCTATGTGTACACTCCCTTGTAGTTACGCACTGTTTTATAGAATGGTACATATGACACTTAAATGCATATAACTGTACACTCCAGTTACACAATTGTCTTGTAAGTCCATCTCAGTTAGATTCTATGAGGCTACTATGTACTCAATATTTTTTGCATGAACCACTGGACCACACTGATGCTACTGGAAAGCTGTTGGAGTGGAGGAGTAGCCTAATGGTTAGTGCAGTGGCCTGATAACCTGAAGAACTGGGTTTTAATTCTTACTGCAGTTCTTGTGACCCTGGGCACATCACTTAACTTTCTGTTGCCCCAGGTACAAAAACCAATTTCTGAGTCCAGTAGGGATAGAGAAAATACCTGTATAGAGTAAGTAAATTAATTGGATTGTACCACAGAAAGTCAGTATATCAAGTTCATAACCCTTTATGTGCAATGGACTTTGATCCTGGGGAACTGAGTTCGATTCCCACTGCAGCTCCTTGTGACTCTGGGCAAGTCACTTAACCCTCCATTGCCCCTGGTACAAAATAAGTACCTGAATATATGTAAACCGCTTTGAATATAGTTGCAAAAACCTCAGAAAGGCGCTATATCAAGTCCCATTTCCCTTTCCCTATTTGAGATTCTAGATGGAATGTTGCTACTATTGGAGATTCTAGATGGAATATTGCTACTATTTGAGATTCTACATGGAATGTTGCTATTCCACTAGCAACATTCCATGTAGAAGCCTGCCCTTGCAGATCAGCAACGCGGCTGCACAGGCTTCTGTTTCTGTGAGTCTGACGACCTGCACATACATGCAGGACGTCAGACTCGCAGAAGCCTGCGCAGCCGCATTGCTGATCTGCAAGGGGAGGCTTCTACATGGAATGCTGCTAGTGGAGGAGTAGCCTAGTGGTTAGTGCAGTGGACTTTGATCCTCGGGAACTGAGCTCAATTCCCACTGCAGCTCCTTGTGACTCTGGGCAAGTCACTTAACCCTCCATTGCCCCTGGTACAAAATAAGCACCTGAATATATGTAAACCATATATGTAGTTGCAAAAACCTCAGAAAGGCAGTATATCAAGTCCCATTTCCCTTTATCTTTTTACATGTGTAATGTAGAAAACAAATTACAGGACTGTGCAAAATAATGAAATTGCTTACAATATAAAAAAAAAAGCATGAAAAATACTACTGTCGATGTAGCATGCCTGGCTCATGTCATCAGTCTAGTGAGCGTAAAGATTTTGAAAGCTATTTGAGGATGCCAATGCAGTAGCATGGTGTTTGTCACAAATGTTCTATATGGCAGGAGGTAGGAAGATAAGGTGCTTAAATTACTCAGGCAAAAAATTCTCCGGACCACTACGGCTGTAGAACCTAGATTTAAGAGCTGGCTTGCTGATGTTTAGTAATATGAAAAGCACTTTGATTTCTATCACCAGTTTGCTGGAGAAGAAATGGTAGTATATAGAAAACTCAGCTGCAGATTCATTGAGGGAACTTCAAAGAAAGCTGTCAGAATAAATGCAGTGTTTCATGCTGAAAACTTCCTTGTGCTTCATCAATGAAATGTGCACGCCAGTCAGTGAGCTAATGGATACCTTTGAAAGCCAGAGACCATGTACTGTCTTTGCTTTTAAGAAAATAGAGGACTGCTGTTTTTCCTTCAGACACAGGCTCGATTTTCCAAACTGAACACTCAAAGGATATTTAGGGAGCAAAGATGTCAGTTTCATAACTACAGAACAAACCAACAAGTTGGTGTGCCCATTCCATTTAGCTACTGACACTTCAGCTAAAAAAATAAAAACCTGGAAAAATACAACAGGATTTCAACCCCAGAATAGTTCCTGCGATGTCTCATGACAAGGACTACACTACAGTTTCTAGCTTTGATTACATTTCAGCTGAGGAGTTCTCTGTATACTGTGAAGATGACATTCCTGACGCCATCCAGGTGTTTTACAAGTGAAAACTATCATTGCAGACCCACTGCAGCTAGAGAGATCAATCACAGAGGTTATTGAAAAAGTTAAGAGAATTAACTACAATTAAGTAGACCTCTACAGATAAATGGGGTCATTTTATAACTTGCTGACTCAAGTTAAATGCCTTGATGCCCTGTGCCATGCACTGAGCGTCATTTTCTATCACAGCATCTCGATGTCCAGATTCCAGTAGAGAATACTGGCACAAATTGGCATCAGCATACCTACATTTAGGCATGACTACTTAGAAGAGGTCTATGTCTGGCATAAGTTGGCAAATCTAGGTGAGTCATACATGTGCACAACTTAGAATAATCTATAAGTTACACGTGTTAAGTTGGCACCACACCCATAGCATGCCCAAGCTCTACCTATATGTACGCCCTCTCACATGTGCACTCCACATGTGCACGTCTGTACTCCTTTATAGAATAGTGTATTGGGCATTTGGCACATAAGTGGCATTAATGGGTGCAGTTACATGAACAAACCATACTGCATGTGCCCAGTTATAGTATTACCTTTAAAGTGGAGTGGAGGAGTAGCCTAGTGGTTGGTGCAGTGGACTGTGATCCTGGAGAACTGGGTTCAATTCCCACTGCAGCTCCTTGGGACTCTAGGCAAGTCACTTAACCCTCCATTGTCCGAGGTACAAATAAGTACCTGTGTATAATATGTAAACTGCTTTGAATGTAGTTGGAAAAACCACAGAAAAGCAGTGGAGGAGTGGCCTAGTGGTCAGGGTGGTGGACTTTGGTTCTGAGGAACTGAGTTCAATTCCCACATCAGGCACAGGCAGCTCCTTGTGACTGGGCAAGTCACTTAACCCTCCATTGCACCATGTAAGCTGCATTGAGCCTACCATGAGTGGGAAAGTGCGGGGTACAAAGGTAACAAAAATAAAATAAATATAAGTCCCATTCCCTTCCCCCCTTTAAAGGGGAGAAAATGTAATGCTACCTTTCTGCTATAAACACTATATTTAAATCAAAAGAGTGTCACAAACTGGGGGAAAGATGAATATTGCAATAAGAAAAGATATAAAAAAAAAAAGCAGCTGATGCAAATTGAAGACCCTAATTTTAAAGATCAAACCAAAGAAGTACATGAATGATAACATGTTAAAACATTTAAAGGCTTCTGTAGAAAAAGAAATAGAGAAGAGGAGACCTTAGGAGAAGTGGCCTAGTGGTTAGGGTGGTGGACTTTGGTCCTGGGGAACTGAGGAACTGAGTTTGATTCCCACTTCAGGCACAGGCAGCTCCTTGTGACTCTGGGCAAGTCACTTAACCCTCCATTGCCCCATGTAAGCCGTATTGAGCCTGCCTTGAGTGGGAAAGCGTACAAATGTAAAAAAAAAAAAGCTGATGCAGAGAGAGAGAAAGAGGATTGGAAAAGGGGCACTGGGAGAAAGGCTGGTACTCAGGAAGAAGGAGGGGATCCAGAAAGGGTCAGTAGAAGAAGTGCTGACAGCGAAAGAATCCATAAAAGAACACAAAGTTGATTATAAGTAGGGCTTCAATTCTTAGGTGTTTATAATTTGTAAATTTAGATGAACTTTCCAGCTAATTAGGCTACAAAATATCAATGTTTTCACACCATAGGTATTATTGCTGGGCACTTTCCAGTGGAATCAAATTAGGAGTCATCAGCACAGAAAAGGCACACAAACTGAGTGAAGGATATGAGGAGCCAGGAACATCTGTTGATGTCACACAAAAAAAATCAAAAATAATATTGTACAGCAAAAATCATTACTGAGAGAATCCTACCAATAAGGATGCAGATCAGTGGAAAAATAGAAAGATAACTCCTCCTTGCAAAAGAACAAAAGCACATTGAGGGAAAAATAAAACCACTCCAAGCAGAGGTGTCCCTGATAGATAGGTAAGTAAAAGGATTAAAAGATCACAAAAGATCAGGAAAAAGATCAAACTGAAACATACTGCATTAATGGAAGAAGACTTTAAATTCATGTGCTCTAGTAATAAATTAAAATATAAAATATTTTTTAGCATGGGGACCAGTGGCGTAGTTACGTGGTGCCACGGGGGCCTCGGCCCCCGTAGATTTGTCCCTGGACCCCCCTGCCGACAACCCTCTCGACCCCCCTCCTGCTGACAACCCTCCCCCGCCGCCACCGTCACCTTGGGCTTCCTTTGCTGGCGGGGGACCCCAATCCCCGCCAGCCAAGGTTCTCTTCTTCCCGCGCAAGGCTTCGTTGCACGTTGTACGTGCAGGATGTCACACTCACAGAAACATAACGAAGCCTTGCAGATCAGACAGAATGAAGCCTTGCGTGGGAAGAAGAGGACCTTGTCTGGCGGGGATTGGGGTCCCCCGCCAGCAAAGGTAGGCAACGGCGGTGGCAGGGGAGGGTTGACAGCGGGAGGGGGTCGAGGGGGTCGTCGGCAGGGGGGGGGGTCAAAGTTGGTGGTGGCGGCAGCAGGGGGGGTTGGCAATGGCAGGGGGGCTAAAATGTGCCCCCTCACCTTGGGCTCTGGACCCCCCTCCCGCCAAAGTCTGGCTACGCCCCTGATGGGGACATGTTTAGGGCTGGAGAATAGGCGTGCACTGTGCTAATTGGAAAACTATTGCACACTGCCGATTAGCATGGGTTTCCACAGGAGTGTCAGTAAGGGCTCCTGCACTAATAGCCACACGTTAATTGTGAAACTGGCATATGGCCATGAATGGAAAAATAGAAATTGTGGCCATTTTATTGCCACACTAAAAGTGGCCTTAGTATGGGGGAAAACACATGCTAAAAATAACGCAGGCCACATTTTAGTGTGACTTAGTAAAAGGGCCCCTTTGTTTAAAAATCTGATGTTAAAATTGTAAAGTTCTTTAACCAGAGTGTAAAGATTGGGTGTACACACACCTGTCCTCAGACATTTTCTATAATAGATTTGGCATGCAAATTTGCTGTTATAGAATACTGGCTTAGAGTTTTGGCACTAACAATTAGAACCCTTCATAGAATTGTCCTTCTCCCTAGTGTTCAGGTTATCTATAGTGAGTTTATCATGTACTTTAACTAGCTGGAGAAAATAAAAAATAATTGGTTTCCCATAACTTTGAAAGGGATTTGATTCACACCACACAGATTCAGAAGTCTTAGTTTCACCTTACAGGTTTCAATGAAATTTCATTTAAGAATGACTGAAAATCAAATGGAAGAGAATCATTTGATTTTACTTTGAAGAAATCATCTTAACTAGATATTTAAAATCCAGTTACTCCATTTGAAGGCTCTATGAAAATATAGAAGAACAGACAGATACATTCTTTGAATGTATATGTAATTCATTTTTTTAAACTGTATTGATAAATAAATGAGTAAACAAAAAAGATAGAGATTCTTAGGGGTGGGGGGTCAATAAAATCTCATTTAGTATGTTGTTTTTAAAAAACTGTCACATTCCATTATATTGAATTTGCCCTTTATCTGAGCATGGTCACTCCTGCTCAGAATTGGGTGTCGAGGTCAACCAGTCCAGTTTCTCCCCTTATCAAATTGTTATGCTCTTACACAATTCCCCGGATTCTATATATGGTGACTAAATTTGCATGTGCAAATCATCAGGCATTGACGATTTGCACAAGCAAATTAATTGATTAATGAGCCAATCAGCACCAATAATTGGCTGCTAACAACTAATTAATGGTATTAATCGGCCTTAATTGAGATTTATTTGTGCATCATATTCTATAACAATGCTCACGGAAAGTCTATAGTGCGTAAATTAAAGGGACCATGGCCAGGGGCATTACCAGAATTCACACACGTTATTATAGAATAGACTTGATCAGTGCCCAACTTAGGCGCTGGCATGTACAACTGTTTCTCAGCAGGTGTAATTGCTGGTGCCTTAATTTAGACACCAATTATGAATTTGGCTACTATTCTATAAAGGGCATGGATCCTTTATAGACTAGCACTCAGCACTTATATTTTTCAGCACTGATTTCTCAGCACCATTTATAGAATTAGTCCATTGTGACTAATCTCCTCATAAATCCTATGCAAAATACTCTTAAACTTTCTTTGCTCATTTCATTGATAGACGTTCTTGGGCACCATCAGTTACTCTAAACATAGGGGGTCTTTTACAAAGGCACAGTAGCGTTTTTAGTGTGCGCTGATTAGTATGCACTAAACGCTAGAGATGCCCAAGCTAAAAACACTAGGATGCCTTTTGTTAAAGGACCCTTCAGGCACCCCAATCCATTAGCAATTGTTAGGAACTTGAACCATAATAATACCACTGGACCTGCTCCATGGTCTACCATTTGCCTACAGATATTGTTCATGGCAGCCGCATCAAATCCTGGAATCTCTCCAAAGTCTCTACCCGTTTGAGGTGATGTAGACCTAGAGTAATGGATGCCCTTTCCCTTGTAGGTCTCCATTATCAGGTTGCTTCACTAGTAGACATGATGTGGGAAATCTAGTCCTCTAATCACACTGTCAGTGGTGTGAGGTTTCTAAATTGGGAACATTGTCTCCTCTAAACTAGTAGGCCTGGCCTGAGCTAGCAGGGCCACATTCTGCACATTTTTACCTAAGAAACCTCAGAACCACTAATAGGCATTTTTGTCACTGCAGCTCCCGAACACCTGACAAGTGTACTCACAGCAGATATCATAAGAAGGTGCCCAGGTGCTATCCAATTTCCTCCTCATGCTTTAGGCTGCAGCCCATGCTTTTGGCTTTCTTTGAGGTCTATGCTCAGGGGAACAGAACTCAATGTGTTGTTCTCTGTCATATTTGCTGCTTGCATAGAGTGCTGGAGAAAACTTTTCAGATAATGATTGACAGTTCCATAAACAAAATAATTAATGCTGGAGGCACCTGTCTCTCCTGGGAGCAGCTAAATGCCACTCTTACAGAATCGGTGTTCATGTCTTTATGGAAAATGAAAAGAGAGACAAGAAATAATAGAAAGAATATATATCACATCCCAGCAGTTTCTCCTTATATAAGCCTCCCTCCCTCCATCTCTTGTCCCAAAGCAGTAGGATAAGAGTCATCAGAGCATCCTGAGGCTGGGGTGGTATAAAATAAAATACAAAAGGATGAGAACAATCAAGAAAGGATGTAGTATTGATGAGGTATTTTGGGAGATCTGAGGAGTAGATTCAAAATAAAGGCAGAGCACAGAGCCAAATAAAAAGTTAGAACAAACAGGAAGAGTTTATGGAGCTCCTTACTCTATGTAGTCCACCTGACAGCAGAGAACAATAGACAAGTGTATTGTAGCTGATACACAGTCACACAGAAAACACAAAGACATACACACTATGAATATTTACAAAATTTATAACTCACACTTATCACGTCTCAAGGCAAGGAACAAATTAACATAAACAATTGTTACAGTACAAAAACATACAATACAAAATACATAAAAACAAATAAAAATAGACTTTCCATCACAGCAATATATCAATATCACTGTCATTATGATACTTCACAGTTGCAATTCAAGCACTACATTCCAAAAGCCTATGAAAGTAAAAATGTTTTAAGCACTTCCTAAAAGCAACATTAGAGTCTGCCATTCTCATATTAAGTGGCAAAACATTCCATTCAAATGGTCCAAATAAAGAAAATGACTTTTTTGAATCAACTAACTGATACCGTTGACTAGCAGGCAATTGTGATTTCCTAGTGTTGTCACTTCTTAATGATCTTGAAGAGATATATAATATCATTGATGACAGAAAATATGATAACAAATCACCAGTCAAGATCTTATATATCAAAGTATTTTACATTTAATTCACCAAAATACAGGAAGCCAATGCAAAAAAACAAAGTATTGGAGTATTATTTTCATAACCTGTAGACCCCCATTAACAATCTAGCTGCCAAATTTTACATAGGTTGACATGCCTAGGAATTATATTGGATTCATCTCTCTCAACGAAATCTCAACTTAAGGGTTTGATTTCTACTTCTTACTGTCGGTTAAGATTATGCAGGCACTTGAAGATAATTTTGACATTTTCTGATTTTAGAACAATGTTGCAGGCATTGACTTAGTCCGATTGGATTATTGCAATTCTCTATTTTTGGGACTGTCTCAGACTTTGATTAAGTTGAGATTTCGTTGAGAGAGATGAATCCAATATAATTCTTAGGCTTTTGATCTCAGAACAAATTTGAATACTTACAGTATGAACCACCAATGTAGGAGGCAATGGGGCTCATTTTCAGAACAAAAAATATTCCAAAAATCATCATAAAGTGGCAGAAGGGTTTTTTAAGTTTAAGTTTAATAATACTTGTTATACTACCCTTAGATTACTCTTTAAAGCAGCATGCAGGATATATCTATCTATCTTTATATATATATATATATATATATATATATATATATATATATATATATATATATATATATATATATTCATTCTTCTACAATAGGAAAGGAAGTATATCATAGAAGAGAGAATCCAGGACTGCTATGCCTCACACTGACCTGCTAGTGGGCGTGAAGGCAATAGGATCAAGGGTTGTAGGTGTATGGAATATTTTAAAGATTGTTTTTCAATTCTGCTTTAAACAGTCTACTCTGAAGTACCTGTTTTCTGACTGCAAAACAAGATGAAGTCATATCTCTGATTTATTTTGTGCAAAAGGGAAGTATATTCGAGGTTCAAGAGATAAGCCATCTGGCCAGTGGCTTGTTTACTTGAATCCCAAGTGCATGTGACTACATTCTCTTGCACATCTTTGTAATTTTCCATGGCTCTGAAAAAAACTAATAAAAAGGTGAGCTTTGAAGTCAGAGGCTCGTCTATGGGTGGACGCACTGCGTAGAACCAGACTCCTGGTCAAATTCCAGCTTTGCTGAAAAAGGGGCTTCTCTCAGCTGATGTAAAGAGCTTGGATGTAGAGATTAAGGACCAGTGATGGATGTATGCATAATGATTGTTTATTGCTTCTTTTCCTGGTCTACAAACTCCTAGCACTGCTTGGATGTAGGGACCAGTGATGTAATGATTGTTTCTTTTTAACTATAGATAGGTATTGTTTCTTTATTAGGTATTGTAAGCAGGTACCTCTAGGTGCAGCCAAAGATAGAACAATCTCCTTCAGCCACAGGCTCCTGGTATAGTCAAGAAAACAAATGTCCACCAGCAACTTCAATTTTAAGGCTTTTATTCCATGCAGGTTTCTAGTAGACCTGATACATGGTTCCAACAGCAGCATTCACCTTTACTTTTCTACTACTACTACTACTACTATTTAGCATTTCTATAGCGCTACAAGGCATACGCAGCGCTGCACAAACATAGAAGAAAGACAGTCCCTGCTCAAAGAGCTTACAATCTAATAGACAAAAAATAAATAAAGTAAGCAAATCAAATCAATTAATGTGGACGGGAAGGAAGAGAGGAGGGTAGGTGGAGGCGAGTGGTTACAAGTGGTTACGAGTCAAAAGCAATGTTAAAGAGGTGGGCTTTCAGTCTAGATTTAAAGGTGGCCAAGGATGGGGCAAGACGTAGGGGCTCAGGAAGTTTATTCCAGGTGTAGGGTGCAGTGAGACAGAAGGCGCGAAGTCTGGAGTTGGCAGTAGTGGAGAAGGGAACAGATAAGAAGGATTTATCCATGGAGCGGAGTGCACGGGAAGGGGTGTAGGGAAGGACGAGTGTGGAGAGATACTAGGGAGCAGCAGAGTGAGTACATTTATAGGTTAGTAGAAGAAGTTTGAACAGGATGCGAAAACGGATAGGGAGCCAGTGAAGGGTCTTGAGGAGAGGGGTAGTATGAGTAAAGCGACCCTGGCGGAAGATGAGACGGGCAGCAGAGTTTTGAACTGACTGGAGAGGGGAGAGGTGACTAAGTGGGAGGCCAGCAAAAAGCAGATTGCAGTAGTCTAAACGAGAGGTGACAAGGGTGTGGATGAGGGTTTTGGTAGAGTGCTCGGAAAGAAAGGGGCGGATTTTACGGATGTTGTAAAGAAAGAAACGACAGGTCTTGGCAATCTGCTGGATATGAGCAGAGAAAGAGAGAGAAGAGTCAAAGATGACCCCAAGGTTTCGAGCTGAGGAGACAGGGAGAATGAGAGAGCCATCAACAGAAATAGAAAACGGGGGGAGCGGGGAGGTGGGTTTGGGGGGGAAAATGAGAAGCTCGGTTTTGGTCATATTTCATTTCAGGTGGCGTTGAGACATCCAGACAGCAATGTCAGACAAGCACGCTGAAACTTTGGTTTGGATGCAAGGTGAGATATCAGGGGTAGAAAGATAGATTTGGGAGTCATCAGCATAGAGATGGTAGGAAAAGCCATGGGATGAGATTAATGAACCAAGGAAAGAAGTGTAGATAGAAAAGAGGAGGGGACCAAGAACAGAATCCTGAGGTACGCCGACAGGCAGAGGGATAGAAGTAGAAGAGGATCCACCAGAGTGAACACTAAAGGTGCGGAGGGAGAGGTAGGAAGAGAACCAGGAAAGGACAGAGCCCTGGAATCCAAGTGAGGACAGGGTATCGAGAAGTATGCTGTGATTGACAGTGTCAAAATCAGCGGAAAGATCAAGAAGAATGAGGATGGAATATTGACCTCTGGATTTAGCCAGTAATAGGTCATTGGAGACTTTAGTAAGCACAGTTTCGGTTGAGTGGAGAGGGCGAAAACCAGATTGTAGTGGGTCAAGAATAGTATGTGAGGAGAGAAAATCAAGGCAGCGGCAGTGAACAGCATGCTCAAGTAATTTGGAGAGAAAAGGAAGGAGGGAGATGGGTCGGTAATTAAAGAGACAAGTAGGGTCGAGTGAAGGCTTCTTAAGGAGAGGTGTGACCACAGCATGTTTAAAGGCAGCAGGGACAGTCGCAGTGGAAAGTGAGAGGTTGAGAATGTGACAGATAAAAGGAATAAGAGCAGGAGAGATGGCATTAAGAAGGTGGGTGGGAATGGGATCAGAGGAACAGGTGGTACATTTTGAGGAAGAAAGGAGAAGTGTAGTTTCCTCAATAGTAACTTCAGGAAAGGAGGAAAGGGAATGAGGGGAAGGAGAGAGAGGAGAACGGACTAGTGGAGGGAGAGGTGGTGAGGTAGAGAAAGCAAGGTTTATCTTTTCAACCTTGTTGTGAAAGAATTCAGCAAGGGTCTGAGGAGATAATGAAGGGGGAGTTGGGGGAGGGGGCACCTTGAGGAGGGAGTACAATGTGGTGAAGAGAAGTCGAGGATTAGAGCCAAGAGAGTTGGTCAGTTGGATATAATAATCCTGTTTGGCACGTAAAAGAGCAGATTGGAAGGAGGTCAGCATGAACTTAAAGTGTAGGAAATCAGCAAAGGCCCAAGATTTCCGCCAGAGGCGTTCGGCAGAACGGGTACAGGAACGTAGGTAGCGGATATTAGAAGTCAGCCAAGGTTGGGGTTTTGTACGCCTTACAGGGCGGGTCATCAAAGGTGCAAGACTGTCTAAGGCAGAGGATAGAGTATTGTTGTAAGAAGAAACAGCCTCGTTAACAGATGTGGATGGTGCCACAGTAGAGAGGAGGTTTGAAACATGGGAGGATAGAGATGAAGGGTCAATATCGTGAAGATTCCTAGATAAATGAGATAAGATAGGACGGGACTGGGAGGGAGGAGATTTAAGTGTGACAGTTATAAGATGGTGATCAGAGGAGGGAAGATCAGAGGCAAGGAAACTAGAGGGTGAACAGTTGGAGGAGAAGATGAGATCAAGACAGTGACCATTTTGATGAGTGGGAGAGGTGGAGCATAGTTGGAGATTAAAGGAGGACGTTAAAGCGAGTAACTTGGAAATATAAGAGTTGGAAGGATCATTAGCAGGAATATTAAAGTCACCAAGGATGAGAGAGGGGGAGGAAGGATCATGGAAGAAGGCAAGCCAGGCATCAAAGTCACTGAGAAAGGATGAAAGGGACTTATCAGGGGGACGATAAATGACCGCTATTCGAAGAGGCAGAGGAGAGAAAAGGCGGATAGAGTGGACTTCAAAGGAGGAAAAACAGTGAGATTGAGGTGGAAGAAGGGGTTGAAATCTGGAGGAGGGAGAGAGAAGTAGTCCAACACCGCCCCCATGGCCAGCAGGGCGAGGAGTATGTGAAAATAGATAACCGCCATGGCACAGGGCTGCGACTGAAGCAGAGTCATCAGGGCAGAGCCAGGTTTCTGTTATGGCGAGCAGATGGAGGTGACGCGAGATAAAGAGGTCATGGATATAGGCGAGTTTGTTACAGATAGAGCGGGCATTCCATAGGGTGCAAGAGAAGGGCAGAGAAGAGGAGGGGAGTAGAGAAATAGAGATGAGGTTAGAGAGGTCGCGGTGAGATCTGTAGAGTTGGGATAATAGTTGGTGAGGGGGGCCAGGATTGGGATTGATGTCACCGGCTGAGAGTAAGAGAAGGAGTAAAAGAGAGCGGAGGAGAGTAGGAGAGGTGTGGCCACAAAGGCGTCGAAGGTGAGAGGTATTTAGGTAGAATGGGAAAGGCAAAATGGACGGAAGAAAGAGGCGGAGATTAAAAGCCAAGAGGGAGGAAGAGGGTAGGAGAGAAGGTGAGGTGATGAAGTCGATGGATGGGCAGTGAGTTCCTGTAGCGGAGAGAGGTAGGGGGTGAGGGAAAAGATTAGGAAGGGACAGGGCTAAGAAGAGAATATGAATAGGGGCCATAAATGACTGAGGTACTTTAGCAAGATTAGATGTAAAGAGAAAAATGCCCCGGCGCGCGGCACCTAGAGCGGAGGCCCTGAGTGGATCGGAGTGGACCTGGGTGTCACCCCGGAGAAGGCTGTAAGGATATGCAGATGAGCTGCAAGTCCTCCACCGCACCTGAAAGGCAGCCAGTGGTAGAGCTGGGCACCTCTCAGCTGAGGAAAGGCTTACCAGGGGTTAGGCCGAAGCCAGCATTCCTCCCCCTGAGGGTCGCCTGATACTTTTAAGCACATGTAAGCCACCTGAAAGTGTGTGGCAAATAGTCCCCTTAAAGCAGTAGGCTACCAGCACCTACCAGGATTCAATACAGGCTCACAGTCAGCTTCAGTCTGGGCTCTTTATCCAGTGCACAATAAACAGTAGTTCAATTCCCAAGACAAACAGTTCAATTAGTTCATCATCCCAGTTCAATCACAAAGCAGCCTTTACTTTCAGGAGGTTTCAATACTTTAAGGACTTCCTCACACCCAAGGGATTTCAGCCTGCTTCAGTACTTTAGGGACCTCTCTTGCCCAAGGATTTTCAGCCTGCAACTGCTTCTCTCCTTCTGAACTGAACTCCCTGCTTCTCTCCTCCTCACTGAACTCCCCTGAGACTCCTTCCCACCTGCCTAATCAATCCCTGGCTTCTGCTCTCACAACCAATCATTCTCCTTCCATTAGCTTCCACCACACCCATACCAGCTGAGTTAAGCATTAGACTAATGATGAGCTTCTGCACACAGGGTTTCCTATCTCTCTTTCCCCCTAGTGGCAGCCAATCTACACATCCTGCCAGCTTACACCCATGTCTTCCCCTATTGCAGCTAGGAGTCCAGTCCGGGTTCCTCATCTCACCTCCTGGCTCCTTGCCTGCAATGCCTTCTGGGACTTGTATTTCAAACTGACACTGCCTTAACCCAACTATCCTGGATGCGACTATCACAGTATATAGCTTAATCATTGTGGGCTTAATCATTGTATATCTCAGACAATAATGACTTATACACTCTCCACTTTGAGGCGAATCCATCTCTAATAAAAAGTCTCATTTACCCAATACGAATCCAAAAGAATCTGCAGTAATTTATTCTCTGAGCAGTCTGTAGTGATAAAGTAAGCAGGCTGTACTTTTAGAGCAATACAGTAGGCATCACTAAATAAAATAAATTTTAGAAAATTTTTTCCAAGTGTAGAATAGTAGGAAGAACATTCCAACGTGTAGGGCCAAACACACTACAGATTCAGATTCAGATAAAGTCAAAGCAAATGGAGCGAAGAGATGGAATCGCCAAACAGTTGCTCTGGGAGGAGCAAAGCACTCTAGATGGGGAGTAGGGGGTTAAGGAGTCGAGAAAGATAAAGTGGGACACCTGAGTAGTTCACCTTCAGGCTCATTTTCGAAAGAGAAGGGCGTCCAAAAAGTGGCACAATAGGTACATGGGCGTCCCTGTGAAAGAAGGTCGCCCAAATCCAATAATCGAAACAGGGCCGTAAGGACATCCTCAGCGCGAGGACGCCCATCTATGGTCATCCCCACAGGGGCGTGTTAGGAGCATGTTATGGGCAGCTTTACGAGATGGGCGCCTCCAACGTATAGCAAAATGGTTTTGCATGGGTGGGAACATGGGTGTCCTTAGTTAGACCTGAAATAAAAGCGACCAGGGTAAGATGAAAGAAATTACACTAATGGGTGTTGAAGAAGGGATTTTGACAAAGAATAATTTAGATTTTTGAACAAAGAACATCCTTTGGTTCTGGTGATGTACAGTTTACTAAAAATACTTAAACGATTACAGAAGCCCCCTGGGTGACCAATTTTATATTCACGATGATCCGTTTTGGAGACACTCTCTGCATTTATTGGCCACTTTTTGAAACCCTGTCACTCCATCTTATTTGAGAGATACCAAGCATTTCTTGAATTTACTAAAGAATATTGATATTCCATCAACGAAAGAGATTTTGATAGTGACTTTAGATATTAGATCCATTTATATATCCACACCACAGGATGAAGCACTGATAGTTATACAGAAGGTATTGAATAAGAGACCATCCAGCTTATAATCGAACGAGAAAAACGCCCAAGTTCCGACCTAAATCGGGAGATGGGCGTTTATCTCACAAAAACGAATAACGCGGTATAATCAAAAGCCGAATTTGGGACGCTTTCAACTGCACTCCGTCGCGGATGCGGACAAAGTGGACAGGGGCGTGTCGAAGGCGTGTCAAAGGCGGAACTGGGGCGTGGTTATCACCCGAACAGAGATGGGCGCCCTTCGCCGATAATGGATGCGTTTGTAGCTAGAATTTAGGGCACTTTTCCTGGACCCTGTTTTTTCACGAATAAGGCCCCAAAAAGTGCCCTAAATGACCAGATTACCCCCAGAGGGAATCGGGGATGACCTCCCCTGACTCCCCCAGTGGTCACTAACCCCCTCCCACCACAAAAAAATGATGTTTCACAACTTTTTATTTTCACCCTCAAATGTCATACCCTCCTCCCAGGCAGCAGTATGCAGGTCCCTGGAGCAGTTGTTAGGGGGTGCAGTGGACGTCAGGCAGGTGGACCCAGGCCCATCCCCCCTACCTGTTACAATTGTGCTGCTTAATGCTTATTAGTCGTCCAACCCCCCCAAACCCACTGTACCCACATGTAGGTGCCCCTCTTCACCCCTTAGGGCTATAGTAATGGTGTAGACTTGTGGGCAGTGGGTTTGGGGGGGATTTGGGGGGCTCAACACACAATGGAAGGGTGCTATGCACCTGGGAGCTCTTTTACCTGTTTTTTTGTTTTTGTAAAAGTGCCCCCTAGGGTGCCCGGTTGGTGTCCTGGCATGTGAGGGGGACCAGTGCACTACGAATCCTGGCCCCTCCCACGAACAAATGCCTTGGATTTATTCGTTTTTGAGCTGGGCACTTTCCTTTTCCACTATCGCTGAAAAGCAAAAACGCCCAGCTCACACATTGGCGAATAAAACATGGGCGTCTATTTTTTATCGATAATACGGTTCGGTCCGCCCCTTCACGGACCCGTTCTCGGAGATTAACGCCCATGGAGATAGGCGTTTCTGTTCCATTATGCCCCTCCATATCCTGTGGAAGTCCTTACTGAGATTTTGATGTAATTAGCCACTCTAGTCTTAAAGGATAATTATTTTCTTTTTCAAGACAAATTGTTTTTGCAAACGACAGGAATAGCTATGGAAGCTACATTCGCTCCATCGGTGGCAAACTTTTCATGACGGATTATGAAGAAAAATGGCTGTAGAAGTGTCCCCAGAAAGAAAACATTTTGATACCTCTATTCAGGAAATCTAGACTGCCCCAACTTGACATTTCGTCCTTTAGATTGTAAGCTCCTTTGAGCAGGGACTGTCCTTCTTTGTTAATCTGTACAGTGCTGCGTAACCCTAGTAGCGCTTTATAAATGTTAAGTAGTAGTAGTAGTAGTAGATTCGATGATGTGTTTATTATCTGGGAAGGAGACCAGGCATCATTATTTCGATTTGTGTCATGGTTGAATAATAGCAATACAGCTATTTTTCTTCTGAAAGTTCCAGTTCAGAGGTTCACTTTTTAGATGTGAAAATACAATGAGATCAAGGTGAATGGAAAACAATAGTATTAAAAAAAAATCAACAGATAGAAATACTTTATTACAATAAAGTTGTCATCCCAAGTCCTTAAAAAATAGTTTGCCATACTTGCAATTTTTAGTTTAAAAGGATTTGTATGGAGAAGAGGGATTTTAAAACACAAGCAAAGAAATTAGCTAATGATTTAAATAAATGAGGACATACTTCTAATATTATTAAAAGAGCTTATACTAGAGCTAAATACAGTGATAGGGATGTTTTGTTAATGGACAGAAATGTATCTACTAATACTGCTGAAGTTGATGACAAGTCAGATTTTTGTATGAGATTCACTAGGGGTGGTGAAGAGGTGGGAAACATTATAAGAAAAACGGGGATATCATAGAAACACATCTTTGTTTCAACACAACAGCGTACGCTTAGCTTTTTCCCCCAAGGTCAAAATTTGAAGGAATTACTCAGTCCAGCACAGTTGAAACAGAAATATAGAGTTACAGCACCTCGAGGACATTCCAAATGTGGGAAGTGCAGCACATGCAATATGACCATAGAATGTGATGAATTCATAAATCCTGTTGATCAGAAGAAATATCTTTTTAGATCTAAAACTGATTGTTGTTTGGACTATGTAGTATATATTTTACAATGTCCCTGTAACAAAATATATGTTGGAAAAACTACACAAAAGATACATCGTCAGTTGTTGGAACATAAATCCTGCATCAAGAGGTTAAAAGCAGGGCCCCCATTGGTAGCACATTGTTCACTCACTAAACATGAGTTTGCTCAATTTTGATGTCTTGTCATTGATGAAGTGAAGACAAACATTAGAGGGGGGTGACCGAGCAACGTATCTTCAGTTAGAACAGCGTTGGACATTTAGATTACAAGCTCTAGAACCCAAGGGCTTAAATACAGGAATACAATGGGCAGCATTTCTTTAAAGTTCTAGTGCATGCTCTATTACTGCTGACATCATGTTGATTAGCATCCTTTTAAGAAAGGATGCAATTTTAAAACATTGGGCAAATTCAGCTGACGACAAAGAAGAACGCTGTGATTGATTGATTGATTGATTGATTGATTGATTGATTGAATGAGTAAGCATTTTTTCTGTTTTCTTTAAATTATTTTGATGGGAAGTTCTAATGAACACTGTGATAGAATGCTGAGATCCTAGAGTGGGATTTTGTCAAATAACAACCGGGTGCAAGTTGCAGTGAGTGAGTGTTTAGATTTAACTCCAGTCAACAAAGTTATATAACCATTGATTTTGAATCTGGCTGAGCTCTTCGTTGGATGACCTGTGGAGATAATGAGAACTAAAATTTTCAAACTATTCAAAGTTGTCAAAATGCATGCGGATTGTGAAAAATTGAAGGAAAACCTTAGGAAACTAGAAGACTGGGCATCCAAATGGCCAATAAAATTTAATGTAGACAAATGCAAAGTGATGCAGATTGGGAAGAATAATCCAAATCATAGTTATCTGATGCTAGGGTCAACTTCAGGAGTCAGCACTAAAAAAAAACCTAGGTGTCATTGTAGACAATATGCTGAAATCTTCTGCCCAGTGTGAGATGGCGGCCAAAAAAGCAAACAGGATGCTAGGAACTATTAGGAGAGGGATGCAAAATAAGACCAAAAATACTATAATTCCTCTGTATCGCTCCATGGTGCAACCTCACCTTGAGTATTGTGTGCTATTTTGGTCACCATATCTCAAAAAAGATATAGCGGAATTAGAAAAGGTTCAAAGAAGAGTGACCAAAATGATATAGAGCATGGAACTGCTCACAAATGAGGAAAGGCTAAAGATGTTAGGGCTCTTCAGCTTGGAAAAGAGATGGCTGTGGGGGGATATGACTGAGGTCTACAAAATCCTGACTGATGTGAAATGGGTGGAGGTGAATTGATTTTTCACTCATTGAAAAAGTACAAAGACCAGGGGACACTCAATGAAATTGTATGGAAATACTTTTAAAACAAAGAGAAGGAAATATTTTTTCACTCAAAGAACAGTTAAGCTCTGGAACTCATTGCTGGAGGATGTGGTAACAGCAGTTAGCATATCTGGGTTTAGAAAAGGTTTGGACAAGTTCCTGGAGGAAAAGTCCATAGTCTTACTGAGATGGACATGAGAGAAGCCACTGCTTGCCCTGGGATTGCTACTAATTGGATTTCTACCAGGTACTTGTGACCTGGATTGGCCACAGCTGGAAGCAGGATACTGGGCTAGATGGACCATTGGTCTGACCCAGTATGGTTATTCTTATGTTCTTATGACCAAAAGGTGCCTAAATGACCAAATGGCCACTGGAAGGATTAATACATACCACCTTACTCTCCCTAGTAGTCACTGACCCCCTGCCACTCCCTAAAGATATGAAACATACCAGCCTGTATAACCGCTTCAGATGTTATAGACAGTCCTATTTGAGCAGCAAGCAGGTCCCTGGAGTAGCCTAGAGGTCAGTGCAGTGCACTGTAGCGAAGGGGACCCAGGCCATATCCCACTCTAAGTGATACACTTATGGTGAAAAGTGTGAGCTCTCCAAAACCCACCAAAAACCTACTGTACCCACATATATATGACTCCTGCAGGCATAAGGGCTATTGTACTGGTGTACAGTTGGGTATATTAGGTTTTTAGTGGGATTTGGAGGTCTCACCATACAATATAAGGTAGTAATGCTGAGATGTATACCTGGAATCTTTTATGTGAAGTCCACTACAGTGCTCCCTAGCGTGTCCCACTGCTCTGCTGGGATGTCCGTGTGGCCAGTCTACTAATAATGCTGTCCCTCCCTCCCCCATACATCCCAATGGCTTGTTTTTGTGCCTTTTTCATTTGAATGGTTCCCCCCTCCCCCCCCCCCCGAAAATGGTCCTAAAAGATAGAGGCACTGAGCAAAAAAAAAACATCTAGCAAATGTCCATTTTCAAATCAAAAATTTGAACGTTTTTCTGGTTTCAAAATGGCCATGTTCGCTACTGGATATTTCTGACAGTCTCCAGATAGTGCCAGGGTGGTCCATGGCAGAGCTGAAAGTTATGCTATCCTAATTTGTCCAGATAGTTATCCACATGCCAGTACTGAGTATCGGTAGGTCTAAATAAAATCTGTCGGCAGCACCAGTATCCGGGTACAATCGAGCTCTGATTATCCAGATGTAAGTTTAGATGCCGCAATCAGCATTCTAAAGCAATGCCAACTATGGTGTTTAAATATGTGGGGGTATAATTCTAAAATTTTCTTACTCATAACTACTCTTTTTCCTCCTAGCTAGTTCTGCCACTTTCAACCTCTCCCCTCATCTCTTTCTAATAAACTCTTTCCCTCTCCTGTCCCCATTTACCAGCCGCTCTCTTTCTTTCCCTCTTCTTTCTCGCTTCCACCTTTTGTGGTCATTGCTGCCATGACTGCCAATTCCATCTGGGCCCCAGTGTTTCCATAATATTCATTCCTATCCCCCAAACAGATGTTTATAAATAGGTTGAGACTCATAAGACCGTGACTTCTATTTTCCTACCTATGGATCATGAAAATTGATCTTTGGCTCCCCTCTCAACCCTGTGCCTTCATTCAATCACAATCTCTCCCTCCCACTTCACGCCTCCAATGTCTCTCTCTCTCTTTCCATTGTTCTCTCTCGCACTGCAACATCTCCTGTCACCTCCTTTTGTATCCCGTTTCTCTCCCTGATTTTATCTTAACCCCAATGACAAAAGAATTGTCTTCCTCATCCACTCCTATGCCTATATTGCAGTTGGCTACTGTAACCTGAATGTTTGGGCTGGTGCCACTGTATAACATAAGCACGACAAAATGATTTCTGTAAAAATGTTTTGAAGGTTTTGTATACAACTCAATGTTAGAGTTTTTTTTATGTTATCTATTATGCATTTATTACTAGCAAACCAAATCTGGCCCCTGCCTTACACTCACATCCACTGAAAGCCTGAGCCTGAATCTGGGTGAGTTTGCACACAAACACAACAGCACAGAAGGATTGCATGAGGGGAAAAGGCTGAAAGCTCTGTGCAAAAGGGCTTACTTTCCACCTGTGGCAATAAGCATGCATAAGGTTACTGCAGCCTGAAGAGAAGCCTATCAAGTGGCAATTAATTCTTTCTGTAGAAACCTGTGCCAGAAAAGCTGGAAACTCTCCCAGAGACACACAGCAGGTTCATAAAACCTAGATAATTCTCAGTTTTGTACATTATCTATGCACCTGCTAAGGAATGTCTTGTTTATATTCATGGTTCTTGATATACTGCCTTTCTGTGGTCTATGGAAAGTGGTTTGCATATTACATTCAGGCTACTCCTCCACTCTTATAAGTTGTGGGGTAAATATTCAAAGTGATTTAAACAGCCAGGAGACGCTCCTGGTCATTTAAATTGCTTGTGTGGGGTTCTCTGGGGATATTCAGTGGCACTTAAAAAGATAGTGCTGCTGACAAGCCCCTCTAATCGCTCGTGCCAAAACCAGCTAGTTTGTGGATGATCTGGGGTCGGAGTCAGGACGACACAGAAATGTAGCCAGTTAGCAGCAATTTTCGGTCTGCTAACCGGTTGACTAACCACATAAAATTAGAACAGAAAAAAGGCTGTCCTAACTTGTGTGGAACGAACGGAGCACCGGTCTGCAAATCGGCTGGTGCACGACTAACTTCCGGGTCTTAGACTAAAATGCTGCCGTGCCCCTTCCTTTCTCCCTCCCTCTGGAAATCACAAAAGCCCCCCTTCTGATCTCCACTAGCTCCTGCCTGCTGCTAATGCCTCCTTAAAAACGCTGACCGCCACAGGCTGAATTTCAACCAGCAAGTGTATATTCCTTTCGAATATCACAGAATTTCACTTGCATCAGCCAGATTCAACAACAACAAAAAAAATCAAGCGTGGCATTCATTCCTTTTTACTAATGCATTCTTGAAATTAAGGGGCATATTTTCAAAGCACTTATACTTACAAAGTGTCTAAATTTGCATATAATGTTCAGGGTACAAAACAATCAAATATGATCTTTGACCACAGATTGGACCATGGTTAATATTAAATAATACTAGTGCTAAGCTACAGTAGATGTATGTTCATTTGAGGGGCAATTTTATAAAAGATTTTTCACCAGTAATCCCTGTTTCTATGTGTAAAAGGCCATGTATAAAATTAGCCCCTGGATTGTGTGTAAAAGTATGCATGGTGACAAGAATGTGTGCATCTTTACATGACTTGTGTGTTGGCATGTTTGGGTGCAGATTTTGGACAGAGCATGGATGGAGTTGCATTTACATACATTATTTCCAAAATATGTACAAACATTTACAATTGCCTTTGAGCAGGTGCAAATGTCTGTGGCTTCTTTTTAGCCATGATTTCTGTGAGCTCAGTGGAATAATTTCATAAAACCACATAGAGGGACATAATCGAAAGGGACGTCCAAGTTTTGTTGAGGACGTCCTCGCAAAACGTCCTGATGGAGGGGCAGGGAACCCGTATTATCAAAACAAGATGTACGTCCATCTTTCGTTTCGATAATATGGTCAGGGACGTCCAAATCTTGAAATTTTGGTCATCCTTAAAGATGGTCGTCCCTAGACTTGGTCGTTTCTGATTTTCGGCAATAATGGAAACCAAGGACGTCCATCTCAGAAACGGCCAAATGCAAGCCCTTTGGTCATGGGAGGAGCCAGCATTTCTAGCGCACTGGTCCCCCTGACATGCCAGGACACCAACCGGGCACCCTAGGGGGCACTGCAGTGGACTTCATAAATTACTCCCAGGAACATACTGTAGCTCCCTTACCTTGCCTGCTGAGCCCCCCCCAAAAAACCCAAAAACCCACTACCCACAACTGTACACCACTACCATAGCCCTTACGAGTGAAGGGGGGCACATAGATGTGGGTACAGTGGGTTTGTGGTGGGTTTTGGAGGGCTCGCTGTTTCCTCCACAAAAGTAACAGGTAGGGGGATGGGTCTGGGTCTGCCTGTCTGAAACTGCTCCAGGTACCTGCATACTGTTGTGATGGACCTGAGTATGACATCTGAGGCTGGCAACAAATATTTTGAAAGATATTTTTTGAGGGTGGGAGGGGGTTAGTGACCACTGGGGGAGTAAGGAGAAGCCATCCCCGATTCTCTCCGGTGGTCATCTGGTCATTTCAGACACCTTTTTGTACCTTGGTCATAAGAAAAACACGACCAGGTAAAGTCGTCCAAGTGCTCGTCAGGGACACCCTTTTTTTTTCATTATGGGTTGAGGATGTCCATGTGTTAGGCATGCCCAAGTCCCGCCTTCGCTATGCCTCCAACACGCCCCCCTGAACTTTGGCCGTCCCTGCAACGGAAAGCAGTTGGGGACATCCAAAATTGGCTTTCGATTATACCGATTTGGAGAACCCTGGGAGAAGGATGTCCATCTTCCAATTTGAGTCGAAAGATGGGCGTCCTTCTCTTTTGAAAATGAGCCCGATAGACACCCATGTTTCTTATCTCTCCTATCACACTTTTAATGTATGCTCTGGTGGATCCTCCTTCACTTCTATCCCACTGTCAGCTGGTGTACCTCAGGGCTTTGTCTTGGGACCTATTTTTTTTCCATCTATACTTATTCCCTTGGTGCTCTGATCTCCTCCCATGGTTTTCAGTATCACCTTTATGCTAATGACTCCCAGATCTACCTCTCCACACCAGAAATTTCAGCAGGAATCCAGGCCCCAGTCTAAGCCTGCCTGTATGACATTGCTGTCTGGATGTCTCACCACCATCTGAAACTAAACATGGGCAAGACTGAGCTTCTTATCTTTTCCCCTAAACCCACCTCTCTTCTTCCCCCATTCTTTATCGCTGTGGACAATATACACTCATCGTCCCTGTCTCATCAACTCTTAACCTTGGGCTCATCTTTGACTCCTCTCGCTCTCTCTTTCTCTGCACATATCCAACAGACTGCTAAAACCTGTCATTTCTTTCTCTGTAATATCATCAAAATTTGTCCTTTCCTTTTTGAGAACACTAGTGCTGGGCAGACTTATACGGTCTGTGCCAGAGCTGGTGGTGGGAGGCGCGGTTGGGGGTTGGGAGGCGGGGATAGGGCTGGCCAGACTTATACGGTCTGTGCCCTGAAGAGGACAGTACAAATAAAAAAGTAGCACATATGAATTTATCTTCTTGGGCAGACTGGATGGACCGGACAGGTCTTTTTCTGCCGTCATCTACTATGTTACTATGTTACTTCTCATTGGTCTCCCACTAAGTCATCTCTCTCCCCTTCAATCTGTTCAAAATTCTGCTGCATGACTTATATTCCACAAGTATTGTGACTTTCATAACAACCCTCTTCTCAAGTCACTTCATTGGCTCCCTATCCATTTCCACATACAGTTCAAACTGCTCTTATTGGCTTACAAGTATATTTGCTCTTCAGCTCCTCAGTACTTCTCCACTCTTATCTATCCCTACACTCCTTTCCAGAAATTCTGATCTTCATGTAAATCTCTCTTATCTGTACCCTTCTCCTCCACTGCCAACTCTAGACTCATTTTGTTTTGCTGCACTGTATGCCTGGTATAGACTTCCCAAGTCAGTATGTCAAGCTCTGTCGCCATGGCAAAGGAAAGGGTGGTTTCCCTGGAGGCCAGAGGAATGGAAGGAGCCCCATCCAAAGGAAGGGCAAATTCCCAGAGGCAAGAAAGGGTTTCCATGGGAGGGAGACACAACTCACAGCCTGCCAGAAGGAAAAGGGATTTCCCTAAGGAGCAGAGTGAGGCAGAGAGGCCTGGAAGCAGGTGGATCTCAAGGAGCAGCACAAAGGCTGCTATTGATTGTGAAGGGAGTGACTGTCCCTGTTAGCTGCCTGGAATGTGAATCCACAGCTTCCCAGGAATCTGGAAGTGGAGTTGACATTCCCCTTCGTAAGTCGCCATTTTGGAAGGTGCCTGACTCCTGTTGCAGCCTTTTTTCAACACTTGAATACTGGAGTTCCTGACGAAGGATTGATTCCAAAAGACAGCTGTGTAGATCAATCAGTTTGAGAGATTGCAACTTTGCTGTTGAATTTTCATTTTGGCTTCAGATAAGTATTATTTCTTGAATGACTGTTATTTTAAAGAGGAGCAGTGATTTGTGATACAAACTTAGTAACGGAATCTATATTTGTAGTTGGGGACACCAGATTTGATTGACATTAGCGGATGTATACACTGTTTCTTGAACGTATTGATTTTTGCACTAACAGCACATTCACTTGGATTTTGGTTCACTCTGGGATGTATCTGGGCATCAAATGAGAGCCCCTTATGGTAGGCCCATAGTTCTTTGCTGTCTTAGGAGCCTTAGGTGTGGGAGCACCATGGCTTAGATAACTCAGAGGAACCATTATCTACACAAAAAAATTTACGTTGCCTCTATTTGTTTCGCACAAGGGATGTTTACTTTTCTAAGCTCTGTCAGGCCATATTCAAATGTAGGCTAAAAGCCCACCTTTTTGAGACTGCTTTTAACTCCTAACTCCTATTCACTTGTTCAGTACCCATGTCTGTTTTATCATTCCCACAATATGTAATTTCCTAATTCCTTATTTGTCCTGTTTGTCTGTCTTGATTAGATTGTAAGCTCTGTGGAGCAGGGATTGTCTCTTACATGTTCAGTGTACAGCACTGCGCATGTGTAGTAATGTAGCTTGATACGAGTTCTGTACTCTAGATTCTATGCTCTAGATTGTTCCAAAACTTAATGTGTAGCATGATATGAGTTTAATTGTCAGAGTTATTGATTTTGCTGGAATCAGATATATATAAAATATACAGCTGCAAAGATTTATTGGAACAGTATCAGATAAACTTCTCTGACCATCACCCTCCCATGTAACAAAGGCTAGCCGGGTGGATACTTATAGTCAATCAACACATCTCCAAAGAACAAAAATCTGAATATTGACAGCAATCACAGAGACTGGACTTAATAAAAGACAGCAAAACTCCACCTAATCTGACAAAAAAAAAGCCTATCTACTCTCAGATAAATACTCTTTTAATCCTATCAGATGCCTTCTGGATGTATATCACAGCAGATGTCCAGACAGAAACTCTCATGATGTCATTAAAACATGTGACCGCTTACCATGCTCCATCTCAAAATTAGATGAAACTAGTTTTCAGCTATCAAATGCACCCCACCTGACTTCAGCCTATGGTCCAACAAAAAAATTATATAAAGCCTGGAACATTTTCAGTTTGCTCTCTTCTGTCTGGCTCTGCTCTCTTGCCCCTCTGCTGCATCATGATCTGTACCTCCATGGACCTTGCTGGACTTCACACATATCCAAAATAAGACTCTCTCCAGGCTCCAGCAACAACTCTGCAAGAAAAAGACTTCTTTTCCAGCAAGGACCTCCTTCATCACTCCAACCAGCAGCCTCCATCAAAGTGAGTTACCATCAATCCAGCCTAATTTATAATTTAGTCTTTATAATCTTGTAGCACATTTCCCTTGTGAAAGATTCCTAAAAACTGCCGCCTCTTAACATTGCATTACCTGTATTGTAAATAAACATTTTAAAGCTAAATATATGGTCTTTATGTTCTGAGCACATGTCCTTAAACCTTACAGTGCAGGTTAATGTAATTCAACAAATATATTAGTTCATTCCCCTTTTCTTACATATTATTTTTACCTGTATTATTTTTTACAGTAGAGATAAGTAGAAGTAATAGTAGGTAGTTTCTTTCCATAAGAAATGACTGCTGTCATAGTTCCTACATGGCCTTGAAAACAAATGAAGGTGGGTAATATTTGATAGTGTTTTGCTAGTTAAAACAAGTTGTTCATCACCAGCACCTTTTTCAAGGAACAAACGTCAGTTATAGACATGGACTTCACTTTAGGATGTGCATAAGAATTAAATTGGCTATATTAGTGGAAGCACAGAGCTGGAGAAGGTCAATATAATCGACAAAAACAAAACGCTGAGCAGACTGTGTCACACATCACCAATACTTGTGCAAGTTCAAGATAAAGCTGAAGAAAAATGAGTCAGTGAACAGCAGGCCAAAGTGCAATCTAGAAAATATACCACCAGAATTCAAAGACAAATTAACAAATTGGTTTGTTGATTTGGATTTGAATGAGAGAATTACTGAAGAGCTATAGGAACAAGGCATTATGAAAGTTGAATACAAAAGTCATTGCACATAGTAAAGGAACCCAAATGGATGATAAAAGAAACTCTGGAAATAGCTCAGATGAAAATAAGCCTAAGCCAAACGACATGGATCTAGCAAAATAATTAAGCCATGACTTTCAAAATACTGTAAAACAGGGAAAGAATACTATGACAAAATGTTCAAAGAAATGATGACTGAGAATATTAAAAGGAAGACAAGTCTTCATTCTTGAGGATGAGAAAGTTCTGCCAATGAATAGGAATGCTGAAAGATTCCCAAATTAACTGGAGAGAATGCAAAATCATTGTATTAAAAAGATCAAAATTATAACATTTGCCTTAAGATCAGATAGAGACTTATTTCTGTGGCTTTTCTGGGAGCCACTGTTTTTCAACACCAAAATTAGGATGTTTCCAGATGTCACACGAGATACCCAGAAATGTAGAAAGAATTTCTGTTGCTTCAGCCTGTAGTTCTCCAATTGGGGGCCTTTCTTTCTTTCTTAAATTCACTTGAAGGTGTATAGTTAAATATAGATTGATTAAATATACATTTTTTTCAACTTCCACAATTGACATCTTTTTGGTTATGAATAAACCAATGGATGCAAGCAATAAGAAATTTGTGACTATCGACAGTTGAACATCCATTAGGATAATTCTATTGAAGGTAGGACAAGCCGCATCTTTTTAGTTTCTTCTTTATTTGTATCTTTATATAGATAATTCCTTTGTATACATTTGAAACTCTTTTTCCTTTATATTGTGGACTAAGGATCATGAACTAATGATTGTAGTTAATTTGTGTTACAATTAATATATTTTTCTCTTTCATGTATCTTTACTGTAAAAGTGATGTGCTTGACTGTAGTTCAGTATTATTTCCAAATAAATAAATAAATAAGACCAAGATATTGTGACCTGTTTGAAGAGGTGCCCTATGGTCAAGAACCAATGCTATTGGAAGACAAGATTTGAGCAGCCCTATATGCTTTATCAAAGAATAAAGTTCCAGAAGCCAATCTATTCAACTGAATTGTTCCTACTGACAGAGGAGTACTTTAAATTCCTGGCTAATCTATGCAAGCAGGTTTGGAAGTCAGCATGGTTGAGCAACTGGAAGAGCTAAGCATACATACTACTGATAAAAATAAAGTGATATAACAGGTTGTGGCAATTGTCAAATGATTTGCTTTAATCTCACACATGAGCAAGATACTCCCGAAGATCTTGAAGATGGACACTACAGCCATATTTGAAAAGAGAATTACCCATTGTACAAACTGGTTTCCGAAAAGAACAAGGTGATAGAGATGATATTGCAGATGTGAATGGATTTTTGGAAAAGACAAAAGAATAATAAAAAGGTCTTCATATGTGTTTTCTTCGACAACAAGATCTTTGATGTGTGCACCATGAGAAGCTATGGACAACATTGTGAAAAGGGGGAATAAAAAAAACCCTCATTTTTTTTTCATGAGCATGCTGTATGTTGGTTAAGAGGAAACGGTCTAAACAGAACAAGTAACTACAGAATGGTTCAGCAATGGCTAAGTTGTATGACAAAGGTATATATGATTTCCACAGGGCTTTTTTTGAGGGGGTACTCGGGCGTACTGAGTTCCGGCACCTTTTCCAGTGTCTCCTAAAATTGACCCATGGATCACATGTTTTAATGAAAGAGCTCAGGCTCAAGACACCAATTCTGCCTTGTCATATATTCTGTGACTGATTGCAGGGGGCCTGGCTATTGTGGAGTGAGTCCCTCAGTGATTACCCCACCCCAGAAGGATGGCCTGGCATTTGAGTACCGGCACCTTTTTTGCTAGAAAAATTGCACTGGATTTCCATATCTTTTCAGTCTTTATGCAGAATAGATCATCAGAGGATTAGGTTTATATGAGGAAGAACCACGAGTAACGTTTGGTGGAAGAATTATTCTCAACTTACGATATGTGGATGACAATATTGCTTCTTTTTTAAATTCATATTTCTTTATAGCTTTATATTGCTGTAGATGAATATTGCCTCTAGTACCATTAAAAATGTTACGTTATGTGTTAATAAAAATTTCAGACTTTCATACCAACCTTGAAAAAAAAAAATTAAAAGACAGTATTAATATACAAACAGATCTTTTTGAGATACAAGGAAGCAGTAGCACTGGAGGAGATGAACTGAGGTTGTAGGACAGTAGACAAGATAAAATCAGAAAATACTTTTTCATGGGGGGCGGGGCTCTCCCAATGGAGTTGATGGGGATAAAAGCAGTGACTCAGCTCAACATCGTGTGGGATGAGCACAGAAGATCCCTATATAGAAAGAGGATAGACGCCAAAGAAAACTGAAATAACCTTAGCACTTTAAACAGGGTTTAGAGAGGTGTGACCTGCATAGAGCAACAGGTACAACTCTGGCCACCTTGCTGTCACGTACTGTGCTATCTCTCTATTTACAAGAGAGCCTGAACATTGTGGCTAGTTGAACAAAACTGAGATTCTTGTTGCATTCAGCTCTCAAATAAAGTCATATGTGATCATCTCTGGGAAAAGGTGACTAAAGTCACCAGAAACAAACAAAAAAGAGGTTTTATTGACTTCTGTTAAAGTGAACAATTCGTAATACAACAATCCAAACCCCATCCTTTTATGTGAAAACGTTTTAAAAAGTTACAGAAGTTCAAACATAACTTTTTCAGACTGCTTAAAAAACCAAGACATGAAAAATCAGCTATTCTTAATATTTTGGATCCTCTACGTTTCCCCAGTGATGGTCATATAGTACTCAATTCTGTAAATGGCACACAAGTTTGGGTGCCAAAAATGTAGGCTAACCCCCAGATTTTGTATAGTGCGCTTAGATATAGGAACTGAAATTGGTGCAGATTCTATAACATCACACGTAACTTAATTGGCTTAACAAGCTAATGAGCGCTGATAACAGCACTTAAGCAATAAAGAGCACTAATTGGCACTGATTAGAATTTAGGCACACAACTTGGTAAGCATATTCTGTAATGATGTGCGCCAAACTTCTTAACGTGTAGAGGCAAAAAGGGGAGCGGCTATAGGCAGGGAAATGAGTGATTTATGGGTGTTCCAAAATTTAGGTGCCTAGTTTTTAGAATATGGCCCAGTGTTCCTAAATCTATGCACTGAGATTTACACCAGGTTTTCATTGGTGTAAATGGATGCATGCAGATATTGGCGCTGAAATAGCAGCTAAGTATGTTCTATAATCGGCGCTTAAATCTAGGCACCAATTATAGAATACGTTTAGTCGGCACTGATTTCAACAGCAATTTTTTTAGGCACCATATATATAGAATCTCCTCCTAAGCACTATTCTATAAATAGTGCTCAAAGTTGGGCACCATTTATAGAATAGTGCTTAGCACCAGGATCCACAACCAATTTTAGGCACGAGGATTTACACCAGCTGAACCCTGGTGTAAATCTCCATGCTTAAATTAGGTACAGAACCCCAAAATTCTATAATACTGCACGCAAATCCTAGAAACACCCCAATCCACCCATGCCCTGCCCCCTTTTCAGATTATGTGGAAAAATTTACATATACATCTTTATACAATAGTGACTATAAAGATCTGTGTGTAAATTCCAATTATTGCCAATTAGCACTAATAATTGATTGCCATCCAATTATTAACACTAATTGGCTCGTCGAGCAATTAAATTGCACACACAGTTTGGGCACACACCCAAATTTACATGTGCAATTTTGAGCACTATATAGAGAATTAGGGGGATATTGCTCTCAAAATATTTTGAATGCATCTTTATTATCCCAAACAGCAGGCTCCAGATTCTGCTGCAGAGTGCAATTATAATATTATACATTTAAGTGGTTTGTAGACCCTGCTCTTCCATCAGTCCTCCGTTTGGGCATGTGTAAGAATCATACATAAGCTCTTTATATTAGCAACATGGTTAATATGATTTGTATTACACAGTACTGTGTGTACCGATGGGGCTTCACAAACAGGATCTATAACTACCCGATTATTTATAAATGTCTTAGGCTGACATGTTGGCTTCTACACCTTAATGCATGCTTTTTAAATTGTTTTTTACACTTTTTTTTTTTTTAGTTTTCTGGCACTCAGGAACAGTATTACTATTCTTAATCATCTCCATGAATATTTCAAACTGATCCCTTTTTTACAGACATCTGTTCTGTATTCATTAGCCAGATTCATTTTGGATTCAGCTCAATTTCTCTGCTCTGACAGAAGCTGGAGGATCTGGGAGACAGGGTGTTCTTCAGTTAACTTAGCCATCAATTAAATTTTCTCCCTTGTACATGTCATGTGATAATCCATATCCATATGCCTGCACTGGTTTGTTTCAGAATACAACTGATAACATTTTAAGATCAAGTTCATCTATTTTTTAAAATCTTTTATTCAATTATGCTTCTTTCCAGTCATTAGTAATATATGCATGCTAACTGCAAACACAGCTACATTAAAATACGCTGCAATTTTATCTAATACAATGTTTACAAATGCATTTGAACATGTGTTGAATTCACAGTAAATTACTAAATATTGAATACGTGGTACACAGGTGGTAGAAATGCAGTACAGTGGAACTGTTACCTTTATAAAACAAAGATACGTTGAAAGATACAGCTCTGAAGACCTGCAAGGTCCCTTCCTTACTTTTCCCCCAGATCTCCATTGGCACAATTCACTCAAGTTCTTTTTGGGTTCTAAAGGCAAATATCAGGGGAAAAAAAACCCAAAACAGCAGCTATCATGAAGACACCTATGCAGAACAACAAAATCTATTCAACCCAAAAAAAGAGCTTTGGAGCCAACATAGACATTCTATTAATGACCTCCAATATTCAATCACCAAATACATCTGTGAGAGTGTGTACCATATCTTAGTGCTGTCCATCTGGCAGCTCTCTGACCAAAGCCCTCCAAACAGTAATTTCTATCCTAGCCCTCTCCTCTGTTTCTGTGGCACATGCACAGTCTTCTCCAAGGGAGGAAAGGAAGAGATTTCCCTTTCACCACAAAAACTCAGAGAGATATGGAGGGGCATTTTCAAAAGAAACGTCTAAGTTGGGATTTGGACGTCTTTGTAAAACGTCCAAATCTGGAGGCGGGGAAAAGCATATTTTTGAAAAAAAAGATGGACGTCCATTTTTTTTTTTTTTAAATACCAAGGACATCCTTAGATTTCGACGTCTTTGAGTTTCGGTGATTTTTGAAACCAAAGACGTCCAAGTCAAAAACGTCCAAATGCAAGCCATTTGGATGTGGGAGGAGCCAGCATTTCTAGTGCACTGGTCCCCCTGACATGCTGGCTCCTCCTACATCCCAATCACTTGATTTTGTGTGTTTTGCACTTGGGCATTTTTTTTTTTTTTCGAAAATGGACCAAAAAATAAAACGTCCAAATCACAAAACCTATTTTCGAAAACAAAAGAGAGACGTTTTTCTTTTTTGAAAATGGCCTTCTTTGCCATTCAGATTTTGAACATTTTTTGCAAAACATCCAAATTCGAACTTAGACATCATATCAAAAATGCCCCTCAATGTGTAGATCATCCTGATTATGTGCAGGTTGATAGACTATGGGTAAGGAGATCAACCACGTAAAGTGGAGGAATGCCAAACCCTACAACCACAGCAGAAGAAACCAGAAGAGTAGGGTAGAAGGGTAAGCACTTCCAAGAGACAAGGGAGACCAGATGATACAATAAGGCAATATTTATTTCAGATACACAAAAAAAAAATCAGCATGGCACCATGTTTCGGCGCTAAAGCACCTGCCTCAGGAGTCTAGAGATACGATGAGTATGTTTAATCTATGTGGCAAAATTGTCATACATGAAGAATAACCATTGTTTCAGGAGTGCTGATTGCAAAGTCTCAAACAAGTTGAGTGCACAACCAGCACTCCTGAAACACTGGTTATTTTCCGTGTATGAGAATTTTGCCACATAGTGTAAACAAACTCACTATCCAGATTCCTATGTTAGCTTGCTGCCTTTGTTAATGCTATATTAGAGGAGGGATCTTAGCCAATAGAAATAGCTAAAATTGCTTTAACTCCAATTCTGAAGAATGTAGGAGCAGATTTGACAGTAGTAGATAATTATAGGCCAAATAGCTGCTAAACTTTTGGAATGTATAGTAAATTTACAATTTTCTGATTTTCTTCAGTCATCTATTTGTTTACCTAAATCTCAACATGGGTTTTGTCCATCCTGTAGTAAGGAAACTTTACTTACTACCTTCATGACAGAGGTAAGAAAACTATTAATCACAGGAAAGAATGTCATTTTATTACAGTTTGACATTTCGGCAGCATTTGATGCCGTCAATCATTCTGTGCTGCTTTATCGGTTGAGTGAGATGGGTATTGCAGGCAGGATTCTTGACTGGCTATATGGTGGAAAATTGGACAAGGTCTAATTTCCTTAAATTAAATAAGCAGAAAACTATAATTACTGTGGCTCGGGGACATACAGAAGGTTGCATAAGCAAAAATAACTTTGTCATATGGGGAAATTCTCCAGTTTGAAGATAGCTCCAGGGTTTTAGGGGTGATGTTGGATTCTCGACTAAATTTTGAGCTACAGATCAATGAATTAGTATGGAAATCTTTTCGAATTTCCGTAAATTAAGAGCTATAAGATCATTCCCGAATCCTGGAAATTTTCAGATTATTGCACAGTCAGTTTTAACATCCTATCTTGATTATTTTAATTGCTTATATATTGCACTACTAATGTGAATGTAAAGAAAAGAATGCAGTTTTTATAAAATACAGCAGCTAGGCTGATTATTAAGTTGGATAAATTTCAGGAGGCTTCTCCATTGTTATACAAGTTACATTGGCTGAAACTGGAGCAATGTATTTATTTTAAGGTATATAAGAGTGTTTATGGTTTGGGGTTGGAGAATATCACTCAGCTTCTATCTATTCCACCTGAGCGATTAACTTTGAGAAATTGTTCTAAATTAACTTTGGATTTTCCTTTGATGAAATATGTTAAATTAATATCCATTTTGGAATTCTCTTTTGGGTAGCAAAGTGCTAAGGGCCATCTATGCGCACTAACCGTGTACATGCCTTATCCTTATAGGTGCCTACACAGTTAATGCATGCACTAACTGTAGGCACATTAAAAACTCTAATGCTCCTTAGTAAACAGGGCCCTAAATTTGGAATAGTGTTCCAGTTCATATTAGACAGATCACTTCATATTTACAGTTTTGCAAAGCTTTAAAAATTCATTTGTTCTCTTTGTATTGAATTTTGAGTGTTTTTTTTCTTTTTGTGTCAATAATGTAATGATTGAATTTTTGTATTGTAAATGTAATTCCCTTCTGTTAGAAGTGATTTTTAGTGTAACCCGCTTTGTAATTGTGGTTAAAGGTAGAATATAAATGATGTAAATAGAATAAAATAGAACTGCCAAGTCTCCAGCATCCATAGAGGTGTGGTAAAGAATATTAATGAGGCGACTAATATAATCTGAGCCATAACAATTATGTATAAGGCCGATTTGGTCTGGGTAAATACATTCAGTAAGAGCATATTCCAATCTTTGACCGAGGATTCTAGTAAATATTTTATAATCTACATTCAATAAGGAGATAGCTCTATAATTAGAACAAATAGTGGGACTGTTATAGCCGCCAAGTAAAAAAAATCTCAGGTAAATAATGGGCATCAGTTATTTTATTAAACACTTCCATTACATAAGGAACAACGTGGGCTGCAAGACTTTGATATAATTCAGCTGGGAGCTTATCAGGACCTGTCACCTTGTTTTGTTTTAATTTTGTAATAGTTGAGCATACTTCATTAACCGTGAAAGGCCTATCAATGTTGGATTGAAAGAATATTGGAGCGGAGGTAACACGTGGACCATAGACCCTGAAGCAGGTCCACGAAACGGCGGCCATCGTTGGTCGTGGCCGACGTGTTAGAAGGATCTGCACGATACGATACCGGCTAAAAGTTAAGTATAACCCAGTCTCTGTTGGATTTCTATAATTTGAGTGAGATAAAAATAAATAAATAAAAAAACGGAAAAGTAATACTTACAATAGAAGGAGAGGTTTTTCTGGGCCGATGATGAAGAAGTCCAGCCCCTAACAGCAAAAATGTTTGCTAGGGGCTTCTCGAGGCCTTTTCCTCTCTATAATGGAGACATTATCATGCTTTTCACAGATCCCCTTAATAGTATTTTTTGTTATTATTTTGTATATACGTAAGAGGGTGATCTCCACCTGTTGTAATTTGTAGTTTAGTATTAACATTGGTTAATACACAACTAAGGATCATGTACTCCATATATCTTACAGTCAATAGAGAATCCACAAAGTGTGGAGAACTCAAAGAAGACCCACGGATACTTTGTAAAACAAAAAAGTGGGCACAAAACCAGGAGTCCCAGAGACTGGATCACAGTAAAGCTAAAACCAAATTTTATTAATTAGTATATTTGACTCGTATATTTGACTCGACACAACCGTTGTGTTTCGGCCAAAGGGCCTGCATCAGGAGTCTAAATACTAAGGTAGACAGCTAATGATGATCCAGAATAAGAAATACTGGCAAATAGTGTATAAATGGTCTTAAAAAAGACCTTTGTATTGAATTGTGGAACGGATCACTTGCGTGAAGAGTTCAGCAGTAAATTTACTCCTGGTTTTGTGCCCACTTTTTTGTTTGTTCTCCATATATCTTACGTCACAATGACTGCATAATTGGCAGGCTCAATAATCTCTCCTTTATATTTTGTAGGCTGTCCTACTGCAGGAGATATGGCAAACATTTTGTGGAAATGTCCACACATTCAATCTTTTTGGAAAATGATAACTACAAACATCTCCAATTTAGTCCAGACAGCAATTCCGTTAGATCCAGCTTTTAGTCTTGTAGACATGCCACCTCAGCATTTAGTGTTTTTTGTTCATTTAGATTTGATTAGGCAGTTACTGCTAGTCGCCAAGGTTTGTGTTGCACAAAAATGGAAAAGCTCTATGTTACCTTCCCAACACTTTTGGCTGGATATAGTTTGGCGGGTAGCCAGATCGAAAAGGTTAGTTTGGCAACAAAAGTGTCAGCCTTGGAGATATAGAGGCATATTTTCAAAGCACTTTGGGAGGCTAAGTTCCATAGGTTTCTATGGAACTTTGGGAGGCTAAGTGCTTTGAAAATAAGCCTCATATTCACTTTTAGTCACCCCATTTTCAGTCTTCTCCACCTTCTTGAATTAATTCGCTTGGATGGTTTAATCCTCATTGCATTCATTATGCACACTCTTTCCTTATATACGATATATAAATAGCTTGAATACTTGGGAACATAATGGATTGAGATAACATTTGCCCCCCTGGTATACAGCAGACACTGTCTGAGATTTGCACTTTTTCACCTTTTCCCGATATTCTCATTGTTGGTTCCTTGTTTGCTTGTAGCCTTACTGATTGACTTATGTATATGTCTTAGAAGGCTATTTGATTAATTTATCTACAGTATAGTCTGCTGCACTATTCATTTCTTTTTTATGTTTCTAATAGCAATAAAAATTATTTGAACTAAAAATTTCCATGGATAGTAGTAGAGCTACATTGGGGCCAAATTAAAACTATATTGGGCCCTAGGTAAACATGCTTTTGTGGGCCCCTACCAAGGAGCCCAAATTTTTATTTCCTCACCCCTCCCTGGTCACATTCCAGCATGTGCACAAACTTACCTCCGCCTTGGCGCATCTAAGTACCACCCCCCTGTCAAGGTACTGTTATAAGACAACTCTCTCAGTTGAGTATGAAGCAAAGTCAGAAATAGAGCACTACAAGGCCTGGTTAGCAGCCATGATTGAGATAAAATATTCCCTGCCCCCCCCCCCCCCCCAGATATTCATTCATGGCCTTCCCCCCCAATATTTCACCTCTTCAGGGCCCTGATGCTCAAAACATTGGGGCAGTTCCAAATACCGTTGTAAAAATACTGCTGGAACAGCACAGAATAACAGTGCCCTAATGCTCAGTGCTAATGAGATGCAAATTCATAGAGTTGAACATTAGGGAGTTTGGCGGAAGGATTGTGTTCAGTGGTAAGTTTGGCTCCTTTGTGCATGTGCCTGGTAAAACTCGAACATGAAACACATGTTGGCATCTGTTTTCTGCAGCCTTTTTTTTTTTTTTTTTTTTTTAGTTTGGACGCTTATATTTAGATGTGGGAAACAGACGCCTATGTGTGCTTTCACTTGGGTCTGCTGTTTCTCATGACCAGTGCTTAAGCACTTACACGGACTTCCTTCTGCAGAAAGAATCATGAAAAATCTTCTCTTCCAACACCCTAATGCCTGCTCTGTCCTGGTGTTATTTTTTTTGCAGCAGTAAGGCAGTTTTGTTTCGGGTGCTCTTTTCTGTACATTGGGGAGGACTACAAAATGACCTCATTTACATGAGCTTGACTACATTTGCTTTCTGTGCTAATGCCTTGCGCGCTTGTTGTTTTCTGTGCTAGACCCCTCTGAACATTCTGCGCAGGTAAATGTGGGCGCTAGTACAGTGCTAATGGCCCCTAGCGTCTGCCTTTACTTTTGAGCATCAGGGCCCAGGAGTAGCAGAGAAAAGTGCAGAACCTACCGTAGCTATGGGTGTGTCAGTTCTAATAGTTTGGGACTAGGCAAGCTATGCTTTCAATGGAGTGGCTTAATGATTAGAGCTGGTGTGCTCCCAACTCCCATGAGGGAGATTTTAGACCTGTTCTGAATTTTTACAGCCTTATCTTGGTGCTACCTTGGTCCCAAATCATGGAATAACCTCCTGTCCAACATCCATAATCAAACCTCTCTCCCAGCCTTTAAACGAGCCCTGAAGACACATCTGTTCTCCTTGACCTTCCCTGCCTCCTCATAACATTTGGGATTTTTTTTTCATTATTATTTTAGCTTTGTTTTTATAGTACATTCTATGGCTTATTAATGTCAATCATTCTTTTATGTAGATTTTATATTCTGTAAACCGCTTTATGCTTTTTGTTAGGCCATAGCGGTACCTCAAGGCTATGAAATAAATAAAATCAATGGGTAAAATCAGGAACTACAAATAGTATACTGAATTAGCATATAAATTCAAAAACAAGATTGACCAAAACATCTCCCTCCTTTTTCTGGGTAACTTAGCAGTTCAGGAGCAGTGGGCTGAGAACCAGGGAAGTTGGGCAACTCATTTTCACCTTCCACGGCTTCCATTGTAAAAGGTAAACTGCTTCAGAGTGAGATTTACAGGCAATATGTCCAAGATATAAATTCACAGTGTTTCATATGTGAAAAAAAACTTCATAAATGAAAGGAGCAAAAGAAACTATTTAGCTTTCGTTGATACTTGTAAAAGGATATAGATAGAGTGAAGGTAGTATTAGTCCAGTTTCAAAGAAAGTTACCTAGGAAACATGATAGTTGGGTAAATCCCCTAGTCTGAACATTTCCCCTCATTTAGCATATGAACAGATAAATTTCTACTTTGTCTAGTTCAGTGAGCTGCCATGAAATGTCGACACAGTCATTTTCTGAGGCCCACCTTAAGGGGCAGGACAAGGGGCCTTCACTCCTGCTTCCAATGATTCCTCCCCCCCCCCCCCCCCCCAAGGATCACTGTTGACATCAGGTAGGCCCGAGGAGCCTACCTACAACCACCAGGGGGATGGCGGGGGGGGGGGCTCATTCCAGGGGGAGTAGGTGAGAGGGGGCTGTTTGGGAAATTAGCAGGAAATTAGCCCTCAGTATTCAGTGCTGCTACCTAGACATGGCCCAGCACTAAATATTGGGGGCTAATCTAGCTAGTGACGGTAAACATTAAAAAAGAAAAATGCTCTTGATTTCTTTCGCTCTTCATCTGATTGCATTGCATTGGAAAAATAATCAGCTTGTTTCCTTTCATGAATGGTGGAATCTGCTGTGTTCCTATAGGCGATATAAGGAAATGGCTTCCTTGAGATTGGGTCACTTCTCATCTTTCCACAAAGCATGGTCGCTGCTAGACGACTGTGTATCTTGTGAAAAGGAATTAATTCTCTAAAGTATGTTGCATATACTGTTCTGTTTTACTCATATCAGCCCACTGACTTTTTTTATTTATTTATTTTATTCTATTCCATATTATATGTTTCTGTATATTTTCATAAATACTATGTTTTAAAATTAATAAATAAAGTTTAAATAGAAAAAGAGAAAAAAAAAAGAAAGAAAAATGCTGACCACCACTGGCTGAATATCGGAGGGGGGGGGGGTCAGTCTTTGCTTAATAATTCTATGTCAACAACATACACCACAACGTTTAAGGCTAAACAACTCTATATAATTAATGAACTCAATGAAAGGAGGAAAAGACCTCAGTCACTCTTTAATGGCTACAAAAGTGCCATTGAAACATTGTTTTTATTGTTCAAAAAACCCTCCAAAAGTTCAGTATTCCATTTCTTCTTTATATTTTCATTTTTGCATATTCTTTTACTTCTATAAATTTGTAATCCAGAACATTCAAAAACAGAATTTAAATTTAACATATCATGTAACATTTATTTTCAAACCCAAAGGAAGCCATAGTTTCACATTCTGACTTCTTCAGGGGTTAATACAGGATTTACTCATGATAAACTAATCTTATGTCGTTTCTTTCATATGGTTTTTGACCAGTGAAAGAAATGTTTCAAGCTTTCGTTTCTCCTGTGGAGAGATCACCTTCTGTAGGTGTTAAATGTAAGGTGTGCCAATGCTGGGTTACGCTAGTATATTATGGAATCTGTGCGCCCAGATGCCATTACAGAATAGGGTATCACCAGATGACACTGGGGCACCTAAATGGCAGCACCCACTTACAGGACACTTATGCAGGACACCTAGAACCCAAATACAACTCTGTGAACAGCATGCATTGTAAAGACTGCAGTATGCCCCAAAACATCAATACACCTTGTACTGGGAGTTCCAGATTGGAAAACGGAACTAACTGGACTGTTAACAGAAAAGACATGCTAGCAAAATACTCAACCTCAGTCACACATGCAAAGCACAAATAGACCTTCAGTAAATACAGAATAAGCGTCCACAGAAACATGCAGTCAAAATCTGATCTGGAAACCCCAAGAAGCCAGACTCTGCATATAATGCAATACTGGAAAAAAAAAACCCAACAACAACAGAAATGCATTTCCACTTCCACTGTGCCAAATGCAAAGACATCAGAGATGCATCCTTCCGCAACTAACAGGAAAAATCAAAGATATCCCATAAAAGAATGGGCAGGAAACATTGTTTAATATCAGAGTAAACAGAAGAAACAGCAGATATAGCAGCAAAATATGTCCTGATTCTGCTACCAGGCTAGAAATGTAACCTGGCCAGAGATAATATGGAGCAGCAACAACACAGGAGAATTGGTTATGTTATTGTCCTCTATAATGTCCTTCCATTTTTACCTTTATTTCTAAATACACAGTACTGCTTTGGCATGCCAAAAAAAAAAAAAAAAAAATATATATATATATATATATATATATATATGAATCTAAATTATGGTTCCAGCACTTTGAAGCTAAGCAATGCACAATAGCAGCATCAGCCTTTCACCATTGCATTCCATAAAAATATGTTTCAAGTAGACATTTGTCTATCATTAAAAATTGTATCCCAGAGTTAAAGAAGACAGTACATTGATTAAAAATTTCATAGTAAATGAAACATTGTTGTTTTTCTCTCCAGGTGGTAGATAGTTTGAAACATGTCAGCTACTTAATTAAAAATATCAGGATATTCCCCCTAAGGTACAATAAACTGATGTGCTGCTTGGTGGTGGTAGTAAGGAAGGATGGAGACATAAACAACACTTGGAAATAGGCCACTAAAATATTTCTCTATGATCTCAACTCATAAAATCTTTACAAGGTAGCCAAGGGGCCCCATAACACACTGTGTAAAAAATCTAATATAAAATATTATTGCTTCTGAATTACAAGATCATGCCTCCAACAGACTAGTGAATCAGAACTTGTGATCATGACCCCTGATTCATGATGATAAAGGCTAAAAGAGCAGCTTTTTTTTTTTTAATTAAACAGGATAACCTGCACTTTACTATCCACACAATTATGTGCCACATTTAGCATCATTCTGAAGTGGAGAAGTCGCCTATTGGTTCAAATACTGCTTCTCTCAGTAACACTCCTTATAATCTTACACAAGTCACTTCTCCCTATGGGGCCCTTTTAACAAGCTGCGTGGAAAAAGGGCCCTGCAGTAGCGGTGGGGGGCCATTTTTCCAGTGTGCCAGGGCCCTTTTTACCGCAGCGGGTAAAAAGCCCCAAAAACAAAATGGCCATGTGGTAAGAAAACTCTTACCGCATGGCCATGTGGCGGGAGCCCTTACCGCCATCCATTGAGGTAGTGGTAAGGGCTCCTGCGGTAATCTGGCAGCACATGGTGATGCCCAATCAACACCGGGTTACCACCGTGCTAACCATTTCTGGGAGGGGGCTTCCCCCAGAAATGGCACACGCTCAACCCGCAGCTGGTGGAAGTCCCGGAATAGCTCTGTAAAAGGGCCCCTATATTACCTCAGGTAAAAACCTCAGAAACATGACTAAAGTGCGTTAAGAGAATAATGAACTTTTTTTTCCCATAAAGCTTTGCTATTTGCCCTTAATATATGGGGGGAAGGGGGAGTGTTGTTTTTTTTAGCCACCACTGGCATTAGTTCTACATATTCTACATGTCCAGACACTTGCAATTAATATTCAGACTTAAGCAGCCAGCTCTTATGCAGTTAGAGAGATAATCAATGCTTAACCACATAATCAACACCGCATAAAGGACTGACTTTTATGCAGTCCAATTTAACTGCTAAACTTGGGTGGTTAAGTGCTGAATATTGGTGCTTAACCACGTAAGTGCTGACTTTGCCACCAGACTGCCCACAAAATATCCAGCTTTGAGTTTAGCAGTTTGTGGTGATATTCAGCCTCACTAAACTAATTATGTGCTGCTGAATATTAACAGATAGCCCTGAACAAACAATTTAACCAGCCAGGAGCCGTTTCTGGCTTTGAATATCAACTCCATGATTTTTTCTATTTCAAAGCACTTTATTATGCAAAATGAATAACATGTAGAACTGCTCTCAAGCTGCATTATTCATGGAATAACACCACAATTTATGAGGTGCATTATCTGTCCTCAGGAGCATCGAGTGCTCACGCACAGCCTGATGCTCCTGGGAAGCAACTTAAAGGGCCAGTGCTGTAAAAAAAGACACCCCCACCAGTCCCTCCCCAATCCCACTGATAAATTACCCCCTTATCCCCAATACTACCAGAGATAGAGGATTAATTCCAGATGCTCTTTCCCCAGCTGGTTTCAGTATCAAATTAGCAGCCTCAGCCCCCCCAGCAGTACTCTCACAGCTGGCACTACTGCCAGGAAGGTCAGGCTGCCTTAAGACTACCATTGGGGAGCACAGGCTGCCATTTTGATACTAGGAGTCACCAGGGCAGGAGCATCCAGGATTGGGTTAGTTGTTAGTGGAGTCAGTGATAAGGAAATTAAGAAGGGGTTTGGAGGTGAGGGTGGTTTTTTTTAGAATACATTTACCCTGCTGAATTTGGGGCTCCCTAACTTTGAATTGCTGTAGTAAGGAAGCAGCAGTATTCTTGGCTAGAGCATCACAAATTAAAATGTACTGTGCCATTCACTAACCTGCATACTGAGATACTACAAGTTAGTGAATGATGCAATAATTTTGCTATGGTAAAATAATGGATTTTACCATAGTTTAATAACTAGGCCATTTAGATTGTAAGCCCTCTTTGGCCAAGAAATAAAAACAGGAGAATTTTCATACAGAATCAGACCATAGGTCTGTCATTCCAGTATCCTGTTACTTACAGGATACTGGTACTTGTGATCCTACCAGGTTCACAAGTACCTGGTAGGATCCCCAAAACTATCTCAAGACTCCATACTGTTTACCCCCAAAGATAAGCAGTGGTGGTGCCCAGGTCTACCTCACCAACAGTCTATTGACTTTTTTTTTCTATGGAATTGTCCAAACCTTTTATAAACTCAGCTAAGCTAACTGCTTTTACCACTTACTCTGACAATAAGTTCTAGAGTTTAACTACGTGGAATGAGAAAATATTTTCTCCTATTTTTATTTTAAATGTGCTACTATCTAACTTCATGGAGCATCCCCTAGTCATTGTACTTTTTGAAAGAATAAACGATTAATGTTGACCTGTTCCACACCATTCAGAATTTTATAGGCCTCTATCATATTTCCCCTCAGCTGTCTCTTCTCCAAACTGAAGAGCCCTAACCTTTTTGATCTTTCCTCATTGGGATATCTTCCATCCCCTTTTTCATTTTCACTGCCCATCTCTGTATCTTTTTCAATTCTGCCGTTTCTTTTTGAAATGTAGTGACTAGAACTGCACACAAAATCAGGGCACCATGGAGTGATAGAGGCAATAAGAGATTTTTATTTTCTTTTGGCTGCCACTTCACAGATTTCAACATATTGTCCATTACAATGTATATATCAGCTATAATTTGTGTTATTCTTCCCTACAGGCATCACTTTGTATTTGTCATCTGCTGTTTGGATGCCTAGTCTCACAGGTCCTCCTGCAATTTCTCAAAATCTACATGTAATTTAACAACTGCAAATAATTTGGTGTTATCTTCAAATCTGATGACCTCTCTCAGGAATGCCAGGGTTTGAATACTAGACCCATTGGTCCAGCGACCACAGACTGGCAGTGGAGCCACAACTTCTGCACAGCCTTGACTAGCCCATAGAGCCTTTGAGTGGAGACCATGGAAGGAGATTCCTATCTGCAGAGGAAGCTCAATTGAACAGAAAGGGGTATGTCCACCACATATATAAGGGCTTCAGCCTATCATACCCTTGTTGGCCTAACAAGTCATCTGAGGGCCTGTCCTGTGCCAGGTCTGCTGTTTCAAGATTGCTACCTATTTAATACCTGCTTTCTTACCTGCTGTCCAGTAAGTCTTCTGTTCCTCTTCCTGCTGTTTAGTAAACAGGGGAGGTTAATTAACTTAGTTGTGGACTGTTTTTTTTTTCCTGACAATAGGGGTATTTAATTAGACTAATAGACTGTTTGCCTTTGCAGGAGGGGCAATTGTATAGAGCAGTTTTGGTAAAAAGAAAGAACAGAGGACTTCTGAGAGCTTTCAGACCTCAGCTGTGCATTGTCAGACTTGGTTTGATTCTGTTCTGATTTTACCTAGGTCATTCTCAATACCTATTTGATAATCTGCTGACTTCCCTTCCTTCTAGCCTTTCCTATTAAAAAAAAAATAAGAGATAAAAAAGAAAATCTCTCTTTCCACTTACAGAGTTTCTGACTTTATAGTCCCTCCTTACCCACCCCTAGGTTAACTCCCTCTATATAGGGAAATCAAGAGACAAATATCTTCAGTACACCCTAATTGGATTGGAGGCAAGCAGATGTGGTCCCTCTTCACAAAAGCGGAGACAGGGAAGAGAAGTGGGAAACTACAGGCCAGTAAGTCTCACATCAGTGGAAGGAAAAAAAATGGAGTAGCTGCTGAAAGAAAGGATAGTTAACTTTCTAGAAGCCAACGGATTACAGGGATCTGAGGCAACATGGCTTCACCAAAGGAAAAGCCTGCCAAACAAATCTTATTGACTTCTTTGACTGGGTGACCAAAGAACTGAATGAAGGACGTATGCTAGATGTAATCTACTTGGATTTCAGCAAAGCCTTTGATACTGTCCCTCACAGAAGACTTGTGAATAAGCTGAGACGACTGAACTTAGGACCCAAAGTGGTGACCTGGATAGGAAATTGGTTGACCGACAGGTGACAGAGGGTGGTGGTAAATGGAATCCGCTTGGAGGAAAGGAAGGTGAGTAGTGGAGTGCCTCAGGGGTCAGTGCTGGGGCCGATTCTGCTTAATATATTTGTGAGAGATATTGCTGAAGGGTTAGAAGGAAAGGTTTGCCTTTTTGCGGATGACATGAAGATAGCCAATAGAGTGGATACCCTGGAAGGAGTAGAAACAATGAGAAGGGATCTCCAAGTGTTATTAGAATGGTCAAGAGTCTGGCAGTTAAAATTTAATACAAAATAACATAAACTAAAATTATACTAAAAAAAATCTACTATAAAAAATTATTATAAAATATTAAATATAATGCTCAAACTGCATATTGACCAATGGAGAAGCAACTCCTAAACAAATACACTATCCATCATCATTGCACCAATCCACTCTACCTCCCTAACATGTCTAAGATAAATTACAAATATCACAATATAGCAAAACCAACTCAAAAGGCAAAAAACGTTTTTCCACTTATCTGCAGGCATGTAGGGATGTAGATCTCAAAAAATAATCAATGATATCTGTTCAAAGGCAGCTCCTACATGATCTGAACAAAAATTTAAACTCCAAGTGTCCCAAGATTTCTCAAATCCACTATGCACATGATTCATAAAACTCTCCTTACAAATATCAGAATAGTTCTCAAGTCTTTCAGGTCTTCACAATGTTCCTTGTTCCCTAAATGGCAACCATGTTTCACCTTCAAACAGTGTCATCAGGAGAACAAAACTACAAAACAAATATGAAAAATCAAAGTCCCATCAAAAACACTTTTGTCAGTCTCCCACAATCATCCATAGAAACCACCAATCTCAAATATACTACGCAATGATCAATGCTCTAACAGCTACCAGCAGTGAGAACACAATCCATCTCAACCAGCGCTCCAGGAAGACGCCAGTGCATGCACTCCACCAAACATACCCCACACCCACTCCTAACCGGGGAATTTAAAGCAGCAGCTGCCACTCAATTTCTTTATTCAGACCCGTAGGAGTCCTGTTCTGTATGGTGGCACAAATCCTAATGGCTAACCAAGGGAGCCTCAGCCTTATGAGTACACAAATTACTCAGGTGCTCGGCAATTCTGTTTTATCCTACACTTTGTGTGACCTATATACCATTTTGCACATGGGCATTGACATTGTATACGGCATTGACATTGTATACCGTACACAACCTGAGATCTATTACAATCAGTGCATGCTCTCAGCTGGAACATTAGTCCAGTTACTGGATGTTTAATTTCATTTCTGTATTATCCTTAGGTTAGCCTTAAAAATTCTTAGTTTCCTCGGTTCCCTTATCTAAAAACCTTTTCTAAAAGAAATAAACTTATACCAATGAGATGGATAAAGAAAATATTCCTCAAACTGTGCAATAGGGTAGTTACAGAGGGAGCTAAAGAGGCTCCCATGGCTACTCCTTGAATCTGTTCAAAAAAGTTATCCTGAAACCAAAAATAATTTTTTTGAAAAACTAATTTAGCTAATGGACAGAAATTCAGTGGAAATTCTTTGGGGAGAGGTCGCTCATTTAGGGCCTCTTTTACTAAACCATGCTAGCAATTCCCAGTGGGGCAAATGAAAGGAAGCCCTTAGGATGTGAATGGGTTTCCTCTCATTTGTGGCGTGGGAATCGCTAGTGCAGTTTAGAAAAAGAGGCCCTTAGAGCAAAAGCAATAATAGGTAAAGCTTCATTTTGTGGTATCTGATTGGTATTTTTGGTATTGGGTATTGAGATTACATCCAAGATACCAAAATACTGTTTGATGTTAATGCGACATTTTGTAAATCTCTCCATAATTGTCAACTTTACTAATTTAGCTTGAGGTTTCAAAAAAGAGTCTACAAATTTGCTCAAAGGGTCTAATACTAAATTTTTCATAGCGACAATGGGACATTGAAATCCAGCGTTCCCACACTGGCGCCATTTTGAAGAGAGCTGAAACTTGAGCGAATATTTTGAAACTGCAGGTGCCGATGTGAGAGAAGATTTTTAGTGATTTTTTTTTGTTTGAGTTGTACTATTTTTAATAGTTATTTGCTTCTTTAGGACCACTCCCTGATGCAGATACTGAAACATGGCACATGTCAATGCTTGGTCCAGAACTTGCAAGATAAGTGCTCTTATTTAAGCACTGAATAACTTGCATGTTGCTGCTTTAAGGGGGTCTTTTACTAAAGCTTAGCTTGAGTTATCTACAGCAGGGCCCATAGGAATAAAATGGGTCCTGCTGCAGAAAACTTGAGCTAAGCTTGAGTAAAAGACCCACTAAGTTTGACTGGAAAACTTGTAAGAAGATGATTGAATGGCTGAATGGCATAGTTAATTTAAAAAAAAAAAAAAAATATATATATATATATATTGCAATCCGCTTAAGTGCAAGGGTCTGGGACCAAAGAAATACATGTAGTTAACTGGAACGTGCACTTAACCGTTGTGACCCAAAGAAGCTTGACATCTGATAAACATATGTACAGTACTGTTTATTATACGTACAGTATACAGTCTCCGTTAACTGACGTTAGGCTTACTTGAAGTAATCAGTCATATACCTCTGTACACTATTGTGTCTGTGAGTTCCATAGATTACGTCTGCCAGACGGTAAAAACTGTCATAGCACTGACATCCAGTGGCCTCCAGATAGGCCCGTACGGTGTTCAGACTCTCCAGCGCTCTTGCAAAAGTGACAGGAGGTTGTTGAATTTTGTCAGCATGTGCCTCGCTGCTCATTTCATCATTAGCCGTTGCCTGCGTCTAGGCGCATATCTGGACATCAGTGCTGTCGTCAGCTGTTTGTAGATCGTAATCAACAGCTACATAGTGATGAAACTCCTCTTCAGTAACACAGGCTGGGATGTCAATAGCCTGTTCATCTGACGCGTTTGCAACAGCTGCATCTGTTTCATCCCTCTCCACATCCCTAACAAAGCTTGCCCACTTGTAGCAGTTCACAATGGTTGCCTGTGTAACATGATTCCAGGCTTCTTTCTGCATATGTAGGGAATCCAACAGTGATAGATTACGAGCCAGTTCAACAGCACATTTATCCTTGCCAGTCTGGTCATTCATAATGCTCATCAGACGACGTAGCACAAGAGCCCGATAATGTTGTTTGAAATTGGCTTTTATGCCCTGATCCATAGGTTGGATCAGAGATGTAGTGTTTGGTGGCAGGAAGACCACCTTGACATTAGACAGCCTGACATCATCACTTTGTGCAGCACAATTATCACAAACCAACAAAATATGATGCTTTTGTGCCCGCATTCTAGTGTCTAACTTCTTTAGCCACTGCTTCCAAATTTCCCCAGTCATCCATGAATTTGTGTTAGCCTCGTATGACACAGGAAGTCGCTTAACATTCTTGAAGAAACGGGGCTGTTTACTCTTTCCAATGATGAATGGTTCCAACTCTCACTCCCATCCATATTGCAGCAAAGGAGGATCAGTCAGTCCTTCGACGTTTTACTTCCTGTAGTTTCGGCTTGTTTGAATGCAAGTGTTCCATCAGGAATCGCTTGCCAGTAGAGACCATTTTCGTCAGCACTGAAAATGTCTTGAGGTGCAAACTCGTTCAAGATGGTAGGAAGAACTGAAACAACCCAATTTTCAGCACCAAAGTCATCAGCGCCTTGTTTTTCACCGTGTTGTTTCTTGAATTTTATGTTGTTCCTCTCCTTTCATCTTTCCAACCATCCAACAGTGGCTTTGAATTCAGTTAGTCCAAGACTTTCAGCTAGCTGATTAGCTTTCTCCATAAGCAGTGGACCACTGACAGGAAACTGTCTGCACCTGACTTGAGAAAACCACCGAAGAGTATCTTCTACCTCCTCAGCTTTTCCCGCCCGTTTTCGTTTCCGGTGTGGATTTGTATTGTTTTGCCAGTCTTCCAGAAGCTGGTCTTTCTGCTTCAAGATACATGAAATTTGACTGGGATTGACACCATATTCTTTAGCAATAGATGCTTGACTTTGTTTTCTAATTTTTAAAGAACTTCTATTCGTTCAGCCAGCGTTAAAGTCTTACGGTTGCGTGACGACGACTCCAGTGTACACTCTAACAACATTCTTTCGCTTGTTCTGCCTGTGACAGTTAAAGGGCGGTAAATTTGAAATCTCTTTGGTTGTCACATGCCAATCGGCTTCCATATTCCGTGCATGCACTTATGCGGAGTCTTTCCTGCAGAGCGGTCTTAAACCATGCATATAAGCAAATCTTGCACTTATCAGTGGGGTGCTAAACCGAAGTTTGTCCCCATAGAAACTGATGGCGCCAAAAACGGGACCAAAGTATGGCATACAGTTAAACAGAGCATGCGCTTATCCGACGTGCACTTAAATGGAGTGGTAAAGGCGGTTAGCTTAGTAGAGTTTAAAAAAGGTTTGCACGGCTTCCTCAAGGAAAAGTCCACAGACCATTATTAAATGGACTTGGGGAAAATCCACTATTTCTGGGATAAGCAGTATAGAATGTTTTGTACTTTTTGGGGATCTTTCCAGGTATTTGTGATCTGGATTGGCCACTGTTGGAAACAGGATGCTGGGCTTGATGGACCTTTGATCTTTCCCAGTATGACAATACTTATGTACTTATGTAAACACAGCTCCCTAAAACGGAAAGCATTGCATAATCCTATATTTCTTTCTTCCAAGATAAAAGTAACCGAAACTCAAAGTAAACTCACCGGTCAGACAGTTCAACTTAGACTTTCTTCAGATGGTCAGCTCGGAAAATGCAGCCAGTGAACAGTAAGGGGAAAACACCCATACACCAGCAGGACAGGCCAAGAGCTCCCAGCAGAAGGTATAGGACTATAAGACCTAAACCACAGACAACCAGGTATGGTAAAGCTAAAAGCTTTCTCTCTTATGCATCTACTGTTTGTCATGTCTGAGCCTGAAGTAGTAAAGCCTGAGTAAGCGAGATCAAGTCCTAAATCAGGTATGGTCTTGCAGGAGACTCCAGGGTTTGGGAGTACACAGTCGCAGATGTTTACACAAAATATGTACATGGTATTAGATCCAAAGCATGTGATTCAGAAACATATTCCTGTCAGTGACAGGCTACTACTACTACTACTTAACATTTCTAAAGCGCTACTAGGGTTACACAGCGCTGTACAGTTTAACAAAGAAGGACAGTCCCTGCTCAAAGGAGCTTACAATCTAAAGGACGAAATGTCAAGTTAGGGCAGTCTAGATTTCCTGAATGGAGGTATAATGGTTATGTGCCGAAGGAGGTGGTTATGTGCCGAAGGCGACATTGAAGAGGTGGGCTTTGAGTAAAGATTTGAAGATAGGCAGGGAGTGGGCTTGGCGTATGGGCTCAGGAAGTTTATTCCAAGCATAGGGTGAGGCGAGGCAGAAAGGGCGGAGCCTGGAGTTGGCGGTGGTAGAGAAGGGTACTGAGAGAAGTGATTTGTCCTGTGAGCGGAGGTTTCAGGTAGGAACGTAAGGGGAGATGAGGGTAGAGAGGTAAAGCGCGGCTGCAGATCGAGTGCATTTGTAGGTAAGTAGGAGAAGCTTGAACTGTATGCGGTACCTGATCGGAAGCCAGTGAAGTGACTTGAGGAGAGGGGTGATATGGCATATCGTTCCTGACGGAAGATAAGACGTGCAGCAGAGTTCTGAACGGATTGAAGGGGGGATAGATGGCTAAGTGGGAGGCCAGTGAGGAGTAGGTTGCAGTAGTCAAGGCGAGAGGTAATGAGAGAGTGGACGAGTGTTCGGGTGGTGTGCTCAGAGAGGAAACGGCGAATTTTGCTGATGTTATAGAGAAAGAAGCGACAGGTCTTGGCTATCTGCTGGATATGTGCAGAGGAGAGGGAGGAGTCAAAGATAACTCCGAGGTTGTGGGCAGAAGAGACGGGGAGGATGAGGGTGTTATCAACTGAGAAAGAGAGTGGAGGGAGAGGAGAAGTGGGTTTGGGTGGAAAGACAAGTAGAGGAGTGTGGTAGCCGTGTTAGTCCACTTAAGGTTATCAATAGAAATCAAACAAAATAAAACATGGAAAAGAAAATAAGATGATACCTTTTTTATTGGACATAACTTAATACAAGAAACTCAGTTTTGGACATGTTCAATTTCAGGTGGCGGTTGGACATCCAGGCAGCAATGTCAGATAAGTAGGCCGATACTTTGGCCTGGGTTTCCACAGTGATGTCTGGTGTGGAGAGATAAAGCTGGGTGTCGTCAGCATAAAGATGATATTGGAAACCATGAGATGAGATCAGCGAGCCCAGGGACGAGGTGTAGATTGAGAAAAGAAGGGGTCCAAGGACCGATCCCTGAGGAACTCCAACAGAGAGCGGGATGGGGGTGGAGGAAAATCCATGAGAATGTACTCTGAAGGTACAGTGGGAGAGATAAGAGGAGAACCAGGAGAGGACAGAGCCCTGGAACCCAAATGAGGACAGTGTGGCAAGAAGTAGGTTGTGATTGACAGTATCAAAAGCGGCGGATAGGTCGAGGAGGATGAGGATGGAGTAATGACCTTTGGATTTGGCAAGGAACAGGTCATTACTGTCGAGTGTAGAGGGCGAATGTTCAGAATACTCTCAGCCAACTGGAGCAGGTCTTAATGCAGCTTGTTTTTCATTTGAAAATGGCAGATCTCTCAAACATTAATGCAGAACGGCTGGAACTTATGTCTGTATTTAGTTTGCCTGTTATTCTACTTGATATGGTTGACCAGCTGAAGCAGATGTTTAATGTGGGATTTTGAGATAATGTCCATACTAAAGTAAACACTCCCGAGGATGTGGCATACCACAATAATAACCCACAGCCACATCTAGTATCTTTTCCAAAGAATGTGATTGAAGCTTTGTGTGGTATATTCTCTGTTTAGACCACTGAGACATGCAAGGCTACTGTAACAGAATTTGCAGGTATGACAGGGGTAATCAGGTATCATTACTAAGTAATAGGTGTTATGTCTTTGAGCCAAAACATTCTGTTGTCAATACAGGGTAGCGTCAAAGTCTTACTTAGATCCTGAGTCGGTCTCTGCTGAAGTGGAAATGCAGGACATACCCTGTAGCCACTCCCTGGACCCCATTGAAGAGCTAGCTGATCTCTTAAATCACAAGGGTGACCATATTTCAGAAGTGCCTGTTAACTCAGAGAAGGCACAAGTGGTAGATTATCACCACAATGTGTGTAATCAAGTTTTGTTGAGTGCCAACATGCTAACCACTTTTATGTTTCCTTTCTCTACCAGTCTTGAGACCTTGTTGTTCGTGATCGGGACTTAGAGACACCAGATTTCTAGGTTGTCTCAGGTCTTACAGCCAGTGGGTGGATTCCCACTGGCCCAGCAGACAGCAGCAGTTTAATTGTGGGATCAGGCCGCTAAATTGCTGCCTGTCTGAATCCACATAGTTTCCTCAAATTAAAATGAACCCTCTCTTTTCCTTTCCCCAGGGTAAGAATGTTAGCCTTGGAAACAGCAGCCTCAGTGAGATATGTTTATGCTACAGCAAGTATATTAATGCCTCCATTGTCTCTTCATTCATATCCTATGCAGAAGGGGTGGATTACCCTCAATCTCATCAGGATCTAGAAAAGATGGCACTGTGGATAGTTCTAAGAATTAGTACTGTCTTATCTTTCAGAAACCTGGCCGTCTTGACAAGGGCCTAAGTGTTCTTTTCTTGGTAAGCATCGTGTACCTGATCACAGGGTAGTTGCCTAAGGCATGTATTTGTAGATCCACAACCTGTACAAGGAATTGCTAAGGGGAATGTTCCATTCTATTATTATGGGTGGGCTATATTGCGTTGGTCATCATGTGACCCTTTTTGTGTGTTCTAGGCATTAATTATTCCTTCTGCTATTTCTTCTGAATCCTGAAATCTAAGTTGCTATGTTCCTGCTCTCTGTAACCTAATTTGTCCCCTTTTTCATGTTACCAGTTCAGGACTTTTAGCACATCATTTATTTTTGAGGGATGCCTAGCTACTAGGTACCAAGCAGACTTCAGAATGAAGCCTCCCAATAGAAGTCATTAATTTTGGGAGCAAGGAAGCAAGACTTACATAATTGTCATAGAGAATTATGCTGATTCTTTACATTTCTGGTTCATACTCATTATTAATTCTGTTCCATTCTGTTTTGTTCTAGATTGCAAACAGAAAGAAAACAAATATTGTAAGCTCTGTCGAGCAGGGATTGTCTCTTCATGTTCAAGTGTACAGCGCTGCATACATCTATTAGCGCTATAGAAATGATTAGTAGTAGTTGCAGAGCTGTCTGCCACTCCAGCAAATAGGGGAGGGGGGAAGGAAAAATAAAAGCATTATTAATAAACTAATTCTCTTTAATGTTAAAGAGTGTCATGTTAACACTAACATCTGGGTGATCTCATGACTAACCAAGTAATACCCTGTGAATTCTATTAGTGTTATACTGTTAGGGACTGTTTTTTTTCCTCCCCTCCCCCCCCCCCCTTTTTTTTAAAGTATACTGTCCAGCTGGTTGCTAAATCATTTTTGAAGCAACATTTTGACCTTTCATGTAAAGGTAGTGTTTATGTCATGGGTCTTGACAACTATAAACACAAAATCATCTGTGCTGACAGGCACCCCATTTAAATTTTCCTTTTGCCATGAGTGTGTGCTCACAGGTTTTCTTTCGGTTATGCTATAGCAATGGAATAAACCATGGTTTGATTTTTGCTTTTACCTATGGCCATAGAATCTGCTTTTGCCTTGACATCGGAGGAAGCTCTGATGAATCTATTTGCTGGCAAAACTTATTTACAAAACCAGGAGCAAAGGAATCTTTGCTCCTGGTTTTGTAAATAAGTTTTGCATGCAGTTTTTATGTGTTTGAGAACTGAACTCGGTGGTCTATGCTATAGCAAAGAAAAGGGCTATGATTCAATTTTTGTTTTTGTGCCTTGGCCATAATATCCTTTGCACTATGGTAAAATTATGTATAATCATACCTGATAATTTTCTTTCCATTAATCATAGCTGATCAATCCATAGACTGGTGGGTTGTGTCCATCTACCAGCAGGTGGAGATAGAGAGCAAACTTTTGCCTCCCTATATGTGGTCATGTGCTGCCGGAAACTCCTCAGTATGTCGATATCAAAGCTCCATCCGCAGGACTCAGCACTTAGAGAATTACACCCACGAAGGGACGCTCTGCCCAGCTCACCACCGCCGAAACGGGGGAGGGGAATTAACCCAGCTCATCCCCACACAAGTGGGGGAGGGGTATCCGTCCAGCTCATCCCCGCGGAGCGGGGAGGGACACCACACCCGCCGATGCGGGGGGATCTGGCTTATCCTGCAACCGCAACCGCGGGAGGAGCTGACTGACCCTAACACCGCCGAAGCGGGAGGGGTACAAAGCTGCCCTACAGCCGCACGAAGCGGGAGGGAGTGCCGGCAGAATTTAAATCTCAATCCAGCCCCGTAAAACGGAGGGGAGAGGAATGCAGCAGCTCACTGTAACACAAACTCGTCTCAACTCTTGAAGAATCCAAGTGAAGGAAGAACTTGAACACGAAGTCTTTCTGAAGTAACTGAAGACTAAACTTGAACCTGAAATGCAACCAGAATAAAACAGTACAGATATCTGGGAGGGGCTATGGATTGATCAGCTATGATTAATGGAAAGAAAATTATCAGGTATGATTATACATAATTTTACCTTCCATATCATCAAGCTGATCAATCCATAGACTGGTGGGATGTACCGAAGCAGTACTCACCCAGGGCGGGACATAGAAATCCCTGACCTCAACACTGAAGCTCCAAACCGGGCCTCCGCCCGTGCAGCCACAGTCAAGCGGTAATGCTTGGAGAATGTATGAGCCGAAGCCCAAGTTGCCGCCTTGCATATCTCTTCCAAGGAGATGGATCCGGCCTCTGCCATCGAGGCCGCCTGAGCTCTCGTGGAGTGAGCCTTCAGCTGGATAGGCGGCACCTTCCCCGCGGCCACATAAGCCGCTGCAATGGCTTCCTTGACCCATCTTGCCACTGTAGGCTTAGCAGCCTGCAGACCCTTACGCTCTACATGAGAGCGCCTGGAGCTCGGAAACTCTTCTGGCTGAAGTGATAGCCACCAAAAAGACTGCTTTCAACGTCAGATCTTTCAGAGATGCCCTCGACAAGGGTTCAAAAGGCGGCTTCTGCAATGCTCTTAGCACCAGGTTGAGATTCCACGCAGGCACCACTGAGTGCAGAGGAGGGCGCAGGTGATTAACTCCCTTGAGAAAGCGCACCACATCTGGCTGTGAAGCCAGGGAAGCACCCTTCAGGCGGCCCCTGAAGCAAGCCAGAGCCGCTACCTGGACTTTAAGGGAACTAAGCGACAGGCCTTTCTCCAGACCTTCTTGCAGGAACGCCAACACTGAAGAAATTGGAGCAGTGAAGGGAGAAAGAGAGCCTGCTTCACACCACGCTGCAAAGATACGCCAAACCCTGGCGTAAGCAGTAGAAGTAGAGCGTTTCCTCGCTCTCAGCATAGTGGCGATGACCTTGTCTGAGAAGCCCTTCTTCCTCAGACGCTGCCGCTCAATAGCCAGGCCGTAAGACCAAAGGGGGAGGGATCCTCCATCACCACGGGACCCTGATGTAACAGGCCCTGTTCCACTGGCAGTCGCAGAGGATCGTCCACTGAGAGCCTGATCAAGTCCGCATACCAGGGACACCTGGGCCAATCCGGACCCACCAGGATTACCCTGCCGGGATGCTTTGCCACCCGGTCTAGCACCCTGCCCAACATGGGCCAGGGCGGGAACACATAGAGGAGCTCTTGTGTCGGCCACTGTTGGAGAAGAGCATCTACTCCCAGGGATCGAGGGTCCCATCCTATGCTGAAGAAGCGCGGCACTTGGCAATTGGCCGATGACGCCATCAGATCTAGGCTCGGCTGGCCCCAGCGCTTCGTGATGTCCAAGAACGCCTGAGCAGATAGCTGCCACTCTCCGGGCTCCAAGGTATGGCGACTGAGAAAGTCCGCCTTGACATTCATGACTCCGGCAATGTGGGCCGCTGAAAGCTGCTCCAGGTTCGCTTCCGCCCACTGGCAAAGATATATAGCCTCCTTGGCTAGAGGGGCGCTCTTGGTACCTCCCTGGCGGTTGACATAGGCCACAGCCGTGGCATTGTCCGACAGGACCCGTACAGGCTTCCACACCAGTACCGGGATGAACTCCAAAAGCGCCAACCGAATGGCTCTGAGTTCCAGGAGGTTGATAGACCACTTTGCCTCTGCAGGAGACCAGAGCCCCTGCGCTGTCCTTCCCAAGCAGTGGGCTCCCCAGCCCGACAAAGAAGCGTCCGTCGTGACGACAATCCACTCTGGGGTCACCAGAGGCATTCCCGCAGACAATTTGTCTGTCTGCATCCACCAGCTCAGCGCCTTGCGCACTGCTGGGTCCAAGGGAAGTCGCACAGCATAATCCTCCGACATCGGAGTCCAGCGCTGCAGCAAGGAGTGTTGAAGTGGTCTCATATGAGCCCTGGCCCAGGGCACTACTTCCATCGTGGCCGTCATAGAGCCCAACAGCTGCACATAGTCCCAAGCCCAAAGAGGAGAGGCTCCCAGGAACTGGTCCACCTGAGCCTGAAGTTTGACAATCCGATTGTCTGGCAGGAACACTCTGCCCACTTGGGTGTCGAATCGAACTCCCAGGTACTCCAGGGACTGAGTCGGGCGCAGCTGGCTCTTCTCCCAGTTGATGATCCATCCCAGGGAGCTCAAAAGAGCAACTACCCGGTCCACAGCTTTGCCGCACTCTGCATAAGAGGGGGCTCGGATCAACCAGTCGTCCAGATAAGGATGGACTTGTATCCCTTCCTTTCGTAGGAAGGCCGCGATGACCACCATTACTTTGGAAAAGGTCCGCGGAGCAGTAGCCAACCCGAATGGGAGGGCTCTGAACTGGAAGTGTCGTCCCAGGACTGCAAAACGCAGGAAGCGTTGATGAGGAGGCCAGATGGGAATATGCAGGTACGCTTCCTTGATGTCCAAGGAAGCCAAGAACTCTCCTGCCTTCACTGCCGCTATAACAGAGCGGAGAGTCTCCATGCGAAAGTGCCGCACTTTCAAGGCCCGATTGACCCCTTTCAGGTCGAGGATAAGCCGGACAGAACCTCCTTTCTTTGGTACCACAAAGTAAATGGAGTAACGTCCCTTGCCAAGCTGAATTTCTTGCACAGGAACGACCGCGCCCAGGCGGATCAGATTGTCCAAGGTCTGCTGCACTGCCACAGCTTTGACCGGAGACTTGCAGGGAGAGAGTACAAACCCGTCTTTTAAGGGTCGGCAGAACTCTAGCTTGTAGCCGTCTCTGATGACTTCCAGCACCCACGCGTCTGAAGTTATTGTGGTCCACTCGCCCAGAAACGAGGACAGCCGTCCTCCAATCTGCACTGGGGCGTGGACCAAGGCCCCGTCATTGGGTCCGAGACCCTGGGGGAGGACCGGAGGAAGCACCTCCGGGACGGCGGTCTCTGCGAAAGGAATGCTGCTTGGGGGAGAAATTCCTCTTGAAGGAAGAGGGGGCAGAGGAACCCGACTTGCCCGGGCGGTACCGACGGGCTTCCTGCAACCGTCCTCTGGAGGTACCGGGACGAGTACTAGCCCGAGCCCTGACCTCTGGTAATTTCTTGCCCTTAGACGTGCCGAGATCGGTCACGATTTTGTCCAGCTCGACCCCAAAGAGCAGCTTGCCTTTAAAAGGCAATCTAGCCAGGCGGGATTTAGAGGCGTGGTCAGCAGACCAATGTTTCAGCCAAAGCCACCGCCGCGCAGAGATTGTCTGAGCCATGCCTTTAGCTGAGGCCCTCAAGACATCATACAGCAAGTCTGCCAAATAGGCTAAGCCCGATTCCAGGGCCGGCCAATCAGCCCTCAAGGAATGATCCGAGGGGGAAGCCCGCTGCACCATAGTCAGGCACGCCCTGGCCACATAGGAGCCGCAAACTGAGGCCTGCAAACTTAAAGCAGCCGCCTCAAAGGACGACCTTAAGGCCGCCTCCAATCTTCTGTCTTGGGCGTCCTTTAGGGCCGTGCCACCTTCCACCGGCAACGCCGTTTTCTTAGTCACCGCAGTGATTAAAGAATCCACGGTAGGCCACAGATAGGCCTCACGTTCACTCACAGCCAAAGGATAGAGGCGGGACATAGCCCTAGCCACTTTAAGGCTCGCTTCCGGGACATCCCATTGAGCCGAAATTAAGGTGTGCATGGCATCATGCACGTGGAAGGTTCTAGGCGGGCGCTTCGTCCCCAGCATAATGGCAGAGCCAACAGGGGCTGAGGGAGAGACTTCCTCCGGAGAGGAAATCTTCAAAGTGTCCATGGCCTGTAACAACAGGTTGGGCAAATCCTCTGGGCTAAAAAGCCGCGCTGCAGAGGGGTCATCCGCTCCATCCGAGCGGGGATCCGTCTCCTCCAAAGAATCCGCAAAGGACCGTTGGGAGACCTGAGACACGCTGCCCTCATCTACATCGGAGGAGACAAAGTCCTCCAAGGCCTGGGAATCAACCCGAGGGCGTTTACCTCTGGGAACCTCAACCTCTTTACCAGACGAGGGAGCAGGGGCAGCGTTTTGCATGAGGAAAGCCTGATGCAGCAGCAAAACAAACTCGGGGAGAAACCCCCCAGACTGTGCACTTCCGCAGCCTGGGACGCACCCTCAACCGGCGCTCGCAAGAGCGGGGGAGAGACATGCTGCGCATCCAAAATGGCGTCCGGCGCGACACTCCGCGAAGGAGCCGCGCGGGAAGAACGGCGCTTAACTTTAGCCGCTTTTGTGCCGTCGCCCAAATTAAGGGCGTTCATGGCATTAATGTCTCCAACCTCAAGGGCGGCCCACGAAGAAGCCGTCCGAGCCGCGTGGCCGGCCAAGATGGCGGAGGCGAGGAGCGGGGGATGGGCGTTTATGGCGGGAAAAACTGCCACGCCGGAGGAAGGACCGGGACATTCATCGGTCACGAAACTGTCACCCAACAAGGGCGAATCAGGCTGTAAGACCCCCGCATCCCCTCTAGAAGCGCTCAAGCGATCCGGGGAGCGACCCTTTGCGCCCTCGCCCTCCGACGCCATATGCCACGAGGAGAAGAATCGGGGAACCCCCTGCCCGCTATAAAAAGGTAAAAATTACCTGCTGTCCGCTCCGAGCTGTAACGAACTGGTGTCCCAGTGAGTAGCTGCAATGAACGTTTAAATAAACGTCGAAATAAACGCCTTTAGGACGTTTAAAATTTTTTTTTTTTTTTTAACGGAGCCAGCGGGAGGGGGGAGAAAAGGAGGGACCTGGCACCACCAGGTTTGCACTTGCTCAAAAGAGCCCTCAACCCCAGGCACTCAACAAAACCTAAAAATTAGGCTTGGAGGCCTAGCCAGAGCTGCTGCTGTGTGTGACCACCACCTGCTGAGATAGAGAACATACTGAGGAGTTTCCGGCAGCACATGACCACATATAGGGAGGCAAAAGTTTGCTCTCTATCTCCACCTGCTGGTAGATGGACACAACCCACCAGTCTATGGATTGATCAGCTTGATGATATGGAAGCATTACTTTTGGTTTTATGATCTTGCCAGCAAATAAATCTCGTTATATTAGACCACACCCATGTAGTTAGCATTGGGTAGTAAAAAGGTTTAATTTACTTTTTATCACATTTGAGTATTTTTCATATCATAATGTGTATGCATGTTGGTGCTGACACTTATTTCAACACTTGCTTTGACATTTATATCAATACTTACATAATTTCACACTGATTGTGTATTTCACATACAATGCTATATGTTTTAAGTGATACCCTTCTCTTAAGTGTATGCTTGGCTAGTATATTATTTCATATAAGACATAAGGTTTTCTCCATTGTTATGGTTTTACTTATAGCACATATACATCTAGTAGAGTGCAGTTTATCTATAAATTAGACCAAGTATTATTTTGTGTGTCACATTTATTTTGTCCTAATACATATAAGGTTGTTACTATATCAAATAATGTTTACCATCATTCTAGTGCAAATGAATTCTGTAGATTTGTTTTCATGAATAGGTTTTTCCTATACTTATATAGTATTGTTAATAGCTTTGCTTGTAAAACTTATACTATTGATGTTGTACTGCACCTATATTGATTTATGCTGAACATTATCTGTTGCCTGTGTTTATTGCAATGTATTTCATGCAGTTTATCTTTTTTTTTTTTTTAAATCAAACTTTGAACTGCATGCATCATCAGAGACTTATAAGCTTGAGTGTCTACAGTTACTGTGGCATGGACTTTTTAAACCACCCAGAGCAGTGTTATGTGCCACACTCAACTTTTGTTACTGCATTGACCAGCATGTTAAAGACTGAATTCCATGGACTGAGTTACCTATAGACTGAATGCACAGCCATTCACCAACTGCAGCCCATGCTGTGAACATTAGTGGTGCATCAAATACTACTGTCAATGCAGTGGTTCATCACTCAGCTATCGCAATGCCTTGCTACAAAGTGACTTTTCTTTCCACGAACTCATGTTATCTGAATGTAACTCACCTTGAGCTACTACTGAAAAAGGTGTGAGCAAAATCTAAATAAATAAATACATTTGCTTAGGCATTTCAAAGCCACTTTACCACATGCAATTCAATATGTCTGATTCTTTACATACCCATGCATTACAATATTGTATGTTTGTATTTTTGTATGCTTGTTCCTAACTTAGGCTCATGCTTGAAACTTAATTACAAAGTTGTCTGTTACTCTTAGATGCATGTTAAGCTTTGATGAAAGAATGTAATCTAAAATGCCTGATGAAACATTGTAATATTTATTGTGGAGTAAACTTACTGTTGTTCACTTAGCTAGTGTTTCAAGCTGTTCAGCTCCTCCTTAAGAGCTGAACTCTTGAAACAGGGGGGAATGTAGGAGCAAAGCCAGCACTACTGAAGCACTATGCCCAGGACATGCAATTCCATATATGACCACATATATGGTCTCATACATACATGGAATAATACAGCATTAACAACCTGATTACAATATGGAAACTCAGGCATTTCATCTATAAAGCATCTGGAACAATGCAGAGACATCAAGTCTAACAGAAGCACAACATCATTTGTTTACTGTACTTGGAAGCTGCTGCTAAGGTCACGATGTTCCAGGACAATCCAGCTGTTATCAGAATTGAAGTCAATGCCAGCAGGCTGTTATCTGCACCGTCAACTGGAGACACTGTCTGGTCAACACGTACTTGTTTACGTTCTCCAAGGACAGAAAGTACATCAGTAGTACAGATAAAGCCCTGGTTTCTCTATAAAAAGGGAGCTCTTATCAGAGATAGAGGCTGCTAAGCCAACATCTTCCTTGAGGAGCAGCCCTGCATTGGACTAGATGACATCTGAGCACCATGCTGATATCTGAAGGACTGTATCAGGTTGTATGTGATCTATAGGTTAGACTGACTCTTTACACTTCAGAGTCTAGCTAGGGATTTTGGTGTGTTTACTCTAAATTATTTCTGTAATGGGATTGTCTTTGTCTTATTCCTGTTTTCCTTATATCATTTTCTGCTATTGTAAATAAAATAATACCCTATTTTTATAATACTTGGGTGTGGAGTTAGTACCTTCTACTGCATTGGCGCAGTGGGCTTGGATCTAAGGATAAAGGGAATACACATTTGAACCTGACACCATTGTCTGGGACCCATTTCTTTCAGAATTTACACTGTGTATTGCGTCTACAGGTGGATGAAAGCTACAGTGCTTTAGGCCATATCCTCTCCTCCACACCAACAACCAGTTTTCCCATCCAGTAGCATTCAGATACTTATTGCTTTGAAAAGGAAATTGGTTATCCCAATCTACTTCAAATTTTGAACCATAATTTTAATGACATAATTCTAGAGTACAAAAATATTGTATTTATAAAAACTGTCAACATCTCATAGAAATGACAACATATTCAGATCAGTTTAAAAATCATCCGTTATTTGACAGGCAATTCTATATCCAAGGAACAGGAGATTATAGCTGCTGTTTTTGTATAGTAGTGTTCAGGGCCGGTCTTAGCAAGTGCGGGGCCCTGTGCAGACCAATTTGGTGGGGCCCCATCCTAGCCCCGCCCCACTGATTATTAAATTTTTAGAACATTTTTTATTTATGAAATTTCAAATAAAGACAAATGAAGTTAAATTTGTACAGAAAAACTGATTGAAATAATAAGTACAATGCTATCATGAACCCCCCCCCCCCCCTCCCCAGAAATTATTCAGTTCAAGTCCACTACACTTAGTAGTTCCAATTCTCATAACCCCGGGGGGTCAGAGGTGCAGACACACAATCTCTCCACTGCAAAACACTATACACAAACTTGTGCAAAAACACACTCATAACCTTACCAAACCATAACAGCACTAATTCCAAGGACAGGACGAGCTACAACCTTATGCCTGGAAAGGCAGAACTGTAATTACACCAGGCTCAAAAACAACCATTACATTACCTCGTGAAAAAAACAAAACAAAAAGGGCTGCAAATACTACACGCTAGCAGGATACTGCACCTTGATCACACATGAAAAACACATGACAACAGATATGAAGGCAAAATACTGAACTGGAAAGTTACCTCAAGAAGTCAGACTCAGCATGCAGCAATACTAGAAAAATTGAAACTTACATGCAAAATATCACAGATGCACATTTCCAAAAGCTGACATATTCCAATTAATGAATTCTGAATAAAATACTTTTTTCTACCTTTGTTGTCTGATCATTTAGTTTTTCTATTCGCTTTGGTCCCAGTGTCTTCTGTTTTATGCAGTGTCTTCTTTCCATTTGATATTTTTTCTCTCACCGTGTCCACCATCCTCCTGTGTCCTGTCTACCATCTGTAGCCCTGTCCCTATCCTTTCTCCAGTTTCAGCATCTGCCTTCAAAGTGTTCCAATCCAGCCCTTAAATTCAGCAATTTCCCCTCCATCCATGTGCATCTACTTTCCTCCCCTCCCCTCCATCCATGTCCAGCATTTCTCCTCGCTCCCTTCCCCTCCATCCATGTGCATCTCCTTCCTTTGTCTTTCCTTCCCTCCATTCCATATCCAGCAATTCTCCTCTCTCCCCTGCCCTCCTCTCCCTGGGCCCTGCCCTCCCATCCATGTCCAGCAATTTTCCTCTCTCCCTGGGCCCTGCCCTCCCATCCCATCCATCGATGCTCCTCTCTCCCCTTTCCTCCTCCATCTATCCAGATCCAGCAATTCTCCTCCCTCCCCTCCATGTCCAGCAATTTTCCTCTCTCCCTGGGCCCTGTCCTCCCATCCATATCCATCGATGCTCCTCTCTCTCCTTCCCTCCTCCACCTATCCAAATCCAGCAATTTTCCTCCCTCCCCTCCATGTCCAGCAATTAATCCTCTCTCCCTGGGCCCTGACCTCCCATCCATGTCCATCAATCAATGCTCTCCTCTCTCCCCATCCCTCCCACTCCCGTGTCCACCTGCCCACCCTCTTCTCTTCAAATCTTCAAGTATTTAAATTTACCTCCGTTGCAGGCAGCTTGGCAGCGTCAGTGAAAACGCTTTCTGACGTCCCACCAGCCTTCCCTTCACTCGTTCGTTCCCTCAGTGCCCCGCCTTCTTCTGACGTCATTTCCTTGGGGGCGGGACACTGAGAGGGAACGAACGAGCGAAGGGAAGGCTGGTGGGACGTCAGACAGCGTTTTCACTGACGCTGCCAAGCTGCCTGCAACGGAGGTAAATTTAAATAGCGCTGGAGCGCCGGGACTTGGGAGCGGAGGCGGCTGACTGAGGCGCGCTGCGTGGGGCCCCCTTAAGCGCGAGGCCCTATGCGGCCGCCTCAGTCTAAGACTGGCCCTGGTAGTGTTTTTCTATATTTAAATTAGAGAGTTGCACGGGGACAGAAATCCTACCCATCCCCGCCCGTCCCTGCTGGAATCTTACCCGTCCCCACCCATCCCCGCTGGAATCTTACCCATCCCCACCCATCCCCGCAAAAATTTAAACCATCCCAACCCGTCCCCACCCGTCCCCGCAAGAATTTAACCCATCCCCACCCATCCCCGTAAGAATTTAATAGTACATAAAAGAAAGTTCCAGTCAGCTCCCTTTCTGGATTTGAGCCACAGCACTGTAGGCAAGGAAGGAACGGAAGTTGGAACTTGGAACACACTGGTGCGCACATATAAGATTTGTCTCTGATTCACTGGCAGTGTGTGCTGAAAGGTCGCCACATGCACGCGCCAGTAGGTCAGGTGACATCTGATTCTCATGCCTGTGTCAGAGCTGAGGTCTGTGCACCAGCCTGGGAGCAAAGAGGATTAATAGTAACATAGTAAGTGACAGCAAATAGACCTGAACGGTCCATCCACTCTGCCCAATAGTCACACTCATGATCAATTCATCATTAAATCAACGAGTGTGATATTATATACTTGATTATGGTCTTTCTTTCGTGTTTCTGGAACAAAGACCACAGGAGTCTATCTGGCCCCATCCTTATGTTCCAACTGCTGGAGTTGCCATCAAAGCCCACTCCAGCCTATTCATGTTCTCATTTGTGGAACACAAACCGTAAAAGTCTGTCCAGCACTGTCCTCATGTTCCAGCCACTGAAGTTGCTGTCTAAGCCCTTTCCAGCCCATCCTACACCAGATTGCCATGTATGAGACACAGAACATACAAGTCTGTCAGGTATCAGCTCTAGTTCATCACAGCCAGAGTCGCCATCTAAGTGTCACTTGAGATATCCACCCACATGCAGCCATTTAAAGTTAGCTTTTATATAACTTCCATTTTCTAATTAGAGATCCTCTGTGTTCATCCCACGCCTTTTTGAATTCCGTCATCATTTGTGACTCTACCACCTCCTTAATGGAAGACTTTCCACATTTATGCTGTTAAAGCAAGGAAGAAGAGGAGGAGGAGACAGCACTCAAATAAATTGGTATTCGGTAGATGAGAGGCTAGTGCAGGTGCAGCTTACACTTCCACGGGAACCCCGCAGAACTGCTTCCATCCCCGCGGGAACCCCGCAGAACCGCTTCCGTCCCCGCGGGAACCCAGCAGAACCGCTTCCATCCCCGCGGGAACACCGCAGGAACTGCCTCCGTCCCCGCGGGAATCCCGCGGGTTCCGCGGGATTCCCGCGGGGACGGAAGCCGTGCAGCTCTCTAATTTAAATATTTTTATTGGAAACAACAAAATTAACAGAAATCATTCTTACAGCAATTTCAGCACAAAGGAAATAAACTCCAATTCTATAACCAAATCATCACATAATGGTTTAATTTTGTCATCAAGCTACCAGCTCTCCATGCCATAAAACAGTCGTGGTAACTGTAGAATAAGGTCCGAATCATGCACATGATTTCTTCATGGTGATCTTGACCCTTCCACCATGATCAAAACTTATAGTCCAATGATCCATCCCACCCTGCCCTCCCCCCGCCCCCCCCCCCCCCCCCCCCCAACTCATATGCTCCATGTCATAAATTTTATAGATTAACTTCAGGGACTGCTTGGGAGCTTATCCCATATAGGTGTCCAGATTTGTGTAAATTGCCACCAAGCTCTAGGAGAGGTATTAGAAACATCTGGATTCCTTCAAACAATTTTGTGTATCACACACATTTTCTTAAGTACCTCAAAAAGGGTAATTTCAAGCAACAACAATTAGTTTGTTTTTTTAATTTATAGTACATTTGATCATATATTCAATTACTGAACATTTTCAACTCCTCTCATACAATTACTGCTCTCATTTTTCCCCAGAATAAAAATATATATAGCAAACATTCATTCTGAATTTTACAGGTTTTAATTTCATTAAGGTAGAACTGAACATTTTAAAAAATAATTTTTAAGTTAAACTTTATTATCTTGTGTAAACAACAAATACAAACAAAAGAAAAATATAACCAAAGACATTATCACAGACAGGCGAGGAAAATTACAATGCCATAGAAAGCACACATGAGAAAATTAAATAATCCTGTTATATACATTAATATGTTTACATAATGTACCCACCCTATTGTTTACTTGCAGCCATTGCCTTGTATTTTAGACATGACTACTGTACGCCACCAAAACTGAACAGTCAATTTTCTGCTGTTCTCCAGTCAGTGGCTCAAAAGCAACTACAGGGCAATAGACGTCAACAAATCTAATAGAATACAATGATTAGACAAGATAGATTATTTAAATATACTTGATTTTAGCATGACTACAAAAATAGATAAATCACATATACATTATAAGTCTCAAGAATGTTCATCAGTTCCACATCTGTGAAGATCACTGTTTGGTCAAGGCCGCAGAAGGTCATCCAAAATCTTAATAGATAATTCAAAAAGAGCTCTGAAACCCAATAAGAATATTTAGCAAACTGTACTCTCTTCTCATTCAATAAGCAACTTTAGTAGCAATTTAAGAACCATTCATCATTTAACAATCCATACAATTTCAAGACAAACCATGCAATTAAAAAAACAACTCTGTAGTATAAAAACCTACCACATATCAAATAGCCATGAGTGAATATCATGACTTTTGCCAACTAACAGGGGGGCAGACTCAAGAAAAATGTCAGGAAGTATTTTTTCACAGAGAGAGTAGTGGATGCTTGGAATGCCCTCCCGCGGGAGGTGGTGGAGATGAAAATGGTAACAGAATTCAAACATGCGTGGGATAAACATAAAGGAATCCTGTTCAGAAGGAATGGATCCTCAGGAGCTTAGCCGAGATTGGGTGGCAAGAGCCGGTAGTGGGAGGCAGGGATAGTGCTGAGCAGACTTATACGGTCTGTGCCAGAGCCGGTGGTGGGAGGCGGGACTGGTGGTTGGGAGGTGGGGATAGTGCTGGGCAGACTTATACAGTCTGTGCCAGAGCCGGTGGTTGGGGGGCGGGGCTGGTGGTTGGGGGGCGGGGATAGTGCTGGGCAGACTTATACGGTCTGTGCCCTGAAAAAGACAGGTACAAATCAAGGTAAGATATACACAAAATGTGGCAATATGAGTTATCTTGTTGGGCAGACTGGATGGACCGTGCAGGTCTTTTTCTGCCATCATCTACTATGTTACTATGGTAGAAGCATGATAGAGAGTAATTAGGTAGAATAAAGTAGCCTAGAAATGTCTTCCTAAGCAATCACGTACTACTGTGATTTCTTTAAGCTCTTTCCGGCTGATATTCAAAACCATTTAAATGGCCAGGAATGGCACTTGGCCAGTTACATGCTACTTAGCCGGCTATTTGGCGATATTCAGTGGAAGATAGCTGGCTATCTCCCACTGAATATCGCCAATTAGCACTTAGTGTATAGCCGATTATATCACACAATATAACCAGCCATCCTCTGATTTTAAGCGCATTGCCAGTTAAGCTGTGCAGCCAAATCTGGCCGTGTTAATAGCAGGTCTATCTTTGGTAGCTATGAACTTAGTCAGCCAGCGCTGAATATTGACTAGGCTGGCTATTTTCTTAGTGGCTTAAGATAAACCAGATATTCAATGCTGGTCACCGGAAACAGCTCGTCATTGAATACCCAGGCTCAGCGCTGACTGCAGGAGGCAATCCAGCTACCTCCCATGGTCTGAGTATCAAGCCCTTTATATTTTAAATGCAGATTAATCTCATCATTCATTAATGTGCTTCAACTACTTTTCCTCTGCCTTGTTAGAATTTATTTCCTGATTTCCTTATTTTACATCTTGTACTAATAAGGATTAAAAACTATTTAATGAAATATATGGCCTAATGTGTTGAATAATATTGGATTCAATTTGTTTTCAGATGCAAAAGAGATTCATTAAAATATTATTATCCTACTTGCATATCAGAAAAATGTTTAAATACCAGGAGAAATTATTCCATTTTCTTCTGTGAACTACATCTATTATAGAATAAATTTAAATTATTTCTATAAACACAAGAAATAAATACACTCATATAATAAGTTTTCACCTTAACATTTCATTCTTTTGCTAAATTTGTGAGGTATTACACTATGGTGGCAATTCTGTAAGTAGGCACTTCTTTTCAGATGCCTCAATGCAGTGTAATGAGTGCCTACTCTATAATGGAATCTGGACACCAAAAGTGTTATAGAATACTAGCATAATCTGGTATTGGTGCACCTACATTTAGGTGCGTGCAGTTACACCAGCCATAGGCCTGGCATAACTGCAGGTAAATTAATGCAGCAAGAGCACACAAAGTATTCTGCAAGTTACATGTCTAACTTGGAGTGACACCCATGCTTCACCCTCAAGTATGCCTCCACTTTGCAGTTGTGTGATACAGCAGGTATGTGCGCTCTTACAGAAATGCTCTTAGGATGTTTAAGCAGGTAAGAGGTACTTTTCTCTGCACTTATGTGCACAAAAGGGCACAAACCTAGCTATAGAATTTCCCTTCATATGAGATTTTTTCCTGGAGATATGAGTTTGAAGAGGGAGACCTCTCCTCCAACTTCCCAATCCTTTGTGCCCTCTCAAACACATACACAAACCTCTAGCATCAAACCCTTCACCCAATCCCCCATTTTACCTACTCCACAGCCCACCTCTCTTACATTTCTCCAGCCCAGCTACTCTCACCAGCCCCAATCTTACTGGTTCCTTCTTCCTACACTCCAATATGGACCAGCAGGAACATAAGAACGTAAGAGTTGCCCGACTGGGTTAGAACAAAAGTCCATCTAGCCCAGTATCCTTTTTCCAACAGTGGCCAAACGAGGTCACAAGTATCTGGTAGTGTCCCAAAAAGTAGTAAGATCCCATGCTACTTAAATCCAAGGATAAGTAGTGAATTTCCCCACCTTAATGATTTACAGCCTTTTCCTCCAGGAATTTGACCAAACGTGTTTTCAACCCATTTAATGCTTTTACCTAGGGCTGCACATTTAACCCGTTCATAACGTGATTAATGCATTAAATGTTTAACTTGTGTTAAAAATATTTATGCAGTTAATGTATTGCTCTGTCTCCCCCCTCCCCTGTATTCAGCTTTGCCCCATTTCTTCCTGCTTCCCCTGGTCTCCCTGTCTTCTCCCCCTCCATCTGGCTCATTCATTTTAGGCGGTTTGAAGCTCCTCCACTGGTCCGCTGCTTGTCTTCACCGCAGCTTGATATAACTTCCTGTTTCTGGCAGAACCAATGGCAGCATGCAGAGGGGATCATCCCTACACCTGCCTTTTGCTTGCTGCCACAGACGCAGTGAAGACAAGCAGCAGACTGGTGGAGCTTCAGACCGCCTAAGATGAGTGAGCAAGTGGGAGAGGGAGAGGAAAGGGAGACAAGAAGGGGGAATGTAGAGAACAGGGGAGAAGGGAAGAGATGGGGCAAAGTTGGATAAGTGGGGTGGGGAGAGTGCATGTTATGGGGTGGGGAAAAGATAAGGCAATGCAGGATATGGAGGGTGCGGACAGAGCAATGCAGACCATGGGGGGGGGGGGGGGAGAGGCAATGTAGGCTATATGGTTGGGGAAGAGCAATGCATAATACGATGGAGAAGAGATGGGCCAATGCAGATTATAGGCGAGGACAGAATATGGCAGGGGGAACAGGGCCGGTGCTAGGCTCTCTGGCACCCCCTGTAAACTATCAGTTAGCGCCTCCCCTTCAGCATCCTTCTCTCTTCTCCCTCACTGTCCCCTTTTTGAGCCCAGTGCCTTAAAAGGTGAAGAATAGTTTTTTTTTTTCACTCAACCTTTTAATTTATTTGAAAGCTTCCCATATGTAGATATAAATATCATGAAATAAAATTGATTATCACTAAAAATGCTTAATTGTTGTAGCTGGTGGAAACAGCACTAATAAAGGCTGTATTTTGTGCTCCTTTTTCTACACTGTTCTATACAATACAGTAATACATGGCCAAATTTCAGTGAGGATATCCTGTTTACTGATGGGTTCATCATACCTGCTGTTGTGATCTGCCTTGGGAAGCCTGGTGTTATAAATAAAATTAAACTCTCTTTTCATTGGAGCTCATGGAATCACATCTTTATCTCATCTCTTTTGTACAAATGGATTATTCTGTTTTGTGCAAGTTTCAGGGACAAGTGGTTTTCAGAAGTCAAAATAATAAAAATAAATATTTTCTTTCATGCAGATCTCTCATTTGCTTAAACATAACTAAATGGTCTATAAGCACCTAATGCAGTCCATTGGTTTTCTTACATTTTGTCCTTGTGGTGACTTATACTGCGCCAAAACCTGCTCTCCCCTCCCCATTCCCGCATACTACAACCTCCCTCTCTCACACACTATAATCCTACCTTGAAGGGACCGTCCGTCCTGGTGGTGTAGTGGCCTCTGCGGCTGTAGGAAAGAATCCCACTCTTTCCTGCCCTCTGCCTCCAATTTGCTTTTCTGTGCAGCAGGCAGGCGGTGCCACCGAGTTTTCAAAATGGCTGCCGGAAGCCTCAGCAGCCATTTTTAAAATACGGTAGCACCACCCACGGCACAGAAGAGAAAAGGGAGACGGAAGAGTGGCAGAGGGCAGGAATGAGTGGGATTCTTTCTTACCCCCGTAGTGGCCACTACACCACCAGGGCGGCCTTCAAGGATCAAGGTAGGTCTTCTTGGGAGGGTTGTAGTGTAGCGCAGAGTAAGCATGGCAGTTTCTTGTGCCCCTCGAATGTTGGTGCCCCCCCCCCCCTGTCATGCATACCCTGCTTACCCATTTCTGCCGACCCTGGGGGGGGGGGGGGGGGGGGAATGGGCAATGTAGGCTATAGGGGGAGATGAGACAATATATCAAGGGATAATGGTTTTCTTTTTGTGGTAGTGGGGAGAGGAGGAGGAGTGATGCTAGATGGTTGGGAGTGCAAGACCGAGAGATAGGGAAATGCTGGATGGTGATGGTGTATGAGGCAAGAGACGAGTGATACTGGATGGTGAGGGGGAAGAGAGAGATAGAGAGATAGGTCGATGGCGGATGGAGAGAGAAGAGCAATGCTGGATGGTTGGAGAACAGAGGGAGAGAGAAAAAAAGAGGTGATGCTGGATGGCAAGGGGAAGAGAGGGACAGATGTTGGAAATGGGGGATGGAAGAAAAAAAAAGAAAGAAAGGGAGATGATGGACATGAATAGAGGGTAGGAGAAGGGAAGAGTGTGATGTGCATGTTGGTATGTATGAAAAGTTTTTAAAGATTCAAACGGTTATGTTACTAATTAATGAGAAAAGCATTTAATAAAGATTGATAATTAAAAATGACAACAGTTGTTGGAGAACATGTATGATATACAGATTACAACTAATTATTGAGTATGTACCTAGAATAGAAAGGGGATATGAAAACACATGAATGTATCTTAATTATTCAATGTGAAAAGTTCTTTCAGGACCTCTCAGAATCTGACTATCTCTAGAATTTGAAAAGGTTTTCAGCTTCTTTGTATAATTTTTCCAATCTCCTTCTTATACGATTACCTTTCTTGCTTACCTTTCAATGCAGCCACTATCTTCCATAGTAATGTCACCATGGTTCTTCAACTTTCTGTAAATAGTTGAAGCAATATCCTTGACACAGGACACCTTGTGTTTTCCTGGTAGAAAAATGAATTTATCATTATATCATTATGCTGGGTTATAAAATATATTAGGTAACATTTAGGACCTTTATAACTTTTACTTAAAGCTGATTTAATTCTTTTATTTACAGTAGTAAGATTAAAGAAACAATATTTATATCTCACAAAATTTTATGTACATTACTTGAACAGTTTGAATAGTCACAGCAGAAGTATACAGTACCCAAAAACGTAGAGAAATCTTTCCATCTGCTCCTCAGAAAACAAAAAGACTAACCTTTGTTGACTACAGCTATAATATACAAACATGCTGAAAGGCTGGCAATGCCTTCAATATCTCCAGAAACAATGGAATCCATAAGTTCATTGAAAAAAGACCTGAAATAACAATTTGAAAATAAATATTAAACAAATGAACTACATTCAAAAAATTATTATGGTGCTTCCATATAAGTATAAAAGACTATTTACTTAAAGCTTAAAAACATGCTGAACTCTAGGAAACAGAAGCACAGTTCTTAGCAGATAGTCTAGAGTATTGGAATTGCACTGTAAGAGAATAATTTTGTAACCGGCCGCCTACCTTGTGTGGCAAGTATTTGCATAAGTTATACCCTTTGAAAATAACCCCCCAAAAACTATATCCCTACTCTCTGCGTACTCAGTGGGGCAGGATCACAAAAATGCACCCTTTATGTACACAGAGAGAAACATTCTGGAGTCCCTACTCTTCATGCCTTACTTGTAGTATGATGTAATGGAGGCCAGACTCGCCTTTCTCTGACTGGGTAGAAGTCCCTTTTCCAGGTAGGAGATAAGTATAAGAAAGGGCAGTAACCTGAAGCCTATATCTTCCTTCTAGTAAAGGAGTTCAGTGAGCAAGAGTGGCTATGGGCACCCAAAAGGGATACTGTACAACCTGAGGTGATGCATCTAGTTGTTCAGCTACACTGCAGTCAACCCGCCAGCTAGGCTTGACCCAACTACATGCTCAAATAAGAATATAAGAGTGAAGATCCAAGGGGATCCGGGCTGTAATAACAAGACTGCTAAAATTTACAGTATCAGAGGAATCTGATGCAAAATGGAAAAGAACCAAGTTTCCAGCTGTCTAGAGGAGGAGGAGAAGCAATCTCAAAACCATGAGTGGGACATGTGGCCCTGCTGCATCCTTACTTTACCGCTGAGAAAGCAAAGTTACTTACCTTAGCAGGTGTTCTCCAAGGACAGCAGGCATATATTCTCACATGTGGGTGACATCATCCACGGAGCCCAAGCAGACTCTGCCATAGTGAACTGTCACTTTAAAACTTTAAGGCACTGCCCCCCACGCATATGTGGGTGCCTTCCCACCCAATGACTGAGCATAGGACCAGCAGTACAATATTGTACTAAAGCTAAGAAGACAACTCCAAGGGGAGGGATGTAAGAATGTATGCCTGCTGTCCTTGGAGAACACCTGCTAGAGGTAAGTAACTTTTCTTTCTCCAAGGACAAGAAGCATAATATCCTTGCATGTGGGACTCACTAGCTGCCAGGTTCACAATATAAATGAAATCTGGTAACTAAGAGGAAAGTGAGCATGGTGGAAAAATAAAGGCCAGGGGACGGAGTTGACTTTTAAGGACTAAAACGATTCTGCAGGAATGCTTGTCCAAACATGCTATCCTGCCCAGAATGATGCTCCAGACAGTAGTGAACAGTGAGAAGGTGTGGATAGAAGACCACATTGCTGTCTTGCAAATTTCTTCAATGGAGGCAGAATGGAAATGGGTTACTGAAGCCACTGTGATTCTTATATTGGGAACAGTGACACGATCATGAAGGGTCAAGCCCAGCCTGAGAATATGTGGAGGAGATACTATTTCTACTTGGCTGGCTGACTGTATGTTTGGTGATGGGAATCCCTAATCAGTTAGAGACAAAGGATGCAAAAAGTTGGGAGGACTTCCTATGAGGTTTTGTACGCTCCAGATAATATGCTAGAGCAATGAACTTGATTTGCATACACAGCCTCCATTATATGCAAATCTCTTTCATGCACATTCATTGTGGATATCCTGAAAACCTGTCTGGCAAGGAATACTCCAGGATCGGACTTGGGAAACACCGTGTTAGAGCATGCTTGCAGTCTAAGGTACACAGTGCTGCTTCTCCAGGATGAGAGTGTGGCTTAGGGAAGAAGACAAGTAGTACAACTGAGGTGGAATTCCAATACCACTTTAGGGAAAAATTTGGGGTGGGTTCAAAGAACAACCCTGTCATAGCAGAGCTTGGTGTAAGTTGGGTCTGCCACAAGGGCTTGAAGTTCACAAAGAGCAATAATTTATATGTAAGGAACTTCAGAGAACAGGAATGGAGTGGTTTAAATGGAGGTTTTCTGAGAGCTGTGAGGATGACACTGAGATCCCATGTCACCAGAGATGGTTTGATAGGAGGTTTGGTATGAAATAAACTTTTCACAAATCTAACTATCAAGGGATGATTGGAAATTGGTTTCATAGTGAAAAGCACTAATGGCACTCGTGTACTCTGAGTTAGGTTTGAGGCCAGAATTAGAAAGATGGAGGAGGTACTCCATAAGGGTAAGAAGAAAGCACTTAACAGGGTCAATCTTCTCCACTTGAAATGGTAACACTTCTGTGTAGGTGGTTTCCTAGAGGTTAATAGTATACTAGAGACTCCTGGAAGGTTTAATGAATGCAAGTCTATGTCTCAAAAACCAAGCCATCAGGGCTAGAGAGCAGGTGTCTGAATGGAGAAGGAACCCCTCAATTTGTGTCATTAGTGTTGGAAAAGGATCTAACCTCAATGGTTCCTTGGATGATAACTGTAGAAGAGGGATCCAAATTTGATGTGGCCAGTACAGAGCAAGTAGGATCATGGTCCTTTGGTCTCGACATAGTTTAAGAAGAGTTTTTCCTATGAGAGGCAGAGGAAGAAAGGCATTTAGAAGATCTGTTCCCCGGTGGAGCAGAAAGGTATCTGGGGGCTACAAGGTTGGGAGCAAAAAGTCTGGAACAAAAGCAGGGAAGCTTGTTGTTTTGAGAAGTGAACAGGTCTATCGCTGAGGTTCCCCACTGTTGGGATATTCAACAAGCTACAAGCATGTTGAGGGAGCATTCGTAAGGCTGAAGGACTTTGCTCAATTTGTCTGCACACAGTATTCTGTTTGCCGGACAGGTAAATAACTCTTAGACGAGATTGGGTGGCAGAGCCGGTGGTGGGAGGCGGGGATAGTGCTGGGCAGACTTATGTGGTCTGTGCCAGAGCTGGTGGTGGGAGGCAGGACTGGTGGTTTGGAGGCGGGGATAGTGCTGGGCAGACTTATACGGTCTGTGCCAGAGCCGGTGGTGGGAGGCGGGGCTGGTGGTTGGGAGGTGGGGATAGTGCTGGGCACACTTATACGGTCTGTGCCCTGAAGAGGACAGGTACAAAACAAGGTAGGGTATACACAAAAAGTAGCACATATGAGTTGATCTTGTTGGGCAGACTAGATGGACCGTGCATATGTTACTATGTTATAGAGATATTTTGAGATGCTGCCCAAGTCTATATCTGGATTGCTTGTCGACAGATGCCTGTTTCTCCCTGTTTATTCAAGTAATACATGGCAACTTGGTTGCCTGTGTGAAAGAGTATTATCTGATCGACTATGCAGTCCTGGAAAGTTCTGAGGGTGTTCCAGGCTGCTTGCAAATCCAGGAGATTGATATGATGTTGTTTCTCCTGTGGGGACCAAGAAACGTGTATGGAGACCATCAAGGTGAGCACCCCAACCTGTCATGGAAGCATCCATGGTGAGGACTTTATGAGGTGGAAGAGAGTGAGATTTTGGGATACCATCCACTGTAGAGAGTGACATAGCTGTGGAGTAACTCGAATATGGGTCATGAGCAATCCTGACTGAGACCACTGAGAGAAGGGTGTCCACTGAGGACTCTTCTCCCTCTCAGAACTGGAGTTGAGTTAATGGTGTTACATGGACTGTTGAAGCCATGTGACTGAGTAGGCAGGGCATCTGACGAGCAGATACCTAGGTGGATTTTGAAACTTGAGCGGAGAGATCCATTATATTGTTTGCCCTCAGTTGAGGGAGAAAGGCTCAACCCTGAGTAGTGTCTAGAAGAGCCCCGAACAACTGTAAGGTCTAAACAAGTTGAAGATGTGATTTGGGGTAATTAATCACAAAACAAAGGAGTTCCAAGAGTCTTCTGCAGACAGACTTAGTCTGTGCCACTCCTCAGGAGGCTCCCTTGATTAACCAATCGTTGAAGTAGGGGAAGATGTGTATGCCCCACTTGCAGAGTGTTGCAGCTACCACAATCAGGCATGTTTTGAAGACTCGAGGAGCTGAAGCCAAGCTGAATGTTTAGACCTTGTATTGATAATGCAGGGTCCCACAGAAGAAAAGCAAGAACTTTCTGTAGATAGGGAGGTTAGGTATGTATCACTCCTTCAGATATAAAAAGCAAAGCCAATCGTTGAGTTGGATCATGGGGAGAGGTGATCCCAGGGAAGCCATGCAAATTTTTTCTTTGAGTAGAAATTTGCTTAAATCTCACAGGCTGACAATTGGTCTCACTTCCCCCTCTTTTTTGGTATGAGAAAGTACCTGGAGTAAAAGCCTCAACCCCCCTCTGGTGGAGAAACTGGTTCAATTGCAATCTGCTGGAGGAGGGCGAAGATCTCCTCTCGAAGTACTATTATCTGGAGGGAGTTGAAATGAGACAATCCTGGTGGATAGTTGGGAGGTATTTTTTTCCCAATGCAGACTGAAACCATGCTGTATGATACATAGCACCCAATGGTCAGACGTTATGAACAGCCACCTCTGTTGAAAGATGTTAAGTCTGCCTCCTACCAGTAGGTTACTTGACATGGCAACTGGACAGTGGCAATGCTCTCTAGGAAAGAGTCAAAAACCGGGCTGTTCTTTAGACTGAGAAGTCATCTGTGATTTTTGTCCCGGTGCTGCCTCATATGTGAGCGTTGGGGTGTAGTCTCTGAGGTGGAGATGGAGGAGTGGGAGTGTAATGATGCTTAGATATATAGTAATTGGAGTGTCAAAATCCTGCTGCAAATCTTCTAGAAAAAGAGATGGCAGACGTCTGTGGCCTGGATAGAGTTTTAGTAGTATCTGTATGCTTTTTAATTAGGTCGGCCACTTCCTCAACCACCACCAAATAAGTTATCTTCTTGACAAGGATCATCTGCTAGACGCTCCTGGACAGCAGATCACAGGTCGGAACCCCTGAGCCAGGAGAGACATCACATTGCTACTCAAAAGGCGGAAATGCTGCGTCAGCTGAAAAACTGCAGGGCATTGGCATTGCAAAATGTTGCCATCAGATACATGAGAGACACTCCCCACTTGCTTACAATGAACTGGAAGGAGTTGTCCCCTTGATTCCTTTCCCTGGGATTCAGCACAGCCCAGCCAAGATTGTTCACCTACACATTTTCCACACCAGCTACATGTGCCACAGACAGGTTCTGTAGATGCTTTTCTGCCCAGGCCATAAGAAGAGCCGTCTCCTGGGTCACCAGACGGCTCTTGGTGTTGCCCTGGTGATTGACATCAGCCCATTGGCTACCATTGCCCCACTGTATCATCTATAAGACAATACTCCTAGTGCATAAGATCCACCACAGTGGTGAGCCCCTATACCTTTAATGGCTGTTAATCCCCTATTCTACCTCAAGAGTCTTAAAATCCTCAACTCAGAACCTATTGACCATGCCCTCATTTCGAGAGATTTTCCATGATCATACCAGAAATGCAACTTTCTGCATTCAGGGTCCGTCCCATTGGAACTAACTGTCATAGCCTGTTCGCTTCCCGACATCCTTAAAAAAATTTAACATGGAACTCAAAACTTTTTTGTTTTAAAATTATTTATAGACACTTACAGCTCTGCTACCTGAGTCATACCGGCCCTCAGACGAGATTCATATCTCCCTCCCTGATGTACTACCCCATGCTATCCTTTCATAATTGTAGTTCATTCCCCTATATGTCATGTCCAATCTCCCTCACTTTTCTCTCACTTTTCTTTTAGACTGTAAGCCATCCAGATATCATGTGATGGGCAGGATAGCAAATTGTCAATAAACCTGAACTTGAAAACTGACATGTGGCACTATCCAACAGGACCTAAACTGCCTACCCCAGAGAAGACTCAGGAAGTCTTTCAATGTGAACTGAATTGCTCTAGTTTCATGCCACTTGTCCAAAACAATGAGCTCCCCCGGTCATCACCACTGTTCACTGGGGGGGGGGGGGGGGGGGGGGGGGTTGGAGGGGGGAAGGAGGGGCCCAGCCACACCCCCCACAAGAGATTGCGAGAGTCCAACCATGAGCATAAGCTGCTCCTCGCTGGCTCTCGAAGTAGAAGGCAAAAGTCCAGATTCTGAGCCTGGGGAGACCACCTCAAGAGCATCCTGCAGCAGCCTCATATGGGCTCGAGCCCACTGAACCACATCCAAGTGTGCTGCCCTGGTCCTAGGGACAAGCATGTGTGTGGCAACAAGCGAATCTGATCCTGAAGCTTCTGAATCCTGCCCTGTGGAAGAAAAGCTCTCCCCTGAAGTGTATCGAAATGCACACTGAGATACTCCAGCCACTGAATGGGAAAGGGAATGGGACTTGATATACTGCCTTTCTGTGGTTTTTGCAACTTCATTCAAAGTGGTTTACATATTATATACAGGTAATTATTTGTACCTGGGGCAATGGAGGGTTAAGTGACTTGCTCAGAATTACAAGGAGCTACAGTGGGAATTGAACCCAGTTCCCCAGGATCAAAATCCACTGCACTAACCAGTAGGCTACTCCTTCACTCAAATGAGAGGGAACCAGGTGACTTTTGGCTAGGTTGATCACCTAGCCCAATTACTGCAACAACTGAATGACACACTTGATTGCCAAAGCACTCTCCTGAAGGGAATCATGGGTGAATCAAAATCCCTTCCATTCACAGGGCCACGGCCCCGATGACCATGACCACAGAAAATGAGCGAGGAGCAGTGGCCAGCTAGAAAGGCAGAGCACAAAATTGTTAACGGCAACCTAGAACCAAGAATCAAAGAAATCTCTGATGCACTGGCCAAATCAGGAATATGAAGGTAAGCTTCCATCAAATTTAGGAATGTGAGGAACTCTCCAAACTGAAACCACTACAATGACCGATGCAAAGGACAGCATACAAAGAGCCTGGTTTACCCCCCCCCCCCCCCCCCACCCCCTAAATCTAGAATGGGGCAAAAATAACCTTCCTTCTTTGGTACAACAAAATAAATGGATTAGTAACCCATGCCATGCTCCTTGCATGGAACCAAACCACTGCACAAAGGTAATCAACCTCTGCAGGGTGGCTTGAACAGACTGCACCTTCCAAGAAGCACAACAAGGGGACTCCAGAAAGGCAACCTGCAGGGGACAGGAAAAATTCAGAGCATAACATAGACCTACTGATCTGAGGTAATTTGAGCCCACCTGCTATAGAACTCCTTGAGCTGTGCTCCATCTGAACCGGAGAGTGGGACCAAACATCTTCATTGTGATGAATGACCAGGGGCTTTTGCCGACAGATTCCCAGCCTCCTCTGCAACCTCCATGAAAGGAGTAAGTCTTCTGGAAAAAAAACGGCTATGCTGAGCAACACTTGTCCAATCCAGCTTGTACCAGTGAGCCTCCCTGAAATGGCCCCTACTCTGGCAAACAAGGAACCTTAGTCTCAAATTTCAACTTGTCCAGCTCCTCACCAAATAACAAAGACCCTTTAAAGGGCACTTACTGAGCTTAGACTTGGATATTTCTTCTGCTGACTAGCTTCTAAGCCACAAGGACTTTCTGGCCGCCTCACTGAGTGCCATGGACATGGCCAAAGAACACAGCAAATCATACATGGCATCTGACAAAAAGGATGCACCCGTCTCAATCTTGGCAAGCTCCTGGGTCACCAACACCCAGTCATTAGCAGAACAATTCAAAATAAGTTCAGCCCAGTGAAAGGAACCCTGGGCCACCAAGCCACCGCAGACAACAGCCTGAACCACCAGCAATGCCACATCAAAACTCTGCTTTAAAAGAGACTCCATCCTACGATCCTGTGGATCCCTTCAAAGCTGTACTGCCATACCCAGAAACCATATTTTTCTTAGTCACTGCAGAGACTACGGCATCCACCACAGGAAGCCGCAAGGACTCCCTATCCTTGTCAGGTATGGTATACAAGCATACAATGGATCTGAACGACCTTTTTAGTATCCTGATGTATCAGGAACAACAGGCGACTTCCTACTTTCTTTCAATAAGGGATTCACGGTCTGAAGAGGCCTCCTTTGGCTCCTCTTCAAAATGCAACACTGCGGATACCTGAGCAATGAATTCCTGCATTTCATCCCTGAAGAAAATGTGTACCACAGAGGAGTGCTCCCCAGGAGGCAACTGCTCCATCCAGGCATCTGCCTCCCCAATCCCCTTTGGCTCAAAGGTTTCTCCTGAACCCAGTCCTGTTCATCCTCAGAAAAAGGGGAATCTGCCTTCAGAAATTCTTCTCTGTCCAGATCTAACCATGTCCTTTTGGGAAATGGAAGGGGAGAGAGAGGAAGAGAAAGAGACAAGGACCTAGTCCGAAGACCCCCCGTTCCAAGTCAGGCACAACCCCATACTTACTTAAATAAACTTGATATATCATGAGGATAAAATCTGGAGGACCCCCCCCCCCCCCCCCCCCCCCAAGGAGGTTCCTGAGTCAGCTCCAGCATGAGATCCAGCTCCGGCGGTAGAAATTGGATTCAGCCGCAGAGGTTGCTCAGAGCCTGGCCCTGCACATCACCAGCATGCAGCACCTCCACATCACCAGCATTCTCCATGGCTCCAATGATGCCACGGTCGGAGGCCTCCAAAGAAGCCCCCGGACCGGGTGCAATTGCCATCATGGACCCCGAATGGTCCAAAACAATATTTATAGACCCTGGAGCTGTCTAATTCTCTTTGAGAGCACCCCAAGCAGCATTTGAGCCATGCAGTGATTATATCGCCAAGGCAGAACCGGCCCCTGCACAACACTACTGTCCCTGCTGATACCTGAGGAAACCACCAAACATTGCCCAAAACAGCCCAGAAGTGCTTTGAGGCAAGCTGCTACACAGACTGAATAGCTGAAAAATGCCCAATCATAATGTGCTCCTAAGCCTAAAAGGAGCCACAAGGTAGGCAGACCCCTAGGCACTCAAAACTGCCTGTATGTTCCCAGAATGAGCAAGGCAGCTGAGGCATTTGACACTGGAGAGGGGAGGTGGAACAAAGGAGACCCCTGCAGGCCCCCACCTCAGTCTAGCAGAAGGGAATAGAACTACACGGAGATGGAAACACCACCAACCCCCCTCCTCCCATTATTTAATAAGTGGAACCAAACAACCCTCAAGGCCTACTCTCAGGACTGCACAGACTTACCATATCTACCATCTGCTGGAGACTGAGAACAGACCAGCTCTAGTGAGACTGCATGGCCTACTTATAGGTAACACAGAAGTCAGTGGTTCTCAGTCTCCATCTGCTGGAAGAAGTGCATAACTCATTTGTTGTGCTGGTCTGGAAGGATGCTACAGAATATACATGTCTAAGTGCTGGTTTATGCAAGTCCAAATCACAGACAAGGCATCTAAAAGTCACCTTAACCAATACACTTTGGCTAGGCTCAAATATGTTTAATAGCTTGAACACAACAGCAGGACCAAACCTCTGTCTCCACTGCTTGTGAGAATTTATCATCAGGGAAAAAGTCCTTTCCAACCCACTGATAATACAAGCAGATTACAAAAGCACTCTCAAAAAACAACCCCCCCCCCCCCCCAATAAATAAATAAATAAATAAATAAATAAATAAATAAATAAATAAATAAAACCACAAATGCATTTAGAAGAAAAAAAACAATTATTCTTAATTTCCTGTAAATGCAAGTAGATCCAACTTTCCTGCTACAATGTGTAGTAGTAAAAGATTTTTGCTATTATGTTAGTAGACAAGCCTTAAACTGCTTAGTGCACCAACCATAAAAAACAAACACAAACTTAAGTATTCTCTCCTCACTATATGCTCTACCATATACTGTCATGATACAGAACTCACAATGGTCTCACACTTCTACCCAGATATACCTAGAAAACAAAAAAACTTACTTAATTACATTTGCTGACTTAATAATTATAGTCAATAAACAGTTTGAAAGTGGAGGCAGTTGTGACAAACTCTCTGGTGGCGCAAGGTCTTCTAGATCTGAAGTCTAAAATAAAAGGAGAAAAAAATATTTTTTAAAAGGGAATGCAGAAAACACACATAAACATGAAAAGTGTATTACAGAAGGAAAACAAGAAATAACTAGTGATGTTATTTTATCAAAGAGCTTTCACAGAATTAAGAATAGATGACAAACATTTCTTGGAAGAACTTGCAGGATTTTTATGAACCCATTATTTTCTTATTATTTTTACTATATAATAGCTTGAAGGTACCATAAAATCAATTAAGATCTGGTCTCTCATGTATGTATAATTAGTTACCTGACCTGTGGAGGGTAATTTTATAACAGGTCGCCTACAGAAATAGTGCCTAGATTGCAGGTGCTGATGTGCATACTTTATAAAATAGCAGCCAAATGTCATCCCCAAATTATAGATTTTATTGGTGTCTCATCAGAAGGCGTGCTTTAATAAACCTTTGTCTAAAAGCTGTCACCATACTTCCTTATAGATCTTTATTTGGTCTTTTTGTCTTTTCTTTCTATTTTTTGTACATAAGTTGAATTCCAAGTAGAGAATGACGTGGGGACAAAGTTTGTCCCCGTCCCCACGAGCTCTGTTGGATCCCATCCATAAAAGCTTCGAACAGTTCTGATTTTATTTATCATTGTATTAAAATATAAAAAGAAACAATATTCTGTACAACTGTCATTTTATAAATCATAAACAATACAGAGTAAGGATCAACAAAATCCCTGTCTCCCCTCACAAATATCCCCTCCACTATCAGGAAGACTGAACAAGATAAATTACTACAGAATGCTACATAGAAAATTCATGCTAACAGAATACCTTGGTCTCACACACACAAAACACAAATGCCAAATACATAATAGCTGACCAAAAATGATAAACATATATTAACCTAAAAAGAAGCCACACCACAGAAATAAAAAGATATGCATTTCCTCCTATACCATGTAAAATATAAAGATCACACATGCCAGATATGGCGTAGGGACTCCTCTGTATCCCTTTCTTCCCCCCCCCCCCCCCCCCTCCCACAAGCTCAGCATCTCCCTTCTGCATTTCTATTCTCTCTCATGTCTAAGCATCTTCCCTCTGTATCCATATACCCTCTCCCATGTCTGGCTAAACAGGAAGTTGCATCGGAAGGCAGGACCCAGCAGAGAGAAGGTCCTGGAGCAAGCCTATGGGGATCGGTGTTAGCTCAATTGGCTGCTGCATAAGGTACAGCTACCGTGGGAGGAAGGCAGGCATGGAGACATCAGACCCAAGGAAGCGGTAAGTGCAACTTTAATTTTTACCATGGGAGCAAAGCTTTTTACTGTTCCCACAGGGTGGTAAATAGGTTTGCTCCCACACATGCGGTAAATGTGCCAAATATTTTTCTTTTACTGCAGCTCCCTGTTCCCATTACAAAATAAATAATGAAAACTTGAAATAAGCACTTATATTAATATTCAGACATAACATGTCCCAAATTCCTCAAATGGGATAACAGACAGAGAGCCTGGGGGAGTGATTGTGTCCAGTGGCGTAGCAAGGGGGGGGGGGGGCGGTCCGCCCTGGGTGTCAGCTCAAGGGGGGTGCTCCCTGCCAGCTCCCCCCCCCCAGATGCAGCACGATGACACCCCCCCCCCCGGCGCATCAACACCCCCAGACCCAGTGCCTACCCTCAGCTCCATCCAACCAGCTCCCGCATCCTACCTTTAAAGAAATCTCGGAAGCCGTGGTGAGGCGAGGCGCAGCGCCTCGCGCCTGCTGTAAAAGAAGTGTGGATCGTCTCATCGGGCCTTCCCTCACTCTGTCTGTCCCGCCCTCCGCTGACGCAACTTCCTATTTCCGCAAGGGTGGGACAGACAGAGTGAAGGAAGGCCCAATGAGACGATCCACACTTCTTTTACATGCAGGCGCGAGGCGCTGCGCCTCGCCACGGCTTCTGAGATTTCTTTAAAGATAGGGTGCGGGAGTAGTTGGACGGAGTTGAGGGTAGGCACTGGGTCGGGGGGGGGGGGTGTTGATGTGCCGAGGGGGGGGGGGGATGTCATCGTGCTACACCTGGGGGGGGGGGGCAATGGCAAACCGCCCCGGGTGGCAGCCCCCCCTTGCTACGCCACTGATTGTGTCATCAAGTCATGTCATGTATGCACTCTGCCAGCTGCTGCCTGTGCCCCTGGACCCAGACCTCAGTCTTATGTGATCTTATGGAGGACCATGCAAGAGTAGAATTTTGTAACCCCTGCTACATATTTAGAATTACAGGAAAACAGGGGCCCAGCATCAGTTTACAGGGGTAACTGTGATTGGTTGAAACATGGTCATATGGTCTATTTGTTATGTTTGAAAAACACTGATGCCGTGTGCGTCTTTCAGAGATGGAGATTTCAAAGATGGACTAAAACAGTGGTCCCCAAACCTGGTCCTGGAGGCAGTGCATACAAACCTCTCTGATGAATATTCATTGTAAATATCCTGAAAACTTGACTGCTGGGGTGCCTCCAGGACAAAGTTTGGGAACCCTTGGACTAAAAGATCAACTTCTCCAAATCTCTGATGCAGTACTACAAAATATGAATTCATGTTGGATTTAAGTGGTTTGGAGTTTGTACAATGGAGGAAAGATTTGCAGCACTTTAAAGTAAAATGTATTTTAAAGCTTTTTGAACTGGTTTTGTATACAGAGGATTAAGCATTAATACTGTGGATCCAATGATTATATTTTTATGAAAAGAGAAGCTGAATTGCTGTGGTTTTTTTAGTATGATGGTTTATTTTTTTTTTGTATTTAAATGTTTTTATTAAAGGTTTTTTCATACAGATAATACAAAAGTAAACACAAATAAAAATGTGGGGTTGGTTTTGCAGTGAATAGTATTTTCCAAACAACAGAATAAAAACTTGTTAGACTAAATTTCAGCTTCTGGCACCATAATTGCTGGAGTGAGCTATGCTCATTCACAGGCAGATACCCTTGAGATTATAGAGGAAGAGGAGGAAGTGACGTCACGGGGCTGAATGGCCGCTTGATCCTCCAGCTCCGTACACCCTCACCCAAAACAGATACCCACTGCGGTTAAGTGCTCCTTCCTTCGAGATTATAGAGGAAGTTAAAGACCCTTAAGGCAGATTTTAGTAGCGAAGGCCAAAGTCTTTGAGCAAGTAATAATGTTCTGTAATATATATGCTCCACATAGATAACTGCTCTCTCATCTAACTGATGATAGAAAATTAAAACCATTATGGGAATAATTGTGACAGGACACCTATGTGAAGTCAAAAAAGGCACAAACTTTTAACCCATTTTATAAAGGTAGCATATGCGCCTTTATAAAATAGGCTCCCAAATTCAGCCTCAACAGCACATAAATATTGACACACAAATTTACACCACTTCTGAAAAAGGTGTACATGCATGCTAGTTCTAATCACATCACAACTCTGTCTCCATTCCACAACTATGCCCCAAGGAACGCCTATGTATAGATTGCATAAAACCAGCACACACTTTCAGTGTGCATACTTTTATGCGGTCAGGCAATTTTATAAAAACCTATTTCTGCATGTAAAGCGAAGACACAAGTTTTCAAGTTTTTTTAAAGATTTACTATACAGCCGATCATGATAAGAGTTTAGGCGGTTTATATTCTAAAAAGTACATCTTATCTACTAAACAGACAAGTAATACTACAAATATAAAAAGGGAAAAGGGGGTGGAACTATGAAGTCAGAAAGGAAAGCAAAGGGGGGGGGGGGGGGGGGGAACAGGCAGGAAGTACTGAAAACTTGAGCAGTCAAATAGGGACATTCCCATGGTCTTTACATGGGGGGGTGGGGGAGGAAAGGAAGGTTAAAGAGAATGCATCTGAAAAAAGAAGGTCCTCAGGTCAGTTTAGGGCTTCTCTTTTCATAAAAATATAATCATTGGATCCACAGTATTAATGCTTAATCTTCTGTGTGCAAAACTGTTGTAGGGAGGTTTGATGGCAAAGCGATAGTGGTAGTATCGCTGTGTTCCGGTCCCTGTACGGAAGAAATAGATTTTGAGTTTGTTCATGCCTGTGAAAAGATGGGACGACCAACAGATTTTGGGACAATGAACAAAGACATCTACGAGAAGTATATGGGATCAATAATTGTGAAAGATACAGCAGTTCATTAGATTGCTGGATCTTGTATGTCAGAACTAAAATTTTATAGATGGCATGATGAGGAAATGGGAGCCAGTGTGCAGCTTTTAGAAGAGGGGTAACATGGTGTGATAGTCACATCCAGGATAGTTGAGTTAAGGCAGTTTCAGTTTGAAATACAAGTCCCAGAAGGCATTGCAGGCAAAGAGCCAGGGGATGAGATGAAGAACCCGGACTGGACTCCTAGCTGCAATAGGGGAAGACATGGGTGTAAGCTGGCAGGATGTGTGGATTGGCTGCCACTAGGGGGAAAGAGAGATAGGAAACCCTGTGTGCAGGAGCTCATCATTAGTCTAATGCTCAACTCAGCTGGTATGGGTGTGGGGGAAGCTAATGGAAGGAGAATGATTGGTTGGGAGAGCAGAAGCCAGGGGTTGATTAGGCAGGTGGGAAGGAGTCCCAGAGAGGAAGTGAGAGAGAAGCAGTTGCAGGGAAAATCCCTTGGGTGTGATAAGTCCCTAAAGTATTGAAACCTCCTGAAGGTAAAGGCTGCTTTGTGATTTAACTGGGATGATGAACTGAATGTCTTGGGAATTGAACTACTGTTTACTGGGCACTGGATAAAGAGCCCAGACTGAAGCTGACTGTGAGCCTGTATTGAATCCTGGTAGGTGCTGGCAGCCTACTGCTTAAAGGGGACTATTTGCCACACACTTTCAGGTGGCTTACATGTGTTTAAGATTGAAGGTGAATGCTGCTGTTGAAACCGTGTATCAGGTCTACTAGAAACCTGCATGGAATAAAAGCCTTAAGATTGAAGTTACTGGTGGACATTTGTTGCTTGATTGTACCGGGAGAGCTCTCCATGGTGACAATGGTCATATTTCTTTTTTCTGGTAACCAATTTTATAGCTGTATTTTGAATCATTTGTAAAAGTCTAATGTCTGTGGTTCTAAGACCTAAGAACAATGAGTTACAGTAACCTAGTTTTGAGATCACGAAAGAATTAACAAGAATGTTGATTGCTTAAGAATCTAGAAATGTGCAAATAGAATGAATCTGCCTAAGTTTGTAAGAGCAGTTCTTGGTCACAGCTGAGATTTGATGACGAAATGAAAGGGTTTCATCTAGATAAACATCCATAATTTTGGCGTTCTTGAGAGCGTAGAGTCGAGGACAATAGGGAGGAGAAGGTGCCCCCTTGCGTGTTTGAGAAAAGAATATAATTTGATTTCTCAGGATTAAGGACAAGTTTATTTTCCTGTGGCCAGTTTTTTATTTGAACAAGGTTAGTGTTTAGGGAATGGATCATTTGGATGTTTGCATAGTGTAAGATTTGTATGTTGTCTGCATATACGAATGCTGTGAATTCCAATGATTGTGTAGGATGGGGACCCCCCCCTCCCCCCCGTCTTCTTTTGCACAAGGAAGTACCTGGAATACAATCCCCGCTCTCCTTACCCTAGTGGAATGGGCTCAACTGCATGGGCCTTCTGAAGGGCTGAGAGTTCCTCTGCAAGTACCTGCTCATGCTGAAAGCTGAAGTAATGAGCTGTTGGTGGGCAATTTGTTGGTCTTTGTTGCCAATGCAGGGCATAACCAAGATGGACTATTTGATGAACACACCGATCGGAGGTTACAAGGGCCAGCTTTCATGGAAAAACTTCAGCCTACCCCCAACCAGCACGTTGTCTGGCATGGTCATTGTTACTGTGGCTATGTTCTGCTGGAGCCAGCAAGCTCGCCCCTGGTTTCGACTGGGGAGCTACTGGGGTCTTAGGCACAAGTTGTTGATGGGAACGAGCGAGCTGGGGTTGAGCCTGTTGAGGTGGGCGAAGAGGACAGGCAGCGTACCTAGAGAAGGAGGAGGAGAAAAACGTAGAAGATGCCCAGGGGGAGAGAGAATGGATGGTACTGATTAGAGAATGGCAGGGGACAAAATTTCTTCCCGCCCCGTCCCAGCGAGCTTTATCCCCGTTCCCACAAGTTCTGTCAGATTCCATCTGCACAAGCCTCGTTCTGATTTTTTATTTAAATCATTTCATTAAATTATTTAAAAAAAAAAAAAAAACTATTCTGTACAACTGTCACAAACAATACAGAACAAGGGTCAACAAAATCCCTGTCTCCCCTCACAAATATCCCCTCCACTCTCAGGAAAACTGAACATGCCAAATTACTACAGAATGCTACATAGAAAATTTATGCTAAAAGAATACCTCGGTCACAAACTACACAAATGCCAAATACATAATAACTGACCAAAAATGACAAACATATATTAACCTAAAACCACAAGAAGTCACACCACAGAAATGGAAAGATATGCATTTCCTCCTATACAGTGCAAAATATAAAGATCACACATACCAAAGATTTTGTTAGGGGGGTGCAACTAGGACATCTGCCCCCTGGCAAGAGTGCGCCCTAAGCTTATCCCTATCCCCTCCACCTATGTCCAGCATCACTCCTATGTGTCCCTATGCCCCCCCCTAAGTCCAGCATCTCCCTTCTACATTCCTATTCTCCACAATATCTAGCATCTTCCCTCTGTGTCCACATACTCTCTCCCATGCCTGGCATTGCCCCCTGTGACCCTTCCCCTCCCTTCCTCCCCAGCAGGTCCAGCACCTCTCTCCCCTCCAGCCCTACCCCCCCATGGGCCCAGCGCCTCTCTCTCCCTTCCCTTTAGCCAGTCCTCACTCTCCCCAATGGCCCAGCACCTTTCTCCCTTCTCTCCAGTTCCCCCTTTCTTTCCGTGGGTCCACTCCACTCCAGCAACCCCCCTCCTACATTTCCAGTGACCCTCTCTGTGGGTCCCTATAACCAGTCCCTCCAAATGACATACTGATTACAATTTATAGCAAATTATTACTCAACCTATGAACAGTTATTCTGTTATACTTTCTCTGTGTGTACATCCGTATGTAAACTGTAGTAATCCACGGTAAACATAGTAAACATAGATAGTTTACTATGTTTACCGTGGATTACTACAGTTTACTGGAGATCCCCGTCCCCGGGTCATTCTCTAGTATCGATTTGGTCAGTGACCTCCTTAACATTCTCTCCAACAAGATTACCCTCTGGCATGGAGCACCCACCAACCTCTGCTGAACTACCAGTTCTAAGGTAGACATGCAGCCATGAGAGTCTGTGCATTGCTATACTTTGGGCAGAGATCCTGGAAGCCACACCAAAAGTGTCACAGGTGCCCCTCATCAAGAACTTATGACACGTCTTCTGTTGCTTGGCCAACTGGCGAAGTGATTCAGCCTGCTCCAGAGGGAGAGTGTTTGCCAAATCTAGCAGCTTGTGCACAGAGTCCCACAAGTACACACTCATGAAGAGCTGGTAAGATTGAACGTGAGACACAAGCATAGAGGCCTGAAACATCTTACGTCCATTAGAGTTCAAGGTTCTAGGTTCCCTGCCCTGGGGAGTCGAAGCATAGTCCCTAGATTTCTTGGTTCCTTTGAAAGCAGATTCAACCACCAGGGAATGATGAGGCAGCTGAGGCTTATCAAACCCTGAGGTACTCTGAATCCGGTACATGGTGTCAATCTTTTTCGGGCGTACCAAGCTATAAAGAAGGGACTCCCAATTCCACATGAGAACATCCTGCAAGATCTTGTGAAGCGGGACCGTCACAGCCTCTCTAGGAGACGACTCATAGTCCAGGACCTCAAGCATCTTAGCCCTGGGCTCATCCTCCACTTCTAAAGGAAACAAATTGGAAGCCACCATTTCCTTAACAAAACAGGGGAAGGAAAGGCTCTCCGGGGAAGACTTTCTCCTTTCTTGTGGAGGGGAGGGTTCAGATGGAATTTCCCTAAGACTCCTCTAAGAAGTATCAAGGGTTCATCATCTGACTCCCAAGAGCACTCCTCATCAGTGTCAGCTAAAACCTCCTGAAGAGAAGGCTGATACTGAGCCTGCCTCAACCTAGAGGAGCCATGTCCCAGAGAGGGAGTCAAGGAGTCGGCTCCGGCATCGACTGGTGAAGCTTCCTTCACCAACATCAGAGTGCCAACTTGGGCAGCAGTCGACACTGGGGCCGCATGCAACAACACCAGCATTGGAGGCCTCACCATAGGCTGAGGGCCAAGCAGGGCTGCAACTAGAGGCATGGCAGGCGCAAGCACTCCCGATGAAGATGCACTCTGCTGGATAAAGCCAGCAGCAGTTCAGGGAGCAAGGTCCAGATGCGCTCATCGAGAGTAGACCATGGGAAAAGCTGGGGCAACGGTTCAGAGACAGTCTGCAAAACTGGTGGAGTCAAGATAGGAGGCTGGTCCTGGCTGCTAGGAGACCTCCACACCGGCACCTCTTGTATGGAGGGGGAGCAGTCCTCCCAGCACCAATGCTTCTCTGGTGCCAAATCCCTCGGTGCCCCGGGGCTCCCAGCATCCTGAGTCAAGGGGGATCGATGCTGATGCTTACTGGCTTTTGCCTGAAGCCAGTCATCGAGGCTCCTCGGTGCCAATGAGGACAACGTTGAATCCTCCCATCGCCCCAGGGTTGGGTCCGATACAGGTCAGTCCCAAGGGCCCTGAACAGCAGTCAGCGAACAGGCAGGTGGAGACCCACTCAATGCACAATTGCTCCCAGTGTCAGCAGGTCTAGCAGCCATACAGACCGATGCAACCCCTGACGTCAATGCCGATGTCGAGGATTCAGACCGGGCTCCAAAAATCTTCTCTCGTTGAACTTCTCTGGCCAACTCAGTCCTTTTCTTCATATGAACACACAGGTCACAATTGGCAGGGCTATGGTCAGGCCCCAAACACTGAAGACACCAAGAATGGATGCCTATACCAGAGATTGTCCTATTGCACTGGGAACAGCGCTTAAAGCCACTGGGAACTTTCATGGATACAGAAGGAAAAACCTCCATGGCCAAATCATATGACTCGATGGTGCCAAATAAGGGGGCAAAGCACCCGAAAAAAAAGAAAGGGAGAACTCAAACGAAGTCAAGGCCTAAACACAGCCTAGTAACATGGAAAAATAAAAGAAACTTAAAAGCGGGAAAAAGACACTAAAAAAATAAGGGAAGGGAAAAGGTCAAAACCAGAACACAGGAAACCAAAAAACAGCATAAAATGCAAAAAAAGGAATTCAACTGCAGATGGGCACAAATGGTACCACAAACTGCCCTTAGCAAAACTCCAGGACCCAAATCACAGGAGCTAATAGAAATATCAGCAACTGAAGTTTAAAGAAAATCTCATACTGAACTGTCCAATACACTGGGTGGGCTCTTGAACGGTCTTGGAGGATCTAGAGGAAAGAAAATTAGCAGGTAAGGCCTAATTTCACCTTCCTCAGCAATCCTCCAGACCGTTCAAGACGCTTGGGATGTACCAAAGCAGTAAACACATCTAAGGGTGGGACCTGCGAAGCCCAGAGGACAGGACTGCAGCTCCAAAACTGGCATCCTCCCTTGTCTGTACATCCACTCTGTAATGTTTGACAAAAGAATGCAGGGAGGACCACACCGCTGCTCTACAAATGTCCACCGGTGGAACAAAACTACTCTCTGCCCAAGAAGCCGCCATCCCCCTAGTGGAATGTGCCTTGAGCCCCACCGGCACCATACGGCCATGTAATATGTAAGCCGAAGAGCTGGCATCCTTCAACCACCGAGCTATAAATGCCTTAGAAGCAGCCGCTGTTTAGCACAAAAAAGTTGTCTGTATTTCACAATACTGTTTATGCATGTACGACTAATAAAAATGATTGAAACATAAAATGCAAAACAAAGCACTCAAGCTCTCTATTCAACCAGGCTGTGAGAAGCAGAGACAAAAACTGCGTCTACTCCCCACCGTGGTAAAAAAGAACTGTGAGTACCGCACTTTCGTAACGGGTGGGAAGGCACTTGCATATAAACAATCAAGCGTGACCTGTGCTCTACAAAGCTCTTTCAAGCCTGCTATAAGCTCCAGACTGGGCATCGCGGGTCTCGTTACCCACTTGTGAGAATTATGGCCTGCTTGTCCTCAGAGAAAACTAGCTATACACATTTGAAAAGCTTTATAAAATTATCCCTAATGATAGCAGAGAACTTCAATTGTGTACATGACCAAGACTTGACTGTCAAATGCATGCAAGAACTGCTAAGCTTGACAGAAACAAAGGGATACTCCCTAAGTATATGAAAATTTGGGGTTGGATGATGTGGGGAGATCCTTGCACCCTGGTGAAAGGACCTTCACACACATTTCCAGAACCCATTCTTCCCAGTCTAGACTGGATTACATCTTTAAGCCAATTTACAAGAATACTATCAGCAGAGTATAGAATGTTCACAAAACCATGAAATGCAATAATGTGTCGCATGCAAATGTAGTGAATAGTAGAAACATGAAACCCAACAATAACAAAAGCAAAACCAAGCTCGTAATGGACACTATATAACCTCTCCTCTCTTCAATCCCCATTGTGCCTGAACCTTAATAGACCACAACATCACCGTGCATTTGATTCTCTACTGGACTTGGCGAACGCCTTTACGGTACTATGTAAGCCACATTGAGCCTGCAAATAGGTGGGAAAATGTGGGATACAAATGTAACAAATAAATAAATAAATAAATATTTGCCATTAACGTTACCATACATACAAGTGTATCCAAACAGTGCAAGATGGTGATTTAAATGAATGCAGACTGAATTTGTATGAACACGGGATGATATTTAACACTTCCTCAAGCTAAAGACATAAATGATAAATTACATTAAAAGCCTCAATGCTCCGACACTATACCAAACAGTGCCCACTCCATATCACAGGAACAGCGCAGAAAAATAGCCCTCCAATGTTCAAAGCTAATGGAATTCAAATTATATGCTTGCTGTGAGATTGAAAGTAAGGGGAAGGAACATGCCTTGAGCATGTGCACAAGAGTTTCATGGTACATAAGCATAGCTATACTAGGTCACACCAATGGTCCATCTAGCCCAGTATTCTGTTTCAAACAGTGGCCAATCCAGACCGCAAGTACCTGGCAGAAACCCAAACAGTAGCAACATTTCATGCTACCAATCCCAGGGCATCCAGTGGCTTCCCCATATCTGTCTCAATAGCAGACTATGGACTCCAACGCCACCCCCCCCCCCCCCCCCCCCAGAACTTGTCCAAACCATTTTTAAATCCAATATGCATAGCATCCTCTGGCAACGAGTTCCACAGCTTAACTATTCTTTGGGTGAAAAATTATTTCCTCCTATTTGTTTTAAAAGTATTTCCATGTAACTTCATTGAGAGTCCTCTAGTCTTTGTACTTTTTGAAAGAGTACACTTCTACTCATTCTACACCACTCAGGATTTTGTAGACCTCAATCATATTTCCCCTCAACTGTCTCTGTTCCAAGCTGAAGAGCCTTTCCTCACATGAGAGGAGTTCCATCCCCTTTATCATTTTGGTCGCTCTTCTTTGAACCTTTTCTAATTATGCTATACCTTTTTTTTTTTATATGGTGACCAGAACTAATGGATGGTTAAGTGATTTGGCCAAGGTCACAAGCAGCCACACAGTGTTTAACTGGGCTTCCCTGTTTCTTGACTCACTGCTCTAACCATTAGGCATCCTCATCCTCTAACTCCCATGTTAATCAGGTGGAAGGAGGAGAGAGTAGCTGCACCTCAGGCTGCTTTATTATCCTCCTCTGTTGCCCAAGGCCTGGCATTCACTCTGCACCAAAACAAACAGATCTATTTCTTCACGAACTTATCTTAACCTACACCTTCCCAATTGTAGAGGAATTAAATGCAAGACCTACTACGCATCCAGTTTCTCCTTTTTGGGCAGCCAGCTTTGGAACGCTATACCCAGACCAATCCGATTAATAAACGACTTCTTGCCCTTTAGAAAAATGCTGAAGGCTCATCTCTTTAAGCAAGCCTACCCAAATACCCCAACCTAATCTCGCCAACTTCCACCCCCAATTCTGTTCTGACTTAAATACCAACCTCCCATCCTTCTCTTTCCATCTCTCCTTAATTTTATCCCTCCTTACCCTTTCTCCCAAATTACACTATCCTATCCTGTCTACCCTCTTTTATCCTAGTCATATATTATCTAGCTCAACTTATCATACACTACTAAGCCCAACTTTACATTGTTTTACTACTGTTTTATTTAAATTCTATTAACTTTGTATTTCAAATTACTATGTAAGCCGCATTGAGCCTGCATTGTGTGGGAAAGCGCGGGGTACAAATGTAATAATAATAATAATTAAAAAAAAGATGACATATTACCATTTAATTTAAAATAGAATCTATACCCCACTTTTCTCTCTTATGGAATTCAAAGTAGGTTACAAAAGAAATGGAAACAGTTACAAAGATAACATTCAAAATACAGCATAAAGGATAGTAAATATGACCAATATGCTGAACTAGACATTACTCATCTAACTATATCTGTATCAGCTGCTCGATATGGCCTAGATTGCCCACTAAGACCATCACAGAACACTCAACCCTAACCCTGTCACTCTAACCCAACCTAGCTGTCACTTACCCATCATTAGGAAAACGCCAGATTTTCAATTTTTTCTCTAAACAAACCATGATTTTGTTCCTGCCTCAGTTCTCTGGGAAGATAGTTTCACTAAGAGGAGCCAATCCCAGCAACGTCTTATATCTAAGTCTTCATTCATTTACAGTTTTTAAATGATGTAATCTCCAAAAGAGGATTATATTCTAAGCGTAAAGTCCTCAGAGGGAAGTATGGAATCATTCAGCCAGTCAAGTATCCTGGGTAATCGCCGCAAACAACTTTAAGCACTGTGCTTGATAGTGTACATAAGTACATAAGTAATGCCATACTGGGAAAAGACCAAGGGTCCATCGAGCCCAGCATCCTGTCCACCACAGCGGCCAATCCAGGCCAAGGGCACCTGGCAAGCTTCCCAAACGTACAAACATTCTATACATGTTATTCCTGGAATTGTGGATGTTTCCCCAAGTCCATTTAGTAGCGGTTTATGGACTTGTCCTTTAGGAAACTGTCCAACCCCTTTTTAAACTCTGCTAAGCTAACCGCCTTCACCACTTTCTCCGGCAACGAATTCCAGAGTTTAATTATACGTTGGGTGAAGAAAGATTTTCTCCGATTTGTTTTAAATTTACTACACTGGGGGGTCACGTGATGCTGTGATGGAGAGCGGTCGCGGGTGAATCTCTCTCCGTCGCCGACCTACCCGTTTGCGAATCTGCAAAAGAATCGAACCCTTCAAAATATAAAAAATTGTAGCACAGCATTTGGGGAGCGCTCCTGTCGGCAGTACAGCTGGTGAAAACTGAAAATGACAGCGAGATTAGCGGCGCGGGACAAGCAAAGGGGAAAGACGACCGAATACAAAATGGCGGCGTCTCCTCCTGAGGCGGGAACATCGGTCTCCTCCGCGTGGATAGCGGAGATAACGTCAGAACTAACAGTAGTAATGGAGGATCTGCTTGAGCGGCGTCTGGGCCCGATCGATCAAAAGCTGGACGGCAAGCTGGAACAGCTGAACGCTAAAATCGGAGAACTGACAAAAGAATGTGTAGCATTCCAGACACGGACCAGTGCGGTGGAAGATCGCATAACAGAAGTGGAGAAGGACCAGGGAAACATGAAGAAACTGGTGGCAGACATGGAAAACAAAATCGAAGATTTAGAGAATCGTTCCAGACGGAACAATATTCGCTTGGTGGGTCTGCCAGAGGCGTTGGGGGCCCGTCAGTTGGAAAAAACCCTGGAACAGTGGCTAAACACACAGGTGGATTTTCCAGAGTCAATAGGCCCATTGAGAATAGAGCGAGCTCATCGTCTGGGAACTCGCCAGATGGGGAAAAATACATCACGAGTGGTAATCTGCAAGATATTAAATTTTGTGCACAAACAGTGTATACTACAGACAGCACGCTCGGCAGCGACTCTAACTTATGAAGGCAAGAAGATCCTATGTTTCCAAGACTATTCGGCTGGAATATCAGCAAAAAGGCGGGCATTTTCATCAGTATGTTCAAAACTATTTAAGATGAAGATTCGCTTCTCACTGCAATATCCCGCCACTTTGAAACTGACACATAATGGAAATATAAAAATATTTACATCGGAGAAAGAAGCGGGAGCCTTTGTGGCCGACTTGGAGAGGGCAGCGGAAGCAGAGCCGGCAGAGACTGGATCTACTTGACCTGTGTGAATCTGAAACGGTCGACGAGAGCAGGAGAGTTTGTAAGAACTTAAAGCATACATTGAACAGGACTTGGTAAATGTTGTAGTTGGACTTGAATTGAAAGTTAAAAAAGAGGGGAGAAGATAATGTACAAACATACATGCTATAGGTGAAATCCTTATAGGGGATGAAGTAGGGAAGTAATTACTATACACAAAAGAAAGGGAGCGAATGATGTTAATAGTATAGTATCCTTATTGGAGGAGGGGGAAAGAGAAATTAGACTAAGACTAGAGCGGGGAGGGGAGGTAAGCATTGGTTAGTTGTGACCAGCCAAACGGGGGGGAAAGTTTGGTTAATGTTAAGGGATGGAGGGAGGGCAGGGGGGAAAGGAGATAGGGGGAGGGGATGCAATATATGCAAAAAGGAAAAGACAAAGGTAACTTCTTCTCAAAGGGGAAAGGGGATGGAATCATTTGGTTATAGACACTTTCAGTCGCAATGTAAGACATATGGTAATTATGAGGGACTGCTGCAGCTGGGACAGCAGCCCGGGAATTGGCAGGAACTTAGCCAGTTATTAGAAGCAAAATATGGAGGAATAACATGAAAGATATGAAAATATACTCATGGAATGTTGGAGGTATAGGCTCGCCCATTAAGAGGAAAAAAATAATGGGGGAATTACGCAAAAAGGGAGCAATGATAGCCATGATACAAGAAACACATTTAACAACACAGGAACATGCAAAACTAAAAACATGGTGGGTGGGAACGATATTAGAGGCCCCAGCAGTGGGGAAAAAAGCAGGAGTAGCAATATTGATTCATAAAACGCTCCAGGTAACCCAGCAGCATGTATATATAGACCCAGAGGGCCGATTTATCATAGCTAAGGTACAGATTGATGGAAGGCCAATGCTGCTGGTGAATGTGTATGCCCCGAATGTGTACAGCAAAAAGTTTTTTCAAAATTTAATTAAGCGTATCCAAACAATAACAATACAAGATCCGCAAGTGCAGACGGTAATAGGGGGAGACTTTAACATTGTGGCAGATGAAACTATAGATAAGACTCATACCAAAGGGAGAGGAAAAGGGGATCATATGAAAGGCATTGCTTGGATGTGTGATGCACTGGAAGCTCTAGATGTGTGGAGAATATTAAATCCAGATCTCAGAGACTATACACACTATTCAAGAGCGCATCATACTCAATCCCGGATTGATTATCTTTTAATTAATGAGGGGGCTCTCCCAGATGTACAAGGGGCAGGCATAGATGCTACTGTAATATCTGATCACGCGCCAATCTATATTATCATCAATAGACAAGATACGCAATATAAGAGAAGGAAATGGATATTTCCAATTGAGCTTTATTATGATGAGGAATTTTTGAGATATATAAGAGAGAAATGGATGGAATATAAAATTCATAATGAGAAACATACATCAGACCCTATATTATACTGGGAGGCAGCGAAAGCTGTACTCCGAGGAGAAATAATAGCTTATTGCAGCCGAAAGAAAAAAAGACGAGAACAGGAAATACTCAGGCTAGGGAAACAATTAGTTAAATTGCGACGGCAATATGGAGACACAGCTCAAGCCACAATAAGAGAGCAATTGCTAGCCACACAGATAAATTTAAATACTTTAATCCATCAAAGAGCTATTAAATCCGCAATATACTATAGATATCAACTTTATAAATTCGGGAATAAGCAAGGCAAAATGCTAGCAGGGCTGATCAGGAAAAAGACTGGCCCACAAAGGGTGATTACTTTACAGCTCCCCTCAGGAACGGTAACACATTCAGAGAGTAAAATTAGACAAATATTCCTTGACTATTATACCCAGCTCTACCAGGCAACTACAGAAGACCAGTTAGAGCCAGAGCTATATCTAGATAATATAGTAATACCACAAATAACAGAAGCTCAGAGGGAAATAATTAATCAACCCATAGACTTAGATGAAATAACCAGGGCAATCAAAAGTAGCCCTTTACAAAAAGCTCCGGGACCTGATGGGTATCGAGCTGAGTTCTACAAAATGTTAGAGGCAGAGATTGGGAACCCAATAATGATGGCCTTCCAGCGGGCAGTAGATCAGGAAAGTCTACCTGAGACACTCCGAGTGGCAGACATCGTGGTATTTCCTAAACCAGGAAAGGACCTGAACAGGCCAGAGTCCTATAGGCCAATTTCCTTGATTAATTATGAAACCAAGCTATTGGCGGGTATTTATGCCAATAGACTAGCCAAGATATTGCCAGACATCATAGCCTTACCACAAGGAGGCTTCATTAAAGGGAGACAGATAGTCAAAAATATTAGACAAATATTAGCCTCATTAGAATGGGTGAGAAGAAAGAAAGAAGAATCTTTACTCATAAGCTTCGACGCCGAAAAGGCGTTCGATAGAGTAGACTGGGGATTTATGTTTCGGACAATGAAAGCATATGGGTTTGCAGGGACATTTGTGAAGGTTATAGCCGCTTTATATAAAAATCCCTTAGCCAGGCTCTATGTCAATGGGGACTATACTGAACTGTTTGAGATTGGTAGAGGCACACGACAAGGATGCCCCTTATCCCCCTTGTTGTTCGCGTTAACCCTGGATCCGCTGATACGGACAATACTAGAAGACCAGGAGATCACAGGGGTGAGAATGGGAACTCATGAATTTAAAATCTCGGCATTCGCTGATGACCTTTTGGTCCACCTTACTAAACCACAGGTGGCATTACCGGTATTACTAGAACGATTCAAAGAATATGGCTCATTTTCGGGCTTTAAATTAAATATGCAGAAATCAGAAAGTATGCCAACGCAAGATACAATGCTGGCGGGGTGGAGGGGGGAGTTTCCCTTACGATGGGTCACAGGTGAATTTAAGTATCTAGGAATAAATCTGACAGCGGATCCGGGCAAAATTTATAGGACAAACATAGATAATCTGCTGAGGCAGACGAAGCAGACATTGGTCCATTGGCACACATTGCCGTTGACATTAAATGGTAGAATTAGTCTTTATAGCATGGTACTATTTCCCCGATGGCTGTATGTACTACGACAGCTACCATTATACCTGCAACAGAAAGATGTTAAAAAATTAAAGAGAATGGTATCCTACTTCTGCTGGGGGGGCAAGAAACCAAAAATCAAATTTGAAAATCTGGAGGGGAAATTGCAGAAAGGAGGATTGGGGCTACCTAATATACGAGATTATAATTGGGCATGTTTATTAAGGCATATGGCAGATTGGATACTAGGAACGGAAGAATACACCCCATGGGAGATAGAAAGAAGCCTATTCAAACCATATCACCCCTATTACTTATTACATGCTCCGGCACATAAGATCCCTATAGAGTGGAGGCAGCATCTTTTATTAGCCCCAATGAGAAAGACATGGGACTATGTAATTCGTCTTTTGGGGAAGAACCCTAGATGTACAGACATGATACCAATAATGGGGAATGCCGATTTCCAATCGGGGATTCAATCAATTAGACACCACAGATGGGCAACAGAAGGGGTGGTGGTAGTGGCGGATGTATTGCACCATACAGGGCGGATATTGACACAAGGAGAATTGGGACGGATAGTTGGGGAGGACAACGTAGATTGGTACTCATACCTGCAGATGAAAATGTATATGACTAGATTGATGAGAGAGGGGTGTACTAGAGAGCTATACCCTCTGTTGGAGCACTTCTTTCTACCCCCAGGGATAGAAAGAGTTACGGTATCGGGGATACATATAGCCATAATGCAGCTGAAAGTACCTCAGTCACTCACAGGAGTGGCCCTAAAATGGACGCATGATCTAGGACAGACAATTACAGAAGCTAACATTCTAACACATATGACAGAGATTAAAGATAATCTATATTATGCCAGACATAGGGAAACTCAGTATCGTATAATCATGCGGGGGTATTTCACACCAAAACAAGCATATTATGCGGGATGTATAGCAGAGAGTAAATGCTACAAATGTGGAGACACGGATCCGTCGCTTTTACATATGCTATGGGGCTGTGTTTCTATACAGAGATTCTGGATGAGAATAAAACAATATTGTGCATATATCTTACATAAATCAGTTATGCTAACGCCCCAGAGGTGTATACTGGGGTATAAAGGAAGCAGGATAAATTTGAGAAAAGCAGAACGCCAATTCATGTATAAAGTTAATATCATTGGGAAAATGTGTATAATGCAATATTGGATAATGGAAGAGGCTCCCTCGTATTGGCACTGGCGTAGCGGGCTGCAGAGGCTCGCTACGTGGGAGGCCAGAGATGCGAGAGATACCCCCAAAAAGAAAAAGGAGTTTTTGGCAATTTGGGAACCTTATATACAATCGATGGGGGGTAGAGCCCGCAGTTTACTATTGAATACGTTACAAATGTATAATCAATAACCAGATGACTGAAAAATGTTAATATAATAGAAAGAGAAGAGGGAGAGGGAGGGGGGAGGGGGCAGGTGGGGGGGTAGATAGGGAAGGGAGGACGGGAGGGAGGGGAAGAAAGAGGGGAGAATAATAATAATAAAAGTGCATAGTTGTTGGTGTTAGAATTGGTTAAAGTTAACAAGAAATATGATAAAGAAGATTGTACATAAGACTCAATTACAATGTTAAATTGCAACTTCTTTAATAAAAAATTATTGAACTTTAAATTTACTACACTGTAGTTTCATCGCATGCCCCCTAGTCCTAGTATTTTTGGAAAGCGTGAACAGACGCTTCATATCCACCTGTTCCACTCCACTCATTATTTTATATACCTCTATCATGTCTCCCCTCAGCCGTCTCTTCTCCAAGCTGAATAGCCCTAGCCTCCTTAATCTTTCTTAAGGAGGCTAGGGATATTCAGCTTGGAGAAGAGATGGATCACTAACAAATTAAGTTAATTTAATAAGGGAGATGCCCTAGGAAGATGCCCTATCCTTATTTTTTTTTTGGTCGAAATCTGTTTGCCACTGTGTTTTTGGGTTAACTGTAGTTATGCTTCCTGTTTCTTAGTCACTCCAATACACAAAACATTGCAGCAATCAAATCCCATGAATGAAATCTACAAGACAGGGGGAGGTAAACAGAGCTCAAATGCTGGCCTCCCTCAGTGACTACGGGAATTGGCTACATTTTGCAGCCCTTTGTGCAACAGCATGAAAGACAGGACCCATGATTATAAACACAAATACCATAAGAGTCCAAGAGCTGCTACTTAACACAAAGACAAAACATTATACAGAAAGAATATATGCATGCGAAGGAGTGTGATACAAACTTATATGTATCAGTAAATCAAGCACAAATGGCACCTATAAAGGGATATTACCCACCTTCAGTAACGAGTGGCTCATCTCAACCACTACTGCAGCCAACAGAGTAGAAAGCACTCCATGGTGAAGGTCTGTGTACACCGAGCTCCAACACTGCACAGAATGTACAAACTCCCCAAGTGGCAACTGAATAGAATGGAGTAACTACAAAAAAAAGGACTGATGTGTTATAGTATGCTTTTAGATTCAAGTTTATTTACAGGTAATCAATAGAAATAAAACAAAATAAAAACATGGAAAAGAAAATAAGATGATACCATAACAATACAGTTCTTGATTAGCTTTCGAAGGTAGCCCTTCGTCTGATCGGAAATAAGCAAATGTTGGTAGATGACAGTATATATAAGTGAAACATCAAAGCATTTCAGTGACAGTCTAACAGGATGAGGGTGGATAGGTGAGAGACAGGACAAGTTGGGTGGATGAGGGACAGGAAGATAGGAGGGTGACAAAGCAGTACAATTTTATGGTTTATAAAGGGCTAGAAAACCCAGATCTTTGTTAAGTCCTGTCTGACGAAGAAGGGCTACCTTCGAAAGCTAATCAAGAAATGTATTAAGTTATGTCCAATAAAAAAGGTATCATCTAATTTTCTTTTCCATGTTTTGTTTTATTTCTATTGATTACCTTTAAAAGTGGACTAAAATGGCTACCACACCTCTCTACTCAAGTTTATTTACACAATCCAAAGCACAAGATTCTCTGGATTATAAACAGAATATTATGGCAGATAAAAACTAAGGGATGTAGTTATCAACATGGGTTACTGTGTTATTTTATCACTAACTTGTGCTGTTTTATGCAATAAGACCTAGTTACCAATAACTGAAGTTAACAGTATGCGTTAATGGGTAACTTCCCCCCCAAGAGGAAAATTCTATAAAGGGGTGGCTATATTTAGGCGCTCAGAAGGCACCTACTTTCATTTATAGAATATTAGTGTAACCAGGTATATATGTACATATGCGGTTAGTCATAAGCACTTACAACCAGTCAGAACTAGTGTGAAGCTAGAAGCATAAATTGATTTATATTTAAGTCCTTTGCAACTGGGGTAATGGAGGTTCAAGAGAATGCGTGATGATCTTATAGTGCCCAAAGTATATAGAGAACTCCTCCTGCAGATTGTACATGACATTCCACTGACAGAACATTAGGGGGTAAGACGCACATGAACTAGACTGACACAGAACTTCTATTGGCCGGGAGTATCTCTGACTAGTATCGAACCTGTGATATGTGCCAGAGTGGGTAAGCCCCAAGATCACCACTGAGCACCTGTGAAACCCTTACCCATCAACAGTGAGCCATTTGAGAGAGTAGCTGTGGATATAGTGGGGCTACTATCTGTCCCTAGCCGAACTGGGAAAAGATATATACTGACACTGGTGCAATTTGCTACCAGAAATCATGAAGCAGTACCCTTGTCCTCAGTAGAAGCAGAGAAAGTTGCCACTGCCCTGGTAGAAATATTTTTCCAGGTAGGATATCCACAAGAAATACCCTCAGATTAAGGGGCACAGTTTATGTCTGAGCTGATCCAAAATCTGTGGGCACACTGTGGAGTGAAATCTGTCTGTACCACCCATATTACCCCGAAACTAATGGGTTGGTGGGGAGATTTAATGGGACATTAAAGACTTTTCTGGAATCGGGAGACCAGGACTGGCCCTACCTACTGTTTGTGAACAGAAGTACCCCGGGAGTCTATCAGGTTCTCCACATTCAAGTTGCTTTATGGCTGGAGGGTGAGAGAGCTCCTTGACATAATATGAGAACACTGGGAAGGGAAAGTTGACACCTCTGATATCCCTGTAATTGAATATGTGGTCAATATGTGAGAAAAATTAGAAGAACTCATGGGCTTTGTTGGAGATAACTTGCAGGCAGTCCAGACTAAACAAAAGACCTAGAATGATCGTAAAGCCTGAAACAGAGAGCTCTATGAGGGCCAGCAGGTACTTCTTTTAGTCCCAGTACATCAGAATAAACTTCAGGCTAATTGGGTGGGATCTTATAAGGTCATACGGAGCCTAAATGATACAAACTATGTTATATCTATGGACTCTCACAACAGAAAGCAGCGTACCTTTCATGTAAATATGTTAAAAGCCTATGCAGATCGCACAGCCATGGCGCTAGTTGTATGCAGCCCAACAGAGGAGCGTCAAGATAGTGAACCCATACCTGATCTCCTAGCAGAGATATCATCAGAGGGATTTACACAACAAGGGAGAGCATTTAACCCCCACTCAGAAACAGTGGCTAGAAAGTGAAGATACTTACCTGTAGCAGGTATTCTCCAAGGACAGCAGGCTGATTGTTCTCACATGTGGGTCGACGTCCACGTTGGCCCATGAATCGGATGGCATTTTGCAAGAAAAATATTTAAAATGTTTTGCCAGAGTCTTCAGGCATGTGTGCAGCGCACACTGATTTCCCGCCCGTTGCGTGAACGCGTTCCCTCAGTTAAATTAAAAAGCATAAAAGGAAGAAAATAACTCCAAAAGGGAGGTGGGCAGGTTTGTGAGAACAATCAGCCTGCTGTCCTCGGAGAATACCTGCTAAGTAAGTATCTTCGCTTTCTCCAAAGACAAGCAGGCTGCTTGTTCTCACCTGTGGGGTATCCCTAGCAAACAGGCTCACTCAAAACAACGAACATTGGTCAATTGGGCCTCGCAATGGCGAGGACATAACTTAGATTGACCTGAAACCATAAAAAACTAACTGAGAGTGCAGCCTGGAACAGAACAAAAATGGGTCTAGGAGGGTGGAGTTGGATTCTAAACCCCGAACAGATTCTGCAGCACTGACTGCCCAAACCGACTGTCGTGTCGGGTATCCTGCTGAAAGCAGTAGTGAGATGTGAATGTGTGGACTGATGACCACGTTGTAGCCTTGCAAATCTCTTCAATGGAGGCTGACTTTAACTGAGCCACTGACACACCCATGGCTCTAACATTATGAGCCGTGACATGACCCTCCAGAGTCAGCCCAGCTTGGGCATGTGAAGGAAATGCAATCTGCTAGCCAATTGGAGATTGTGCATTTTCCGATGGCGACTCCCCTCCTGTTGGGATCGACAGAAACAAACAACTGGGTGGACTGTCTAAAGGGCTTTGTCTGCTCCACTTAAAAGGCCAATACTCCCTTGCAGTCCAAGGTATGCAAACTGCTTTCGCCAGGGCGGGTATGAGGATGGGGAAAGAAAGTTGGCAAGACAATTGACTGGTTCAGATGGAACTCCGACACCAACTTTGGCAGGAACTTAGGGTGCGTGCGGAGGACTACTCTGTTGTGATGAAATTTGATATAAGGTGTATGTACTACCAAGGCCTGAAGCTCACTGACTTTACGAGCTGAAGTAACAGCCACCAAGAAAATGACCTTCCAGGTCAAGTACTTCAGATGGCAGGTATTCAGTGGCTCAAAAGGAGCTTTCATCAGCTGAGTGAGAACAACGTTGAGATCCCATGACACTGGTGGAGATTTGAAAGGGGGCTTTGAGAAAAGCAAACCTCTCATGAAGCGAACAACTAAAGGCTATCCAGAGATAGGCTTACCCTCTACATGGCGATGAAAAGCACTAATCGCACTAACAGGAACTCTTACGGAGTTGGTCTTCAGCCCAGACTGACAAGTGTAGAATGTATTCAAGCAGGGTCTGTGTAGGACAAGAAACAGGATCTAGGGCCTTGCTGTCACACCAGACAGCAAACTTCCTCCATTTGAAAAGTGACACCTCTTTGTGGAATCTTTTCTGGAAGCAAGCAAGACTCAGTAGACACCCTCTGAATGACCCAAGGAGGCGAATTCTAAGCTCTCAACATCCAGGCCGTGAGAGCCAGAGACTGGAGGTTGGGATATAGAAGCGACCCCTCGTTCTGAGAGATGAGGGTTGGAAAACACTCCAATCTCCACAGTTCTTCGGAGGACATCTCCAGAAGAAAAGGGAACCAAATCTGACGCAGCCAGAAGGGTGCAATCAGGATCATGATTCCGCAGTCTTGCTTGAGTTTCAGTAAAGTCTTCCCTACTAGAGATATGGAAGAATATGCATACAGAAGGCCTGTTTCCCAATGTAGGAGAAAGGCATCTGACGCTAGTCTGTCGTGGGCCTGAAGCCTGGAACAGAACTGAGGGACCTCGTGATTGATCTGAGTGGCAAAAAGATCCACCGAAGGGGTGCCCCACGCTTGGAAGATCTTGCGGACTATGCCCATGTTCAGTGACCACTTGTGAGGTTGCATTATCCTGCTCAACCTGTCGGCCAGACTGTTGTTTACACCTGCCAGATAAGTGGCTTGGAGAAACATTCCGTGACGGCGAACCCAAAGCCACATCTGGACGGCTTCCTGACACAGAGGGCGAGATCTGGTGCCCCCCTGCTTGTTGGTATAAAACATGGCAATCTGATTGTCAGTCTGAATTAAGATTATTTGATTGGACAGCCGATCTCTGAACGCCTTTAGAGTATTTCAGATTGCTCTTAATTCCAGGAGGTTGATCTGCAGACCTCTTTCCTGAAAGGACCAGGCTCCCTGAGTGTGGAACCCATCTACATGAGCTCCCCACCCCAGGAGAGATGCATCCATCGTCACCACTTTTCGTGGCTCAGGAACTTGGAATGGAAATCCCATGGTCAAATTGGATCAAATCGTCCACCACTGAAGAGAATTGCGAAAGTCGGTGGACAGCTGGATTACATCCTCTAGATCCCCCGTAGCTTGAAACCACTGGGAAGCCGTCCTTTGAGCTGATCTCATATGTAAACGTGCCATGGGCATTACATGAACTGTGGAGGCCATGTGCCCCAGAAGTCTCAACATCTGCTGAGCCGTGACCTGCTGAGACGCTTGAACCATGCACACCAGGGACAGAAGGTTGTCTGCCCTTGCCTCGGGGAGATAAGCTTGAGCTGTCTTTCAGCAGAGCTCCAATGAATTCCAATTTTTGGACTGGGGCGAGATGGGACTTGGGATAATTTATGACTAACCTCAATAGCTCCAGCACCTGAATACTCATTCGCATGGACTCCAGAGCACCTTCGTTCGAGGTGCTCTTCACCAGCCAATCATCAAGATAAGGAAACATATGCACTCCCAGTCTGCGTAGAGACATTGCGACTACAGTTAGGCATTTTGTAAACACTCTGGGTGCAGACGCCAGGCCAAAAGGCAGTACACGGTACTGAAAGTGCTGTGTTCCCAGCCGAAATCAAAGATACTTCCTGTGAGCTGGAAGTATCGAGATGAGTGTGTAAGCATCCTTTAAGTCCAAAGAGCATAGCCAAACGTTTTCCTGAATCATGGGAAGAAGGGTGACTAGGGAAACCATCCTGAACTTTTCTCAGATAAGAAATTTGTTCAGGGTCCTTAAGTCTAGGATGGGACGCATCCCCCCCTGTTTTCTTTTGCACAAGGAAGTACCTGGAATAGAATCCCAGCCCTTCTTTCCCTGGTGGAACGGGTTTGACTGCTTGGGCCTCTAGAAGGGCGGAGAGTTCCTCTGCATGTACCTGCTTGTGCTGGGAGCTGTACGACTGAGCTCCCGGTGGGCAATTTGGAGGCTTGGATTCCAGACTGAGGGTGTATCCTAACCGGACTATTTGAAGAACCCACCGGTCGGAGGTTATAAGAGGCCACCTTTGGTGAAAAAACATTAACCTCCCCCTGACCAGCAAGTGGTCCAGTATGGACATGTTTACTGAGGCTATGCTGAATTGGAGCCAGTCAAAAGCCTGTCCCTTGCTTTTGCTGGGGAGCCGCAGTGGCCTTAGGCGCACGCTGTTGACGAGAACAAGCCCACTGGGACTGAGCCTGGGCAGGCTGCCGAGAAGCAGGAGTGTACCTACGCCTAGCACAGGAATAGGGAGCACTCCTCTTCCCTCCAAAAAACCTCCTAGATGAGGAGACAGTAGCAGAAGACGTCCGGCGGGAGAGAGAATCCATAGCATCATTGTGCTTCTTGAGCTGGTCAACTAGATCCTCTACTTTCTCACCAAAAAGGTTATCCCCCCGGCAAGGAACATTCGCCATCTGCTTCTGGACCGAATGGTCCAGGTCAGAGACATGCAGCCATGAGAGTCTGTGCATCACTATACCTCGGGCAGCGATCCTGGATGCTACATCAAAAGTGTCGAATGTACCCCTGGCCAGGAATTTTCAACACGCCTTCTGCTGCCTGACCACCTGGAGAAAAAGCTCGGCCTGCTCCGGAGGGAGTGCATCAACCAAGCTGGACAGTTGCCTCACCGAGTTCCGCAAGTGGACGCTCGTGAAGTGCTGGTATGTCTGGATCTTGGCAGCGAGCATAGCGGCCTGATACGTCTTCCTCCCAAAAGAGTCCAAGGTTCTAGATTCTCTGCCTTGGGGCACCGATGCATAGTCCCTAGTGCACTTGGCTCTTTTGAGGGCGAAGTCCACCACCATGGAATTGTGAGGTAGCTGAGATCTCATCAATCCAGGCTCACCATGGGTCCGATATTGGGATTCAGCTTTTTTCGGGATCACGGGATTAGACAGAGGGAACGACCAGTTTCACAAAAGGACTTCCTTCAGTACATTATGCAAAGGAGCTGTTGCAGCCTCTCCAGGCGGAGAAGGATAATCCAGGACCTCGAGCTTCTCGGCCCTGGGCTCATCCTCAACCTCCATAGGGAAGGGAATAGCCGCAGCCATTTCCCGGACAAAGGAGGTAAAGGATAGACTCTCCGGAGGAGAAAGTCTCCTTTCTGGTGGAGGGGAAGGCTCAGAGGGAATTCCACTTCCAACGAACGCTCATCTTCAGTATCGAACAAAACATCCCTCACAGCAGTCCGAAACTGAGCCTGCCTTGACGCTGAGGAACGACGTCCTCGATGGTGGTGCAGAGAAGTCGTCACCCACCTGGACTCCGGTGAAGCTTCCTCCACCGACGTCGAAGGGGAGTCGACCTGGGTCGCAGGCGGCACCGAGGTCGGAGACCTCACCACAGGCGAAGTGCCAGATTCCGCTGCAGCAGACGATATGGAAGGCGCAAGCACCCCCGACACCGAATCAGACTGGCGCAGCAATCCTTCCAGAAGCTCTGGAAGCAGGGCCCTGATGCGCTTGTCAAGAGCTGCCATCGGACAAGGCTGCGGGGTCGGTAAAGGAGCCGGTGGCAGAATCTGTCAAGGCTCGGGAGCAGGTGCCGGGCTGCCAGAAGACAGACACATCGGCACCTCCTGAATAGAGGGAGAGCGATCCTGTCGGTGCCGACGCTTCTCGGGTGCCGATTCCCTTGACGCCCCGGAGCTTCCGGCACCGTGTGTCAAAGGAGAATGATGACTGTGCTTCTTCGTCTTCGCTTGATGCCCATCGAGACTCCTCGGTACTGATGAGGAGGACGTGGAATCCTCACGACTCCTAGGGGCTGGGTCCGACGAAGGTCCGTCCCGGGGGGCCTGCATAGCAGGAGGCCTCGAGGCAGGTGGAGACCCACTCGATACTTCACTGCTCCCAGCGCGAATTGGTCTTTCAGCAGCCATTACCTTCGCTCCCGACATCGATGCTTCCCTCGATGTCGCCAACCTTGGTACCGATGTCGATGTCAAAGGACTGGACTAAGCCCCAAAAAGCTCTTCTTGTTGGGCTTCTTGAGACGCTTGAGTCCGTTTCTTCATACGAAGACACAGATGGTCGGGCCCAAGGCACTGGATACACTAGGCTTGTGTATCAGTACCTGAGATGATCCGGTTGCACCGAGTACAAAGTTTGAAGCCGCTGGGAGTCTTCGATGACATAGAAGGAAAAACGGCTTCGGCGAACTCAAACGACACGATTATGCCTGTTAAAAGAAAAAGGCACAAAAATAAGGGAAAAAAACCCGACCGTGTGGCCTGAAGCCGGCCGCGTCGAGAAAGAAAGGAAACTTCAAAAGGGAGAAAAAACTAAGAAAAGTAAAGGAACTCTCTACTTTTTTTTTTAATTTTTAGAAACGATAAAAAAAATAAAAAAAAATATCGAAAACAAAAAACGAAGACTCTCTCCTGGGCCTGTGAGGAACAGCGAAAAACAACACCGCACCTCAACGCGGAGAAAACACAACTGAGGGAACGCGTTCATGCGACGTGCGGGAAATCAGTCCGCGTATGCGTGCCAGAAGACTCTGGCAAAACGTTTTTTAATATTTTGCTTGCAAAATGCCGTCCGATTCCTTGGCCGACGTGGATGTCAACCCACATGTGAGAATAAGCAGCCTGCTTGTCCTTGGACAAGCAGGAATTACTCATCTGGATAATCACAATGTAGACACTGGTGACTATAAACCACTGAAGCAGAGTGCTTATTAAGTACCTGCTCAGGTGGAGAAGAAAATGAAGCAGATTGATAAGATGCTAGCCCTAGGTGTTATAAAGAAGTTTCATTTTCCCTGTAGTCCTTGTGCCAAAGAAAGATGGCACAACTCGCTTCTGTGTGGACTACAGGAGACTTAATGAACATTACCTCTGACGCCTATCCGAAGCCCTGGATGAACAAGTTGCAAGACCACTTAGAGCTGGGGCCCAGTACATGACCACAATGAACCTTAGTCGAGGATACTGGCAGATTCCCCTAACAGTTGCTGCTCAGGAGCGATCGGCATTCATTAACCCATTTGACCTTTATGAATGTACTGTGATGCCTTTTGGAATGAAAAATGCTCTTGGTACATTCCAGTGATTGGTCAATCATCTTAGATGGACTCCAGGAGTCTTGATGACATTTTATTTATTTATTTATTTATTAAGACATTTCTACCCTGCACTTTCTCAAGAAAGCTCAGGTTCAATGCGGCTTTCATAACAAATTAAAAAGATGTATTACAAGACAATTAATATTAATACAAGAATACAACTATTACAAAACTTTCTTTTCATATTAGCTGAACACAGAAATAAAGAAGTGGGCTTTAAGTAAACTTCTAAATGACATAATTGACTGAGTGTCTGATATACTTGGGTAATGAGTTCCAGAGTTTTGTACTTTGGTAAGAAAAATTTGCATTGTGGATAGTTTTGTAGGTTAAGTTTTTATAACTTGGGAAATGTACATTGCTGTGTACAGTCAGACATGGGATGACCAACTGATCCATCTGAGTATTAGACCGGATGAGGAAAGCATGCCTGAATATCAAACCCAGTAAATGTCAGATGGAGATGGAATAAGTCCAATATTTGGAGCACAGAGTGGGGGATGGACAGCTAAAGCCTGAGCCAGTTAAGGTGGAAGCCATACAAAATTGGCCAACTCCGCAAATCAAAAACCAAGTGCTGGCCTTCTTTGGGACAGCAGGGTATTATAGAAAGTTTGTGCCTCACTATAGCACCATAGCCAAGCCCCTGACTGATGACTAAAAAGAGAGACTGCCCAAATCATTGCCTGGGCACAAGAATGTGAAGTAGCCTTTCAAGCATTAAAGACTGCATTGGCTACCACTCCAGTACTAGCTGCACTGGATTACCATCAAAGACTTGTGGTACAGACTGATGCCTCGACATATGGCATTGGGGCTCGATGAAGTGAATAGAAAAGGGGAACAGCACCCCACTGTGTATCTGAGCCGCAAGCTCCTAGACAGAGAGGTAGCATATGCCACTATTGAGAAAGAATGCCTGACCTTAGTGTAGGTCCTTAAGAAATTGTAACCACATCTGTACGGGCAAGACTTTACTGTCATCACAGATCACAATCCGCTGGTCTGGCTTTAAAAAAGTCTCAGGAGAGAATGGGAAGCTACTTCGGTGGAAGAGGATTGTGAAAAATTGCAAGAGGACCTCATGAGACTGGGCATCCAAATGGCAGATGATGTTTAATGTGAGCAAGTGGAAAGTGATGTATGTGTGAAAGAAGAACCCAAACTATAGTTACGTGATGCAAGGTTCCACAATAGGAATCACTGACCAGGAAAGGTATTTAGGCGTCACTGTTGATGGTACGTTGAAACACTCTGCTCTGTGTGTGGTGGCAGCGGTGGCTAACAAAGCAAATAATATGTTAGCTATTATTAGGAAAGGCATGGAAAACAAAAATGAGGACGCTATAATGCCTTTGTATCGCTCCATGGTGCAACCGCATCTCAAAAACTGTGTGCAATTTTGGTCACCGCAATTTTAAAAAGATATAGTGGAATTAGAAAAGGTACAGAGAAGGGCGAATAAAATCATAAAAGAGATGGGACAACTTCCCTGTGAGGAAAGGCTAAAGTGGCTAGGGCTCTTTAGCTTGGAGAAAAATGGCTGAGGGGAGATATGATAGAAGTCTATAAAATAACGAGTGGAGTTGAACAGGTAGATGTGAATCGCTTGTTTACTCTTTCCAAAAAAATATTGGACTAGGGTGCACACAATGAAGTTACAATGTACTAAATTTAAAACAAGTTGGAGAAAATTCACTCAACGTGTAATTAAACTCTAGAATGCCAGAGAATGTGGTAAAAGCAGTTTTTTTTTTGTTACATTTGTACCCCGCGCTTTCCCACTCATGGCAGGCTCAATGCGGCTTACATGGGGCAATGGAGGGTTAAGTGACTTGCCCAGAGTCACAAGGAGCTGCCTGTGCCTGAAGTGGGAATTGAACTCAGTTCCTCAGTTCCCCAGGACCAAAGTCCACCACCCTAACCACTAGGCCACTCCTCCACTATAGTTAACTTAGTGGGGTTTAAAAAAGGTTTGGATAGCTTCCTAAAACAAAAGTCCATAAACCACTATTAAAATGGACTTGGTGAAAATCCACTGCTTATTTCTAGGATAAGCAGCATAAAATGTATTGTACTGTTCTGGGATCTTGCCAGGTACTTGCAACCTGGATGGACTACTGTTGGAAATAGGATGCTGGGCTTGATGGATGTTCGGTCTGTCCCAGTATGGCAATACTTATGTACTTAGAATACAGCAGAGTTAAAAAGAGAAAAAGAGGAAAATTTGCCACACTTCTTTGGGTGCTCTTTTCAGACCTGTCCTTGTCCAGCTTGGGGGAGCTTGCAAGAGTATATGGGAACTGACTTAAAGTCTTTATTAGCAACTCCCCCCCTACCCCAACAAGAGCAGACCACAGTCTGTCTTAAAAAAAAAAAAAAAAAAACACCCAGCGTCCCTGTAGACTGGCATGGATGGATTATGCACTTATGCACTCTGACCAGCAGATGGAGACTGAGAAGACACTGAACTTTAAAAGAAACTGTATATGTGGGCTATGCAGTCCCTTGGAATTCAGTCTGTTCTCCGTTTCTGCAGATGGTAGCAGTGGTAAGTCTCTGCAGTCCATTCTCTCTCAAAAAATAAATAAAGAAGAAAAAATTTTTAAAGGTCTTAAATAATTCAATAGAGCAATTCCTTGGCAAGAGGAGACTTTGGTGGTTTTCTTTCCTGTTTTTCCTGTGATGTGATTTGATTTAAATTTAAAAAAAAAAAAAAAAAGTTTCTTCCGGTTTGCTGGACTGGGATTTGTGGCCCACAAGGGGTCTCTGTTTCCCCAGGGGTCCACACTCAGGCGGCCGGGTCCCTCCCCCACTTCCCCCTCTAAGTGGTCTGTGTGCCTTTAGTGGTCTTTTCAGCTGCAGGACACACAGGCAGCCTTGAGTTAGAGGGTCTGCATGCAGCAGTCAGTGCTGTCTTGGTATAGTATAAATATTTTATACATGTTACATGTATGGTAGTGTGCATGATACTCGAAAAGCATAGTTGCACTGTTAGCAACCTTGTATAAAGGGCAAGAACTATTTTTACTCATTCAGTACTGTAACTTGGAGTAGATAAAGCAAATACCTGAAGGGCTTCTTCCCGATGTTTTCGTAACCTGCGTGCCACATTTTCTAAAATTTTCTGGAATATCTTCTGAACAGCAGCAAGATACGTTGCAGTTTCTTCATTTGTACTTTGGATGTTCTGAGTCAAATAAATCTCCGTTAGCTCTTTCAGAATGGAAAGGAGCAATGGTATACAAAGCCACCCCCTCTCTAGAGAAATTCACAAAAAAAGATAAAATTAGATATATCCATATTAGTTTCAGTACAAATATAATTAAAATAATTATGTGGTAAATGTGAATGCAAGCTTAAATACAGAGATTGTGACAAATTAATAGTCTCAAAGACTTGAAAAGTAAATATTTTCAATTACTATATGCACTTTTCAGTTTACTCTACCAGTAAAATATATAGACCTATGGAAGGTAGGTTTGAAAGCCATTTACTCACATAAATAACAATATATTCAGGCAATCTGTTGTACTTAAAACCTGCCATCTTCTGCATAGCTAAAATGAATGTACAGCTTTTCACAGCCTGCAAAACTTTTAGCTATGGGCATTAAGATCAGGGAGGAAAAAAATACACAAATATATTCCATTCTAGTTAAAACATTTCTAAATGACTATCCTAATACAATGACTACCTAAGGCGATGCACATTTTGAAACAAATGTGTGCTGTTTTTCTTCTTCAGCAGCTGTACTGGCAATTGCTTAAATCTTAGACCAGTGTACAGTAGATCAAAACATCCTTTATAAGATTACCCACATTCAGAACATTGTACTAAATATTATTTCAAAGGTAAAGAAATATAAATATTTTTTCAGACCATGTAGCCTCCAAAGATTCACATTTCTAAGAAATGGGTTATAGCATTCATCATTGACCCTTTTTTCAAACCCATATTAGTTACAGAAGTTTCAATTTTCTGCTGAATACGTATCTTAAAAAAGTGTCAAACTTATCTTAAAAAGAACTTCAACTTCAATGAAGGCAGCTCTCCACTGAAGCAGATTACAGCAGTTAGCAAAAAACACAACATGAATTCATTCATGTTTTACCAAACTGGCTATCTCAAGGGACTTGACCCTGTATTTCAGCAATACATTTCTAGATGATCTGAACTCGTATTCAACCAGTCCAGGTATTGTTGCAACGGAAAAATGAGAAATCTTGGAAAGTAGTCTCCATACAGCCTCTTTGTAAGTACTGCTATGGAGTTATATATTTAAAATACAGGCATTTTTCATGCTAATACTGCATTATAGATTGCTAAATACTATAGCCCTGATGCTCAAAACTCCAGCACTGTACTGTACAGTGCTGGAGAAATAGTGATGAACAACTTCCTAATGCTCAACACTAATGAGATGCAAATATAGGCACGCTCATAGTACTAAGCATTAGGGCGTTGTTTAGAAGTCAGGGGGAGGATGGTGCCTGGCGTATGCACTCAAGAGTTGTGCACTAAGCACGGGTCTTCAGTGCATGTCCTAAACACCAGAGGGGAGGAGGTGCCAGTTGCCAGTTAGTGAAATACCTTTAATCACTAGTGCATGTTCTGAAGCACACATTAGCGTCTGTTTTCTGTGCTTTTAAATATGAGCGTTTCTTTTTTTTTTTTAGTTCGGCACGCTTATATTTAAACGCAGGAAACAGGCATCAATGTTTGCTTTCACTTTTGAGTCTGCTCTGACTCACACACATCATTTCTCACAGCCAGCGCTTAGGGGCTTGTACGGGCTTCCTTCTGCTTCTAAAACCTATCAAAACCGGCAGATTTTAAAGAATCACGAGAAATTTTCTCTTCGAACTCCCTGATACCTACTCCAAGCTGGCGTTATTTTTTTGCGTCGGTAAGGTGGCTTTCTTTTGTGCGCTATTCTCTGAGCATTGGAAAAGAATATGAAATGAACTCCTTTACATCCGTTTGACTACATTAGCATACTATTTGTGCTAATCCTTGGCATGCTTGCTTCCCGAACTAGAACCTTCAGAGCTAATTAATGTGGGTGCTAGTCTGGTGCCAATGGCCTCTAGCCCCTACATTTGCTTCTGAGCATCGGGGCCTTAGTAAGCAATAGTCCAATGAGCAGTAAATGTAGGGGTACTGAAGTCTTGACATCTTTATAAATATGGGACAATGACTTTGTAAGAAAAACTTGAATTTCACGCAAAGAAAAAATGTCATTCTACAGATAAAGTAACTATTTTTTTTAAATAGGTGTATAAAGTTCTTTAATAACCACAGCATACCTGTGTCCACTATTGCAAATGTAATGTCTAGAAGTAGTGTCTGAAAGCTTGAATCACCTAGGCCAACCATTAGAACATCTTTACACACTGTCAGATATGCCTGGTAAACAAAATGCAAAAATATACTAAAATCTGTTCAATCATTACTTAAATAGTAGAAATGGGAAAATACATATGTTATAAACAATCAAATTCAAACTAGCATGAATTTAAAATCATTCAAAATCTATTATTTTATAAGAGAAATCTAAATAGATCAATGCCAGTGAAATGTGATTAGCAGCTTTGGAAAAAAATGGAATGGGAAAGAGAAATTTTTAACAAGTCTTGTTTGATAAAACAGAAAATGAAACCAAGTTAGTCTGTAGCAGATGGTTTTCCATCGATAGCTGAGTACAAGCCCTCACAACTGGGTAATGCCACACAATGAAGCCTATGAAGACTAGAAAACCTTTTGGAAACCTAAAGAGGCAATACTGTGCAAACGCAATTCTCCACCTTGCTTATTCATTCAGTACATCCTTAGCCATACAAAATAGCCTACTTTAGGAGACTACATCTACATAAGGTGGAACAGTATGTGAGGACCTGCATCTTACTGTCCACAGAGAGCACATGTTATAGCTAACCACTTGGTTTTCTCTGAGGAAAATAAGAATAGCTAGTCCTTACAACTGGGACCTCTAGCTACAAGCTACCTTCAGCAGGAAAAGGGAAACACATGAAAGGCACTGCCTACAAGCAGAAATCAAACATTAATTTTGGTGGTACAGCTTTTTTCAAATTTATAGCTTTTTTTTTTTAATGAAACCTGCCTGGAAATGAAGAAACCTCAAAAAGATACCAGAGAATGAATGCCTAAACCTATTTTGGTCAATATTCAGCTGGCGGTGCTCAACGTTTTGCCGGCTACCACTTGCATTATTGCCCAGAAATTCAATGCTGGGCCATGTCCAGGCTTCAGCACTGAAATTCCGGGTTTGCAGAGCTGGTCAAAGCATAGCCTTAAGTGTGATATTCAGCAGTTAACTGGCTATGGGGCACTGCATAAATACAAAAATGACTTTTATGCAGTTACCTTTTGTTTTTTTAAGGAAGACCTGTTACCTCAATTATTAGCTGTGAAACTTCAAACTGCTCCTCTGAAACTTCTTCTTCACTTCCACTGGTCTGGAGAAATGGAAGTATCTGATTTTCTAACCATATGCCAGTGTCCTCCAAAACTGAAAGATAAACTCTTCCTTCCGAGCAAAACTAATTAAAAAAATATTTTGACATTAAAAAAACTATAATAGTCAGTCATTCTTCCAAGCAAACCTAATTAAAAAATATTTTGACATTAAAAAAACTATAATAGCCAGTCATTCTCCATGGATTTATATTGATGGTAATGCAAACAATTGTATATTACCTCACAAAGATCCTCAAGCTTACAGTTCGAGAAACTAAGTGCTCAAGATCCAGAAAGCGAAGATTTCCCTTGGGTGAATTCATTTAACTCTGTCCTCTCTCTCTCTCACACACACACAGAGGTATATATAAACATTTGTTTTGTTTAAATAAAATTCATCATTGTTCCTTAAGTTAATTACTACAGGTTCACTACAAATAATTATACTAAGTAACTTTATGTAGCCAAAATTAACTCACTTTTTATGTCACTTATCAGCCATAACATTCCATATGCTCAACCTAATGACACTGCCGAAAATGTTATTAATGCTTAATACTGGTTACAAGAAGGTAGATATTCAGGTGACTACCCACTTTATAACCATATAACTATAATACATGCAGGATAGACTTCCATGTGCTAGAAACGTCCAGCATGAGCACCAATTTTACAAACTGAAATGTGAAATTTATGATTGAAGAAAATAAGGGAAATGAAGGTTTATGTGGCAGCATAGGAAAGTCCATCTTATAAAATGCAAATGTCCAAATGGAAGCAATACTATAAACAATATTCTTCAAAAAATACTTCAAATAAATATCACAAATATTTCCGTATCATTTAAAAAAAAATTTGTTAGAACGGACTGTGGACCCCTCCGAAGAGACACCACCTTGTAGTGGTGGAGGGGCTTCTGTGTTTCAATGACTCAGAGGGCTATGCTGAAGGGTTACCCATATCAGACAGGCCTCTGAGGAGAAACCAGACAAAGAGTGTCCCAAACTAGGGAGAGTGGAAAGATGGCGACCTGAAGCTCATACGCTCAACGGCCCAGCTGTCATCTGAAGTTCTGTCTTTATTTGAAATTTCCTCTCTGCATTTGCAGTTACCTTAACTGAGAGGAAGGGGACAATAGGGGGTCAGCCGCCGATGGCCAGCGTTTTGTCCCCTGTGCAGCAAGTGTGAGACCGAGCTGCCCACAGATGACTGGGTTGGTGAGTCCTTTGATTAGCGCCGGCGAAGGAGCGTCAATGCTCTTGGACCTGGAAACAACTTCATCGCTCCCGAATCATTTAACCACCATGTCCAAAGGAGGGGAGGAGTGAGTTATGAGTGTATGCTGAAACGGAAGTCGTTTACAGCTGAACCCGTGTCGGCGGTGCCACTCCTAAACCCGTAAGAGCTATCAGCTTGGAGTTTTTGGCTCCCGTGGAGGTTACGTTGAATATCATCTGGAAGGCACTCCAGGACCTAACGGTGGTAGTAAATAATTTTGCTTCAGATATAATCTTATTAGTGAGCCACATGGATAATCTAATCGAATCCTTTGAGAATGAAAAATTGATACAGCAAATGAAGTTCTACAGGAGTAGGAAACAGTTAAGATTTTGAAAATGATAATAGACCAGAAAAAGTTGAACAAAATGAATATTACTACAGATGATTAATATCGAGCTTGTTGTTTTCCCAGAGTTACAGGTATGACTCCTAAAGTTTTTCCTCTGAAATGATTCCTCTTAGTATATTAATTCAAAAGGCGTGAAGCCTGTGAAACTGGGATTACCTTAATCAGTGAGAATTGGATTAGAGACTCAAGTGTTTGTATTGTTAAATAATTTCTGGTTTTAAAAGAGAAAAAAATGAAATCAGGTGTATTATTTCTACTAATATTGGACAATAAGTATGTTTCCAATGAAATAAATTGACAATACACCGTTTTGAGTTTGAAGAAGCCAACCAGATGATCAATGTGGAATAATGATTCAGATAAATAATAACTGGGGATAATCAGGTTAATACCATATTTTCTTTGTTTACTGTTGTTTAATTGATATCCTTGTCTTGTTTCACTCTCCCTATTTTATGATCTAAGGAAGAGTATAGAATTACCTGATTGAAATAATTCATGTGTGTTATTTTCTCTGCATTTCTGGCAAATTATTTTAGTGCTTGTAAAATGAAGTTGTTATAAATAAAATAATAAAAAAAAAAAAAAAACGGACTGTGGAACATCTACATAAATGGAGATCTTTGCCTCTCACCTTGCATGGCAGAATTCACTTGCTCGTATGGTGGAGTTTCCGAGGTGGCTATATGTAATGCAGATGCTCCCCCTTCGTATCCTAAATAGGGATTTGCAAATGTTATATAAACATCTACGCACATTTATCTGGGGTGGTAAGAAATCAAAACTCGCAATACAGCTTATGTTGAGGTCCTGGAGGGAGGGTGCCTTGGGCATCCCGCACCTACGGAGATACAACCAGGCGTGTTTACTGCATCACTCGGGGGACTGGCTCCTCCATAGAGAGAATTTTACTCCCAGGCAGTTGGAGGAGGACTATTTTAGTCCGTGTCACCTGTACTTCTTGTTGCAAGCCCCGAGGCCGACTATTCCAGCCTGCTTCCGGAATAGCGTTTTGTTATGGCCATTGCGGGAACTTTGGAAGGATTTGACCAGACGCTGGGGAGTGGACTCGGAGGTCTCTGATTTATTGCCTTTGCAGGGCAATCTAGCGTTCTCCCCAGGCTCACAGAATCAGGCATTTCAGAGATGGGCGAGAATGGGTATAATGAGATTGGAACATGTTTTAACTGCAGGAGGGACTTTGTTGAATCTGGGGGCAATGGGGGTTGGCTTTGACCTTAGCAACATATTCGCGTACAATCAGCTGGCACATTATGTCTCTGGGCTGCGTGGTGAGGCATTGGGGGCAGGACATGGTAGATGCGTTCGAGAACTGTTTGGTTCGGTCTTGGAGGAACGGCTCTCGGTTTCAGGCCTGTATAGGGTGCTAACAAGGTTGGCCATAAGTAAGGATAAATTGCATATTGCGGCCCGCTGGGCATGAGATCTGAGACGTTCGGCTCTAATGATAGATTTTAATAAGTTAACAGCCCATATTCCTACACTGACAATGAACGCGGATCTTCGTGAATGCCAATACAGAATCTTACATAGAGCATATCTGACCAAGGCCCAAATTTTTAGAATGGGAGGGGTGGAGGAGCCTCTTTGCCCTAAATGCAAATATGGGGTGAGCTCTTTTTTTCATTCTCTATGGGAATGCCCGAAGATTGAGTTTTTTGGGGGGGTCCCTGTTTAAATTTTTGGGAGGCCTATTGAGGACCCAGATAACGCCTTCTCCTTTGTGCGCACTGCTGGATAAACATGAATCTTTTGCTTTGAATGGTGGGGGTGCACTTCTATTAGAACGTAAAGCCTGTATGTTGGGGAAAAGGGTTATTCTCTGCATGTGGAAGGGGGAGTCACCACCTGATTACTGGCATTGGCACTGGCGTAATAAATTACATGAACTCATGTTATTAGAACGCCAGATGTTTGGGTTACCTTTCTCAGAGGCGCCATTTGTTCCTCGATACTTGGGAGCCATATATACAGTCTCTGTCCCCTAGAGCTCGAAGCTTTGTTTTGAATTCTCTTCCAGATCATTGAATCTTTTTTTTTTTTTGGGGGGGGGGGGGGGGGGGGGGAGAGAGGTTTGGGGGATACTCTTCTGCACCACTCATGGGGGTGGTCTGTTTGTAGGTTGTATGTCTTGTATGGGGCATATTCAGATAATCCTTCACAGGAATATTGGTATATAGGTCGCAAGAGGCTATAAGAGACAAGGTCTCTCGCTTGAAGGGGTTTTATTAGTATATTTAATGTTCCGGCTATAATAGGATACAGGGCATGCATAGTTACACTGTACATTGACCTTTGTGGTTGTTGTATGTGACCATTTTGTAAACAGGGTTAATATGTTTATGCACTTCCATGAAGAACTGAGAAAATAATAATAAAGTGTGAGGGAGGGATGGGGTTTGAGGCTGAGTTGAGGGAGGGAGGAAATGTTTAAAAAAAATTTTTGATGATGCTACCATTATCTCTTTCGTATGCAGAAGGATATGTTAACATTTTCTTTTTTGGTTGGATATTGAACGTGTTGATTGTTTACATTGATGAATCATCAATAAAAATTGTTGAAACTAAAAAAAAAAATGTTTTCATCATTGGAGAGAAGTATCTTTTGAGTTCTGGGATAATCATATACAAGGTAAAAGGTTAGCTCCCAATATACAGAGACTTCCTCTATCGCCTTTCAAAATAATCATCATCCTCATGTACATCACTAAATATATCATTTAAAAAAAATCAATTTTTACGAGTGCAAAAACACTATATCAGCACTTTTCCGATCATGTCTTATATTATATTTCAACACCAACCAAAGTGATCATGTTTCAAGCAAGTAACAGCTGTTATCAGGGTTTCAACAAACACTTATTAATGCCATTTATGCCCCATAAAAGAGCATTTATGGGTTGGAATTTGATAAATAGAAGCTCACAACTATTTCTGAGTGACATCTCAAAGACTGCATGACTCCTGTTGCAGGCAGCATTGACGAAACATGTCATTGTCGAGTCTGATCCTTTGTTATTCTTATCCTTACCTTTTGGATCTGAGTGAAGGAATCTTTTAGAGTACAAGGCTGGATAGCTCTTGTCTCTCGTTTGGTACATTTCTCACTATTGTACTTATTGTTAGACCTCATGAGGATTCTTCCCTTCTTCTTTGTGTGTGCCTTTTTAAAAATTTGTGACAGAAAAATACCTAATGTACCTGAATGTAGACCACTTCAGTAGCCTTCAGGCTTGCATGTTTCTTATATATTCAGGTACGGTAGGTATTTTTCTGTCCCTAGAGGGCTCAGAATAAAAAAAAGATACAAAGTGGGGTTTGAACCCAAATTCCTTGGTTCTCAGTCCACTGCACAGCCTGGTATCCCTTGCCAGTTCTACATTTGAGGGAGGGAGGGAGGGAGGGGGACAGCAACCAGTGGGGGATTAAGAGGCTGTCACAAGATGCCTAGCCATCCATCTGGGGCTATCCCGCGGCCACTTAGATGGTCTAGCCCCAGCACAGTCACATCTGCCTGCTCGTGCTCTACACTAGCACCCTCCTCCCACCGACTGGGTCACAACCACCTCTGGGCGAGCCTCCCGCTCTCAAATTATCCCCAGTGATTTCTAGGTTACTGAAGCCACACTCCCAGAGCCCCCTCGGTTCCCAGAAAGCACTTACAGACTGTTAATATAAACTAAACAGAGCTAGAAACAATATCTATAAACAAGACCCAACACACACACCACCAGGATTCTTTATCAGTCCAGAGAAAGAGGCAATAAACTAAATTGTTTATTGTCTGAAAAATTAGAACAGAAAAGGTACAATCAGCAAAACAACAACAGGTAACTGAAATAAGGATCAATTATAACACTAACTAAACATTTACTTACTTTCTGAAAAGTACCTGGGAAGATCAGGACATAAAGCTGCTCATAAGTTATCAAATGTAACTGTTTACAGGGTCTTAACAAAGAGATCTGTTTCTCTCTTCTTCCTGGCTAAGACTAGAGCAAAAGCTAGTACTCTCCAAATGAAAATGAGCTCCTGGGCCAATCAGAGCCCAGAACAAAATTTCAAAAATATACTTCTTCTTGCTTCCTGTTTGTGTGCTAAAACTAAAGAAAGAACATTATTTTATCTGTTACAGCAGAGAAACACACTTCAAAACATAATTAGTGCAGGAAAATATCCAATACATTTTATAGGCTTAAAACACGCTGTTTCTTCACAGAGGCCTTAATCCCTCCAGTGGACAGCTGTTCAATCATTCCTATTCTATGTACAGAATAGCCCAAAATCTATCCATAGATCCACTGCAGTTTTAAAAAACTGAGTTTCAGGGTGAGGAAGTATAATAAATATCAACATTTTTAAACCAAATATAGAATCAACATGCACTAGTGCTGTAATTTAGTCCAGGACAGTCATTGTAACTTTAATGACCAAAAGTCCACCAAGCCCAGTATCCTGTTTCCAACAGTGGCCAATTCAGGTCACAAGTACCTGGGCAAGATCTCAGAACAGTAAAATAGATTTTATGATACTTATCCTAGGATAGGCAGTGGATTTTCCCAAGTCCATCTTAATAATGGCTTATGGACTTTTCTTTTAGGAAATTATCCAAACCTTTTTTTAAACCCCTGCTAAGCTAACTGCTTTTACCACATTTTCTGGCAACAAATTTCAGAGTTTAATTACTATTACTTCATAAAATATATAAAGCACAGTATATCAACTAGAAACTAATAAAGGAATACAGAATCTAAGGAATGCTATAGTCTTGCAAGTAGCTTAAATAAAGGGCAATATTGTTGTGATAAAGAAAAATTCTTCCTTTTGATATCACAGCATTTAATCAACAATAAAATATTATTAAATTTATTATTATAAAAAAAAGCTAAAAGTCACCATTTAAAAGCACCACACACGATTACATTAGCACTTCTAATCATTTTGGACATCTGAAAACCAGCATTTAGACATCCATATTGCATGTCAACATCCAAATACCGATTTTATAAAGCCAGAATATGGACGTCAAACTCCTGTATGACAAGGGGGAGTGGTCCAGGTCTGTTTTCGATGGGTCTGGGTGGGGGGGTGGGGGAGACCACAGATGGACCTCCACTCCAATTGCAAAATAGGAAGGGATGTCCATGTTTAAAAATATAAATGTCTGTATTTAGACCTGGGACTTGGCATATTCAGATTATAGAAAGCTACATTGCTGAGCAGTTCTCCACTGAATGGAGTAAGGAAAGTCAGAGTAGGTATTTTTCTGTCCTTGGAGGAATCACAATTTAAAAAAAACAAAAAAAACTACACACACACACAAAATGAATTACAAGAGGCAACAGTTGGACTTGAACCAGCAACGTCTGGTTTTCTGATCTGGTTCTCAAAAGGCTGCTCTAACCATAATGCTGCTCCTTCACATAAATGTTTGTATGGACATTTTATAATTTGGAGGCTCCTTTGCTGCCACAGATGTCCACATCCCATTTTGTCCTATTCACAATCTGGACATTTTGGTTTATAAAACGGAGGTTCATGCTGGACGTTGCAAGAACTTGAATATCAGTTTTCTTGTATTTTAGAACAGGTATGTCACCAAATTCTATTCTAAAATACATGAAAATGGACATCTATATTCTGAGTCGGACATCCTTGCTAAAATTCAGCTCTATACGTATTTAAATTTCAATAAATAAATATAAAGCAAAACTCATGCAGCAGAATTACCACATAGCAGATAAAAGTATTGCAAAAATTGAGATTCAGGAGAAGATTATTTTAATTCATGTTTCCTCCCTGTTTCTAAAATCACCAACCCAATGATCTAGAAACAAAATTTATATGTAGGGAGAATAAGAATATTTAGTAAATATTTCTTAGAACAAGGAATTTCTGCTTTTCCGGTTTTTACCTTATGTTGAAAATGAATACTCAGCCTGCAGTAGAGGCTGAAAGCTCTAACAGCGATTCTTTTATCAATATTATAAGGTCTTGAATCAGATGCGTTCATAAATGATCCCAGCTCCACCTGCAAATTATAATCATGAAATAAAAACTTAACCATCATGTTAAAAGAATAAGCTTTTGTCAATTTATGTATATCATTCAAGTTTTTCTGAAATGTTACATTATTAGTCTTATCTAGATTTATGTTTGTGTTTATTAAAAGGCTCAATATACCACCAAATCACACAGCATTAAAACGGCTTACAGTAAGAATAGTCCATCACAGGAATGTCATTTGCCCAAAGGTGGAATGAAGAAGAATTTTATTGGAGACGGACCGTAGATAAATTCAGACAACAGGTGAGGGAATACAGAGGTGGGGGGGGGGGGGGGGGGGGGGGGAGAAGATTGGGGACAATATACCAGCCCTACAATAATCATCCTTAGAACTCCCTATTATTAATTTATCCCGATAAATCTCACTCAAAGGTAGAGACTAAAGTCTTACAAAAGGGTCTGAAATATGTGCCTACCAGAAGTTGTAATGCATTTCAAAGTAAAGTAGACTTATTCTGGTTCAACAAAGTTGTAGATTATTCTTTTGTTGCCAACAATACTGCACAACTTTCAGATCTCTTCCTAGCAAGAAATAATTCAAAATGGCTTCCTCGTGGGCACATATATCCATTCATTTCTGCCTTCTAACTCCTGTGCTTTGCAAGATTTAGATATTTTGGAATGAAAAAAAGTATAGTTCAAATTATCAAAAGCAGAGATCAGGCCATTCAGATCCTAAAGAATGTCAATATTTTCTTATAAAACCAGTGGACAAAGGGGGAGGGATTGTTATGAATATGACGGTTTATGTAGATTCATAGACAACTTTCAGAAATACAATATTATCTAAAACGTAATGAAGAAATTTGGTTTTGAAGCAGGTAATTTGACAACAAATGAAAGATTATTTTTTACTTTGAAAGTGTTTTGTGACTCCTACAATCTATGTAGTCCAAAAGATACACAAATCACGCACTCATCCAGAGGGCGACCCTTTATTTTCACAGATATGCTCCTCCATCCTTTCATTAAATCCTATGTATGTAATTCTGATCACATCATCAATATTTTAGAATTCGATGCTGACACCTCAGATCTTATTTAGGTGACTTTCAATATTGAAACTCTTTACACTAATATACCCCAGGATGATGTCCTCAAAGTGATTAGACACATACTAGATAGTAGGACTACCAAACTCACTAAATTCTCACTAAATGATGACCCGATAAGTATTGCCTATTTAGATATTATGATTACCAAAACTACTTATGGGTTTGTAACCACAATATATAGGAAACCAACAGATAGGAATCAATTCTTACAGTATGAAAGTTGTCACATCAGGAACTTATGACTCAAACAACTGTGCAGCTCCATTGATTAATTTAGGGGTCCTTCTAATAAGCTGCAGTAAAAAGTGGCCTGCAGTATTGTGGGCTAATGTTTTTGGTGAGCGCTGGGACCACTACTTTTAAACATATTTATAAATGATCAGGAAATGGGAGTAACTAGTGAGGTAATTACATTTGCTGACGATGCAAAGTTATTCAAAGTTGTTAAATCGCAAGAGGATTGTGAAAAATTACAAGAGGACCTTATGAAACTGGGAGACTGGGCACCCAAATGGCAGATGTTGTTTAATGTGAGCAAGTGCAAAGTGATGCATGTGGGAAAGAGGAACTCGAACTATTGTTACATGATGCAAGGTACCACATTAGGAATGGGATCTAGGGGTCATCGTTGCTGACACAATGAAACCCTTGGCTCAATGTGCAGTGGTGGCTAAGAAAGCAAATAGAATGTTAGGTATTATTAAGAAAGGAATGGAAAACAAAAATGAGAACATTTTAATGCCTTTGTATTCCTCCATGGTGCAACTGCACCTCAAATATTGTGTGCAATTCTGGTCACTGCATTTCAAAAAAGATATAATGGAATTAGAAAAGGTACAGAAAAGTGCAACAAAAATGATAAGGAGATGGAACGTCATCCCTATGAGGAAAGGATAAAGCGCCCAGGGCTCTTCAGTTTGGAGAAAAAATGGCTAGGGGAGATATGATAGAGGTTTATAAAACGAGTGGAGTGGAACGGGAAGACGTAAATCGCTCGTTTACTCTTTCCAAAAATACTAGGAATAGGGGGCATGCAATAAAGCTACAAAGTAGTAAATTTAAAACAAATCAGGGAAAATATTTCTTCACTCAACATGCATTTAAACTCTGGTATTCCATGCCAGAAAATGTAGTAAAAGCAGTAAGCTTAGTGGGGTTTAAAAAGGTTTGGATAGCTTCGTAAAAGAAAAGTCCATAAGCCATTATTAAGATGGACTTGGGGAAAATCCACTGCTTATTTCTAGTATAAGCAGCATAAAATGTATTGTGAATGTATGTTTTGTGATCTTGCCAGGTACTTGTAACCTGGATTGGCCACTGTTGGAAACAGGATGCTGGGCTTGATGGACGTTCGGTCTGTCCCAGTATGGCAATACTTATGTGATTCAGAGAAAGTAATCAACATTATTCTATGCCAATGTGATAAGATATATGTAAGGAAAAAAAAATCAAGAAAATAATAAGAATGCTTGAGCACAGAAGCAATATTAGACCTGAAGTCACAACAGCACCCTTATAAGTACATAAGTATTTCTATACTGGGAAAGACTAAAGGTCCATCAAGCCCAGCATCCTGTTTCCAACAGTGGCCAATCCAGGTCACAAATACCCAGCAAGATCCCAAAAATGTACAAAACATTTTATACTACTTATCCCAGAAATCGTGGATTTTCCCCAAATCCATTTAATAACGGTCTATGGACTTTTCCTTTAGGAAGCCGTCCAAACCTTTTTTTAAACTCTGCTAAGCATACCGCCTTTACCACATTCTCTGGCAACGAATTCCAGAGTTTAATTACACGTTGAGTGAAGAAAAATTTTCTCCAATTTGTTTTAAATTTACTACATTGTAGCTTCATCACATGCCCCCTAGTCCTAGTATTTTTGGAAAGCGTGAACCGACGCTTCACATCCACATCCCGTTCAACTCCACTCATTATTTTATAGACCTCTATCATATCTCCCCTCCAAGTTGGTTTATGCTAGAAGCAAACAGTAGTTTGACGCTTCTTATCCTGTTTTACAAAATCATTGCATTTATTCTATTTTAGAAACATTTTAGGATAAGTTAGTTTAGTATAAGTTCCACTTATGCATTGAGTATCACAACTTCCTCTTTTCTCCTTTCTACATAATCTCTATCCAAGCATTTAAACAAGTCCAACCTTTTTGAGTATTAATTCTACACCTACCAATTACCCCTACACCTGCATAAATTTTTGATAAGCATTTAAACTTACCTTTTTATTTTAGAAGTAACATTGTATCTTCCAAGCATCCCGACGCTCACACTGGAGACACCCGGAGACTCAGACCAAGCACAGCAAACACAGGAAACTACCCCGTCACTTCCCCGCGAGTGGTTGACACCACAGAACTTAAAATTAACCCTTGTGGGACTTTTGTCTCCACTTTCATACTTGCTTTTATTTTGTTCCTTATAGGTCTGCTCAAGTTACCCTTACCTAAGCCTTAAATTCAACATACTGTTGTTGAAGTTTTGATTTCCTTACATGACACAGGGATCAGTTATACGAACCAACAATTCCCTTCAGATTTTTGACTGGTCACTCATAGCTTTAGGACTTGTTTTCCATCTTATTTTCCTTTTTGGTAGTTTACTATTTGCTGTTTAGAATATTTTTCCTTTCCTACAGAATTAGAAGCAGATTACCGCTGTATGAACAGAGCCTACACGAGACCCGTTTTGGCCTGGGATCCAGGTCCGGGTCATAACCTGTCCTGGGATCCTCTTACCAGGTTTTGCAAATTGTGTGCATCCTTAATAGATTCCTGGACAACGGGGCCAGGAACAACAAATCATATTAGAAGAAGAACCACTCTGTGGGTTTGGTGAAATAAGGGTAGAGCAAGGAAGTATCTCACTACCCCAACCTACTACAGGGGAACTGGTGACGTTTTGGCTCATTACTTATGTGGTATTGGAAAGAGATTGGCAATCTTGATACTTTTTCAGACAGGTTGGGGACAGGATTCCCGAGCTGTTTGGGTTTGTTAATCTTATAGGACCATCTTCCTCTACCATAGGAGCCATAACCTTCCCTTTCCTGAAAACATTGATTGAGCTGTTGGTCAATTGGTAACGCAAAATGTTGAACCACCATACTAACAAATATGTATATTACCCATTTCTTAGCCATTTTCTTCCTTTGGAGTTTTATAATTATAAAGGTACATGGGTATTACCCATAGAAATTGTTGCTACCATTCTATTCTGTGATGGAAGCCCTAACTGCTGCCTTTGACCTATCTTTTGGTTATTCCATTAACAATTTCAAACACACAAATTCCCCTTACTAGTGTCTCCCCTACTTACTATCCACCTCTTAGTGCTCATAAGATAGTATGGCCATGACGGGTAAGACAGGAATGGAAATCCCATCCTGCTGAAGGATTCTAGGATGCCTGCAACCTAAGACAGCCTGCAATCGGAGCACTATTCAAATATTTGTTGAGCTTATGACAATAAAGAGCTGGGTGTTGAGGTGTGAGCACACAACTAGGTGCAGAACTAGGTTGTTTGCTGGAGACACTAACTATTCCTGATCTAGTGAAGGCCTTACTTTTGAAGACCTTCAAGGGGGGGAGATGTAGAAAATGAACCTATGAACATTGGTTCAGGCCTAAAAAGATTATAAAAACTGACAGGCCAGAGCTTGTGTGACACTGGCCTGAACTCCAGTGTGGCTCAACTCATGATCTGTTGAGACACCCTGGTGCAAGCAGAAATGAGGAAGGGGTGAGGATGGAAAAACAGAGTACCATGGTTTAGCAACATGGTGGTCACAGATGTTTTAGTGAAAAATAGAACAAGATAACTCCTCAGGATGATGACTCACGTCTTCCAAGAAAAGCTAGTCCATTATTAGCTTTTCCAGTAAGTACTAACCACATTATTATAATAGCCAATCAGTGTTAGCCATAATATCATCATATATCCAATAAGTGTGATTATTGTCAGATTACCTATGTATGACCTGTTATGTTAATGAACTTATATAAGTGATTGTATTTCCTACTTCTTTGGAGACAGTCACAGCCAGTACCTTTGTCCAAGCAGGGCTGCCCTCCCATGAGAAACTAATCAATTGTATCTGCATTGGCAAGTAATAATAAAAGAATTGTTTTTCTTATAAGGAATAAATCCTATTGCTTTCTCATACGTAGCCTTGGGTCTTTTATCTCGGCAAATTGGCTTTGGCTGTACTCTCATGAGAAATTACTATTTGTTATCTATGCTTGGGAAGTAATAAACAATTGCTTTTCTCATACCTACGTAGCCTTGGTTTATTTATTCCACCTATTAGGGGGTGGCTGGTCCATACTACTCTAGTAAGGGATCCATCTATACTTCTTCCCTTGATACTCTGATCTCATCTCATGGTTTTCAGTATCATCTTTACGCTGATGACTCCCAGATCTACCTCTCCACACCAGAAATCTCAGCTGAAATCCAGGCCAAAGTATCAGCCTGCTCTGACATTGCTGCCTGGATGTCTCAGCGCCATCTGAAACTAAACATGACCAAGACTGAGCTTCTTATCTTTCCCCTTAAACCAACCTCTCCTCCTCCCCCATTCTCTATTTCTGTGGATAACACTCTCATCCTTCCTCTCTCATCAGCTCGTAACCTTGGGGTCATCTTCGACTCCTCCCTCCCTTTCTCTGTACATATTCAACAGACTGCTAAAACCTGTCGTTTCTTTCTCTATAATATCACCAAAATTCGCCCTTTCCTTTCTGAGCACACTACCAGAACCCTCATCCACACTCTTATCACGTCTCGCTTAGACTATTGCAACTTGCTTCTCACAGGTCTCCCACTTAGCCATCTCTCTCCTCTTCAATCTGTTCAAAATTCTGCTGCATGACTAATATTCCGCCAGGGTCGTTATGCTCATATTAGCCCTCTCCTCAAGTCGCTTCACTGGCTTCCTATCTGTTTCCGCATACAATTCAAACTCCTCTTATTGACCTATAAGTGCATTCACTCTGCAGCTCCTCAGTACCTCTCCACTCTCATCTCTCCCTACATTCCTCCCCGGGAACTCCGTTCACTGGGTAAATCTCTCTTATCTGCACCCTTCTCCTCCACTGCTAACTCCAGACTCCATTCCTTTTATCTTGCTGCACCATATGCCTGGAATAGACTTCCTGAGCCGGTACGTCAAGCTCCATCTCTGACCGTCTTCAAATCTAAGCTAAAAGCCCACCTTTTTGATGCTGCTTTTAACTCCTAACCCTTGTTCACTTGTTCAGAACCCTTATTTTATCATGCTCACTTTAATATTTCAAATACTGCTGCTTTACGTAAATTTACAAATAAAAGCTGCAGATTAGATGTATGTCCGACCTATCTCCTAAAAGTTGCACCAAAATGTTACATCGAAGAACTGACTTGTTACCTCAACTATATGCTAAGTGCGGGTCTCTTCCCGCCAGGTCATGGAAACATCCTTCTCACCCCAATCCCAAAGAATTTAAAGATCAAGCCAAATGTCATCTCTAATTACCGCCCAGTGGCTTCGATACCTCTAGTTATCAAACTGATGGAGAGTCTGGTTAATGTTCAGCTCAACGAATTTTTGACTAATTTTGATATCCTCCACCATTCACAATCTGGTTTTCGAGTGCATTACAGCACGGAGACTGTCCTGGTCACCCTCCTATCCAACTTTCGACGAGAACTATCTGTTGGACGGAAGATTCTTCTACTACAGTTTGACATGTCTAGTGCTTTTGACATGGTGGATCACGAACTCCTGCTCCATCTACTGGATTCTTTCGGTATAGGAGGGCCAGTTTTGCATTGGTTCAAGGGTTTCTTGACTTCAAGGTCCTATCAGGTCATGGTGAACTCCTACACTTCTGAACCGTGGAATGCTTCCTGTGGGGTCCCTCAGGGCTCTCCCCTTTCACCTACCCTATTCAATATTATGATGATGCCTTTAGCCACAGCACTTGCAAATCTGGACCTCAACCCTTTCATCTATGCGGATGATATTACAGTCTACATCCCATTTCAATCCACAGTATCAGAAGTTGCCAACCTCATAGATGCATGCTTCTCCACTTTAGAACACTGGGCCAGGGTGTTCCGCTTCAGGCTAAACAGGGAAAAAAACTAATTGTCTCATCCTTTCGTCCGTTCACGCCCATGTATCTGACACAATGCTTCCAGTTCTGGGCTCTACCCTCCCGATTGCCAACAGCCTGAGACTTTTAGGAGTGCATCTGGACTCACATCTCCAGCTGGTTGATCATGTACACTTGGTCTCCAAAAAAATGTTCCAGGCCATGTGGAGGCTTCGGCGCATCAGATACCTCCTTCCCAGAGACTTGTTTCGTACCCTCGTCCACTGGCTTGTGCTATCCCATTTGGATTATTGTAGTGGTATTTATGTGGGTTGCCAGGCCTCCCTATTGAAAATGTTCCAAACGGCTCAGAACACCGCGGCGAGGCTCATTCTTAGAGAAAGGCGTTTTGCACACGCCGAACCCCTGCGCTTTAAACTTCATTGGCTGCCTGTACATGAGCGCATTGCTTTTAAGATCTGCTCCCTAACACATAAAATCATCTATGGGACTGCCCCGGATTACATGCTCCCCTTGATTGACCTTCCGCCTAGAAATGCCAACCCTGCGGCTCGGTCCTATCTCCACCTCCATTTTCCGAACTGTAAGGGAGTCAAGTACAAGAAAATCTTCGCCTCGTCCTTCCGTTACTGGAGTCCCAAACACTGGAACACGATACCTCGTCACCTTAAAACTCAAGCGGACCATGCCCTTTTTAAGAAGTTGTTAAAGACATTTTTCTTTGCAAAGACTTACCCCTCATCTTACCATGTTGATTAATGCATCCCTTGTCCCTTACCCTACTTAGTTCACGCTGTTAGTTTCTCCCCTCCTAATTGCTTCTTTTATGCTTGCCTAACCTTTAAGTTTGTACTCTTAATTTAATTCTCTGTAAGCCACATTGCGCCTGCATGAGTGGGAAAATGTGGGATATAAGCAACAAATAAATAAATAAATAAATATTCCCTTCTCTTGTTTGTCCTGTTTGTCTGTCCTAATTAGATTGTAAGCTCTGTCAAGCAGGGATTGTCTCTTCATGTTCAAGTGTACAGCGCTGCATACGTCTAGTAGCGCTATAGAAATGATAAGTAGTAGTAGTAAATAAACCTAAATAATTCATAGCACAAAGAAGTACCTGGAATAGAATCCCTTCCCTTCTTCCCCTGGTAGTTTGGGTTCAACCACTCAGGCCTACAGAAGGGAGATATCCTCTGCAAGTACCTGCTTGTGCTGAGAGCTGATGAAAGAAGCTCTCTGTGGGCAATTTGGAAGTCTCTGATGACAATTCAGTGTGTACCCAAGACAGACTATTGAAGAACCCATCGGTCTGAGGTTACAAGGGACCATCTGTGCTGGTAAAAAATGAGCCTCCCTCTGATTGAAAGGTTGTCTGGGATGGATACTTTTTGAGTGGCCCTGGGAAGCCGGTTGGGACTTCTAAAAACGGGGCTGGTGAGGCCTGGAACATTACAAAAGTGGAAATCTAGCAAAGTTACCTAGAAATTACCTAGGAGATGGATGCCCTGGAAAAGACTGGTATAAATGTGCACAGTGAGCAGACTGAGAGCTACACTTTGTATCTTCCTCCCAGTGTGAGTACATCTTTTAGATCCTCTTAATGGAGGCATTCAGTGAAATCCTATGCCAGGTCCTGAATTTTTTGCTTAGCCAACACCTTGTGCATTAAATTTATAAACATAACATCTCTCACATTCGTGCAGGTACTACAATGCTTAAGTATGAATGACTCAAATTTTCAGGCTGCAGTCAGTCGTGCAGAGACCCAGAACACCAGATATAAACATCAAAACTATATTAAAATCCATTAAAACTTTGGCTGATTTATGTACTTACAGCCATGACAAATGTGGTATGTGCATTTTAACTACAATTTATTCAAATCAGATATTTCTATTCAGAACATTATTTACCTTCACTGCTCCAAGTGCTTTCATAAGCTGGTTCAACCTTTTCTGCGACAAAGACAGCAAGCAATCACGATTCATGGGGTGGGTCAACATGTACTCTGTATACTGGAGTGCTAACTCAGGATTTGCTTCTACTGTGTCTTGGATACGCACTTGACGCATAGAATTTTTTTTATTCTAGAAAACAAAGTCAACAACATTGTGAAACAACTGCAAAATCAAATACTTTGTACAGTACAATCTAATTCAGTATATCAACAGACAGATATACTATGCATTTTTACCAGGCACCCAAAGAAAAAGGTGAAATTTGCTCTTACCTGGTTATTTCCTTTTTTTTTAAATCCTGCTAAACCAGCCTAGTCTAGTAGGTTATACCATAGGCGGTCGGTGGCCCAACTGTTTGGGGAGGCTAAAGGGGGTGGGGTTAGGGGCGGGGCCAGGGGTGGAGCTTAAATCCATAATTGTCTGATAACACACAGAAAAAAAAAAAAATAAATAAAAGTCACAATTAATACCTTTTATTAAATTTAGATATTAGATATGTATCATATGTCAAAGAATAAAGTGGTTGCTCAAAGCATATTCTAACCACAATCGCTCAACTGCAAAACACTATGCACAACTTTGTGCAAAAACACACTCAGAACCTTACTGTACCATAAATATTACACTGGGCAGAATCTAATACACCAATATACCATCCATACGGAACAATATGAAACAAGGGATCATATCATCACAATTCTCATGTAGAGCCACAAAACACTCTAATTCATGTTTAATGTGGGATAAAATGCCATAAATAAGTAAATAAATATAAACTTTTAATGTTGAGCACCTGATTCTCAAAGTGGACATATTCCAAACACTATAATGAAAATAAAATGATCTTTTCTACCTTTGTTGTCTGGTGACTTTTTCTGATCATGCTGGCCCAGTATCCGATTCTGCTGCTATCTGTCTTCAGTGCAGGTCAGGAAGTCATCCTTGTTAAATATCTCCCTGGCAACCCAGGACACCTCCAGCCAACCCCCCCCTGCTCTCCCAGCAGTAAGGTAAACAAATTAAACCATAAACCAATTTCTACAACTGGTTACACAAGGCTAGAGGGCTTTCACTGCAGCTCCTGCTGTGAGGATGGAGGTAAATCAACAATTTAAACCACTCAGAGCAGCGGGACTCCACAGCTGATCCATCCTGCTGCAGCAGGGGAGGCTTAGCCTCTCCAAGCCTCTTATACCAGGCGCCTATGGCTTATACCCACTTACCAACAGATAAAAGTAGAGAAAAACAGTGAATATTATGTCATCACTGGAGAAACAGGTGGTACACAATGGAAGACAGAAGAGAAGGTCAAACTACATTGCAGCGAGACAAATATAGAAGCACAAAGGGATGTCAAGCATGGGATAGTCAAGAATCCTTTATCAGTGAACTTGACACAGGCCGCGTTTCGGCAGGAGAACACCTGTGTCAGGGGTCAAACCAAATATAAATGGGCTCTTGAAAACATTCAAAGAATAATGTAACGTCACAACTCATTCAGCCAAAAACTGGAAATTTCTGACATATGGCATCCTGTCACTCGATAAAACTCATCACCATAAACAAGCATCAGTACACCATATGGTGGAAAGCTCCATTTTTTTTGGCTGAATGAGTTGCAACATTATTCACTGAACGTTTTCAAGAGCCCAATTACATTTGATTTGAACCTTGACATAGGCATTTTCACGTCAAAAAATGGCCCATGTCAGGTTCACTAATAAAGGACTCTTGATTATTTCATGCTTGATGGCCCTTTGTACTTCTATATCTGTTGTATAATAGGTGGCACTGCTACCTGTCAGTATGCTAATGCCAAAGCTGTAATAGTAAAAACAGAAAGTACAGAAGGAAAAAAAGCCCCAAAACAAACAAAAAAAAACCCCAAATACCCTTCTGGGACACATCTGCAGAATATGAAACTATTTACAAACCAGTGGCAGGCAAGGAACCCAAGGATATCTCAAATCCTTAGTCTTCCAAGGTAAGTCCAGCGGGTCTAGCAGGATTCCAGGAAAGAAAATTGTCAAGTAAGAATAAGGTTCACATTCCTTGTCATCCTGCTAGACCGATCCAGCCTTGTGGGATATACCAAAGTTTATCCCTCTGGATGGGAGGAAGACAAAGGTACCTCAAAAATGGCCCTGCCAAAGTTACTGTCCCATCTGGCCCAAACATCAGCCCTATATAATGCTTGATGAATGAATGCAGCGATGACTAAGTTGCCACCTCACAAATACCCGGAGATACTCTTCTGGCTTCTGCCCAAGAAACTGCCTGAGCTCTTACCCAATTAGCATGGATGCCATCTGGGATTTCTTTCTGCTTAAGAATGTATACCGCTTCAACTGCCACCTTGATCCAGTGTACCAGAGATGACTTACCGCATGCCCCATATGCAGGCCACTGAAAAACGTACAAAGATGAGTGGATTTGAGAAAGGAATTAGTGACTTTTTCACGGAGATAGTGGTGGATTCTTGGAATGTCCTCCCGTGGGAGGTGGTGGTGAAGAAAACAGTAACAGAATTCAAAAATGCGTGGGATAAACATAAAGGAAATCTGTTCAGAAAGAATGGATCCTCAGAAGCTTAGCAGAGATTGGGTGGCAGCACCACTGGTTGGGAGGCGGGTCTAGTGCTTAGGAGATGGGGCTAGTGCTGAGCAGACTTCTACGGTCTGTGCCCTGAAAATGGCAGATACAAATCAAGGTCAGGTGTACATAATAAAGTAGCACGTAAGAGTTTATCTTGTTGGGCAGACTGGATGGACAGTACAGGTCTTTCTCTGCCGTCACCTACTATGTTACTATGTTATGTTAGATAATGGATGACTGCTCTGAAAACATCCAGTTTAAGCAAAATGATACATAATCATCTTTTGGAAGACTTCTGGAAGAAGGAAAAGAAGCTACTTGAAGAAAAGAGGGAACCATATGAAAAGTAACCATGTCAACAACAAAAAAAAAAAAAAAAGACAGCTAGGAATCCCTACAAGAAAAGGACCTGCAACTCCGAAATGCTCCTAGTTTAACATACAGCAAATAGAAAAATGGTCTTAGCAGACAGGTATTTCAAGAAAGTCCAACAGACAACCTCTAAAGAAGCTTGTCCAATGAGAGACCCAATAAGATCTCACTGGGGTATGAACAGTCTGAGAGTTAGATAAATGTGCTTGACTTCCTAAAAAAAACAAACTACACCTGGTTGGGCTATAATAGAGAATCTAGAGCAACGCTACCTATACCTTAAACAAATTAAGATAAACTCAGCTCTAGTTCCTTTTGCAGAAAGTAAAATAAAATAAAAGTTATTTAGGCTATACTAAAAACAGCTCAGGACTTGAGTACTGAGTAGTGCCAAAAGCTGTTCTGAAAACAGAGAAAAATGAAGGCAGATAAACACCATATCGCTATCTATGCCATCTATTCTCCCTTTCACTCCCTTAGAGATCCTATGTAATTGCCCTAAGCTTTCTTGAATTCAGATACTGTTTTTGTCTCCACCACCTCCACCAGGAGGTCGTTCCACAAATTCACCACCCTCTCCATGAAGTATTTACTCAGGTTACTTCTGAGTCTATCTCCTTTCACCTTCATCCTATGCCCTCTCATTCCAGAGCTTCCTTTCAATTGAAGTATCTAATGCAAGTGGGAAAGCGCAGGGTACAAATGTAATAAAAAAAAAAAATAGTGGTCCTATTGATTCTTTTGCTGGCTTCTTGCTTTTAATATAACTAAAAAAAAAAAAAAAATCTTTTGCTATGTGTGTGTGCCTCCAACACAATCTTTTTTTTTTTCAATGTTCCTCTTTGCCTTCCTTATCAGCGCTTTGCATTTGACTTGCCATTCCTTATGCTGTTTCTTATTATTTTCACCCTATATAAAGCTGAAGAAACCAGAATTGACAATATATCCCTGCATATAACTTGTCAAACAATGTCTTATTGCTGGGAGGAAAAGACCTCAAATGTCCTTTGGTAGGCGACAAGCATACAAGCTTAATGCCAGCTCATCTTGGACTATGGTCATATCCATTGGTCAAAAACCTCCTGTGCTCCTCCTGCAATCATTTAAATTTTCTCTATTTTTTTTTTTATATTTTTCGTTGTAAAGTTTTGAATTTTACATTCTAAATACCAGCACCTAACTAAAGTATAGAATAAGTCAAAATGAAAATAATTGTGTTAAATATTGAATAGAAATAGGGGTGAACATATATAACAATATGTGCAAAGACTGATAATAAGTATAAATATGAGACAGAATGCATGAAATGTAAAATACTAGTAAATAAGGCACGTTTCTGATACAAATGAAACGGGCGCTAGCAAGGTTTTCCTCGGAGTGTGTATGTTTGAGAGAGTGTGTGTGAGAGTGACTGTATGAGAGAAAGACAGAGAGAGTAATGTGCGAGTGTGTGTGTGTGACAGAGAGAGAGTGAGTCTGGGTGCGAGTGCGTATGTGAGACACAGTGACAGAGACAGAGTGTGTTTCACACAGATACACTGTCTGTGAGAGTGTGTGAGAGAGAGAGAGTATGTGTGTGTGAGACAGAGTGTGAGAGAGTATGTGTGCGATACACAGACTCTCTGCGAGACCGAGAGTGTATGAGACCGAGTGTGTGAGACCGAGAGTGTGTGAGGGTGACTGTGTGACACATAGAGAGTGAATGTGATACAGTGTGAGAGACTGTGTGAGAGTGAGAAAGACACTGACTGTGAGAGTGTGTGTGTGACAGAGATACCTCCCCCCCCTGCAGTCTCAGGACCCCCTCCCCCTCTGGTCTCAGAATCCCCTCCCCCCCCTCTGGTCTCAGAATCCCCTCCCCCCCTCTGCATTCCCCGGACCCCCTGCCTCCCCCCCCCCTCTGCGTGGTTGGCAGCACCGTGCGTGTGTGTGTGACAGAGAGTGAAACTGGGTGCAAGTGTGTCTGTGAGAGAGAGAGAGTGTTTGTGTGTGTGATTATCCTCTCCCCTGCCCCCCTCCAGCCACCCAGCGATTCTCGTCTGCCCTGCCCCCCTCCAGCCACACAGCTATTCTCCTGTCTCCCCTGCCCCCCTCCAGCCACCCAGCAATTCTCCTGTATCCCCTGCCCCCCCTCCAGCCATGCAGTGATTCTCCTCTCTCCCCTGACCCCCCTCCAGCCACCCAGCGATTCTGCTCTCCCCTGCCCCCCTCCAGCCACCCAGCGATTGTCATGTGTCCCCTGCCCCCCTCCAGCCACCCAGCAATTCTCCCTTATCCCCCGCCCCCCCCCTCGAGGCATGCAGCGATTCTCCTCTCTCCCCTGCCCCCCTCCAGCCACCCAGCGATTCTGCTCTCTCCCCTGTCCCCCCTTCAGCCACCCAGCGATTCTGCTCTCTCCCCTGCCCCCCTTCAGCCACCCAGCGATTCTCGTCTGCCCTGCCCCCCTCCAGCCACACAGCTATTCTCCTGTCTCCCCTGCCCCCCTCCAGCCACCCAGCAATTCTCCTGTCTCCCCTGCCCCCCTCCAGCCACCCAGCAATTCTCCTGTATCCCCTGCCCCCCCTCCAGCCATGCAGTGATTCTCCTCTCCCCTGACCCCCCTCAAGCCACCCAGCGATTCTGCTCTCTACCCTGCCCCCCTCCAGCCACCCAGCGATTGTCATGTGTCCCCTGCCCCCCTCCAGCCACCCAGCAATTCTCCTGTATCCCCCGCCCCCCCTCGAGGCATGCAGCGATTCTCCTCTCTCCCCTGCCCCCCTCCAGCCACCCAGCGATTCTGCTCTCTCCCCTGTCCCCCCTTCAGCCACCCAGCGATTCTGCTCTCTCCCCTGCCCCCCCTTCAGCCACCCAGCGATTGTCCTGTGTCCCCTGCCCCCGCTCCAGCCACCTGCGATTCTCCTCTGTCCCCTGCCCCCCCCCCCTCCAGCCAGCCAGCAATTGTACTGTGTCCCCAGATTAGCTCCGTCGAAGTGGCGGCATTATTGAAAGCCCTGGCCATCCACAGAGTCAGCTTCAGAACGTTGGAGGTGAGTTCGTTCCCTCAGTCCTGCCTTCTGATTACCCGCTCTCAACGTCTTCACGAGGGTGAGGGCAGGGCAGAGAGATATGTGACACCGTTATGAACCCTTCACTGAAGCCACGGAGTCAGCTTCAGAACGTTGGAGGTGCTTTTTATTATAGTAGACATGGGTTACATACCATGTCAGTGTAAATCAAGAAAGCTTTGCAGAGTCTTTAAACAGGAAAAAACGTAAACGTGCTGGAACAAAATACACTTTGTGCTGAAACGCGGGCCATGTAGGGTCCTTGTTTCAGTATACTTTTGTAGAGAGGTGTGGTAGCCGTGTTAGTCCACTCTTAAAGGTTATCAATAGAAATCAAACAAAATAAAACACGGAAAAGAAAATAAGATGATACCTTTTTTATTGGACATAACTTAATACATTTCTTGATTAGCTTTCGAAGGTTGCCCTTCTTCGTCAGATCGGAAATAAGCAAATGTGTTAGCAGATAGTATATATAAGAGAAACATCAAAGCATTACTTTGACAGTCTGACAGAGTAGGAGGGTGGGGGTATGCATGGGGACATCAAAGCATTTCATTGATATTCAAACAGGATGGGTGTTGGTAGGTGAAAGGAGGGTAATAAACAGAGAAATAAACAGAGAAATACAGCATTATGGTTTATAATGGGTTAGAAAACCCAGATCCTTATTAAGTCTTGTTTGTTGGGTGTCAAAATATTCAATCATTCTTATTTCAAAGGTCTTACGTTCCTATACTGTTTTAAAATTACCTTTCAGTATTCTTACTGTGAAATCACTGGTGCAGTGTTCTGGTCTTGTGAAGTGTTGGCCCACAGGGGTGGGGGCTTGACTGGCACTGGCTATTTTCATGTGATGTCTATGCAGATTGAATCTTGTCTTAAGCATCTGGCCTGTTTCTCCAATATAGCATCCTTCGTTACATTTTTTTTACACTGAATGATATATACCACATTGGAAGATGAGCATGTAAAATACTCCTTTATGTTGAATATTTTTCCTTTGTGAATGACTGTGGGGTCTTGTGAAATGTTTTGGCATAGTTTGCAGCTGGCTGTGTTACAGGGAAACGTGCCCTTTTCTTTTTCCGTCTGTGTTGGAAGTTTACGTCTGATAAGCTTGTGTTTTAAATTTGGTGGCTGTCGGAAGGCCAGCACTGGTGGGGATGGGAATATCTCTTTCAGTAATTTATCTTCCTGGAGTAGCGGCTGTAGGTCTCTTATGATTTTCCTCAGTTTCTCCAGCTCTGGGTTGTATGTCACTACAAGGGGAATTCTGTCTGTGGCTTTTTTTTTCTTTGTACTGTAGCAGATTTTCCCTGGGTGTTTTGAGGGAGGAGGCAATATTCTTAGAGATTATTTTGGGGTTGTAGCCTTTCTGTTTGAAGGATGCAGTCAGGGTTTCAAGGTGTCTGTCTCTATCCTTTTGGAAATAAACTCTTGGATGCTCTTACTCCTTTGTTTGCCTTGGTAATTTGGAACTTACCTCACTTTCACCCTCACTGTTGCTGTTTGCGGATTTTGTGAGGACCCCCGTTCTTTTGCTTGTGGAAAAGAAGAACCCGAACTACAGCTATGGAATGCAAGATTCCACATTAGGAGTCACCTACCAGGAAAGGGATCTAGGTGTCATCGTTGATAATACGTTGAAACCCTCTTCTCAGTGTGCAGCGGCAGTTAAGAAAGCACATAGAATGTTAGGTATTATTTGGAAAGGAATAGAAAACAAAAATGAGGATGTTATAATGCCTTTGTATCACTCCATGGTGCGACCGCACCTCGAATACTGTGTGCACTTCTGGTCACCGCATCTCAAAAAAGATATAGTGGAATTATAAAAGGTACAGAGAAGGGCGACAAAAACAATAAAGGGGATGGGATGACTTCCCTATGAGGAAAGACTAAAGCGGCTAGGGATCTTTAACTTAGAGAAGAGACAGCTGAAGGGAGATATAATAGAGGTCTATAAAATAATGAGTGGAGTGGAATCTAGTAGGTGGAAATCGATTGTTTACTTTCCAAAAATACTAGGACTAGGGGGAACGTAATGAAGCTACAAAGTAGTAAATTTAAAACGAATCAGAGAAAATATTTCTTCATTCAACTTGTAATTGAAGTCTGGAAATCATTGCCAGAGAATGTAGTAAAAGCATTAGCTTAGCGGGGTTTCAAAAAGGTTTGGATATCTTCCAAAAAGAAAGTATATAAGTATTAAAATGGGCTTGGGGAAAATCCATGATAAGCAGTATAAAATGTGTTGTACTGTTTTGGGATCTTACCAGGTACTCGTGACCTAGATTGGCCACTGTTGGAAATAGGATGCTGGGCTTGATGGACCTTCGCTCTGTCCCAGTATGGCAATACTTATGTACTTAAATGGGATGTGGGAGACCAACAGTGTGAGGGACAAAACTTTATGAGCGCTTGAGAAGCCAGGATGACCACATCAGAGAGAGACTCCATTTTAGTGTTGACAACATCATTGTAGAAGGCATCCCGTTGCCAAGGATGATTGTTCTGGATCTAATACTAAAGAATTTTTGCCAGCCTAATAACCTGGCATTAAAAGTGAGGCAAACTTGTTATACCACTATTCTTGCAAGACCTTAGGGCACATTATATTAAGAAAAAACATCTAAATGTATGTAACCCCATCAATACCCATTTTATTCTCTCTCAATCCAAAGGCTACCCCCTCCCCCCAAAATGAAGTAGTAGAGAATATTGGTGCCACAGTACCTACAAAGTCCCAATTTGTTCTTAGAAGTAAACAATTAAAGTAACATAGTAAATGACGGCAGATAAAGACCTGAACGGTCCATCCAGTCTGCCCAACAAGATAAACTCATTTTACATGGTATGTAATACTTTATATGTATACCCGAGTTTGATTTGTCCCTGCCTTTCTCAGGGCACAGCCTGTAAAAGTCTGCCCAGCACTGTTCCTGTACTAAAAGTTCTGAAGCCAACGTCGAAGTCCCTTAAAATTTACACTCCAGCCCATCCATATCTATTCAGTCACGATCAGGGCACAGACCATAGAAGTCTGCCCTGCATTGGTTTTACTCTCCAAATACTGGCATCACCACCAAATCTCCACTAAGATTCCATAGATCCATTCCTTCTAAACAGGATTCCTTTGTGTTTATACCACGCATGTTTGAATTCAATTACCGTTTTCATCTCCACCACCTCCCGCGGGAGGGCATTCCACATATCCACCACTCTCTCTGTGAAAAAATACTTCCTGATATTACTCTTGAGTCTGCCCCCCTTCAACCTCAATTCATGTCCTCTAGTTCTACCACCTTCCCCGTCTCCGGAAAAGGTTCATTTGCGGATTAATACCTTTCAAATTTTTGTCACCCCTGTTTCGCCTTTCCTCCAAGGTATACATGTTCAGGTCGGCAAGTCTCTCCTCGTATGGTTTGCAACGCAAATCCCATACCATTTTTGTAGCTTTGCTTTGCACCGCTTCCGGTCTATTCAAAATATCATGCTTCAAGTTTACTCCTAAATGACAAGTAATGGGGCTCTAGCTGAATTTCTAACAGACAATGATTCCATAGGCTATGGGCAAAAGAACTGAAAGCTGTACAACGGGAGCCCAGTGTAAACACAGTGTGGCTGCAAAACAGATATCAATGCCTGTTGAGATTAACAAAGTGGAAAAGACAGAGAATAGCACATAAATAAGTCTGACGGATAGTACGGTCTTATGTTATTTAAACATTTAATACAATCATTAGAACCTTGAATCCAGTGGTCAATTGTCCTTGCAACAAATTTGCCTACTCCAGAATCTGTGTCAGACTTTACTCACAATACAATGCTTCTACCAGTATTCTTGAGGAGCTGCAAATATCTTAACAGGCTGAGGGGAAGACCTTGACAGAGAGAGTTACAGTAGTTAAGTCTACTTAGTAACAAGGCACAGATAACAGTCAAATTTTTTACGAAAAGATATTGACCAAATTCCTTAATCTGACTCAGATACATGAAAGGAGATTTGATAACTGAGGAAGTCTGAGTCCTTATAGTCTGGTGTCTAAATAGGCTCCAGGACTCTGCACCACTTCTTTACATTTCCGTTCTATTTCTAGAACTGATAGAGAAACAAACATGTCTCTTCCTTTTTATTTTTTAATCCAATTTAACTTGGATTAATTTAAGCATAAGAGATTTATGTCAACTAGCTACTCCTCAAAGACAAAGGAATTTAGCTACAGATGGTTCTTGATAGTCATGTCAATAAATGCATAACTGGATGTCATTGACAAACAAATAAGAGAGGACATAAGAATAGAACACAGTCTGGGGAAAAGAACAAGTAGATACCAGATAATAATCCCACAAAATGTATACCAAATAGTCAGGTATCAAATAAGTGTAGCATGTGCTCATAAAAACCAATAGACCATTACAACCAAAGTAAGTCAATTGTTAGTCCAAGCTTGTGATGTAATCATCACACATTCAAAAAAGAACACAACCATATGCCAATTTCAAAAAGTGTCATTGTGATAATACAGCAAAAAAAAGTTTTTACTTAACTTTAATTTTGGAGAAGCAATGAGAACATAGTAACATAGTAAGTGACGGCAGATAAAGACCTGAACCGGTCCATCCAGTCTGCCCAACAGTCATATTAAGGTTCAAAACGGAAGCACGTAACAAGAAGAAATTATATATCAAACAGTCATTGATTCTTGGGTTCCTTGAGAAAGCTACAAAACATGGTCCATGTCAGGACCCTAGTAGGATGCCCCGTTTTATACGCTGTGTTTCAATATTATGAATAAAGTGAATGAAGTGAACATTATAAAGTTAAAAAAAATTTTTATTATCACAATGACACAGTCAGCCCTGAGGGAACGATTGTGACCTGGAGGTGCGCTTTTCCACAGAAACCCATGGCTGAACACAGCTGAACCACCAGGGTAGCAGCAGAATGGTGCTGAAACCGAATTGTGGTGAGTGGCGTAGGACCCAACCTCCATCCAGGGACCTGGAAAAGGGCACAGCTGAACGGCTCACCCACTACTGAGGGGGACTCCCGAGGCAGCACTAGAGAAACTATCCGCTGGACACAGCCCAAGGAAAAGACAAAGAGTATCCTTTCCACATGGCAGTCTTTGACACTACCGAATCGTGACCAGCTGGATTTAGCTATCTCAGGGCATTTCAACCCCCACTCCCTGAATGGCCTAAAGGTGAGTGACAATATTCACTAAATGAATGAGATTGCATCTTCACCTCATATAGGACCAGCTCTGAAAATCCTGACACTAGTCGCCCAGCACCTGCAACACAGGACCACGTGGGGAGCATCCTCTCAGAGATTGGCACCGCAGAAGCCAAGAGAAGAGCAATCACCAGTCCCGCAGGAGATAAGCAGGCAGACCGCCTGACATCCGCAGGAAGTAAGCAGCACCCACAGGAGGTAAAGCGGATATACCCATTCAGTGACCGAGACAAGTAATTCCACATCCACTCCCCTGAGTCTCCTGGAAGCCCAGCACCACAAGAAGCTAAGAGTGTCAGGTGCTGGACAGGACACATGGGGAACGAACACCGAGCCACAGAGGATACCGTGGACCTCTACCATCGGGAAGGGAGGAAAACGAAGCTGCAGCACAACCAAGGGAGATGCCCAACGACTGTCAACAGAGGCCCACATGTCCATACCCCACAGGAACAAATAGGGTTGGGGAGATGGGGGCAGCGCAGCTACCTGGACAAAGACACAACCGAACATGTCTCAGAGAACTGTAACCCCAGTGCTCGGATGGGAGAGACACCTGCAGGACCAACAGTGAGACAATTGGAACCCACAGACCTCGAGACTACAGTACGCAAAGCCACGACCGGATGCTCAACAACTGACTCTCACACAAACACACAAGATACACTCCTGACTCCCACATACAAACCATACTTAAAAAAAAAAAAACCTACCTGCGATTCTGACCCAGCTGGGAAATACATAAACAATGAGAACAACCTCAAAATGGCCAATATAAAGACATGGGTCTTCTACTACATGATAATATGGATAACAGGATTAAACGCTGCCTCCCCTAACAAATGGAACAAAATCCCTATACGCATCTCGGCCAGACGACGTTCCAATCATCAAATGAACCCTCACAATAAATCAGAGACCGAAATAACAACCAACAACAAGGTAAGCCTGAGCAACCAAAATCTCAAAAAAAAATAAATAAAAAAAACCACACATACAAAATGTTAAGCACACCAACATCAAATACGACACCTACATTCCAAAATCCACAAGATACAAAAACGTGAGATCAACGGTCAATAAGACAGCGATAATTAGAGACTGGATAGAAATGGAACAATTAGGGCTACTGTTCATAATGGAAACATGGCTACACCTCAAAGACGACCCGGTACTGCTCGACATATGCCCACCAGAATACAAAACGAAACACATCAACAGAACAAAAAAGAGAGGAGGTGGGGTCGCACTAATATACAAATCCTCCTTCACAGTTGAACCTATCGTCAAACATACATCCTCAGCAATCAAAATCTTGGCATGCAAAATCACGGCTACAACACTAAATGGTCAACTGATGTGTCATACTGTTCTTGCGTTGGGCTAGGAAGCAGAGTCCATGTTAAATCTTAGGACAATCCACTCCTTTTGTGTCAGAGAGGAAAAGAATTTGAGTTTTCGAAATATTCAATTTCAAATGATTTTCCTCCATGCACTGTACTATTTTTGTAAGAGAAAATCTGAATTTGACAAAAGTATTTTTAAAAAAGTTCTCAACAAGTAATACAAACTGTATGTCATCAGCATATAGCCTTTATTGCACCCCCAGACATCTCCACAATGTACATAATGGTAAAAGAAAAAGATTGAATAGAACCGTTGAATGGCAGGAGCCAATCACAAAATAAAATTCCAATTTAATATAAAATGAGACACTGAAAGAGAAACTAAATGAGAAATTAAAATTTCAAAAATAAATCGCTGCATTCTATTCCACATCTTTTATACCTCGTAACAAAATTTCAAAGCGGTTCACAAGCATAACATCTCATTCAGATATAATATCAATTAAAATTGTTAATTAATTCATTCACTGGTGAAGTATTACAAAGAGAACAGCTAAGATTTCAAAATTTTACAAAAAACACTATAATCAGGTATCAACCATATTGACACTCACAGATATGACAACTCTGAAAGCAATGGGTGACAGTGTTCATGCCTACACAGCAGAGTGAAGTTTAAATTGATTTTGCTAACACATCACCAGCCTTCTTAGATATTTATAAGATTGGCTTATTTCTTATGCCCCTGCTCGCTTGTTACATTCCTTGCAAGGTAATATTTTTCATGCCTCTCTCCATCCTGATCCCCACACATACAAAACAAAGATTCATCTCAAAGATACTTTCATTACAGCCTTTGCTTATTTAGGTCCAGTGCTTAGGCACTCTCCATCCCTGGAGCTTTGTGTGGAATCATCACATATAAAATTTAAGAAAGGATTAAAGACCTGGTTCTTGGAGAAGGAGGCCTTTGGAGGTTGACAGTCGGAGCTTTGATCATCACTCTATACAAGCACTGATTTTAGTCAGTAGGGTTTTTAAAACCTTTTTTATATTAATAAAACTCTAAAGCGCAAGTTATCAATCTAGGCCCCCATTAAGTTGAGATATTTTACCACAGCTCGTGCTATTTTAGCACTGGTGCCATTTTATACAATGAGACTTAGTTACTAACAATCCAAGTTAACAGTAAAATAACTCATCTGAATGGTAGCCCATGCTGATAACTAAGAATATAACATAATGGGGAGAAGTTATGTTTATGAAAAATTTAAGTTTATATTTTGTGTTTCGTAAACCAGGGTTTGACAAACCCCAGGTTCCAGGTCACCATAAAAACTGATAAATCGGTGCCTAGGTTTTGCAGACACAAAATGAGGCCCCTGCAAGAAGCATGCCAGCTGTCAGATTCCGGGGTTGATCCCCCTGCCTACCTTCCACAGCGGCTGCCCACCGCTACACTGCCTCTGAGTCCCGGATGTGCAGGAACAAAATAAGAGTAGTCTTTGAGTCAATGTATGGAATGTGTCAGAGGGGGTGGGACTAGCACAGCCTTAGTCAGTGAGCGCACAGGCTTCTCTACTCATGTTACCACTAAGAATGGGCCTGCTCCTTTTTTGTTGTGTTCCTGCACATTGGGACACAGAGGCACAGCAGCAGCTGTAGAATGGAAGGCGATTAGGTTTGAGAGAGAGAGAGATGAGAGGAAATGCAGCAAATGGATGGAGGAGAAGGGGAAAGAAGATGCATATAAATGAAAGGGAAGAGAAGAGAGGAAGGAGATGTACATGGATGGAAGATGAGGTAAAACATGTACATGGATGGAATGGAATGGAAAGATATGAAGAAGATGTACATGAATGAAAGGAAAGGGACATGCTGCACATGGATGAGGGGAAGGGATGAGAGAGGGGAAATGCAGTACATGGATAGAAGGGAAGGGACGAGAGAGGGGGAAGGAAAGAAAAGAGAGAGATGAGATGAACATGGATGGAAGGGGAAGAGAAGAAAAGAGAGGAAGGATTTGGTACAGCGAAGGGCGACGAAAATGATAGTGGGGATGGGACGACTTTCCTATGAAGAGAGGCTGAGAAGGCTAGGGCTTTTTAGCTTGGAGAAGAGACGGCTGAGGGGAGATATGATAGAAGTGTATAAAATAATGAGTGGAGTGGATCGGGTGGATGTGAAGCGACTGTTCACGCTATCCAAGAATACTAGGACTAGAGGGCATGAGTTGAAGCTACAGTGTGGTAAATTTAAAACGAATCGGAGAAAATTTTTCTTCACCCAACGTGTAATTAGACTCTGGAATTCGTTGCCGGAGAGCGTGGTACGGGCGGTTAGCTTGACGGAGTTTAAAAGGGGGTTAGATGGATTCCTAAGGGACAAGTCCATAGACCGCTATTAAATGGACTTGGAGAAATTCCGCATTTTTGGGTATAACTTGTCTGGAATGTTTTTACGTTTGGGGAGCGTGCCAGGTGCCCTTGACCTGGATTGGCCACTGTCGGTGACAGGATGCTGGGCTAGATGGACCTTTGGTCTTTCCCAGTATGGCACTACTTATGTACTTATGTACTTATGTAGATGGAGGAGAAGGAAAGAGATGGAAAGCTAGGTTTGAGAAGAGACAGAAAAATAGAAGAAAGCTAAATGTGAATGATCAGTGCCAAAGATGGATGTAGGAGAGGAAGTGAAGAAAACAAGCAAAGAGAACAGAAATACCAAATGGACAAGAGGAGTGGCCTAGTGGTAGGGTGGTGGACTCTGGTCCTGGAGAACTGAGGAACTGAGTTCGATTCCCACTTCAGGCACAGGCAGCTCCTTGTGACTCTGGGCAAGTCACTTAACCCTCCATTGCCCCAGGTACAAATAAGTACCTGTATACAATATGTAAGCCGCATTGAGCCTGCCATGAGTGGGAAAGCGCGGGGTACAAATGTAACAAAAAAAAAAAAAAAAAAAAGAGTTAAGAGAACAGAGGGAAGGAGAACCACAGTCTGGGACCAACATAATCAGGAAAATAAAATCACCAGACAGCAAAGGTAGAAAAAATAACTGTACTTTAATTTTAGTGATTGGAATATGTCCATTTTGATAACTTGCATTGTACAGGTTGCACTGTTGTCCTCGTGTTGTACTGCATGCTCCTTGGGATTTAAGATTAATTTGTACATATTTCTACTTTTTGTTTGTGGTCACTTATCCTGTACTTGAAGAGGAGTCCACCTGTGTTCTGCATGTGTGACTAAAGCCAAGTGTCTGAATAGCGATCTGTAGTCAACTGTCTTGGTCAGTTTTCCTAGTTGGTATATGTTTTATGGCTCACTGCAGTCTTAATGGGTGTCTGAACTGTGGGGGGGGGGGGGGGGGGGGGGGGAGAGAGTTGGGTGTAGAAGGGAAAAATAGAATTCAGCATCTGTATACCACAGGGGGAAGGGGAGACAGAGAAATTGATGGGTGTCTCTGTGTGCTACAGGAGTCGGAAGGAGGAAGCGAGAGCTAGGTGTCTGATCCTGCAGTGGTGGTGGAGGACTGAGCAGGAAGGGAGAGCGCCAATTGTCTGTGCTCAGGTGCAGGAGCTGTGGAGGTACGTTCAGGTGGAGGAAAGAGAAAGCTTGAGAGATGTATAAAGAGATTCAGTTATGGGGATGGCCATTGGGAGACAGCTACAGAGGTCACCAAGAAAAGGCTATGGGGATGTATGCTGTGGGGAGTTTGTAAGAGGTGACAGAGAAAGTGTATGCTGAAGGAGGAGGTTTTGAGAGAAAGCTCTGGAAAGGGTGCTGGGGGATGTGTGTGTGTGTGCAAGGAGAAGGGATAGAGACAGAACTGTGGGGGGGGGGGGGGGGGGGGGGGAGAGAAAGTTGAGGGGAAGGATTGTCCACTCTGGAAGGGCAGTTCACATGGAGCAGAAGCAGCCAATCAAGGAGCATTATTGCTGAGATTTTCTAGCAGGATCCATGGAATCTTAGCGGAGATTGGGTAGCAACAAAATGTTAAGTAGTAGTAATTGGGAAGCAAAACCAGTGTTGGGTACACTTCGACAGTCTGTGTCTTGAATAGATAGGGATGGGCTAGAGTGTAAATTTTAAGGGGCTTCGATGTTAGCTTCAAAACTTTTAGTACAAGAACAGTGCTGGGAAGACTTCTAAGGTCTGTGTCCTGAGAATGGCAAGGCAAATCAAACTCAGGTATTCATATAAAGCATTGCATACCATGTAAAATGAGTTTATCTTGTTGGGCAGACTGGATGGACTATACAGGTCTTTATCTGCCGTCATTTACTATATGTTAGTTCTATTGGTAGGATCAATTTAAAATGTTAAAGTCTAGTTCTATTTTCTTTTGGGGGGAGGGGGAGAGCAGTTGAAATGCTACTCTGGATTGGGGGGGGGGTAGGAATTTTGAGGCTCCTGCTGGGGGGGGAGAACAAGAGGTGAAGTGTGGGTGTTGTGACACTTGTGTGATTACCAGTGAATATACTCAATTTCAGAATTCTGTGGATGACAAGGTGTACTAACTAAAACATGGTACAAGCTTATGTCACAAGGGGTGGTATATTTGTTAAGACATCTGTGTAATAAAATTTGTATTGGGAAGACCATGAGAAAACTATATATTCGGATGAATGAGCACAGACACAGTATTTACCATCAGAAAAAGGGAGCACCTGTAGTGGCTCATAGTATGTTGTTTCACCATAAATTTGAAGATTTTAAGTGTCATGCCATTGATCAGGTCTTTCCAGGTATTAGAGGTGGAGATTGGGACAGATGACTGCTTCAGTGCGCACAACGATGGATTCACAGGTTACAAACTATTTAACTCAAAGGTCTTAATGAAGCTGTACAACTGACAGTGTTTCCTTAATGTGTTCTAAGTTTGTACATTCCTTTTGTTGAATTGAGCTAAGACAGTGGCATTTTGATTTGCTAATAAAGTTATTCAAGGACATTCATGATGTCACTGTTGGCGTCTAGGTTAAATTCTGACACCATTTTGATTTTTGTATTAATCAGCAGCACGATGAAACTCATGTACGAAGTACTGCCGGAAGTCTGTTTGCTGCCTGCTGTGACTTTTTAATTTAAACACTCTGTTGCCACTACTAACTATGTTTTTTTCATGCAGAATGAATCTTGAGAATAAACCCCTGAAGAAGCCAGTCCTGTGGTGAAATGGGTTCCCATTGGGATTCCTCACTAAGTTGGTATTGAAAACTTCCTCTGTTTGCTACATGTTGTTTAAAATGGCAATATTTTGCATAATGCCAGTGGCAATTTCAGATGAATGTGAAATGCATTTGCTATGACAATTCTAGATAAATGAAAAATGATTTTGATAATTTAAGAATAAAGGACTTAAGGGAGATTTTTGGCTGATGATTAGTACAAGTTAAGAGGTGCTGTAGTGGGTTAGAAATGAGTGATATGTATACACAGCCATAGGTGCTCGTTACCATCACAGCGTGAAGCCTTTTACTACTGAGGTCTTTTTTCGTCCATTTTTTAAACAAAGTATAATAAAAAAAGAAATAAAAAAAGAAGAAAAAAGTAAAAAGTAGCAAGAAAATTATGTTATAGCATTTTGATTGCATGGTATGATTATAGAAGTGTGTGTACTGTCCACTATTTTGGTGATTAGCGAGGCTTTGTTTGTGGGAATTGGTTCCATTATTTGTACCTACATAAATGATCCCATTTGAGATTGAAGTCACAACTAAATGAAATTACATGTATTCTTTGGTAGTGTTGAATGTAATTCATCATATGGAACTTTGGACCAAAATTCGATTGCATTGATTTTGCCCCTTGTTTTAAAGGTGGATCTTTTATTGATTATTTCAGAGTTGGGATTATCTTCTTTCCAGTAAAGAGTGAAAGTTAGTTTGTAATGATCAGACCAGTGTGTAGAAGACCAAGTCACTTCTGAGATATAAAAATTATTTAGGTCTGTGAATCTAAATGCTAGAATGTCTACTTGATGACCTTTAATGTGAAACTAGTTATTTGTGGATAAAGTAGGAATAGAAAAAAAAGCTTTTGGTATTATAATCATTTGGTTTATCCAGGTGTAAGTTTATGTCACCTATCCACTCCTTCCCTTCTTCTCTAATAGATAGCTTGCTGTACATCACAATAAGCATATTATAAATGTGCATAAATAGTTCCAGTCGTTCCAAGTCTGGCTCCTAGATCCTAAGAAAATTTGTCGGAGCCTGTTGTAAACTTCTTGTTGATAGCAAAAGGCAGTATAGTAAATAAAGTAATGTAATGTTACTAACCTACTTGATGTAATTCCTGCCATATAACTCACAATTCCCTATCAACTTTGCTGCCAAGAAAAAAAATTATTAAACTCCTAAAAGCATTAATCACAATCTGAAATTCTAGATAGCCTGTAAAAGCTACTTTTATGAACTAGGTTGCAAATAGTATGTAGCAACAAAAACACAGTACCTAGGTAAAAGAGGCACTATGGCTCAGACCTTGTGCTCCCCACTAGGTACTGTTTTGTCACAGATGGCATCTGTTACTAAAAAGGTAGTAGGAAGAACAGCATTAGCACTATTTTTGTTAGTACAGTTTCCCTAGGTCGCTTACTGACCCTAAATGTCAGAAATAATTCTAGGTGCGCATCTACTACTATGAACTTAACAAGATTTCTTCAAGTTCATACCTTTTTTTGTGGCAGTCCTTCAGTAAGCCAGTCTGTCATCAGCTCTAGTATATATCCCACTTGTCCCCAGCGACACAAGCAATCTATCAGTGTTGAGTATTTGTTTTCATAATCACTCCTCTCCAGATTTCTCAACTTAGAGAGCACACCACAACTGAAAACAAGAATTTTATACTCAAGAAATCAGATTTTGTGCCTTATCTTGTTGAAACCAAGCTATTTTTATCAAATGATAAATGTTAAGAGTACTTTTTTACAGCAACCAATAAGATTAGCATCCAATATATAACTGATGCAGATTGCATATAATACAGTTATAAATCCCAGTTGAAAAGTCAAATGCAAAGATGGCCTTTATGGAACAACCACTTAGCAAATAAACATTAACAAAAAAAAAATTAAGAGCAAAGAACAAAGCTAAGATAATATAACAAACTAAAGAAACAGAAAGCTAAGACACTTGAAAGTGACACAGCAAAGCAAAGGGTCAGGTTCAGCAGAAAGTGAAGAACCACTCAGGAGATCTGATTACAATGGTATGCAATAGCTCTTTTGCAATTAGAGTACTGCAATTATCTATATGTAGGTCTGCCATTATGATGAAAATGGAAAAATTAGTTCTCACCTGATAATTTTCTTTCCAATAGTCCCAACAGATCAATCCAGAGACTTGTGGGTTATGTCCCTCTACCAGCAGGTGGAGATAGAGAGAACTTCAGAGGTTTGGTATACATGGTCACGTGCATTCACCTCAACCTTAGTATGAACGATACCAAAGCAGTGGAAGAAAGAAAACTCCAAACACTCTCTTGCCTCTTCAGATCATCATGAAGAATCTCAACTGCCGCAGCGGGAGTACACCAATTCAGACATGTTCACTAACTCTTTATTATTATTATATTTCTAATAACCTAAACAAAGAAACCTCTGCAGTACCGAAACTAGTATATAATTGGAAATCTACAAACAGAAGAAGTAACAAAGGGCAGGACTCTGGACTGATCTGTTTTAACTAATGGAAAGAAAATTATCAGGTGAGAACTAATTTTGCCTTCCATAGCATCCCACAGATCAATCCAGAGACTTGTGGGATGTACCAAAGCAGTCCTCAGGTAGGGCGGGACAACCCCAACCCCGCTGTGAGAACTGATGAACCGAATACTGCATCCTGTCGTGCTGCCACATCTACTCTATAGTGTTTGAAAAAAAGTATGGACCAACGCCCATGTGGTGGCCCAGCAAATGTCCTCCAATGACACCGAACGCGACTCAGCATGAGATGATGCTTGCGCTCTGGTAGAATGTGCCCGTATCTGCAAGGGCAGAGACCTCCCCATAGACAATTATGTAGAAACTGTTGCCTCTCCAAGCCAGCGGGCCACAGTCCCTTTCTTGAGACCTGCAAATAGCACAAAAAGATGATCTGAATGCCGGAAATCGCTCGTAACTTCAAGATACCGGAGAAAGAAACATCTGACGTCCAGGCAATGAAGCACTCTATAATTCTCAGGGTAGTCCTCCCTGCGAAACATCAGCAACATCAGAGACTGACTCAGATGAAAACGCAAAATTACTTTGGGCAAAAAAGGAAGGAATCGTCCGAATGGACACCCCTGCTTCCTTGAATTGGAGAAAGGGTCTCTGCAAGACAGCTTGTAACTCAGATATCCTCTTAGCTGAAGCAATAGTGACCAGGAAGACCACCTTCAAGGTGAGATCCTTTAAAGTTAAATTTGCCAGCGGTTCAAAAGGAGGCCTTTGCATAGCTTTGAGAACGAGGTTTAGGTTCCAGCACAGAACCACTGGTGAACGAGGAGGCCGTAGGTGGTTCACGCTTGTCAGAAAATTAACTACATCTGGGTGCGCTGCAATAGAAACGCCCTGAAGGCCTCTGAAGCAAACTAAAGCTGCCACCTGAACCTTCAAATGAGTTCAAGGAGAGAGACTTTAAAAGGTGAGGATAATGGATATGGAGGCAGACGCTGCCAAACCCCCCAACCCAGAACACCAAGCCTCGAAGGTGCGCCACACTCCAGCGTAAGCTGCAGAGGTTAAATGTTTCCTTGACTGCAGCATGGTGGTAATGACTTGGTCTGGATATCCTTTCCTCCTAAACTGCTCCCTTTCAAGGGCCATGCCGTAAGACCAAAGGGGGAGGGATATTCCATGATGACTGGGCCCTGAACCAGAAGGCCGTCTGCAGTAGTCACCCGGAGGGGGGTAATCGAACAGAAGTCGGACTAGCTCTGCATACCAAGGACACCGGGGCCAATCTAGGGTGACCAGAATCACCTGGCTGGGATGCCTGGCTATGCGGCCTATCACTCTTCCCAACATGGGCCACGGTGGGAAGACATAGAGGAGCACTGGGGGCCAAAGTTGGAGAAGGGCATCGATACTATCCGAACCAAACTCCCTACCCCTGCTGAAAAAACGGGGGACTTTCGCATTGCTCCAAGTTGCCATCAGGTCCGTTATAGGAAGCCCCCAACAAGACATCTTCTGCTCAAAGGTTAGGGGAGATATTTCCCATCCCCCGGATCCAGCTTGTGGCACGACTGAGGAAGTCTGCTTGGAAATTCTGCAAACCTGCAATGTGGGCCGCTGAAAGGAGGGACAGCTGCATCTCCGCCCAGAGACAGAGCAGAGACGATTCTCATGCCAGTGGCGCATTCCTCGTGCTCCCTTGTCTGTTCACACAGGCAACTGCTGATGCACTGTCTGAGAAAACACGTACTGGACAGTCCTGCAACAGAACAAGAAACTCCCGTAGACCCAAACGAATAGCCCTCAGCTCCAGACAGTTGATGGACCAGGTACATTCCACTGGGGACCAGATCCCTTGGGCTGTGTGATTGAAACAGTGAGCCCCTCAACCAGATAAGAGATGCATCCATTGTTACAATCATCCAAGTCGGAGTGGCCAGCGGGACGCCCATGTGGAGGTTCTCCTGAACCAGCCACCAGCTCATCTCTGCCTTGAGACATAAGGACCATGGTACTTGGATTGTGTAGTATTCCAAGAGGGAAGACCACCAACTGAGCAGATACAACTGAAGCGACCAACGCAACTCCTGGCTCATACGACCACGTTCAAGGTGCAAGCCATTGAACCCAATACCTGCCTGTAATCCTAGGCCCTTGGTGCTGGGGACCGCAGTAAACTGCATAACTGATTCTGCAGGCGAAGACTGCGAGCTGGTGGGAAGGACACCATCCCCGCCCGGTGTCGAACAAGGCGCCCAGATATTCCAGGGACTGCAAAGAGTGCAGGCGACACTTGGGAAAAATTGATCACCCAGCCTAGCAACTGGAGGAGGCTGAGCATCTGGTCCATTGCTTGCAAGCTCTCCTCATAATATGATGCCCAAATAAGCCACTCTTGTAAGTAGGGGTGCACTTGAACCCCTTCCTTCCATAGGAAAGCCGCTACAACTACCAATACCTTGGAGAATGTCCGAGGTGCGGTAGCGAGACCGAAGGGCATGGCCTGGAACTGAAAATTGCAACCGAGTACAGCGAAACAGAGAACATGAGGAGGCCAAATAGGGATGTGGAGATATGCTTCTTTGAGATTGAGAGCTTTCAAAAACTCGCCTGGTTGCACCGCCGCAATCATTGAACGCAAAGTTTCCATTTGAAAATGGCAAATTCATAATGACCTATTTACGTACTTGAGGTCCAGCACAGGACGGAGAGAGTCGCCTTTTTGGGGGACCACAAAGTAAATGGAACGCCCTTGTCCTACCTCCGACAGCGGTACCGCGCGGACCACTCTGAGTCTCTGCAAGCTTTCCAGGGTTTCTTGAACCGCCTTTGCTTTGGCGGGGCACTTGCAAGGAGACTCAAGCAAGAAATCTGTCAATGGGCGTGCGAACTCTAGCTTGCAGCCATCCCGGATTACTTCCAAGACCCAATCATCGGAAGTTACCCTAGTTTATTCCCCCAGGAAGAGAGCTAGACGTCCCCCAATCACTGGCAAGGGATGGACCAGGGCCCCATCATTGGGAAGCTCTGTATGCTGGTTGTGCTCTATGTCCTGAGGTTGCCGTACGGCAATCCCCACAATAAAGCTGTGGTTTCGGAGTAAAACGAGGCTTCTGGAAGGAACCAACACGGCCAGGGAGGTAGTGCCTTGTCTCTCTGAACCAAGCGCGGGGCATTCCTGCCCTCGAAGTCCTAGGCTTATCTTCTGGGAGGTGCTGACCTTTGGAGTCCCCCTGCGCTTTCACAATCTTTTCCAGATCTTCGCTGAAAAGAAGCCTCCCCCAGAAAGGCAGCCTCACCAGATGCGATTTGGAAGCTACGTCCGCCGTCCCAATGTCGCAACCATATCCAACAGCGTGCTGTGACTGTGAGGGAAACTCCTTTGGCAAAGGCTCACAAAAGGTCACAAAGAAGCTCCGCCAAGTAGGCGAGCCCAGATTCACGCGCCAGCAAAAAGCTAACAAGTGACAGCAGCTGGCCTTACGGAGTTTAAGGGGGGGTTTGGACAGATTCCTGAAGGAAAAGTTCATTGAACATTATTAAATTTGGGGGGGGGGGGGGGGTTTGCCGGGTTCTTGAAGCCTGGATTGGCCGCTGTCGGAGACAGTATACTGGGCTTGATGGACCCTTGGTCTTTTCCCAGTATGGCGGTGCTTATGTGTTAACAAGCTCCTCTGTTGAGGAGGCCTTCTGAACCAACGACAGGCATGCCCAAGTCAAATAGGATCCACACACCGAAGCTTAAAGACTAAACGCTGCCACCTCAACAGAAAGCTTAAGGGAGGACTCCAGCATACGATCCTGTGGGTCCTTAAGTGCCGTACCTGTCTCTACTGACACACTGGTCTTTTCGGTGACCACTGTAATCAAAGGATCAACTGTGGGGAGTCCGAGGGATTCCAAAGTCCATCGCCAGAAGTGAATAAAGGCATCCCATAGCCTGTGCCACCTTGAAACCACTGTCTGGCATGTCCTATTGGGCTGAAATGAGGACTTTCATAGCCTCGTGAATATGAAAGGATCTGGCTGGGGATTTAGTACCCGATATGACAGAGGGAGGAGGAGTAGGAGCAGGAGCAGAAGAGGCTTCCAGCAAGGAAATATCAAAAATCTCCAGTGCCCGGACAATAAGAGTGGGAAGCTCCTCCCTAAGGAACAGCTGTGCCATGGTGGGGTCACCCCCTTCCTCAGGTGGAAGATCAACCTCCTCCACAAAATGTGTAGCCCCTGAGGGAGATCCCTAAGGAAAAAGCATCTGAAGCAACTTCTAGTTCCAGAAAATCCACCCTGGGACGCTTAGGCATAAGAGACTGAGAGGAAGAAGAAAGAGGCCCGGGCTGGGAAGGTAAAGTAGAATGAGACACCCCCTCCCCCCCCCAGAGTGCTTTAACATGAAGGCTTTGTGCATTAAAAGCACAAATTCTGGAGAAAGGGGATCAGCACTCACAGCATCTGCTCCCCAGGTGAAATCCGCCCACTCTGAAGAGAGGTCTGATGGCGGCTGTCCCAGCGCCACATGTGGGACCAAATCCGGGGAAACAGAGAAAATGGCATCTGCTGACACGCGGTGCAACGAGGGCCCCAAGATTCCCACCAAAACATTCCCCGGAGATACTCCGCCGTCACCTGATTGAGGGAACGCGGGGCATGATGCTTGTCCATTGCACTCTGCCGAATGCAGTTTTCACACTCCCTGGACGCTGCTCTTTGGCTCCCACACTGGGAGTAGCGTTTCGTGGCTTCTGATGGAACCAACATCCAGGCAGAGCCATTCAAAAACAAATACTGCCCCCCCTCAACTGCAACCCTTGCTCAATGATCCTCCGTGTGATTTATTTAAATATAAAATCTTACCTTGAGCAGCCTTTTCTTTTTTTTTGTTTTACGAGGCAGGAGAGAAGCTGCTGGCTGGCACAACACACCAGGGCACCCAGCAACGAAGGGAGCGTTGGAGGGGAGGAAATGAGGGACCAGACACCACCAGGTGTAAACCAAATATTCCCACACAGGGACCTCAACACCAATCCAGGCTCTACTGGACCCAAGGGGAACTACAGGAGCCGGATCAATCCAGAGCTGCACAGCTATGACCCTCCACCTGCTAGACAGAGAGAATACTGCGGTTGAGATGGCTGCCCATGACCACATATAGCAAACCTCTGAAGTTCTCTAACTCCACATGCTGGTAGAGGGACATAATCCACAAGTCTCTGGATTAATCTGTGGGACGCTATGGAACAATCATTACTGCTGACCCAGAATTCAAATGTATTTTAATGCTAGTGGCAACCCTAGAAATCATATTAAACCTGTACTGTTACTAGTTAGAATGAGGTTTCAGTTACATTAACATTAGGTGAATTTTTTTAAATGCTCATAATAGTGAAAGGTATACATTGTATTAAAAGAAAACGAGTCTGAGGAACCACAAAAACAGGAAAATGTTTCAAGCTACTTAGATGACATATCGAAAATGCCCTTCTAAGTCCAATTTAGGATGTTTTGTGAAAAATGTCCAAAAATAGAGTGATTAATACAGCAATTTTCAAACAAGAAAAATGCTTATTTTTTTCTTTCAAAAATTGCCATTTTGTAGACATTTTTGTGCTCAGTGCGTCTGTCTTTAGGTACCATTTTTGAAAAACAAAAAAGTCCTAGAGAAAAACGCACAAAAACAAACCACTGTGATGTCTTGGGACCAGTATTTTTAGTAGGCTGAAATAAACAGACATCACAGCAGAGCAGTGGGGCATCCTAGGGGCACTGCAGTGCATTTCACATAAAAAGTCCCAGGTACAATTTTCACTGTGACCCCCTTATAGTATATTGTGAGCCTTCCAGGAACAGACAAAAAAACAACTGTTCCTCACTGTGCACTACTACAATAGCCTTCAAGCATGCATGTGTCACCTATATATAGGTACAGCAGATATTTAGTGGGTTTTGGAGGGCCCACACTTTCCACCACAAGTGTACCAGTTAGAGTGGGATATGGCCCTGGGTCCCCTTCTCTACATTCCAGTGCACTGACCACTAGCCTACTCCTGGGACCAGCTTGCAGCTCCACTAGAAATGGACATCATATCTGAAGCTGTCATAGAGCCTGGTATGTACTGTCACTGTCATACCTCTGGGGAGTGTGTGTGTGTCGGGGGGGGGGGGGTCATGCCTTAAATTTAGGGCACTTTTTGTAACTTTTTGCCCCATTTTGGTTTTGTTACATTATGGTAGAAAAATGGCTGTTAGGAAAGCCTCTTACACACACCCCTAGAAATTTGGATGAATTGCGGAGTAAAATGTCTGAAAATCAAAGTTTTGAAAATCACAGACATTTTTGCAAGAAAAAGTCCTTCTGCCATTTTATTGTGTTTTTCAGACATTTTTCTCTTTTGAAAATAAGCACCTTAGTGAATTAATTAATTTCATTACTCACTTTTTCATAACTAGTTAAAATTCCAATATTTTTATTAGCATTTTAAACCAGCATTTATATTACGCCTAATTTTAGGTCAATAGAAAACAGGTTTTTTTAATCAATATATACAACATATTAACATTGATCTGTGATATTAAATCTGAAGTGCTGGACGAATGGTAAGTGTTGTTGAAACTGGCATAATACTCAAAATGGCCATTAATCTGACTGCAAGATTGATGTAAATTTCTTTTCTGTTTTAGACCCACAGTTTTAACCGTCAAAATACAGACATGGATTCAAGCAGGAGTGCTGTGCATCTGACCAAAATTTGTGGGGATACATTGTTCACAGCTCCCACGAATCTCAGGCAACACTGACTGACAAGACACATTGCTGGCCAAGAGTATACTTGTGCAGGGAATTCAGGAATGGAGCACAGAGAAAAAGAGGTCTTAAAGAGATAGCTACGCATGAAAAGAATGAATAAAGTGGGTGAAAAAGCTCTGGTTAGCTCCACATGTTCAAACTACTGTAGTCCATGCAAGATCTGACTAAATTGTAAGTTCAAAGCATACAAAGCTTAGAAGTGGAGGGGAGGGACACAGATACCTGAATGTAGGAACAGCAGATGCAGGCATGAAAGATGCCAGGACAATTAATGGCACAATGCAACGATCATCCTACAATAAAAAAAAATGTGAATGAATTGATCTTGCTTCATCTTTCTTCTCATTTTGATCAAGTTAACCAGTTAAGAGTCCTTGGAAAAAAAATATACTTGTGATGTTACAAGTACACAAACTATAGCACACGGGGATGTTGTACTAGCTCAGAAATCCACTAGTCTGGAGTGAGAATACTGTGGTATATATTTTGTTAGGCATGTTTAAAACAGAAAAAGGCATGTTTAAAACAGAAAAATTAAGTTGTAGAATTGAGAAACGCTTTATGGAAACAAACTAGCAACTCTTACAATAATCTATATTCAATACTTTATTTTTTTATTGAGAAACTAAGTACAAAAGGCCCGTTTCTGAAACCAATGAAACGGGCGCTAGCAAGGTAATGACTTTCTGCCATTAATGTTTCAACAGTTGTATTAGAGAACCCCCCCCCCCACACACACACACACTTCTGAATATAATTGTGGTTTGAGAGATAATGTGTGTGTGTGTGTGTGTCACAGAAAGAGATCATGTGTGTGTGTCTGTGAAAGTGAGAGAGGTGGGTGTAACTGGGGTGGGGGCGAGTGTCTGTGTATGTGTGTGATAGATTGTGCGTGTGTGTCAGAATGTCAGAGGGGGGAGGGGCGGAGTGTTGAATTGCTAGGGTGTTGAGGGGTGATTGTGGTGGGGTTCAGACATGTTGTTCCTCAGTCTGAGATTGTCAAAGGTGTGGGCAGGGATTGGCGAAGTCGGAGGCTGCATCAGTATGTGTGTGTGTGTGTGTGTGTGTGAGACGGTAATTGTGTATGTGTGTGAGAGTCACAGGAGGGGGGTGGCGGGGGTGGGGAACTGTGAGCGTGCATGACTTTGTCTGTGTAACACAGAGAGTGTGTGTGTGTGTTGTCATAGAGATTGATTGTGTGTGTGTGTGTGTGTGTGTGTGTGTGTGTGTGTGTGAAAGTGACACAGTATGTCTGAGGGTGAGTATAAGTGTGTATCTTTTTTTAATTCTTTATTTATAAGTTTTAACATTTATATCAATAAACATAAATGTATTGACATATCGGAAATATAATAAAACATATGATATAATACTTTATATCATTCAAATAAAATAAGGAGAAAATTTGTTATATAATTTGTCCACAATTATTTGGTCAAGATACTAAGAAATAATACAAGTGGAAAATTATAGTAAATTAACAATTTACAAACGGATGGGAGAAACGAATGTACACAGCCAATATTCAGCATATTTAAACTAAGGGAGTACCTCCATGGTAGGAACAGCCTTTTCCCTTGTTTCAATAAACTCTAATAACTTCTTGGGAGTAAAGAAAACATAGTTCACCAGATCAATTGAAATACAACATTTACAAGGAAATCTCAGCACCAATGTGCCTCCTAATTTTAGCACCTTAGACTTATACAAAAGAAATTCTTTTATCCTCTTTTGTGTAATCCTTGCTAAATCTGGGAACACTTGAATCTTTTGTCCCATGAAAGAGTCGTTAATATGTCGAAAATATAACCGAAGAATATTGTTTCAATCAAACTCGAGGTTAAAAGTTACCAATAATGTAGTTCTTTCAGATATCAGTTCGAAAGAGTTCTCCAAGAATTCTGTTAAGTTTAATGTAGTGCCAGGAGCTGTTTGAGGTTGTCCTTTTGGTTGAGTAAGTATACCAGTTATGTATTGGGTTCTCGTTATGGGGGGAAACCCCTCCACTGGAATCCCCAATACCTCAGTACAGCGATCTACACAACTACAAATTTAGAACGTTTGGAGACTTGAAGCTTCATTAGAACGTTGGAGGTGCGTTTTATATAGAGAGATGTTACCTTGCAAAAAATAACAGAAACACATAACGCAGTTACTTACTTGTAGCAGGTGTCCTTTGAGGACAGGATAGGAATGCTTACACATAAGTGATTAAGCCCTGCGAAATTATCTAAGATCTACCTTTTTAATGCTTTAAGGGCCTCTTAACAAGCAGTGCTGCACCGGTTTGATAAGACAACCTAAAGCAGTAATAGTTAACTTTTAAGTGTGGCAATACATTTTATCCACTGATACGCTAATACCTATCTTTTTAATAATGAGGGCTCTGTGGAGGAGAAAGGACATAGTAGGATTTTGGAGCCATCCCAGAATGGATCTCTCTCAGAAGCCTCCTCCACTACAGCTGTTTCCATCTAACATAGTAACATAGTAGATGACGGCAGAAAAAGACCTGCATGGTCCATCCAGTCTGTCCAACAAGATAAACTCATAGGTGTATACCTTACCTTGATTTGTACCTGCCTTTTTCAGGGCACAGACCGTACAAGTCTGCCCTGCAGTATTTCCCGCCTCCCATCACCGGCTCTGGCACAGACCGTATAAGTCTGCCCTCCACTATCCTCGCCTCCCAACCACCAACCTCTCTTCCCCCACCTGCTCCGCCACCCAATTTTGGCTAAGCTTCTGAGGATCCATTCCTACTGCACAGGATTCCTTTATGCACATCCCACGCATGTTTGAATTCCGTTACTGTTTTCATCTCCACCACCTCCCGCAGGAGGGCATTCCAAGCATCCACCACCCTCTCCGTGAAAAAATACTTCCTGACATCTTTTTTGAGTCTGCCCCCCTTCAATCTCATTTCATGTCCTCTCGTTCTACCGCCTTCCCATCTCCGGAAAAGATTTTTTTGCGGATTAATACCTTTCAAGTATTTGAACGTCTGTATCATATCACCCCTGTTCCTCCTTTCCTCCAGGGTATACATGTTCAGGTCAGCAAGTCTTTGCTCATACGTCTTGGAACGCAAATCCCATACCATTCTCGTAGCTTTTCTTTGCACCGCTTCCATTTTTTAACATCCTTCGCAAGGTACGGCCTCCAAAACTGAACACAATACTCCAGGTGGGGCCTCACCAACGACTTGTACAGGGGCATCAACACTTCCTTTCTTCTGCTGATCACACCTCTCTCTATACAGCCTAGCAACCTTCTCGCTACGGCCACCGCCTTGTCACACTGTTTTGTCGCCTTCAGATCCTCGGATACTATCACCCCAAGATCCCTCTCCCCCTCAGTACCTATCAGACTCTCACTGCCTAACACATAAGTCTCTCGTGGGTTTCTACTCCCTAAATGCATCACTTTGCATTTCTTCGCATTGAATTTTAATTGCCAAACCTTAGACCATTCTTCTAGCTTCCTCATATCCCTTTTCATGCTTTCCACTCCCTCCCGGGTGTCCACTCTGTTACAGATCTTAGTATCATCCGCAAATAGGCAAACTTTACCTTCTAACCCTTCGGCAATGTCACTCACAAATATATTGAACAGAATCGGCCCCAGCACCGATCCCTGAGGCACTCCACTACTCACCTTTCCCTCCTCCGAGCGAACTCCATTTACCACCACCCTCTGTCGTCTGTCCGTCAACCAGTTCCTAATCCAGTTCACCACTTCGGGACATCTGTAAGGAGGACTACACCTGCCCAATACATGGGAGGACCACTCCTCCCTACGAAACAAGCGGACTACAGGGGACTCATCCCCTTCCAATGAGGAAATTTTTTCCTCTTCTGGGTAGAGGCTCTCCAAGGGAGATCTCCCATTCTTCATTCTCATCATTCCAGTGATCTTCAAGGCATTGCCCTGAAACTGGGCTAGAAGCCCTCTCTCAGGCCACTCTGGACTTTCTCTTAGTCCCTCTGGAGCCTAAGGAAGCCCTTGCTGGTGGTGCTAACACCTGAGGAAACTGCCCCTATCTCCAGTGTGCTGTGGAGACTAGATGGCGACTAGCACTCTGTATACACCAAGTTATTTCCTCAAAAAACTTTTCCCCAGCAAGGAGTGGAATGCACATGCAGACTGCAACACCTCTGCTCTTCAGGGATTTCTACCTGTATGGGAGAACCATGGACTAAATTCAAAATGGCCAAGGTTCCTGCTGGTGGGAAACTGCAAAGTGATGCATGAAGGAAAGAGGAACCCAAACTACAATTACATGATACAAGGTTCCACATTAGGCGTCACCAACCAGGAAAGGGATCTAGGTACCATCATTGATGATACATTGAAACCCTCTGCTCAGTGTACGGTGGTTGCTAAGAAAGCAAATAGAATGTTAGGTATTATTAGGAAAAGAATGGAAAACAAAACTGAGGACGTTATAAAGCATTTGTATGCTCCATGGTGCGACCACACCTTGAATACTGTGTGCAATTCTGGTTACTACATCTCAAAAAAGATATAGTGGAATTAGAAAAGGTACAGAGAAGGGCAACGAAAATGAAAAAAGGGGATGGGATGGCATCCCTATGAGAAAAGGCTAAAGTAGCTAGGGCTTTTCAGTTTGGAGAAAAGATGGCTGAGGTGAAATTTGATAGAGGTCTATAAAATAATGAATGGAGCGGAACAGGCACACATGAATCGCATGTTTACTCTTTCCAAAAATACTATGACTAGGAGGCAAGCAATGAAGCTACAAAGTAGTAAATTTAAAACAAATCAGAGAAAATATTTCTTCATTTAACGTGTAATTAAACTCTGGTATTCGCTGTCAGAGTATGTGGTGAAAGCCGTTAGCTTAGCAGGGTTTAAAAAAGGTTTGGATATTTCCTAAAAGAAAAGTCCATAAGCCATTATTAAGATGGACTTGGAGAAAATTCATTGCTTATTTCTAGAATAAGCAGCATAAAATGTTTTGTACTATTTTGGGATCTTCCCAGGTTTTTGTAACCTGGATTGGACACTGTTGGAAACAGGATACTAGGCTTGACGGACCTTCGGCCAGTCCCAGTAAGGCAACACTTATGTACTTATATTCATATTAGCCCTCTCCTCAAGTCACTTCATTGGCTCCCTATCCGTTTCCGCATACAATTCAAACTCATCTTATTGACTTACAAGTGCATTCACTCTGCAGCTCCTCAGTACCTCTCTACTCTTATCTCTCCCAACACGCCTCCCCAGGAACTCCATTCATCGGGTAAATCTCTCTCATCTGTACCCTTCTCCTCCACTGCCAACTCCAGACTCTGTTCCTATTATCTTGCCATACCATACGCCTGGAATAGACTTCCTGAATCAGTACATCACGTTCCGGCTCTGGCAGTCTTCAAGTCTAGGCTAAAGGCCCACCTTTTTGAGGCTACCTTTAACTCCTAACTCTTATTCACTTGTTCAGTACTCATGTCTATTTTATAATTCCATTATCACTTATTTGTCCTGTCTTGATTAGCTTCTAAGCTCTGTCTCTTACATGTTCAGTGTATAGCATTGCGTATGTCTAGTAGCATTATAGAAACAATAAGTAGTAGTAGTAGTAAAATCATGACCAAATTGTTGACGGTGAGCCATGAGTGGAGCTTCTAATTTGCCCAAATGTAAACATGAACGATGTTTAATAAGTCACACTTTAAGACTTTTTGATGTCTGACCTATATAAATCAAGCCACAGGAGCACTGAATTACATAGGCGACTCCTCTGGACTCACAAGTAGTAGGAATGTTTAATTATACACACTTCTTCCCAGACTATGTATAAAAACACAGATCTTCCAAAATAATAACGCATAACAGTTTTATGACCTCAGGCAGTCGTCAGCACATCATCTTTCTATGGCCAAACATCATGGCACAACCGATCACTCAAATTACAGTTCCGCTGAAAGGAGAACAATATCTTTACATCTTCCAGACATTTATGTACTTGCAAAACAGAAAAGTGGGTTTTAATTGCTTTACACAATTTATCTGAAGCCGCCTGGTATTTCATGACAAATAGTAAAATTTACTTGTAAATTAGATTAATATTGTAGCAAAGCATTGCGAGGATTACAGAATGCTTGCTTGGATGCACTTTTCACCACACCCATAGGATAACCTCTAGAATTAAACTTAATTCTTGAGCTTTCAATCTATACTCAGCATTAGGGTAAACCTACAGGGTAAGGGAAAGAAAAAACTGGTGAAGTTGAGAAAAAACCCCTAGGGAAAGCACAAAAGAATCAAAATGTATTCTGGAGAGCATTAAAAGTGACCTCTCTGCTCTGTGGAAAACTAGAGACTTATGTTCACATGTACCGAAGTTGGGTGCTCCCAAAAGCCTCTTTAAAGAAAGGCACTGGGCTCCATCGGATTACATCACCCAAATGTAAGATACACTGTCCTGCCTATCCACAGAGAGAAAGATACCTCAGAAAAAAAGAAAAAAAAACACAGAGGAATGCCCTACAATCCAATTTCACATTTAAAAAAAAGTCAAGAAACTGGAGAAATTGGGCAGAAATCTTAAAGAAGGTAATGAAACTTAAACAAAGGACATTAATTTGGCTATGAAATGATGGATAAAAATACAAAAATTATTTGCTAGGGCCAGAATTAAAACAGTTTGAATGCTGAAAACACCCCCAGATTCCCAGAAAAATTGTGAACTGGGCCAAAGAATAAAGTAAACAGAACAGTGATGGTGCAGGAATTGTCACACATATGCTGGAAAGTTCATTCCCATGGTACCATGCACATAAGAAGTGAATATGTCTTCAGAGATGTATATGTATTCTGCAGGTCCATTATGACAGTACAGAAAGAAAATAAACCAAAAATTAAGCTCCATGTTAGATCTTGGATTATAATCCAGAGGCTCAGTTTCCTGGTCCTTTGCTCTAACAACTGTGTAATTTGGTGTTCCATTTGTACATGCAAATGTTTACCTTAAATACTTTCAAGTACTCAGGAAGAACAGAAGCAAATTTGCTTATGGTGTATATTTTGGCTTCCTCATTCTGATCCAGAGCTTTATGAATACTTTTCCAAAGAATTACTATAACCTCCAATAAACCTGCCATACAGTCCGAGTCATTTGTTGACAATACATCATTCAGCACCTGAAATGAAAAAATTTTGTTTGTTAAATATTTATAAAAGTTCAGATCTGAGACTGAAAAGAAACCAGCCACCATTTAAATGCTCTGCAATTTTAAACACACTAGAAGCATTATATACATTTGAAAATAGAACAGAGAAATGGTTTAAACCAAGTATGTCCAATCACCAAGGCTTCATATCTTAGCTATTTACCATTCAAGCATCATTCATAAGCTTTAATTCAATCACTTTCCTAAAACCCTGTTCTAGCTCACCTCACGATTGTAACAGGATCTTAGACTGGTAAAGTGATCAGGAATTGCTCTACTCTTTTACAGACTACTCTGAGGCATTTGAAAAATAATCTTCATTAGCCCTCTTGCTACTTTACTTCAAGATCTCAATATACAATTCTATATCTAAGCAGATATTTTATTGATTTACCTAGTTTTTCTTTCACATTTTGACCTAGCTTCTCTTCAATCTGCTTTACAGATTGGTTCACAAAAACATGTTCCTAACCATGCAAAAATTACTGTTTGCTGGATTACTGGAGCACTTTCTACAACCACAACTACATTTTTACTGTTCAATCTTCCAATCAACCTTGAGGATTCATTCAGGTACCTTGATTTATTTATTTATTTATTTTATTTATTTATTGCACTTGTATCTCACATTTTCCCACCTATTTGCAGGCTCAATGTGGCTTACAAAGACCTGTTATGGCATCACCATTTCAGGGTACAAAAAATACAATTGGTGTTACAGAGATATTACGGATAACAAGAATAACAAGTCGATCTAATCAAGCAATTATAGAAAGAAGACAATCATAATAAGGGAGGAGTGGTGATGTGTTGTAGTTAGTTATGGGTTCTCATAGTAAACATAGTAGATGACGGCAGAAAAAGACCTGCACGGTCCATCCAGTCTGCCCAAGAAGATAATTTCATATGTGCTACTTTTTTATTTGTACTGTCCTCTTCAGTGCACAGACCGTATAAATCTGGCCAGCCCTATCCCCGCCTCCCAACCACCAACCCCGCCTCCCAACCACCAGCCCCAGCACAGACCGTATAAGTCTGCCCAGCACTAGCCCCGCCTCCCAACCACCAGCTCTGCCACCCATTCTAGGCTAAGCTCCTGAGGATCCCTTCCTTCTGCACAGGATTCCTTTATGTTTATCCCACGCATGTTTGAATTCCGTTACCGTTTTCATCTTGAGGCAGCCATGGGCAAAGAAAGTGTTAACTCTGAGAAATTATATACATAAGAAATGATATTAAAAGCTTGAAGTTTGAATTCTAACTTTTTACCTTGCAACTAAAGTGAAGAAATGCCAGATGGTTCATATTATTTCAATGTCTAGCTTGCCGAGCAAAAGGTTAAAAAGGTCAGAGACAGGAATTTCTTTCACCCTTGTGAGTGATGGATTGCTAAATGCTGGCACAGCTGTAAATTATTATGAATGAACAAAGGAATGAGCCAGACATATGACATACTGTAGTTTAAAGCTGAAATAATTTCAGAAGTTCTTGATATGTAGATTTTGTTATAAGGAGATAGCTTAGATATAGATAGAGACCATTATAAGTATGTAGAATATGTCTTATAAGGATGCTTACTTTAGAATATGCTGTATTCTGTGTAAATTAATAAGTTTTGTGTCTGTGTAGAATGTCTGTTAAATTCTGTATTACTCTTTGTCTGCAGTGAAGAGGCCAACATGTGTTTTGAGTTTTCTGTGGTCTTAGCTAGTTCTGTGAAGGAAGCTGATAGGTGAAAAAGGTCAGGACTAGTCAGCTCTCTTCTCCTTGATTAATTATAGGTAAAATGTAGAAATGGTCTTGAAAGTAATAACCTGATATGTATGCTATTAAGTAAGATTGGCCCTTGACCCCTTTAATGAATGCCAGAGTTTAGTTAGCAGTTAGTACTAGGAATATGAGAAATCAATCATAATAACATGTAAGAGACTAGAGCCCAAATGTCTGGTGTAAGGGGCCCCAGGTCACAGGTCAGTTTAGGATGTCTGGAACCTATGTAACTGATATTTGTATAGAACTGATTGGTTGAGGCAAGGTAATCAATCTATTCCTTAACCAATTGGAGAGTAAGGGGGCTAGGCTAGGCTAGATAGAACTGTATTTAAGTGGGAGAAGAAGCAGGTTACGTCAGAAGGAGCTCAGAAGAAAGAGAAGGACAGAAGGAACAGACAGAAGAAGGAGAAGACAGCATAAGAAGAGAGAGCTGAGACAAAGACCCAGAGAGCTGAGAGAGAGACAAAGAGAGCTGAGAAAGAGAAGAAAAGAGCTAGAGCTGATGTTCTACTTTGTTTGCTGGCAAATAAAGAAGATTTCTCTCTCATTCTGGTGTGCTGTCTGACTCCTGAAGTATCACAAATTCATGCATCAATTCCTGTAACAATTCTTGGTGGCAGCGGTGGGATTCTGAATCCTGCATTAATCCCAGCACCCAACTGACTGGAGAACATTCGCCGGGTATGTATTCTGTATTCTGTATTATAATTCTAGCTAGAAAGTTGTAAACCAGCCCCTCAAAAATTGGGGGAAGGAGAGCCTGATCAACTCTCAGCGAAGGCCCTAGTACCTTCTAGTCTAGTGGAGATTAGAAGCGAAACCGCTTAAGCTTATCTGTATCTGAGAAATTTGAAATTGTTGGGTGGGATTTTCTGTATGGAATGTGTGATGCGTGAATGATTAACTGAGTGCGGACTTCTTATAGCTGCGTTTCCAATTAACGCGAGTTCAATTGGCCAGCAACGGAAGGAAGCGATTGCTGTCTGTCTACCTAGTGTCTCGAGAGTGCGGACCCCTTACTGCACTTTCAAAAATTCCCTCCCCCTTTGTGTGTTGTAACTGTAAGCATTATGGGTGGGACATCATCTAGACAAATTGCTACCCCCCTAGATTGTATGCTTAAGAATTTTAAAAAAGGATTTTTAATTAATGACTATGGACAGACTTTAAGCTCAAGTACTCTAAGAACCTTGTGTGAAGTTGAGTGGCCATCTATGGGAGTGGGGTGGCCCCCTAGTGGCAGCTTAGATATTGAAGTAATCCGGAAGGTCTACAGCATAGTTGTAGGAGAACCAGAATATTCTGAACAACTCCCTTATATAGATTCCTGGGATAGCCTTGTGACTGACCCTCCCTCTTGGTTGAAAACTTATATGGGATCCCCAGTAAAATTCATGTTAGGCCGTGCTCAAAGAAAGATTAGAAAATCTAAACTAGAAGAGGGAAAGAGCCCTAGGAAGCCTACCACCCAATCGGTGGCTTCCGCCCCTACCCTGCCTGAGAAACCCATACTCTCTGATGACCCCTCAGATCTTGAGCCACCACCTTATGGCCCATTGTTGGGGTTTCGTGCCGCCCCTAGAGATCCACGCCGCCCAGCCCAAGCTTCTCCAGTACAGGCTTCTCCGGATAGTTCCTCCCCCACTGTGCGAACCCCACCACATCCTAGGTTGGACTTTTCAGCCAGTCTCTACCCTCCTCTGCCACATCCTTCCCTGTTAACCTCCGAAGACCCGCTTTGGGCTGCACCCCCTGACTCCTCAACTCCCGACAGCCCAGCCTTTCCCTCTAGTACCCCTACCCACTCATCAGGGGCCCGGCATCCCTTTCAATGGACTGAATCACCTGTGACCACCTCTCAGTCTATGAGTACCCCTCCCCATCCCTCAGGGTTTCAACCTACCTCCCCTGAATGGGTTAGACCTGCTGCAATCACCTTTGAGCATGATAGGAGGGTAGCTCCTAGCTCTACCTCAGATTCCATTCCCACCTCCTCGAGAGTTCTGCCACTCCGTCAGGTAACTACCACTCGACCGGATCCTAATAATCAGGGTCAGATTATACAGGCACAGGCCTATCAGTATGTACCCTTCACAACCACCGATCTCCTGAATTGGAAGACGCATTACCCCTCTTATACTGAAAAGCCTCAGGCAGTGGTGGACCTAGTGGCTAGCATTATGGCCACCCATAACCCAACCTGGACTGATTGTCAACAACTTCTCCTGACCCTCTTCACAACTGAGGAGAGGCGGAAGATTTTGCAAAATGCTGAGGCCATAACGCGAGCGCGTGCCCCCGAGGGGACACAGAACCTAGAGGAATGGGTTAGAGCTCGGTTTCCTCGCGCAGCTCCAGTTTGGGATCCAAATAATGAGCAGCACTATGAACTGTTGTCTGGCTATTGCCGGGACTTGCTGGAAAGTATGAGGAAAGGCATAAAGAGGCCCATTAATCTGGCAAAGGTCTCTGAAATTCTCCAAGGGGCAACTGAATCCCCTGGGGCCTTTTTAGAGCGACTAATTGAAGCCTACAGAACATACACCCCATTTGATCCTGAAGCCCTAGAAAACCAGAGAATGGTGAATAGCGCATTGGTGGCCCAGAGTATGCCAGATATCCGGAAGAAGTTGCAGCGTCAGGAGGGATTCGCAGGGATGAATACCACCCAGCTAATTGAGATCGCAACCAAGGTTTTCATTAATAGAGATCAGGAGGTGCGCCGAGAGGCTGACCGGAAGATGCAGAAGAAGGCCGACCTTTTAGCGGCAGCCATTACTAATTCCACCCTTAATCGAGGTCGACCTCTAGCTAATGGGAAGCCAAAGTGGGACCCCGGACCACCAGCCAGGCCCCGAGATTCCTTCAATCAATCCCGGCCAAGGGGGGAGAATCCCAGACCAAGATTGGAGAGGGATCAGTGTGCCCACTGTAAGGAAAGAGGGCACTGGAAAGATGAATGCCCCCAGAGGCGCCAGGGACTGAGAAGGGGACCAGGAGATCGAGGAAGCCGAGGCCGAGTTCGAGAGGGAAGATATGAGCCTCCTGAATCTGACATCATCGGGATAGCCGAGATGGCAGAATGGGACGAATAGGACAGACCGGGTTCCTACAAACTGGGCTCCCAGGAACCTATGGTCAAGTTAACTATAGGGAGCCGCTCAATTCCATTCATGATTGATACAAGAGCTGAACATTCTGTTGTGACGGAGCGATTAGCGCCTGTGTCTGGAAAAACTGTCCGAGTGGTGGGAGCCACGGGGGTGCAGAACCGGAGGCCCTTCCTGACGACCCATAGATGCCAGTTAGGCTCACACACAGTCACTCATGAATTCCTGTATATGCCAGACTGTCCAATCCCTTTGTTAGGTCGAGACCTGCTGTCCAAGCTTAGGGCCCAAATTTCCTTTGACTCTGATGGCCAGACTTCAGTCTCCTTTCGGCCCCCGATATCCAGCTCTAAGGGTATATTGAGTTTCTGCTGCCCCCTTGAAGAAGAATGGCGGCTGCATCAGTCGCAGGGCCAAGTTGACCTACCCCTGGCAGATAGCTTTCAAGTCAGAGGGGTATGGGCAGAAGATAATCCCCCAGGGTTGGCCCGAAATATTCCTCCTGTCCATGTAGACTTACTTCCAAATGCCCGGCCAATCCATCTTCGCCAATACCCAATTCCCAGAAAGGCTCTGGAAGGGATCCAAGCACACCTGAATCGTCTGTTATCCCATGGAATTATTCGTCCTTGTCAGTCTCCATGGAATACGCCACTGTTGCCAGTTCAGAAGCCAGGGACTGAGGACTACCGGCCAGTCCAAGATTTACGGGTGGTTAACAAATCCACTATTTCATTACACCCTGTAGTGCCTAATCCATATGTCCTGCTAGGATTGATACCTTCTGGAGCTACCCATTTCACGACACTAGATCTAAAAGATGCCTTCTTTTGTATTCGGGTGGCCCCCGCCAGTCAATTGCTTTTTGCCTTTCAATGGGAAAACCCAGTAACAGGAAGGAAGCTTCAGTATACATGGACCCGCCTGCCACAGGGGTTCAAGAATTCCCCCACTATTTTTGGGACTGCCCTAGGACAAGACCTTAAGACTTTTAAATCTGAGCCTTCCAGGCGAGTTTTACTCCAGTATGTAGATGACCTCCTGATTGCAGCAGTGACTCAGGAAGAGTGTTTTGAGGCTACCAGAGAATTGCTGGAGTTACTCTTGGATGCAGGCTATAAGGTCTCACGCTCAAAGGCCCAACTTTGTCAGTCAGAAGTGAAGTATCTGGGCTTTTGTATTTCCCAGGGAAGTCGGAGACTGGATGTCAGTAGGAAGCAAGCAGTTGCTGCAATTCCCCAACCCAAGTCCAGAAGAGAAGTTAGGGAATTTCTGGGAGCAGCCGGATTCTGCAGAAGTTGGATTCCAAATTTTGCACTGATGGCGAAACCCCTTTACCAAGCCACAAAGGGGGGTGAAAAGGAACCATTTGAATGGGGACCTACAGCTCAACAATCCTTCATTGCCATAAAGAAAGCCCTACTCCAAGCCCCTGCGTTAGGCCTTCCTGATGTGGAGAAACCTTTCTCACTGTATGTCCATGAGCGACAGGGGGTTGCTCTGGGAGTGCTGACCCAGATGATGGGATCCTGGCAGAGGCCTGTTGCATACCTGTCTAAACAGCTGGATGGAGTGGCTAAAGGATGGCCAGCCTGCATGAGGGCCATTGCAGCAACAGCCTTACTGGTCCAGGAAGCTGATAAGCTGACCTTGGGGCAAGAACTGGTTGTTAAAGTCCCCCACGCAGTTCTTACCCTCATGGAGTATAAGGGCAACCACTGGTTTACAAATAACCGCATGGTTAAGTACCAAGCTAGCTTGTGTGAGAATCCACGGATACACCTGGAAACAGTGGCTACATTCAATCCCGCCACTCTTTTGCCAGCATCTGAGGGACCACCGGATCATGATTGTATCCAAACCATGGATGAAGTGTACTCCAGTCGACCAGATCTTAAAGATGTTCCGTGGAGGGACCCAGATGTAATTTATTTCACAGATGGAAGCAGTTATGTGGAGAACTCCAAGCGATTGGCAGGCTATGCTGTGGTGACAGAAGACAAGGTGATAGAAGCAAGAGCCCTGCCCCAAGGAACTTCAGCCCAGAAAGCAGAACTTGTGGCCCTCATACGAGCTCTGGAGTTAGCAGCAGGACTAGTGACCAACATTTATACTGATTCCAAGTATGCCTTCACAACTCTACATGCTCATGGAGCTTTGTATAAGGAAAAGGGACTCATAAATGCTGCAGGCCAACCTGTTAAGTATGGACCTGAAATACTTCAGCTGCTAGAGGCTGTGTGGGCCCCTAAGAAGGTAGCTGTTATTCACTGCAGGGGACACCAAAGGGTAGATACTCCAGTGGCCCGAGGGAACCGCCATGCTGATCGGGTGGCCAAGGAAGCTGCTCGAGGACCCCCAGCAAGTACTGTGACTCCCCTGTTCCAAATTCGACTGCAAGAATGGACGCCTATGTACACCCAAATGGAAGAGAAATGGGCTCAAGAGGAAGGTGCGGTAAGGAGACCTGATGGCTGGTTACATCTCCCTGATACCAGAGTTCTGGTGCCACGCCACCTAGCTTGGCCTGTAGTGTCTCAAGCTCATGACCTATCGCACTTAGGGAAAACAGCACTAGCCCGCCTACTCAGTCGAGTAGTGGTGCTGGAAGGATTGGATAGTCTGGTTGCCACTGCCTCAGCCCGATGTACTCTCTGTGCCCAGAATAATGCTCGTCAGGGACCCCGTATTCCACCAGGAGTTCAGTCTAGGGGACTAACACACTTTGAGTCTCTAGTTATAGACTTTACAGAAATGCCCAGGAGCGGTAGGCTCCGATACCTCTTGGTCATGGTCTGTACCTTTTCTGGGTGGGTGGAAGCATATCCTACAGTCACTGAGAAAGCCACAGAAGTAGCTCGAGCCCTCCTTAGGGATGTCATCCCCAGGTATGGATTGCCCCTTGCCATAGGTTCAGATAATGGGCCCGCCTTTGTTGAAGCTACACTTCAGGCCCTGTCCCGCGCATTGCGCATTACCTGGAAATTGCATTGTGCCTATCGTCCCCAGAGTTCAGGGCAGGTTGAGCGGGCAAACAGAACCTTGAAAAATAGCCTAGCAAAGATTTGTCAGGAAACCCAACTGAAATGGCCACAGGCACTGCCACTAGCCCTCTTCCGCCTCCGATGCACTCCAACTAAAGGAACAGCCCTCTCTCCCTTTGAAATTGTGTATGGGAAGCCCCCAGCCATTTTGCAGGGAATTAAGGGAGACATAGGGATTTTAGGGTCTGCCCAGGTACAGGAGCAGGTAGCCCTCTTGGGCAAGATAATTTCTGAGCTTCAGTCTTATGTGAGAGAAATAAACCCTGTCCCCTTCCAGGCTCAGGTACATTCCTTCCTGCCAGGGGATAGAGTTTGGGTGAAAGACTGGAGGCTCCAGCCTTTGGGGCCCCGATGGAAAGGACCTTTTACTGTTTTGCTTTCTACCCCTGCAGCTGTGAAGGTCGCAGGGATTACTCCATGGGTCCATTGGTCTCGAATTAAGTCTGCTGACCAGACTGAGCCCAGCACGGATCAGACGGAGCCTAGACAGTGGAGAGCAGAAAGTGATCCAGCGGAGCCATTGAAGTTGCGCTTGACCCGAACCAAAGAATCTACTAGCTGAAAAGAAGGGTCAACTGCATACTGCAGGAGCTGCTGAACTTCGGCTTCACACTGAGACTCTTTCTGTCTAGATTCTGGCTTTCTTGGAATTTGAGAGCTTGATCCTTGTCAGTTGAGGGTCTATCCCAACTGGTATAAGAACTCAAAGACTGAGAACATTATATGAGAGTAATCTGTGATTAGCACAGACTGTTGAAATATTATTGCTTAATTAGTTTGCTGTATTTGTTTTAGATTAGGAAGAAAGAAAATGTTAGTAGTTTGGATGCTTTTGTTGTTTTCTACTCCTTGCCTCCTTGTTCCTAAAACCCCAACTCGCTCCAACCTTTGGTTACACTCTGTCCAGGAACTAATTAGCCAGGCAAAGATTACTTCCCCTTGTATTGTGTGTTCCCGATTTTCTCCTTATACTACAGATGTCCCAGCTGTTCCTGTCCCTGTGCAGCTCCCAGCTCTTATACCTCCCTACTTTTCGAGTTCAGGCCCTTGGAGCCAGGATTATACTTGGTGGTCCTTTTATAATGCTACTTCCCCCTCTGACTCTTCTCTAAGGCCAGTTTTTACGTCTCCCTATCCAGCTTCTGGAGTGTTTTGTTTAACAAGAGACATCTCAACTGTTCTTCCCATTCCCTGTAACTATACTAATGTTCTCCCAGAGAAGGAGGAACCTGTGTGGGTAGTTTCTCCAGGTACTCCTATGTGCCCTACTACCATACCTGCAGATTATGACCAAGGTGATTATCTGGCTCCTAACTATACTACTGAGAAGACTATAGTGTCCCATCCTATTTTCTACTTTCATAAGTCCCCGGGGTATGAAGGGGTTGCATCATATGAGCGGTCTGTCACAATTGGGGATTGGCACCTATGGTGTACAAAGTCTCCATTTCTTCTTCGTTCCCCCTGGGATAGGGGCTCGCATTATGGGCATCCTAATCTCCATCCTGTGCCTACATTTATTGGGAACTTTCGTCGCCCTCTCCTTGGTCATTACTGGCTCTGTGATAATGTCCTCCACATGATTCTTCCCCCCACATATGATTTTTGTGTATTGGTAACCTTGAATTATTTTCCTAAAGTTATTCCTCTTCTCAAACCACCATCCCCGCACCGCTCTAAGCGAGAGGCCTTGTCCTTACCCTCCTCCGTTGCCACAGAGGATGAGGCGATTGAATTAGCCCTCCAGTATATTAACTCTACTTATCCTCTGACTAAAAAGAGACTTGTAGCCCTTTCTGCCACGGCCTGGATTCCAATTGGGGGCCCGGTAGCGGGTATTACTGAACTAGGTATGGCTACCCGGAGACTTCAATCCCTACTTCATGTTCTAGTTCATGAGCTGAACGTGGTAGTCAATGCATTGCAGGATCAAATTAATGAATTAAGTATAGTTTCTCGGTATAACCGTATGGGTCTTGACTATCTCTTTGCAGCCCAGGGTGGTCTCTGCACAGTGCTAAATTCTTCAGAGTGCTGTACCATTGTCATAAATAGGACGCATGTAGTTAGGCATGCTATGGATAAAGTCCTACAGTTGGCCAGCCTTAATGTGGAGGATTACCGAGGAGGATTAGACCTTACCTCCTGGTGGTGGTCATTGACCTCCTGGATACGTCCTTTGTTCATTTCCCTAATAGTCTTAGTTTTAGCAGGATTTTTGTTTTGTTTCCTGGCCTCATGTGCTTCGGCAGTATGCCGTCGGACCTTAACAAGTAGGGTAATGGTGGTTCATAAGTCTATTCCTAGTTAGGATCACTATAATCCCCAGAGTTTGAGTTGTGAGACTTATCTCTGCATAAGCTGATTTTAGTCTCAAAGGGGGGAATGAGGCAGCCATGGGCAAAGAAAGTGTTAACTCTGAGAAATTATATACATAAGAAATGATATTAAAAGCTTGAAGTTTGAATTCTAACTTTTTACCTTGCAACTAAAGTGAAGAAATGCCAGATGGTTCATATTATTTCAATGTCTAGCTTGCCGAGCAAAAGGTTAAAAAGGTCAGAGACAGGAATTTCTTTCACCCTTGTGAGTGATGGATTGCTAAATGCTGGCACAGCTGTAAATTATTATGAATGAACAAAGGAATGAGCCAGACATATGACATACTGTAGTTTAAAGCTGAAATAATTTCAGAAGTTCTTGATATGTAGATTTTGTTATAAGGAGATAGCTTAGATATAGATAGAGACCATTATAAGTATGTAGAATATGTCTTATAAGGATGCTTACTTTAGAATATGCTGTATTCTGTGTAAATTAATAAGTTTTGTGTCTGTGTAGAATGTCTGTTAAATTCTGTATTACTCTTTGTCTGCAGTGAAGAGGCCAACATGTGTTTTGAGTTTTCTGTGGTCTTAGCTAGTTCTGTGAAGGAAGCTGATAGGTGAAAAAGGTCAGGACTAGTCAGCTCTCTTCTCCTTGATTAATTATAGGTAAAATGTAGAAATGGTCTTGAAAGTAATAACCTGATATGTATGCTATTAAGTAAGATTGGCCCTTGACCCCTTTAATGAATGCCAGAGTTTAGTTAGCAGTTAGTACTAGGAATATGAGAAATCAATCATAATAACATGTAAGAGACTGGAGCCCAAATGTCTGGTGTAAGGGGCCCCAGGTCAGTTTAGGATGTCTGGAACCTATGTAACTGATATTTGTATAGAACTGATTGGTTGAGGCAAGGTAATCAATCTATTCCTTAACCAATTGGAGAGTAAGGGGGCTAGGCTAGGCTAGGCTAGATAGAACTGTATTTAAGTGGGAGAAGAAGCAGGTTACGTCAGAAGGAGCTCAGAAGAAAGAGAAGGACAGAAGGAACAGACAGAAGAAGGAGAAGACAGCATAAGAAGAGAGAGCTGAGACAAAGACACAGAGAGCTGAGAGAGAGACAAAGAGAGCTGAGAAAGAGAAGAAAAGAGCTAGAGCTGATGTTCTACTTTGTTTGCTGGCAAATAAAGAAGATTTCTCTCTCATTCTGGTGTGCTGTCTGACTCCTGAAGTATCACAAATTCATGCATCAATTCCTGCAACAATCTCCACCACCTCCCGCGGGAGGGCGTTCCAAGCATCCACCACCCTCTCCGTGGTAGGCTTTGGTGAAGCGATATGAACATTTATACCCTACTTTTTTCCACATGAAGCAGACTCAAAGTGGCTTACAATGCACAGGTGAATCAATTACAATTACATTAGATAGGGGAGAAGGAACAGGGTAAGAAGGAAAAGGGAAAGGGAAGAGAGACCAAGATGGATAGTGGTAATCCAGATGCTGAGATGGACCAGAGTGGTACGAACAGTTCTCGGCAAGGTGATCCACAATTGGGAACTGTAGCAATACCCAGCAAGTGCAGACGAAGCGCAGAAGAAACAGCAGTATGCGGCCTGGAGAGTGGTAGTGGTCACCAGAGGCAGTTCATATGCCAGTTCAGAGAGGCCTTCTGACGGCAGGTGAAACCACAGATCTCACACTGTAGAGGTTTCTCGCCTGTATGAATCATTCTATGCACAGCAAGGTTATGGGAGCTCTTGAAGGCGCGGGTACAATATTCACAGATGTAAAAATTTTGGTCTGTATCGTGCTTGGCATGCCGAAGCAGCTGCCTGTGAAGTTGAAAAAGCCGTCTGCAAGAAGGATATGGACAAACATACTTTTTGTTTAGAAGATGTTATTTGATGTGATGCTGCAGGTAGCGCGGATGTGCAAGCACGGTCCCATAGCCTTCCATCTCACAGTGAACATATTGGATTGGGAGCTTTTTTCTCCTTTTGGGCGCCCGGTGTGTTATGTCATCCTTGTGCCTCCCACCTCTTTGCCTAGATGGATCATCTCATTACTGTATCAGGTTTCTGCACTTTAGCATAGTTAAGGGGCAAATAATGGGCATAAGGGCCGTAACATATCTTAATAACTACTCCCTTTATTTTTCTATATTATAGGAAAATATATCTGAAATCACTACCATGCTGAAGTTTAAATTATATTTGTTCACGGCTGAAGGGCAAAAATTTTAATTGTGCGATTAATCGCGCTGACCAAAATGCAGGGGTGTTTTGAAAACCAACATGCAGTTACTGGGACAAGGTCAAAAGAAAAGCAAAGATTCCAAAACATCCTTGCATTTCACATACAGTGCACAGAACAAAATACATTAAAAAAAATGTTGCCTCTTCTCTCTCCTTTTCACACCCCACAACACTGAAGCCTTTGCTTCTCTCCATTTCAACCCTCCCTCCTCCTCCTCCATAATATAGGCTTTGCTTCTCTTCCTTTCACCACCCCTCCCATGGTGTAGCCTTTCCCTCTCTCCCTTTCACCCCCTACCAATAGTGCAGCTTCTCTCCTTTACCAATCACTGGTCTGAGCACCCTGATCCTCTGCCTGTCCAGCATCTCTCACCATTCCTCCCTCCCCCCCCCCTCCCCATCACAAGCAGGGAGCAGCTCTCATCTTCAGCTGGACCCAGAATACTCTTCAGCCGTAGTTGCAGGCACTTCTGGGTTAGCGGCTGCATCTTGCTTCTGCCTGCACTTAGTTTCAGCTGCTCCAGTATCTCACAGCCAAATGCAGTGCCCTCCAGAGCAGCTGAAACTAAATGCAGGCAGAAGCAAGAGACAGCTGCAAACCCAGAAGTGCTCGCAGCCATGTGGGTCCGGCCAAAGATCAGAGGTGCTCCAGGCCAGCGAAAGAGAGACAAGGGAGAAAAAAAAAAAAGAGGCTAAACTTGGGGGGAGGGGGAAAACAAGAGTTGCCGCATTCTCCTCTCTCCCATTCTTACCTCTCAAATGGAGAGATGTGGCGGCAGCAGCATCTCTGAGGTTCGGCAGTAACTGTTAGCGTCTTTCAAGGATTCAGTAGTGGTGAGGGCGACAGAGAAATACTCCTTTTAAAGTCAGAGCAGCCTGTGGTTCTTGGTTTGATTTCACATCCGTTGTGCAGAACACACAGAAAGTGAAAGCAAGTTAGAGTAACTTGCTGCTGTGACACTGGAAGGAGTGAAGCTGAGAAAACTGAAAGAAGACAGCTGGGGAGTGCAATGCGGGTCGTTAATCACATCAAAATTAACGCAAGCTAAAAATTTAATGGATTAATCGCATTATTAACGTGTTAATTGTGCAGCCCTAATTTTGATACAGTATAAGGGTGCTGTTCTGTACAAGACATAATGCCATTATATTTACATACACTTGCATTCTCCTTTTCATTCTCTTCATCATCTGTTTCTTGCTCGTTCCTTGCACCTGACCTTTGGATGCAGGCATTTAAACAACGTCTGATAGTCAGCATCAACTTAGCTTTAAGAAAAACAAAGATTTAATTAAAATATATTAATGGGTGGATATAAGTATATTTACATGACTACAGAATTCTAAAATTAATAAATAAATCCAAATCTTCACTTTCTATGCCTATTTTATTACAGGAATAAAAGTAAATTAAAAAAAAAGAGTAGAAATATTACAACATAGGAGCATTAGGCTGCATTAGGGCGTTAGGAGTTAATGTGCGCCTAACACAGCTAAAAAGATAGCACTGCAGGACGTGCTCAAGTATCCTGTGGTAACTTTGAAATGTGTATGTGCTAAAAAATATTTTTAAAATTTTTTTGATGGAGCATGTAATGGGCGAAGAGTGGGCATCCCTGTGCTAACCAGTTAGCACATCTAGTAACATAAGAATATAAGCACTGCCATTCTGGAACACACCAAAGGTCCATCAAGCCCAGCATTCTGTTTCCAACAGTAGCCAATCCAGGTCACAAGTAGTTGGCAAGATACCAAAAGAGTAAAACAGATTTTATGATACTTATCCAAGAAAAAAAAGTACTGGATTTTCCCTCCCAAGTCTAAATTAATAATGGCTTATGGACTTTTCTTTTAGGAAATCACACAAACCTTTTTTAAATCCCACAACGCTAACTGCTTTTAGCACAATCTCTGGCAACAAATTCTAGAGTTTAATTACACATTAAATGAAGAAATATTTTCTCCGATTTGTAAATTTACTACTTAGCAGCTTCATTGTGTGCCCCCTAGTACTTGTATTTTTGGAAAGAAGAATCAAGGCAAAGGGAGTGAATGTGGATGGAGAATATGAGGCTTCATATTTGATGTACTTACAAGCTAAATCATCACACATTTATATATATTTTTTAATGGGGTTAGCTTCTACATTACTTCCTAATTGGTTAGCACAGAAATATTGTGTAGGCCCTTATCACCTACAAAAGGGATGGTGATTGTGATCATGCAGTATTTTTAAAAAAATGGCTGTATGCTAGTAGCCTTAGCATACAGATAAGACCCATGTAAGGGCATGCTAAGGCCACTTTTTGCCACAGATTAAGTAAAGGATCCCATTGCAAAAATAAATCTAGTTATATAATCAACAGCTCATACCATACTTCTTTCATACCCCATATAAACTTTTATAATGCAGATAAAAATCTTTCAGTCCATTTCTCAGTTTCCAAAGGTGTTTATGTAATATGAACAATCACAGTTCTGGTAGCTGCATAAAAATTCCAATGATAATAATAAAAGGCACCAAGGCTTATCACAGCAGCACAGTCAGAAGTAAGGGAGTACTTTTCTCATTGCCACATTCAAATTCTCCCACTTGGTTTCAAGTTACATCACATGGAGGGGCATAATTGAACGAAAACGTCTATCTCCATGGGCGTTTATCTCCGAGAACGGGTCCGTGAAGGGGCGGACCGAACCGTATTTTCGAAAAAAATAGACGTCCATGTTTTATTCGACAATTTGTGAGCTGGGCGTTTTTGTTTTTCAGTGATAATGGAAAATGAAAGCGCCCAGCTCAAAAACGAATAAATCCAAGGCATTTGTTCGTGGGAGGGGCCAGGAGTCGTAGTGCACTGGTCCCCCTCACATGCCAGGACACCAACCGGGCACCCTAGGGGGCACTTTTACAAAAACAAAAAAAAAAAGGTAAAAGAGCTCCCAGGTGCATAGCACCCTTCCCTTGTGTGTTGAGCCCCCACCAAATCCCCCTTAAAACCCACTGGCCACAAGTCTACACCATTACTATAGCCCTAAGGGGTGAAGGGGGGCACCTACATGTGGGTACAGTGGGTTTGGGGGGGTTGGACAACTAAGCATTAAGCAGCACAATTGTAACAGGTAGGGGGAGGGATGGGCCTGGGTCCACCTGCCTGAAGTCTACTGCACCCTCTAACAACTGCTCCAGGGACCTGCATACTGCTGCCAGGGAGGTGGGTATGACATTTGAGGGTGAAAATAAAAAGTTGTGAAACATCATTTTTTGTGGTGGGAGGGGGTTAGTGACCACTGGGGGAGTCAGGGGAGGTCATCCCCGATTCCCTCTGGTGGTAATCTGGTCATTTAGGGCACTTTTTGGGGCCTTATTCGTGAAAAAACAGGGTCCAGGAAAAGTGCCCTAAATTCTAGCTACAAACGCATACTTTTTTTCCATTATCGGTGAAAGGCGCCCATCTCTGTTCGGGTGATAACCACGCCCCAGTCCCGCCTTCACCATGCCTCCGACATGCCCCCGTCAACTTTGTACGCTTCCGCAATGGAGTGCAGTTGAAAACGTCCAAGTTCGGCTTTCGATTATACTGCGTTATTCATTTTTGGGAGATAAACGCCAATCTCCCGATTTAGGTCGCACCTACATGTGGGTACAGTGGGTTTTGGAGGCCTCCCATTTACCAGCACAAGTGTTACAGGTGGGGGGGAGGATGGGCCTGGGGCCACCTGGCTGAAGTGCACTGCGGGACCCACTAAAAGTGCTCCAGGGACCTGCATACACGCAGGCCTCTAGGACTTGTTGCTGCTGTATAACATTGGCACACCAGTTGACACCTGAAGACTAATCTCCCCGAAAACGTCCTTTATTGGAATAACCGCGTTTACTCACAGTTCTGCAGATCAGAGGTTGTGTGCCCCACTGGCAATGAGTCTCCCTGGTACTGAAATTAGCAGTAGGTCAGAGCTGGCAGAATGCTGTACAATGCCCTCTTTCAGCCACATTCAAGGTAAGAACTAAGTTCTGTAACGTGGCTAACACAGGAAAGGGAACCGAAACTGGCTTACAAAAATGGCCACTACCGCATGGACCACAACAGGAAACACAACAGGGCACACTCTGACCCAGAAGGCAGGGGGAAAATCACCATGGGAGAAGAGCCTACCAACTACCAACATCGTGAGACTGTAACACAAGCTAATGAAATCACGGAGCCCAATACCCTACACCCACCACAATGCAATGCTGATGTGACCCTGTACTGCACCCGAGAGCCACATCTGACCCAGGGAAAGGCTGTGACAGGATCGAACACATTCTGCTGTCATGGAGGTGAGTACGGCATTTGAGGCTGGCATACAGGCTGGAAAAAAAGTTTTTAAAGTGGGGGTTTTTTTGGTGGGAGAGGGTTAGTGACCACTGGGGGAGTCCGGGGAGGTCATCCCCAATTCCCTCCAGTGGTCATCTGGGCAGTTGGGGCACTTTTTTGGGACTTGTTCGTGAGAAAAAAGGGTCCAAAAAAAGTGACCCAAAATCACGGTCAAAACGCCTTTTTTTTTTTGATTATCAGCTAAAGAAGCCCATCTCTCCTCAGCTGATAACCACGCCCCAGTCCCGCCTCCACCACTTCTCCGACACGCCCCCATAAACTTTATTCATTTCCGCGACGGAGTGCAGTTGGAAACGCCCAAAATCGGCTTTACGATTATACCAATTTGGGCGCCTTTGCGAGAAAAACGCCCATCTCCCGATTTGGGTTGAAATATAGGCGTTTTTCTTTTTCGATTATAAGCTGGATAGTCACCTAAGAGCATCCCAGAACTACACCCAATAGTGTACAAATATTCTCATACAATTTACACCTACTCTGAAGCAGGTGTAAATATGTATGTGTATTCTATGGAGGTAATTCTATAATACATTTATGTGGCATTTATATGGCACCTGTTATATTTCTCATTCAAAATAGATTTTCCAAATGTTGAATATCCATAGTTATCCCAGTACGTCTATGATATTAATTGTATAATTGGGTTCTTACAAAAATTTACTTTCTTATGGCATTAGTCTCTGTCATGTATCCTATACTATTTATTATAAGCCAAATTGAACTCAAACTTGTTTGGGAAAATGTGGGATATAAATAAAGTATATGGTTACTTGCCTTTTAGAGCATACCAGCATAATTGGATATGTATGAGCGAATGAAGTTAGGCATGAGCACTTACACCAGCCATAGACTTTGTGTAAGTGCTCAAACCTAAATGCCACAGATAAGGCATAATTTATAGTATTCTATACGTTATGTGAATATGTGTGAGTCCAACCCATGCTCTGTGCAGACTTCGCTTATGTGTACACCCATCTGTAAAATATAAAGTCCAAAAATGGCACAATTTATCTGGAGAGCAGCAAAGGCTTAATACCCAAACTACACCCAGTTCAGTTCACATGGGTTTATATGTATATACGTCCCATGCAATTTTATAAGAACAATCTTCTGAGTGTAAAAAAAAAACCCATGCTTTATATAATTACCCCTATAAGGTGAAACCAGTCCCATGAAAATAAGATGTAAATATGAAATGTACCTATATGCACATTAAGTATGAAATCTCGTATTCCTCATCCACTTTCACTCCCTTTGCCTTCCAATTTTGAACATATTGCTTTCTACATACCTATATTTCACCACTCACCTCCAACAATTTTCTGGAAAAAACACTGTAATACCTAAAGGTTTAGAACAGTAGAAAGTGTGCAATGTCAGGAGCAAAACACCCTATACTGCATATACTCACACCAGTGGAAATCTTAGCTTCATATATTCAATCTTTCACAATACCTTAAACTTCTTCTAAATTTATAACACATTGATGTTTACATACGATCATATTTTCAAAGCACTTAGCCTTCCAAAGTTCCATAGAAACCTATGGAACTTTGGAAGGCTAAGTGCTTTGAAAATGAGCCCCATACTTTCCTTTACTTTCCAGTGCACAAAAGTAAGTACAAATATATCTGCTTTACAATGTGTGAACACTCTATATCTTGTTTAACAAGATTTTGAGCTAATAATTGGCATCCCATGATGAACATATTCAAGTCCATATAACCTCAGTTCTTCAGATCTACATATAGTTATTTTAAAATCAGAAAGGAAGGTGAGTAGTGGAATGCCTTAAGGACTGGTGCTAGGCCAAGTCTATTTAATATGTTTGGTGCAACGTTGCCAAAGAGTTAGGAGGGAAAGTTTGCCTTTTTGTGGATGACATGAAGATTACAAACAGAGTGGATACCCCGGATGGAGTAGAAAAAATGAGAAAAGATTTACAAAAATTAGAAGAATGATCTAAGGACTGGCAGTTGAAATTTAATGCGAACAAGTACACAGTGATGCACCTGGGATGAAGAAATCCAAAGGAGACATATCAGATTGGAGGTAAGAGACTGATAAGCACAACTCATGAGAGGAATCTTGGGGTGATAGAGTCCGAGAATCTCAAGGCGGCGAAACAAGATAAGGCGGTGCCCCTAACCAGAAGAATGCTAGGCTGCATAGAGAGGTATAACCAGCAGAAGAAAAGAGGTATTGATGACACTGTACAAGTCTTTGGTGAGGCCCCGCTTGGAGTATTGTGTTCAGTTTTGGAGGCAGTATCTCATTAAAGATATAAAAAGACTTGAAACGGTTCAAAGAAAAGCAACAAAAATGATATGGGGTTTGAACAAAAAGACGTATGAGAAAAGACTCAAGGAACTGAATATAAATACCCTAGAGGAAAGGAGGGGTAGGGGCGATATGATACAGATGTTTAAATATTTGAAAGGTATTAGTATGCAAACAAATCTTTTCCAGAGAAGGGGAAGAAGTAAAACTGGAGGACATAAATGGAGGTTGCAGGAAGGTCAATTTAGAAGTAATGTCAGGAAGTACTTTCTCACAAAGAGGATGGTGGATGCCTGGAATGCTCTCCTGAGGGATGTGCTGGAGATGAAAACAGTAACAAAATTAAAAATGCATGGAATAAACACAAAAGATTCATTACATTACATATCGGTCTTATATTCCGCAAAAGCCAATACAGTTCCATGCGGATTACAAAAAACAAAGAGACAAACATAATTCGGGAATCACAAGCTTATCATCAATTAACTAGAGAAATCAGCCCACATACTTTTTTATATGGAAACAAAAATAAACAACAACAAAAAAACTTAGCGGTGCTTAGACGGTAACTCCAGTTAACTGGGAAAATAAAGCCAGTGCCGGGCAGACTTCTACAGTCTATGCCCTGAAAATAGCAAGGACAGATCAAGAATATATATGTTATATTGCAATACATGCTGTGAGTTTAACTTATTGGGCAGACTGGATGGACTGTGCAGATTTTTATCTGCTGTCATCTACTATGTTTTGCTGTTTTGAAACTGAAAGCTAAGTCAAAATTGAGATATACCAGTCTATAGATATAGTGTACTGTTGTCAAAGTCACCTTTTGCTTGAATTGTTCCATTTGACTGTGTGGAAATATTCTACCTTAGAAATATATTTTAATAGTAGGTATTTATGACTCCAATATATTATTGGATAATCTGATGGTCAAGGGGTGAAGGAGACTATCACGGAGACGATGAAGTCATTAGTAAACTAACCTATGCTCCTGTAATAATGAATTTTTTTAATGTATTCTTTTGATCCTTTTGTGTTCAAGATGCCAAATTCCCTATATAAGGAACTGGCCTCTGACCAAACTTTAGAACATACCTGGTTTGTCATTAAGCCTTGTATGTTCTCATATATCGATATATCAATGAACAATTGTTGAATTGAGCACAGGCTAGTGTTTTTTTATTTACAGTTCTACAACTGTACTGCTAAAAAGTTAACAAACAGAAAGGGTGGTGAATTCATGGAACAGCTCCCCAGCGGAGGCAGTGGAGAAAAAGACTGTATCTGAATTCTTGCAAACTTGGGGACAAGTACATAGGATCTCTAAGGGAGAGTAAGGAATAGTAGAAGGCATGGATGAGCAGACTGGATAGATAATATGGTCTACACCCGCCTTCATTTTTCTGTTTAGATTTAAACACAAAAACTGTAAGAAATGATTTAGAGATGGGAGTAACTAGCGAGGTAATTAAATTTGCTGATGACACAAAGTTATTCAAAGTCGTTAACTCGCGACAGGATTGTGAAAAATTACAGAAGGACCTTATGAGACTGGGCGGCTAGATGGCAGATGACGTTTAATGTGAGCAAGTGCAACCGCACCTTGAGTATTGTGTTCAATTCTGGTCGCCGCATCTTAAGAAAGATATAGTGGAATTGGAAAAGGTGCAGCGAAGGGCGACTAATATGATAGTGGGGATGGGACGACTTCCCTATGAAGAAAGGCTAAGGAGGCAAGGGCTTTTCAGCTTGGAGAAGAGACAGCTGAGGGGAAACATGATAGAGGTATATAAAATAATGAGTGGAGTGGAACAGGTGGATGTGAACAGGTGGATGTGAACAGGTCTGTTCACACTTTCCAAAAATACTAGGACTAGGGGGCATGTGATAAAACTACAGTGTAGTAAATTTAAAACAAATTGGAGAAAAGTTTTCTTCACCCAACGCGTAATTAAACTCTGGAATTCGTTGCCGGAGAACATGGTGAAGGCGGTTAGCTTGGCAGAGTTTAAAAAGGGGTTAGACGGTTTCCTAAAGGACAAGTCCATAAACCGCTACTAAATGGACTTGGGAAAAATCCACAATTCCAGGAATAACATGTATAGAATGTACGTTTGGGAAGCTTGCCAGGTGCCCTTGGCCTGGATTGGTCGCTGTCGTGGACAGGATGCTGGGCTCGATGGACCCTTGGTCTTTTCCCAGTATGGCATTACTTATGTACTTTATGTACTTATGAGGAAGTGACATCAGACCGAGGGAATGGCAGCTTTCTAAGGAAGCTCAGAGAGAGTAGAGATACAAAGACAAACCCGCAGAGGTAAAACAAAGTGAAACCAGTCACTAGGCCGGAGCTGAAGTCATGTTAATCCACAAGTACTAAGAGGGGTTCTAATCTGCATATGATGCTAGAGGCAGAGTCACGAGTAAAATAGCAGTGAAATGGCCTCGATATCTGAGATGGACTTGGACAAAGAGATAGACAATAAAGAAAACCACGAGGCGAGTACCAAAAAACGAACTGGCTGGATGGCTGGCAGAAATGTAGATAGATACTGTCACAGGAATTAGATTTCATTATTTTATTCTATATGGACTTTTATATTCCACTTTACCCTACAGTTCAAGAAGGATCACAAATGGGATATATAAACAATATAATTTATGAGTTATGCAGCTCTAAAACCTTCAATATATTAAGAAATATATTGTGTACGTGCACAAAATTATGAAACATGTCTAAATATCTAATCCATAGACACAATCTTAACTTCCTAAAACACTACCCATCCGAACAGCATAAAAATCAAATACAAAAAAATTGTACATCTAAGACATTAAAATTCCCAATAGAACAGTAACTCTGAGTATCTCCCGACATTAAGGACAGCTACATCAGCATTACTATACTTCTCCCCAGGGCACTGATATATAGTCAGGTAAAGCTTTTACTAAATAGCTAAGCTTTTAAAGCTCACTTAAATTCTTTAAAAGATTAAAAATAATTCCAGATAATAAGCCCTGGCCTGAAATTGTCAAATTCTAGAAAAAAAGACTAACAGAACATAAGAATAGCCAAACCCATGGTCCATCTAGCTCAGTATGCTGCTTCCAACAGTGGACAATCCAGGTCACAAGTACCTGACAGAAATACAAGTAGCAATGTTCCATGCTGTCAATCCCAGAGCAAGCAGTGGCTTCCCCCAAGTCCATCTCAATAACAGTCTATGGACGTTTCCTCCAGGAACTTGTCCAAACCTTTTTTTAAACCCAGATATGTTAACTTCTGTTACTGCATCCTCCGACAATGATAACCAGAGCTTAACTATTCACTGAGTGAAAAAATATTTACTCCTATTTGTTTTTATAGTACTTCCATGTAACTTCATTGAGTGTCCACTAGTCTTTGTAATTTTTGAAAGAGTGACAAAAAAAAATAATCAATTCACTTTTACCCATTCTATACTGCTCAAGATTTTGTAGACTTCAATCATATCTCCCCCTATGCTGTCTCTTTTCTAAGCTGAAAAGCCCTAACCCCTTTAGCCTTTCCTCATGAGAAAAGTTTCACCCTTTTGTTATTTTAGTCTCTCTTCTTTGAACCTGTTCTAATTTCACTTTATCTTTTTTGAGATACGGTGACCTGAATTGATCACAATACTCTAGGTGAGGTTGCACCATGGAACGATACAGAGGCATAATAGTATTTTCAGTGTTATTCACCATTCCTTTCCTAACAATTCCTAGTACCCTGTTTGCTTTTTTGGCTGCTGCTGCACACTGGCAAAAGATTTAAGTGTATTGTCTACAATGACACCTAGATCTTTTTCTTGGGAGATGACCCCCAAAGTGGACCCTAGCATCAGGTTTCGGATTATTCTTTCCAATGTGCATCACTTTACATTTGTCTACGTTAAATTTCATCTGCCATTTGGATCCCAGTCTTCCAATTTCCTAATCCACATGTATTTTAACAACTTTGAATAGTTTTGTGTCATCTGCAAATGTAATCACCTCACTGGTCATTTCAATTTCCAGATCATTTATAAATATGTTAAATAGCACTGGTCCCAGTACAGATCCTTACAGCAGTCCACTCTTCACCCTCCATTGAGAAAAATGGACATTTAACCCTACCTGACGTGCTTTACTGATGGCATATCCAAAAGAATATCTTCTGAATATATGCTTGGTCTTCTGCAAACTCAGTCTAGTTTAACTGTGTGATTTCTTGCGCACTCAGATTTTAGAACAGTTATTCAAAATTAGTGACACTTCACTTTAACTTCTGTAATGCTCTTTACTTAGCCTTACCTCTGCTGCCCGTCTCGTCTTCCGCCAGGGTCGCTTTACTCATACTACCCCTCTCTTCAAGTCACTTCACTGGCTCCCTATCCGTTTTCGCATCCTGTTCAAACTTCTTCTACTAACCTATAAATGTACTCACTCTGCTGCTCCCCAGTATCTCTCCACACTCGTCCTTCCCTACACTCCTTCCCGTGCACTCCGCTCCATGGATAAATCCTTCTTATCTGTTCCCTTCTCCACTACTGCCAACTCCAGACTTCGTGCCTTCTGTCTCGCTGCACCCTACGCCTGGAATAAACTTCCTGAGCCCCTACCTCTTGCCCCATTCTTGGCCACCTTTAAATCTAGACTGAAAGCCCACCTATTTAACATTGCTTTTGACTCGTAACCACTCGCCTCCACCTACCCTCCTCTCCTCCTTCCTGTACACATTAATTGATTTGATTTTTTTTTTGTCTATTAGATTGTAAGCTCTTTGAGCAGGGACTGTCTTTCGTCTATGTTTGTGCAGCGCTGCGTACGCCTTGTAGCGCTATAGAAATGCTAAAAAGTAGTAGTAGTAGTACTGTTTTACAGATCTGCAAGTTGCACAAAACGCTGCTGCCTGCCTTTTGTTAGGAAGAAACCAAAAAATACAAAACAAGAGGGAGTAAAAAATACAAAACAATTTAGAACCTACTATAGAAAAATAAGTGAACTGAAGTAGAATATAGCTATTAACAATCCAGTGAATGAGAACAAAAAAAAACCTGAACCCTCCAACCTGCATAAACCAACAAAAAGGTGTCCATATAATAATGTTCAATCTTCAGTCACACAGTCATAGTAAAAGTAAAACCTTGCGGAGGTATATCAAAAGCATAAAGGATACTGGCTATGGTTAATAACAATTCAAAAGGCCAAAACATATCTGAAACAATTCAAAGAATGGCTGCTTGACAGAGTCTCTGTTTCGAAAGGGTTCTTCCTCAGGAGCAGTCCACTAGAAAACGGCCACAAAGTTCTTTGCAAAATTCTTCCACACTTTCAAATAGGCTTTTGTTTTGCCTTTTGTCAGGGAAACCCTGCCATAAACACATTTCACCTATACTGTTTAATCTACACTGGCTCCTAGTATTCTGATGTACACAACCCTAAATCTTGACCCTTGTATATAGGGCTTCCAAGGATGATACTCCTTTCTCTGTTGCATCATTGCTAAAACCTTACTACCCCTTCTAGATCTCTTTGTTATCAGTTGAGTTGTCAGCAGTTCAGAATGAATCAATACCAGTCTTCAATGTTTCATCTTGCTGGTCCCAGGCCTATGGAATTTGTTGCTGACCCAGCTTTATTTCATAAACAGCTCAAAGAACCTCTTCTTTAGGATGGCTTTCTACAACTTTACTTAAGACCATGGCTTCTCACTGCCCTCAAGACAGTAACTGAATGTTTTGTGAATTCTTTAACGATGCAAGTTTTACTTGTTTGTATGATGTTTATCAAGTTTGTCAGTGGTTTTTACCCAGATTTTTCTTCATGTTGTATAGTTCCTTCCTCATGTTTTCCTTATTTTTGTATATTTCAATTTATGTGCATTATGTTACTTATATGCTAGTTAACTGCTTAGAATTGTTGATAGGCAGTCTATAAGTTGTTTTAATTAAATAAAATTGATGTTGCAGTACATACAATGTTACAAAGTGGCTCAAGTAAGCAAGTGCACAACCACATAAAATTTTAAATGCAGTCACACAAGTTTAAAAGAAGCATTAGCAGCCATTAGGAAAAAGGTGGCAAAATTTGGAGCAAAGCTGGAGGAACTCTACTCAAGGGAGACCAGCTCAAGAAGTTAATAAACGCAGCCCAGAAACAGACAATAGAACTGTGAGCAACGATTACAGAGATTATGAACAAGGCTGAAGACCTTGAAAATAGGTTGAGGCAATACAATAGCAGCATAGTGGGACTGCTGGAGATTGAAGCATATCAAGACTGCATCACTATGGTGGAAAAAATATGCAAGGCAGTGCTGGCATAGAGAGAGAGAAGGTAGTAGAGTCCTAGGTCTGGGTAGACAGAGGTCATCAGAGCCTGAGCCCCAGAACAGCTAAGGGGCCATACCTTCAATTACTATACAAAAGTGACAGCAGTGATGAAAAAAGCCAAAAGAGAGCAATCCAATGGTATAGACAAACAACAGAACTAGAAAAAGATATAGCTTCCATTACCTTACAAAAGTGGAGAGCAATAAAGAAAGTGACAGATTCTAAGGGAAGAGATCAAATACAGATGGGTCTTCCCATCTGGCATTCTTTTCGCAGCGAATGGAAAAACCTCCCAAAGAAAATCAAAGGTGGAGTGTAGGGCATAGCCTGAAGAATCATATTGTGTACATGAGGACAGAAACAAACTAAGCTGAACATGGAGTAACATGGATCCTTCTATACAGCACTATGGATCTAAACAGTTTGCCATTTTGATTGTGTATGAGATCATGGACTGATAACAAATTAACTAATTGCTTTGCAAGCCTCACATCCACCAGCCACCCAGGTATTCACATGCCTAATAATGTAATCTCCGACTACAATGGCTGCTCTAACCCTTTCTTACTAGTCAGATGTTCCTGGAGACACATCCTCAATGTTAAAGGATATTATATTACCTGGAGGGTAGGTCCGGGCTACAGATTCCTTCCTGCCACATCAAGGCGATGCTCTCCATTTAGGTGACCTTTCTCCTTCATGGCGGTTCAGAGACTGCCAGACTGGAGGTGGGGCTTCTCCACTATTCTTCCATAGGTCTCTTCTATATACCCCTGACTACCTCAACTCCTCAAAGTCTGCTATTCTAACCGGAAGAAATTATACTTGTTCACTAAAAGATAAGAGCTCTTTGCACCGAGTGCACATGTACAACCTCTCACCAGCTGGGAGATAATTACACTTGTGGCACTCGTATTAAACAGTAGCCTATAAAACACATCTTCCTGCCAATATGCTAGTTTTAAAAGAAAAGATTTTAAAAATATTCCAATTAATGTTAATTTCAATTCCTATGAAAAATGCTGCTGCTGCAGCAGACCAATAAGTCAAATAAGTTTCTCACAATTCCTCTTCCAGTGCACTTTACCTATGTTGGTAGGGGCAGTGTGCTCATAAGCATACAGAAAAAACTTCCTTGCTGCCATTGGATTCATCTGAATTAGCGTGACACAACGCTCACACCATACTTCTTCTGGTTGACCAACAGGAAAGAATGAATTAAAGAGAAGGTTCACTATTCGCCTGGCCACAGGCCGTGAATCAACTTCCAGGCGAGTCAAAAGATGCTCCATGGGGCAAATTTTCCAGAACTGTGAAATGAGGTAAAAAGAGAAATTACTTTTAGATTTAAAATATTTACATTATAGTTTATAATATTTACGTCATCCGTATCATAATAATAAAGGACAGTAGTTTTTAATATCCTGAACAACAAAAATGAGATTAGGGCCAGCAATAAGGGGGTACAAAAAGGGTGACTTGTCTAGGGCGCCATGATACAGGGAACCGCATATGCCTGTCCGAAGCTGAAGGAAATGCAATTTGCTGGTGGGCTATAGGGCCCCCTCCCAAAATTCTGTCCAGGGCCTCAGCATATTTAACACCAGCCGTAGATGAGATTTGTTACATGATTAGTATTGTCAACTTGGAATGGGGTTTACCTATTATATTGAAACAAGCACACATCAACTGTGGCCAGAGAAAATTCCAGCAGGGCTCCTTCTATATCATCCTAATTTTTCAGCAATTTATGACAGTACTAGTAAAAGAGGCCCGTTTCCGAAATAAATGAAACGGGTGCTAGCAAGATTCCATACCCCCCTACCTCCCTCCCTCCCTCTCCTCCAAGTTCCAGGCACCCCTCCCCTTTGAGTTCCAGGACCCCCTGCCCCCCTCCCCTTTGAGTTCCAGGACCCCCTCCCGGTTCCAGAACCCCCTCCCCCTTTGAGTTTCAGGACGCCCCTCCCTCCCCTACCCTCCGAGTTCCACGCCCCCCCTCCTCCGAGTTCCAGACCCCTGAGCCTCCCTTCCTCTCTCTCTGTCCCCTCCAAGTGCAAGCACGACCTGTCCTCCGGCAGCCCCTCAACTTCCTGCGTGCCAGCTGTAATTTAAAAATTCTTACCTCGGGATCTGGCATCAGCAGTGAAGGCGAGCGGCACTTCAGAATGCCTTCCCATGTGTCTCAGCTCTGCCTCTGGTCCTGCCCTTCCAGAAACAGGAAATGAGGGCGGGACCAGAGGCAGAGCTGAGACACATGGGAAGGCAGTCTGAAGCGCCACTCGTCTTCACTGCAGATGCTGGACCCCGAGGTAAGGGGGCTGGAACTCAGAGGAGAGGGGGAGGAGGAGAGGGGGGCCTGCAACTCGGAGGGAGGGGCGATTCTCTACTCACCTCCGCTGGCTGGTGCTGGCTTCCCTTCCCTCTCACTGCTCCGCCCTCTGTCATCATCGCCAGGGCGGACCAATGGGAAGTGTGTTACGAATCCAGGCATCCAGATGGAGGTGCAAATTATTATATAGGATACGATTTCATTGCCTAATCCAAAATTTATGAGCTTCATCTACATAAGGGATATTTTAAAGGTTATGCCACATTAGAATTGTGATCCATGGTCAAGTTTAAAAAAAAATAGTGGGTGGGGTGAAGGGATTCCAATTCTTTGGAATTCCTTTACAAAGAATTGCATTTGGAAAAAGGTTATTTCAAGTTTAGATATTTCTAGTTAAGAAAACCACTGTTTATACGGATTACTTTCTTTTATGATTTTTAATTTACATTGCTTATACCTGATAGAATTAGGAATAAGAGCTTGCCTACTTCAAAACCTTCCATAGCACTTGTGTTTTATTCGCTCTGTTGGTGTTGTATTTAATACATTATTTATCTTGTGGTAACTGTAATGTAAGTTATATTGCTACTCTGTAAACTGAAATTGTCTACATTATATTTATGCATTCTGCTGCCACCTGCTGATCAAATCAGAAATGACATCAATATCTTTACTCTGATTGGGCAAGTGATTTAGAAAATTATGGGAATTTTCTCCTGTGAATCAGAATCTCCATTATGTGGACCTGAACTCTGAAAGGCCCTATAGCTTAGATTCACTTGCATGCCTCTCCAGAAGGAATTTTGTTTTACCCAGCAATTCAACAGACATGGTCCAGCAGTTTGGTAAACATACTGAGGACTCATAACTCCTGCCTACTTAAAGACTTATTCTTGATTTAATTCATCATCCAGTAAGTAGAATATTTTCCAGCTCTTATTACATGTTCAATAAAGTTGTGAAAGTGAAGAAGCGATGTTATCTTACATGCCAAGCTCAAATCCAGCACATATAGGGTAGCATTTTCTAAAGTGCTACATGTTCCACGAGAAGAGCCCAAGAGACAGGCAGAGCTCCGGAGTCTCAATGCGTGGACGAGACAATGGTGCAGGGAGGAGGGTTTACATTTGTTAGGAACTGGGTAACATTCTGGGGAAGGGGGAGCCTATTCCAAAAGGATAGGCTCCACCTTAACCAGGGTGGGACCAGGCTGCTGGCATCAGCGTTTAAAAAGGAGATAGAGCAGCTTTTAAACTAGAAACCGTGGGAAGGCCGACAGTCGCTCAAAAGTGCACGGTTCGGAATAAGGAATCTTTTGAAGATATCACCAAAACAGGGAAGATAGGGTATCCTGATAGTGAGGTTGCAAAAGAGACCATAGAAGATCAGGTGTCCTTAAATAAAAATAACAATCAGACAAAAGATTGCAAATTAATACTGTCAAGTACTGAGCATGTTGTAAATAAGAATAACAAACAGCTTCAAATGTTTATATGCGAATGCCAGAAGCCTAAGAAATAAGATGGGAGAGTTAGAATATATTGCACTAAATGAAATATTTGATATAATAGGCATCTCAGAGACCTGGTGGAAGGAGGATAACCAGTGGAACACCGTCATACCGGGGTACAAATTATATCTTAGTGATAGGGTGGAACGAATTAGTGGAGGGGTAGAATTGTATATTAAGGAGAGCCTTGAATCAAATAGATTGAAAATTCTGCAAGAAACATAACACAACTAGGAATCTATGGATTGTAATTCCATGTGTAAAGGGGAAAAGGATAGTGATAGGAGTGTACTACCGTCCACCTGGCCAAGATGAACAGACAGATGTAGAAATGTTATCAGAAATTAGGGAGGCTAACAAACTAGGCAACATGATAATAATGGGTGATTTCAATTACCCCGATATTGACTGGGTAAATTTAGCATCAGAGCATGCTAGGGAGCATGCTAGGGAGGTAAATTTTCTTGACAAAACCAAGGAACGCTTTATGGAGTACAGCAGCCAACAAGAGAAGGGAAAATTCTAGACCTAGTCCTTAGTGGAGCGCATGATCCTTAGAGGAACAGCTGCGAGGGTCAAAAATTTACATCAGACGTGGATGCTGTTCAAAAATACTATTCTGGAAGTCCAGGCCAAATATATTCTGTGTATTAAAAAAGGAGGAACGAACATCAAATGACAGCCGGCATAGTTAAAAAGTGAGGTGAAGGAAGCTATTCAGAAAATGGAACAAGGAACCGACTGAAAATAAGAAACAGCATAAGGAATGTCAAGTCAAATGCAAAGCACTGATAAGGAAGGCAAAGAGGGACTTTGAAAAAAAAGATTGTGTTGGAGGCAAAAACACATAGTAAAATTTTTTTTAGGTTTATTAAAAGCAAAAAGCCGGCAAAAGAATTGGCTGGACTTCTAGATGACCAAGGGGTAAAAGGGGCAATCAGGGAAGACAAAGCAGCGGAGAGATTAAATGAATTCTTTGCTTCAGTCTTCAATGAGGAAGATTTGGGAGAGATACCGGTGCCAGAAATGGTATCCAAAGCTGATGAGTCAGAGAAGCTTAATGAAATTTCTATAAATCTAGAGGATGTAATGGGGCAATTTGACAAATTGAAGAGTAGCAAATCTCCTGGACCGGATGGTATTCATCCCAGAGTACTAATAGAATTGAAAAATGAACTGGCGGAACTATTGATAGTAATATGTAATTTATCTTTAAAATCGAGTGTGGTACCAGAAGATTGGAGGGTAGCCCATGTAACACTGATATTTAAAAAAGGTTCCAGAGGGGATCTGAGAAATTATAGACCGGTGAGCCTGACATCGGTGCCAGGCAAAATGGTAGAGACGATTATAAAGAACAAAATTACAGAGCATATTCAAAAGCACAGATTAATGAGACAGAGCCAACATGGATTTAGTCAAGGGAAATCTTGCCTCACCAATCTATTACATTTCTTTGACAGGGTGAGCAAACATGTGGATAAAGGCAAGCCAGTTGGTATTGTGTATCTGCATTTTCAAAAGGTGTTTGACAAAGTACCTCATGAAAGACTCCAGAAGAAATTGGAGAGTCATGGTATAGGAGGTAGTGTCCTATTGTGGATTAAAAACTGGTTAAAGGATAGAAAACAGAGAATAGAGTTAAATGGGGTTCTCCAGGGGGTCTGTGCTGGGACTGCTGCTTTTTAACATATTTATAAGTGATCTAGAGTTGGGAGTAACTAGTGAGGTAATTAAATTTGCTGACGACACAAAGTTATTCAAAGACTGGGAGACTGGGTGTCTAAATGGCAGACGACATTTTATGTGAACAATTGCAAAGTGATGCATGTGGGAAAGAGGAACCCAAACTATAGCTATGTAATGCAAATTTCCACGTTAGGAGTCACCGACCAAGAAAGGGATCTACAGCTTTTCAGCTTGGAGAAAAGACGGCTGAGGGGAGATATGATAGAACTCTATAAAATAATGAGAGGAGTGGAACGGGTAGACGTGAATCGTTTGTTTACTCTTTCCAAAAATACTAGGACTAGGGGGCATGTGATGAAGCTACAAAGTAGTAAATTTAAAATGAATCTGAGAAAATATTTCTTACTCAACGTGTAATTAAACTCTGGAATTCGTTGCCAGAGAATGTGGTGAAGGCGGTTAGCTTAGCGGGGTTTAGAAAAGGTTTGGACGGCTTCCTAAAGGAAAAGTCCATAACCATTATTAAATTGACTTGGGGAAAATTCACTGCTTATTTCTGGGATAAGCAGCATAAAACGTATTGAATTTTTCAGGATCTTGCCAGGTATTTGTGACCTGGATTGGCCACTGTTGGAAACAGGATGCTAGGCTTGATGGACCTTTGATCTGTCCCAGTGTGGCAATACTTATGTACTTATGAATTCAAGTTTAGTCTTCTATATACCTGCATACACCAGCATTACAGGTAATGAGGACGGACTATAATTTATTATAAAATGTTTTATTTTAAGAGTTTCAAGTTTAACGTGTTTAAGTTTATATAGATGTGTTATGATTGACCAGCACTCACAAAATGGATAATCCACCAAATAAACACAAACAGTTGTGTGCAAAGGTTCAGGAACCCTTGATCAAACTCTAGGTTTCACTGAAGCCCAAAGTGAGCATAAACTGATAGAATCTCTACATGGTACACCAACATTGGAATGCTACCTATGTAGGGTTCCTAGGCAGTTGGAGTTTCATTTGTTTGTATGTATGGGGTATCTAGCAATATTCTTTCATTGTCACCTTGAGCAAAAAGTATTATTTTGATTCTATTTATATTTTTGCTCTCCAACATTTTCATTTGTGACGTTAAACGAACATCTTTCTGCAAATGTTAATGTATCACTACATTTGCAAATTTTAACAGACAGAAGACAATACAAAGTGAACATAATAGGTGCAAAAGTTCCTTCTCATTGATCCATTAGTATTTTTGTTTGTTTTTAAGCTGTTGATAAGGCTCAAAATATTTAGGAGTTAATTCTATAACTAGGCGCCTCCATTTAGGTGCCCAAGGCTGCACAAGTAGCAGCCTATTCTATTATGGAATGTAGGCACACAGGTTCCATTATAGAATACAAGTGGATCCCATTATCAGTGTACCCAACATATAGGTGCCAGCATTTACATCAGCCATACAGGCGATATAAATGCAGTCACCTAGATGTTATCACAGACAAGTGTAACATAGTATTCTGTAAATTACCTGCACAAATGGGAACACGCCTATGTCCCATCCATGCTCCTCCCCTGTGTATATCCTCTAACAATTACATGGCTACTTACAGAATGTTTAAGCAGAATGACATTTCCACATTTATGTGCACGTGTGCATAACTATCAGCATTCTGTACATTTACTCCACTAGCACATGCATAAATGTAAGTGCCCAGTTTATAGAACTGCACCCAGATTAGTGAATTGCTCTTTTAGTGACTTGTTAGGCCTTTTATTAGTCAGGTGAGAACATTAAACAGCTGAACAAATAGCTGTTACTTACCTGAAGCAGGTGTTCTCCGAGGACAGCAAGTATATATTCTCACATATGGGTGATGTTATCCACGGAGCCCAGTGTGGACAACCCCAAGTGCACAATCACTTTAAATCTTTGAAGTGATACCCTCACCGCGCATGCATGGGTCCCTTCCTGCCCAACGCTCGAGCACGGGACCAGAAGTACAGTACTAAAGCTAAGAAGACAAATTCAAGGGAAAGCATAAGGGATGTGAGAATATATGCCTGCTGTCCTCAGAGAACACCTGATACAGGTAAGTAACTTAGCTGTCTCTGAGGACAAGCAGGCATATTCTCACATATGGGACTCACTAGTTATCAGGCTCACAACTTAAATGAATTCTGCAACTTAGTTGATAGTGAGCCTGGTGGAAAATTGACTTTTAAGTAGTAAAGATTCTGCAGAACTGCTTATCTAAACTGACTCGTTCGCCTAGAATGCTGCTCCAGATAGTAATGAGCTTTGAAGGTGTGGCTAAAAGACCACATTGTCGCCTTGGAAATCTCTTTGATGGAGGCAGAGCGAAAATGGGCAACTGAAGCCACCATGGCTCTTAGATTGTGAGCTGTGGCTCAGCCATGAAGGGTCAAGCCCAGCTGGAGTATAGTGTAGGTGATAATGAGGCATATTTTCAAAGCACTTTGGGAGGCTAAGTTCCATAGGTTTCTATGGAACTTTGGGAGGCTAAGTGCTTTGAAAATATGCCTCATAGTCAGTCAGCCAAGTAGATATTTTATGTTTGGTGATGGGTATCCCTATCTGTTAGGATTGAAGAATAGAAAAAGCTGGGAGGACTTCCTATGAAAACCTGACTGGCTAGGGTGCCTCCAGTACCAGATTTGGGAACCAGTGAATTAAACCATTTCTGATGGCGTAAGATCTTAATGTCATCTTAACAGCTCTCATGGGAGATTTGATGTGAAACAAACTTTTCATGAATCTAACTAATGATCTAAAGGCTTGCCTAGCAGATAAACTAACAGTGGACTTAGAAAAGAGTCAAAACTGTATGATCAAACACTGGACAAAATCATTTATGGACACCTTAGATCAGATAGTAACAAAAAAGACGGTAAAGATAAAAAAAATTCAGGAGAGACACACTGATGGGTTACACCAGCACTGAAACAGATAAAGAAAGACTTGTGAACTGCAGACAGAATTTGGAAGAAAACAAAAATCAAGGGGAACCGAGAGACATACAGGACAAAAATGGCAGAATACATGTGTTTATGGGAGGAAGCAAACAATACATACTTCAAAGACAAAATCCAAGAATCCCTAAACAAACCAAGGGAACTATTTAATACAGTGAACTACTTAAATCGAGGTAAGGAAAGATGAGCTAATGCAGAATATTAATCCTCACGATTATGCAAATTGGTTACATCAGAAACTTGATATTGAGATATCAAGCATAAAAATCGGGAAACTTAGTTATACCCACACCAAGAGCAAAACAAGAATCAGGGGCTCAAGACTGGATTTCATTCAAAACAGTGCATAAGAGCATGATAGAAGAATTGGTGAAGAGCCTACCACCAACCGGAGCCCAGGCAGATCCCTGCTCCTCAATAATATTCAGGTCACTGCCAGAGATAATTGTCCCAATCCTGATAAATCTAGTGAACAAATCGCTACAGGAAGGCACGCTAATATACAACCTTAAAGAGGCAACTGTGAAGCCAGCACTTGACCCAAAAATAATGAATAATTACAGACCAATATCTGTGCTCCCATTCTTGGCAAACGTCATTGAGAAAGCAGTGTTACACAAGCTAATGGAGTTTATTGAAGAAAATCACCTGCTAAATGACTTTCAGTATGACTTCAGACCCAACCACAGCGCTGAATTCTTACTGCTATCAATGCTAGATGAACTAAGGATCGGAATGGACCAGAACATGAATTTCTGCACTGTCGCACTCGACATTGCATCAGCATTCAACACCATTGACCATCAGCTACTAATCAACATGCTATCAGTCTTCGGCATTAGGGGTCAAGTCCTATGCCGGTTTCTCTTGTACTTTCAGAAAAGAATATTTCATTTGAGAGTGCAGGACTCTGTTTCCAACAGCTTTCCAATCACGAGTGGTGTACTACAAGGGTCAGACCTATTGACAGTACTGTTTAACTTTTTTATGGTGTCTCTGGAAAATGTCCTACAAGAATTACATATATTGAACAGAATATACGCAGATGACATACAATTCCTGATCCCGGTTAAAAATAATGACCACGATCTACTGCTACGAATGAAAATCATCTTTGATAGAATTGTTAGCTGGATGAAACAAACAAAAATGTCATTAAATGTTGCAAAGACAGAAATACTGTAAGTCTGCAGAAACACTGCCCATCTCCACCAACAATGTTTGAATATCAAAGTGAGAAAATATCCATGAAACCCTTTATCTATAATCTGGGAGTCCTCCTAGACACCAATTTGACAATGCAAAAACACATAGACCATGTGATCTCGATGTCTTTCTTTCAACTATGCATGTTAAACAAGTTAAAAGGTGCAATAACACAATTTGACTTTCGAACGATTGTCCAGAGTTTGGTACTGACAAAAATTGATTACTGCAACTTGTTATTTCTAGGCATACCAGCTTCCCAAACACAAGTGGAGTGGAGGAGTGGCCTACTGGTTAGAGTGGTGGACTTTGGTCCTGGGGAACTGGGTTCGATTCCCACTGCAGGCACAGGCAGCTCCTTGTGACTCTGGCCAAGTCACTTAACCCTCCATTGCCCCAGGTACAAATAAGTACCTAAGCCGCATTGAGCCTGCCATGATTGGGAAAGCGCGGGGTACAAATAAAAAAAAAAAAAGAAGCTCTACAGGTTATCCAAAACGCAGCTGCACGATTGATCACGGAAATCTCAAAGTCTGAACATATCATTCCCAACGGATATTTGGCACAGTTCCAGTCTACTTCTGAAATGCCCTGCCATTATACCAACTGAACCAAACGCTAAGATCCAAGACATCCAATCAGCTAAGTTTACCTTCCACGAAATCATATAACTATGTTGAGACAAAACTACGAGCCATCTCCTTCACCGCCCCAGCACTGTGGAACACGATACCTGATAGCATGCGAACACGCCCGACAATTCAAGCAATTACTAAAAACACATCTGTATGTAAAAGCCTTCTCAACCACATGAAGATCTTTCTGCATAACCCCTTTCAATCTAAATTTAACTCCTTTCTTGATCTTGTACTTATTATTACCAGCTTCTTCCACTTTTGTCTAAGACCACGCATCTGCATGTGTTGATCATTTAATCTATGTATGTGAACACTGTTACCTGCCTTGGATAAAGGCGGGATACAAATGTAGTAAATAAACTACTAAGGGATGAACAGAAACCAGAGCCGGTGGTGGGAGGCGGGACCGGTGGTTGGGATGGTGCTGGGCAGACTTATACGGTCTGTGCCAGAGCCGGTGGTGGGAGGCGGGTCTGGTGGTTGGGAGGCGAGGATAGTGCTGGGCAGACTTATACGGTCTGTGCCAGAACCGGTGGTGGGAGGCGGGGATAGTGCTGGCAGACTTATACGGTCTGTGCCCTGAAAAGGACAGGTACAAATCAAGGTAAGGTATGCACAAAAAGTAGCACATATGAGTTTATCTTGTTGGGCAGACTGGATGGACCGTGCAGGTCTTTTTCTGCCGTCATCTACTATGTTACTATGCTTATTATCAAGTTAGTTTTGAGGCCAAATTCCGAAAGATGGAGGAGGTACTACATAAGGAAAGGCACAGAGCTTGTAGCAGCATCCAGCGCTCTGGCTGCATACCAGATAGAAAAATCATTTCCACTTTAAATGATAACATTGTCATGTGGAAGATTTCCCAAAAGCTAGCAGTACTCTACAGACTGCGTGAGGAAGGTTTAAGGAATGTATGTCTATGTTGTCAGGAACCAAGTCATCAGGGATAGATAGCAAAGGTCTCGATGAAGGAGAGAACCCTCATTCTGTGTGATTAGTGCTGGAAAAGAATCTAACTTCAGTGGTTCTATGGACGAGAACTCTAGAAGAGGGGACCAGATTTGATGTGGCCAGTAGGGAGCTATTAGAATCATGGTCCCTTGGTCTTAATGTAGTCTGAGAAGAGTTTTCCCGGTGAGAGGTAGTGGGGGGAAAGCGTTTAGGTGGTCTGATCCCCAGTGGAGCAAGAAGGTATCTGGGGTTGTATGGTTGAGAGCACATTCTGGAACAAAAGCGGGGAAGCTTGTTGTTCTGAGGAGAAGCATCTATCACTGGGATCTCCCACTGCTGGAAGATTTGATAAACTACAGAGGTACTACTGAGGGACTATTCATGAGGCAGAAAGACTCAAATTGTCTGCCACAACATTCTGTTTGCCAGCTAGGTAAACAGTTCTTAGAGAGATATTTCAAGAAGCTGCCTAAGTCCATCTGTATGGCCTGTCCCCATTGTTTACTCAGGTAATACAATGCAACCTGATTGTCTGTGCAAATGGGTATTACCTGATTGAGAATGCAGTCTTGAAAAGTCTTGAGAGCATTCCAGATTGCCTGCAATTTGAGAAGATTGATATGATATTGTTTCTCCCATGGGGACCAAGAACCTTATGTGTAGAGATTGTTGGGGTGAGAACTCCAGCCTAACATGGAAACATCCATGGTTAGGATTTTGTGATGTTGAGGAGGTTGTAACGGATGACCCCGGGCTAGATTCTGGGACACCATTCACCACTGTATAGAGTGACGGAGCTGAGGAGTGAGTCAAATGTGAGCTGAGAGCAATCCTGCGGACCACTGAGGAATTCGGAAGTGGAGACAAGCCAATGGTATTACATGGAATGTTGAAGCCATGTGACTGAGTAGACAGAGCATCTGTCAAGCAGATACTTGGGTGATTTGAACATCTGAGTGGCAAGCGTCAGTATGTTGAATGAGGAAGGCTTGGCCCCGAGTAGTGTCCAGAAGAGCTACAATGAACTCTAAGTTCTGAACTGGTTGAAAATGTGATTTTGGGTAATTGATTACAAATCCAAGGACATCTAGGAGCTTTATAGTGGATAAAATGGAAGTGTGTGCTGACTCCCAGGACCTTGATTAACCAGTCATCCAGATAGGGGAAGACATGGATGTTCCTTGTGCAAAGTGTTGCAGCTACTACTAACAAACACTTTGAGAAGACTTGAGGAGCTGAAGCCAAGCCAAACATAAGACCTTATATTGACAATGCAGAGTTCCACAGCAAAAACGGAGGAGCTTTCTGTGTGCAGGGAGAATAGGTATGTGCATGCATGTCTCCTTGAGAACTAGAGAGTAAAGCCAATCATTGAGTTGTATCATAGGGAATAGTGACCTCAGGGATACCATGCAAAATTAAGTCTCACACTTCGAGAAATGGACGTACTGCCCCCCATCTTTAATGGTATGAGGAAATATCTGGAATAGAACCCTCAACCCTTGTCTGCCGGAGAAACTAGTTCTATTGCATTCTGCCGGAGGAGGGTCGAAAGCTCCTCTTGAAGTTGTTTTATTTGGAGGGAGTTGAAACAAGACTCTCTTGGTGGATGGTTGGGAGATCCTCTTTGCCAATGCAAAACAAAACCATCTAAATGGTATGCAGCACTCAACGGTCACAAAAGGCCACCTCTGTTGAAAGAGAATGAGACTCTCTCCTTCTAGTAGATCCTTGGCACAAGCAACTGTGGTGACAGTGCTCTCTAGGAAGGAGTCAAAAGCTGTTTAGACTAGAGGGTGTCTGGAATTTCTGACCCCGCTGCTGCCTTGGACGCAAGTGTTGGAACATAGTCCTTTGAGGTGGAGGAGGAGTAAGAGTATAGATGCTTAGACATATAGTAATTGGAGCATTGATATCCTCCTGCAAACATTCTAGAAGAAGAGGCAGAAGCTTGTGGCATGCATAGAGTCTTTATAGTATCTGTAAGGTTTTTTGTTTTTTTTAATTAGGTCAGCCACTTCCTCGACTTTGTTGTCAAACAAGTTTTCTCCATGACAAGGGACATCTGCTAGACACTCTTGGACAGCAGATTTGAGGTCGGAGACTCTGAGCCAGGAGAGACGTCGCATAGCTACTGCTAAGGGAGAAACGCGTAAAGTGACATCAAAGGCTTGCCTTGCCAGATATTTACGACAATTAAGAAGTTTCCTGTGAAGCTTAAGGAATTCTTCAGCATTCTTGGGGGGGGGGGGTCCACAAAAGATAGAGCACTCTGTATTAGAGATCTTAAGTAAATTGTGGGAATTATTTATTTCATATTTATATCCCACCTTATCCCAAAGCAGGTAACAATTAAAACATACAAAAAAAAATCTGTTAAACAACAAAACAAATAACAGAACAAATTTCTACAGCATAAAATAATTCTCACACAGTCATTTAAATATTGAAAAATATTTCAATCCTCCAAGTAAGACTTTTAAAATACATGGGTCTTCAGAAGACTTTTGAATTGCTAGAGGAGATTACCACAATCTCAAATGGGCTGGAAGGTCATCTCACTGAATAGTTTTGGCAATTGAGAAACCACATGCTCTACTGTCAGCATAATGATAATCCATGGGAGACAGTAAGCATAGCTGCTGCAATCTTTCAGATTACAAGGAACAATTAGGATGATACCATTTCAAAACATTCATAAAATATACAGGAACATTAGCATAGTCTCGCGGATGAAAAACATGATACAAAACAGGCAACCAGTGCAAATGTTTTAAAACAGGTGAGATATGTGCTGATTTTGATACCCTAGTAATTAACTGCACTGCCACATTTCTGGAAGACCTGAAGAGCCTGGAATAAAGTTAATAATCCTAGATGCAATTGGTCAGCATTGAAGCCTGAAAAGTTTTTCTGCCAAAAGAGTCTAATGTTCTAGATTCTCTTCCTGGAGGAACAAAAGCATGAGATCTTGAACAGCGACTACAATTTAAAGCAGATTCCAGGCGAGGAGGGGGGGGGGGGGGGGGGGACCGGGACTTTCAGGAAACACCTAGCCACCTGCCTGGGGTTACCCCGCAGCCACTTAGAGGGTCTATCCCCAGCACAGCTCAGGCCTGCCTGCACCTGCCGCTTGCATTCTACACTAGCACCCTCCTCCCACTGACTGGGTCACAACCGCCTCTTGTGACCCAGTCAGTGGGAGGAGGGTGCTAGTGTAGAACTAGCCTTTTGGCGAGTCTCCCGCTCTCAAATTATCCCCCAGTGATTTCTAGGTTACTAGGGCCAAGCTCCCAGTGGTCCCATAGTTCCCAGAAAGCACTCACAGACCAAACACACAAACCACCAGAATTTTTTATCAGTCCAGACAGCAGAGTCTACAAACTGAAAAATGTTTATAGTCTGAAAAATTACAACAATGAACAGAAAAGGTGCAATCAGCAAAACAATAAAAGGCAACTGAAATATAGATCAATTATAACACTAACTAAACATTTGTTTACTTTCTAAAAAGTACCTGGAAAGATCAGGACATATAACTATTCACAGAGCCTCAGCAAAGAGATACTGTTCTCTTTTCTTCCTGGCTAAGCGTGCAGGAGTGGCCTAGTGGTTAGAGCACCAGTCTTGCAATTCAGAGGTGACCAGTTCAAATCCCACTGCTGCTCCTTGTGATCTTGGGCAAGTCACTTAACCCTCCATTGCCTCAGGTACAAACAAAGATTGAAAGCCCTCCTGGGACAGAGAAATATTCAGTGTATCTGAATGTAACTCACCTTGAGCTACTACTAAAAAAGGTGTGAGCAAAATGGAAAGTAAAAAAAAAAAAAAGTCAGTACATTCCAAATGAAATTGAGCTCCTGGGCCAATCAGAGCCCAGAACAGCAAATTTGAAGGTATACTGCAGACTGCCTTTCCAAAAGGCTTAAACACAGAAAACAGCTATGGTTTTGCAGCAGCTTCAAAACAAACTTTATACTATCAACATGATCTGCTAGAATTTCTTGAAATATAAATCTTTGCTAACCAATAGGAACAATTAGAACACAGAAGTGTCACAAATTAAAATACTAAATCAAAGAGATATTCGTAAAGATTAATTGCATATCCTAAGATAACACATTGTGATATAGTGATTCAGCAGAATATTTTGTTTTAATTGCCTATTTGGGCAAATTAAAATGCAACATTTATTGATTCCCTTGCTTGCTATATTTGGCTCCCTCTTGTTCATGCATTGTTCATACATTTGATTCAGATTAAATTGTCATGCTCTATTTATATATGAGAATACTTTCTAGCAAATTCTATTTATCCCACCTTAGCAGCCTTGACGGCTTTTATTTTCAGCAGCATATCAACAAACGCCACTCGTACTTTCTCTGAATTGTCATGAAGACTGCATTTTAGCAACGGAAGGAGTTGTTCTAGTAATGGGTGGCTTAGCCTATTGTCTAAAAGTATAGGTAGACACTGCAAAAGAAGAAAATAAATAGGCTTATTAAATAGGCTTATAAAACATACTGCATATAGACTATCTAAATTACATGTGCCAAACTATTTTTTCTAGCAGACATAAAATAGTATATATTTTTTAAGCCTTAAAAAAATTAGACTCACTGTTATTATGCAAAGCAAAAACAAAATATTACATAAAAACAAACAAATCTAAAATTATTAAAATATGTACAAAACATCATCTGCTGGGTCATACACTTGGCTCTACCACAATCAATGCAGTAGTTATTTTCCCTAACAAATTGAACACCTCTTAGGTGTCTAGCAAATTTGACATTTTTAATTTAAAAATCAAAAATTCTCACCCATGAATTAAGACAAAATCCTAATGAATATATTTTATGAACACACTATACATAGTTGTCATCTATTTATTCGCACCCACTTAAAAATAAAAATAAAGCCAAAAAAGCATTGTACCTTCACACAACCAAAAAAATAAGTTGGCCATTTTAACTTTCAAATTCTTTTTTAAGATTTAAAAACTTTTAATAAAAAGATCATATTTTAACTTCATCAAGCTTTAAATCATTACTTTCAGTATTGGAAATAATCTAACCATATGAGTACTATATCTCAGACCCATGTATTAGCAATCTCTAGTGGTACAATTTCAGAATTGTAGCTTAAAAGGAGTATCTTAGGAAGCTGATGTAACATTTCACTGTAGCAAACTACTAATGAGAAATAGTATCTTCAGACCTCGGGTTCCTTCATTCTAACGTTTAGCTGCATAGGTTACACAGTTATAACTACAGGCTTGAAGGTAAAATTTAGACTTAATTGTTAAAGTTCCTTTCCTCAGCTCCTGCCAGAGCAGTTCAAATGCGTTATATCCACTGCCAGTATATGGAGCCAGAGAAGAACACCTCAGAGCTGAACACCACTCCCCTTAAAATGGAGATGGTACTGCCTTCAGCTCCTCAGTACCCTTTTTAGCACTCCATGGTGAAACCACACCTTGAATACTGTATGCAATTCTGGTCACCGCATCTCAAAAAAGATATAGTGGAATTAGAAAAGGTGCCGAAAATGATAAAGAGGATGGGACGAGTTCCCTATGAGGAAAGGCTGAAGCGGGTAGGGCTCTTCTGCTTGCAGAAAAGATGGCTGAGGGGAGATATGATAGAGGTCTATAAAATAATTAGTGGAGTGGAACATGTAGAAAAGAATCACTTGTTTACTCTTTCCAAAAATATTAGGACTAGGGGGCATGCAATGAAGCTACAAAGCAGTAAATTTAAAACGAATCAGAGAAAATATTTCTTCACTCAACACGTAATTAAACTCTGGAATTCATTGCCAGAGAATGTGGTAAAAGCAGTTAGCTTAGCGGGATTTAAAAAAAGATTTGGATATCTTCCTATAAGAAAATCCATAAGTCACTACTAAAGTGGACTTGGGAAAATCCACTGCTTATTTCTAGGATAAGCAGCATAAAATGTATTGTACTATTTTGGGATATTGCCAGGTACTTGTGACCTAGATTGGCCACTGTTGGAAACAGGATGCTGGGCTTGATGGACCTTTGGTCTGTCCCAGTATGGCAACACTTATGTTCTTATGAATCTGTCAGACTTATAGCCCTTCATCACCTTGATTTCCAAGGATGAGTTCTGAACTAATCAGGAAGAATTCAATTAAGGAACATTTAACAGATATGTTCAAATTTAACCTGCCTTACTGTCCATGTTAGACTAGTCCAGGCGAGTGGAATATATCCAAGCTCTACCCAGACTGAGTAGGAGGAAGACACAAGGACTCCTACAACTAAGTACAGACCTGCATACAGACCTACATACTCAGGCATTTAGAAGAGGGGTACAATGGAGGAAAGGACACTGTCCAATCATTATCCTATGGTAAGATAAATTCTAATTCTGCCTACGAGGACCCTTGTATTCTAATCAAGCAAACATGTCAGCACTTTGTCACTTGCTAACTCTTGCTGGTATGGACTAAGTGAACATTTCAACTATTCCTGAATCAATGTTGTCACAAAACGCCTAGCCACCCGCCTGGGGTTATCCCATGGCCACTCAGAGGGTCAATCCCCAGCACAGCTCAGGTCTGTCTGCACCTGCCGCTTGTGCTCTACACTAGCACCCTCCTCCCACTGACTGGGTCACAACTGTCTCTGGGCGAGTCTCCCTCTCTCCAATTATCCCCAGCGATTTCTAGGTTACTGGATCCACACTCCCAGTGGTCCCACAGTTCACAGAAAGCACTCACAAACCACTAGGATTCTTTATCAGCCTAGACAGGCACAGGCAATAAACAATTAATTATTGTCTTAAAAATTGGACAATGAACAAAAAATGTGCAAATCAGCAAACAATAACAGGTAACTGAAATATGGATCAATTATAACACTAACTAAACATCTATATACTGTCTAAATAGTACCTGGGAAGGTCAGGACATATAATTCACTGAGCCTCAGCAAAGAGATCTGTCTCTCTTTCTTCTCCAGCTAAGACTGAAGCAACAGCCAGCATCTGCTGGGTAATTTCAAACTCCAGGCCAATCAGAGCCCAGAACAGTCAAGTTTCAAATAAAAACTGGTTACATCACTACAGGCACTTCCTACTATCTGTGTGCTAACTAAAAGAAAGAGAAGTCCGTCCTCTGTAACAGGTTTAAGCATAAATATGAACCATCTGCTGGCCAAACTAGAGAAATACTCTTTAGAATTAATTTAGGCAGGAAAATATCCAGGCTTAAAACACACTGTTTCTTCACAGATGTTTTAAAAACCACATACCTTATTAGCACACATCAATAGACAAAAGCCTATCGAAAATTCAGAAAAGAAATTGGGCAACTACAAACATCTCAAAGGTGACTGTCATGGAAAAATCATGTCTTACCCGATAATTTTCTTTCCTTTAGTCCTATCTGACCAGTACAGACTAATGGGTATATCCACATATCAACGGATGGAGATGGAGGAAAAAAAATAATTCTCATGATTTGCCCCTTAAGGGTATAGCGCAGCCTGCAATATTCGGTATTTCAATTATCAGTGGTTCTCCTGACCATATCGTCAGTCACTGCTGCAAATTTGAGACCACCTCTTTCATTCAGCCAATAAGTCCAGGAAGAAAGAAGGCATATAAATTACTGGCATAAAGACATTTCAATGATGCAGAAGACATGTGAAACTGAGCACAGAAAAACATCTCAAACTAGAATGCACAAATTCAAATGAAGACAATGAGAAAGGGACACTGTATGCCAAAAAGAAAGCCAAGGAATGAATCGGGTGGGTGTCTGGACTGGTCTGGTTGGGCTAAAGGAAAGAAAATGACATAATTTTTCCTTCCTTGTCATCACCAGACCAGTCCAGACTAATGGGATGTAGCAAAGCAGTGCACATAAAGGGTGGGAGAGATGTAAGGCGGTCATCCTAGAAACCTGAAGGTGAAGAGGATAGCTGTATAATCATGGCTGAAGTAGAAGAGCAAGCCAGTAGTGAATCCAGAAACAGAGCTCCGAGGAATTGAAATCTAACCATAGACACAAAAGAGATATTGCTTCCATGCTTCAGTCTATCTTGAAATCTAACCATAGACACAAAAGAGGTATTGCTTCCATGCTTCAGTCTATCACTGATGCTCAACACGGAAAACAGGCTCCAACCCACGACTCAAAAACAAACTTGGGAATTGAAGAACAACAAACAGGCAAGAACTGGAAGAACCCACAAACACGGAGAGGGCAAGCCAGCTTTAGCTACTCAGTCCAGAATAGGAATTGAATGTACAAGCTTGAGCAGACAATGAAAGCTAAGAAAATCATTGGGTAGATCTGATGTACCTCGGACATAGCACCTATAAGAGGAAGGAAGAGGCCCACTTACTGATACTAACCTAACAGCTGTCGGAAGACAGGAAGCCAAAGACCATTACAGCTGTAAGGCTACTTTATCAGGTCCCTCAAAAGGAAAATAAAGTGAACCTAGTTAGGGGGTAGGAACACGTACTCAAGCCCCACAGAAGATAACCATGCCCCGGAGAAAGAGATGGGGCTTGGGGTGGCAGTAGAGATATCCCTATGTCTGCAGTTGGAATTCAGTAGAATTCTGAAAAAGTGAGGGCTTCTCCAACTGAAATAAAGCTTTATTCTACAGTCAAAATTAGAGTTGCACTCCTTAGGCAAAGGAGTAGTCTCGCTGTAGAGACAGGGTCATGCCCCACAAATTAATTGTGAAGCTGCTTTAAGGCTGATACGGAGAAAAACTACCCTAACTGAAATGAATCCCTGCTCTTCATCCAGATACAGACTTATGCCTCATATCCTGTGATGGAGCCATATACCATACTCAGATATGGGAATTGTGTTACACATACAGAAATGAAAGAGCATTTGATAGTCTAAGACGGAGATGTGGTCCACATCAGAGACAGAACAGAGCACCACAGGCTGAAACAGAGGTCAGGTGCACATGGGCAACATACAGAGACAGAGATGTCCTGTATTCTGAGACAGAATAGTGCCCCACGTTCAGAGATGGAGCTCAGCTCAACATGCAATGATGGAGCTGTGTCCCACACACAGAAATGAGGCTGTGTGTCACATCCAAAAAAGAGGTGCTCCTCACATACCAAGATGGAGATGCAGACTAACGTCAGAGATGAAAGAATGCCCCAGAGTTACAGATAGAGCTGTGCTCTACAGTGAAAGACAAAGCTGAGCTAGTAACTTAGGACAGGGATGTGCCCTATGCATAGATCCAGAGTAGAGTTCTATTTCAAAAAACTGAGCCACAACCTGAAGTCAAATGCAGCTGAAAGACAAAAGCAGAGCTATGCTCTACTGACCGACACGTGGCTCCACCCCACAGACTGAAAAGGAAATGTACTTCACAATCAGAGAAGGAAATGAAAGAGCTCAAACTCCAGAGAGAAAATGCTGCGCTCGACCTCAAGAGACATCGATTCATTCTATTTTCCAAGATGAAGCCATGCTCTATATTCAGAGATGGGGCAAGCTCTCCCTAGAGATGGACCCTTGAACTACAGCTCAATATGGAGCTACAGTGCCTATACCGAGAAGGACTTCAGATCTACCCCAAGAGATAAAGCAGAGCTAAGATAGAGCTAAGCACCATTTGAAGGACAGAACCGAGATGTGAAGTTCGAGGTGGAGAAGTGCTGAGCAGACATAGGTGGCACTGCACTGTACGGCCAGAGACATGCAGCATAGCCAGAAATGCAGACAAGACTCACAGAGCAACACAGTGAATTTGTAGGCAAACCACAGCCCATCTGTACCAAAGGTGAAGCATAAAACCGTAGCCAAGCACAACGGCGTATGAAAGTGCTTAAGTAATCAAAACCCCAGAAAACAAAACATAAGGCACTGCTGGCAGGAAGCATGGCCACAGAACCAGCGGGTTGTAGTGGAATCACTGCCAAGAAAGTTATAATTAAAATGTAAACAAAGTAAATAGGAACCACGGAGAAGTAGAGGATGAAACAATAACGAAACGGTCTTTATTGAAAGCACCAAAAATAAAGATCAGACACGGCCATGTTTCAGCAGACATAGATGCCTGCCTCAGGGGTCACAATAAAATTACAAAAGAAACAAAATACTTTGACTAAGCATAATGTAAACATATAAAAACCTAGCATCTGTAAAACAATGTGCAAAATGTATAATAAAATCATAAATAGTATATGCATGAATAAACATACAAATATGTTTGGCAAAATTAAAATTTACAAGATAAATGAAGTGTGTGTAATAAGTAGACTGCAAGATTAAATAGCCAGGTAACCACATAAGTGCGGTGAGAGGAATGCATGGTTAAAACACTAGCGTAAACAACAGTGAGTTACATCATAACAAAAATACCTCTTTAACGAATGGAAAATAAAAAATGTCAATTGTAGTGTATGCCAAAATATAAACATAGGTATCAGTTAATGCTCACCCGAAGTAATCAAAACATAAGTACATAAGTATTGCCATACTGGGACAGACCAAAGGTCCATCAAGCCCAGCATCCTGTTTCCAACAGTGGCCAATCCAGGTCAAAAATACCTGGCAAGATCCCCCCAAAAACATAGACAACATTTTATGTTGCTTATCCCAGAAACATTTTCCCCAAGTCCAATTTAACAATGGTCTATGGACTTTTCCTTTAGGAAGCTGTCCAAACCTTTTTTAAACTCTGCTAAGCTAACCACCTTTACCACATTTTCTGGCAATGAATTCCAGAGTTGAATTACACGTTGAGTGAAGAAACATTTCCTCTGATTCGTTTTAAATGTACTACTTTGTAGCTTCATCGCATGCCCCCTAGTCCTAATATTTTTGGAAAGCGTAAACAGACGCTTCATGTCTACCCATTCCACTCCTCATTATTTTATAGACCTCTATCATATCTCCCCTCAGCCGTCTTTTCTCCAAGCTGAAGTGCCCCAGCCACTTTAGCCTTTCCTCATAGGGAAGTCATCCCATCCCTTTATCGTTTTCGTCGCCCTTCTCTGCACCTTTTCTAATTCCATTACACAGGCATAGAAGAGAAGCCTACCTCTAGATCAAACTGAGCTTGCAAGTGATACCTGTAAGGCACTTGGCCCACATAGATATAGTATAGCCTATAGGCAGTTCCCCTGATAAAATGAGGCATGCTGGAAGAAAGCATAGGTGCTCTCTGACAGCAAGTCAGACACCCATGGCCTCAGGACGCGAACATATCCCACAGACACAGATGTAAGCCAAGATATGGAAGAAAATATACATATACTGGGGAACCACAGCAAACAAGTCCTGCCACTAGAAACGCAGCAAAGCCTGCAAAGGCAGTGCTGAATTGTTAGAAAAGAAATAAAGTTGTCTGTGAAAAAGACAGTATACAAAAGGGAAGAGAAGACTCATCCCAGTGTCACCAACATACAGGCCCAAAATCCTGTTATAGAACATGCCCGGCAAGCACCATCAGAGCCAAAAAAGTGCCAATGAAGGCAACCATAAGAATCCTGCCATGCAGGGAAAGGTGACAGGCAAACATAAACCGGCTAGTGAGACACTGAATGCGCCTAACACTCCATGCTGAGACCGCCTTGTTAGCATCATATAGTAGCACTATAATATAGTTATTTAGTTATCTTATAGTTACTATACCATCTATCAATTGTATGTATGCTGACATATTGATATGTTTATCCCACCACACACATTCACTCACCATCCAACCTAAATATTTCACCAGCATGATCATCCTGATACTATCAATCACCATCCACTCAATCAACATAACGCACGCAACTCTCACAACCTCTTCAACTGTATTCACCATGTCATCATTCCTCCAATACCACCCAAGCACCCACACAACACCCACTCCCTTACAAACCAACAACCACCTTAGAAACCTTCCACTGTCCAGGATACCATCCTTGAAAACAGAAATAAACTCCCACAATACCAAAACACAAAAAACAAGACAACTTACCAAAATCCGCCCATCTCCACATACCAATGATCCACTTCTAACTGTCCGAATAGGATACATTAATGCAAGATCAGTGGTAAATAAAAGCGAAATCATCGTAGACTGGATCACCTCAGAGAACCTGGATCTACTTTTCATCATGGAAACTTGGATCCGCCAATCAGAAGATCCTATCATAAACGAACTATGTCCTCCAGGCTACAAAATATCTCACTGGCCTAGGAAAGACAAAAGAGGAGGAGGAATTGCACTCATCTACAGATCATACTTCTCCGCAGAACCCACCTTAGAGTCCATCTCAACTCAACTCGAAATTGCCTCTATAAAACTATATAGCCCCATGCTATGCGAACACTTAATCTGCATACTGTTCTACAGACCTCCTAATAACTGGAACCATAGCCAAACCACATTCATGGACTTTAAATCAAATGCATGCGTCAACAACTCCAATATACTGCTACTAGGGGACCTAACCCTCCATTTAGAAGACTCCAACTCTGCCCACACCCAGGATTGTATAGACTTCCTCCAACTATGTGACTTTGACCTCCCTCCAATAGTACCAACCCATAATAAAGGCCACTCACTCGATATCGTCACACACAAACATTCTACAGATCAAAACTTCCTATTATCAGACATCCACTGGGTCACCTCTCCCTGGTCCAACCACCACAAAGCAACCCTATCTGTACAATGGCGGAAAAAAGACCAACCCAAACCACCGGAACCCACAACAATTAAAACCAGAGGACGAATCGAAAAAGATACCTTCTGGCAACTTATCTACGACAACAATTGGACGACAGACCCAAACACAAACCACTTCCTTGCAGATTGGGACCATAGATGCAAACTCATTCTAGATGAAATTGCTCCGCTACACTCCAAAACCATACGCACAAAGAAAAAACCCTCTCCATGATACAACGAAGAACTAAAAAGTGAAGGAGTGGCCTAGTGGTTAGGGTGGTGGACTTTGGTCCTGGGGAACTGAGGAACTGAGTTCGATTCCCACTTCAGGCACAGGCAGCTCCTTGTGACTCTGGGCAAGTCACTTAACCCTCCATTGCCCCATGTAAGCCGCATTGAGCCTGCCATGAGTGGGAAAGCACGGGGTACAAATGTAACAAAAAAAAGAAAAACCAGAAAACTAGAAAAAACTTGGAGCAAATCAAAAAATGATCTCACCCTGAATACGTGGAAACAAACACAAAAGAAATACAAGAATGAAATTAAACGTGCCAAAAGAACATACTATACAAAACAAATCAAATCACAGCCACCGGAACAGACATAAAAAAACAGTACAAAATCATAAAGAATCTTCTTAACACAAACCCAGTAACAACTTCACCTTCAAATTGTCCATCTGCCGAGCAGCTGACCAAATACTTCAATGATAAAATCACCAATCTATGCAACACAATTCCCCATGACGATACCAATATTGACACTTTCCTTGATGAACTGGACCCCGACTCTGAAGAGATCCCAGCAGATCGCTACTGGACAAATTTCACCCCCCTCAGCACTAAGGAAATCTCCTCAGCTCTATCCAAACTCTCACTGCCACCTGGACCCATGCCCCAATTATCTTATGAAAAATGCCCCAGAACGATTCATCACAGAACTCACCACCCACCTAAATTTCCTACTTCAACAAGGCTCCTTCCCCACCGAACACAGTAATATTCTACTTACACCAATACCGAAAAACCCCAAGAAACCAGTGAATGACATCACTAATTATCGACCTGTGGCCTCCATCCCTATTCTAATCAAACTGATGGAAAATAGAGTGACCTCCCAACAACGAATTCACTCAAAAGTTCTCCATTTTACACGAATCACAATCGGGATTTTGACCTGCACACAGCACAGAAACAGTACTGCTCACCCTGATATCCAGGTTCAAACAGGAAATTTCAATTGGCAACAAAATACTTCTGCAGTTCGACTTATCCAGTGCATTTGACATGGTAGACCATAATATTCTCACAAAATTACTGGACAAACTAGGGATTGGCGGAAACATCATTAAGTGGATAAAAAGTTTTATCACCACCAGATCATATCAGGTCAAATCAACCTCATCAATATCGCCTACGTGGTCATCAAAATGCGGAGTCCCCCAAGGCTCACCTCTATCCCCGATCCTCTTCAACCTTATAATGATTCCTCTGGCCAAATCCCTATCCAAATCCGACCTTAACCCCTTAATCTACGCTGATGACGTCACAATATTCATCCCTTTCCAATCCAACCTTACATAAATCTCAGAGAAAAAAAATCACTGCCATGAACACCCTAACATTCTGGGCCAACGCTTTCAAAATGAAAATGAACAAAGAAAAAACTCAATGTCTAATCCTTTCATCATAACATGCCACTCTGCTCCCAACCACTCTGATTACCTGTTACGTCTGTGCTTTCCTCGCCCTCTGATGGCCAGAACGGGTGGCTGCTATGGACCATCACCCGTTCCAGATTTTGGCTAAGTCCGGTCCGGATCTTCCAGGCTGCCAGGTTTGCTTGTGTTGTTTGAGCCTGCACAGCACCCATAGCTGCCTGGTGATTGCAGCAGCTGAGTTCCAGGTGCTGCTGGGCTTATTAGCCATTTTGTTACTCTCAGCCCTTGCCTTTGCATCCTCTTAGGCCCTGGTACGTGGGTGCTTGTGCACATCTTCCTGAGAGACTTTGTCTGGACCTGATTCTGCGTTTGCTGGTTTCCTGCCTTTTGAACCTTGCCTGATCCTGGACTTTGCTTTGCTTGCCGCCTGCCATTTAAACCTTTGCCTGGACCTTGCTTGTCGCCTGCCTTTTGAACCTTTGCCTGGACCTGGACTTTGCTTTGCTTGCCGCCTGCCTTTTGACCCTTTGTCTGGATCCGGACTTTGCTTTGCTTGCCGCCTGCCTTTTGAACCTTTGCCTGGACCTGTCTTCTGCTTGCTGGCTGACTGCCTAGAGACCTAGCCTGGATTTGTCGGTACATCTGTTCTGCCTTGCTTCTGGTGTGGGGTGGTTTTGCCTACTACTGCTGCTCCTCGGCAGTGGTCCAAGGGCTCACAAACCCAGTTCCTGTTTAGTAAACGTGACATTACCCCCGACGTTACAATCCCAATATCTGACAATCTAAAATTTCTAGAGTAACATTAGACAACCACCTAACTTTAGAAACTCATGCAAAAGCCACGACAAAGAAGATGTTCAACATGATGTGGGTACTGAAAAGAGTAAAACCATTCCTCCCACAGAAAACTTTCTGCAATCTAGTACAATCCACAGTACTCACTCATGCCGACTACTGCAACAGCATCTTCATCGGTTGCAAAGCCCAAATCATGAAAAAACTCCAAATTGCCCAAAACACAGCAGCCAGACTCATTTTTGGCAAATCACGATTTGAAAGTGCAACACCACTACGTGAAAAACTTCACTGGCTCCCTATCAAGGAACGCATAAACTTCAAAGCCCAAATGATCCACAAGATCCTCCTCCTCCATGGCAAATCTCCAAGCTACATGACCGACTTGATTGATCTACCAGCCAGGAACGGGTCCAAATCATCTCTAACATATCTCAATCTCAATCTTCTCAATTGCAAAGGCCTCAAATACAAAACCTACTATGCATCCAACTTCTCCGTTATAGGCAGCAAACTTTGGAACGCAATACCTCGACACATCCGAATAACCAACGAACATCTACCCTTTCGAAAGCTGCTGAAAACTTACCTCTTCAAACAAAAATACCCGAACCCAACTTAATTCTCGAACCTAATCCACACCACTAACACTACCCATACTCCTATCCTCTCCCCCACATCTCTTCCTATTGTCCTATTATCTATAACCTCCATGATACTTTGTGCCATACTTTGTATTATCTCTGTGATACTTTGTACCATACCTTGTAAGCCGCACTGAACCTGCTATCGAGCGGGAAAGAGCGGGGTATAAATGCTATAAATAAAGAGAAACGGGGGGGGGGGGGGGGCCCCAGAAACAACCAGTGGAGAAACTCCCTTGCTCCTGGCAGAAATTCAGTTAGTAGCAACATTTCATGCTACCAATCCCAGGCAAGCAGTGGCTTCCCCTATGTCCATTTTAATAACAAACTATGAACATTTCCTCCATGAACTTGTCCAAACTTTTTTAAAAACTCAGATACACTAACTACTGTTACCGCATCCTCCAGCAATGAGTTCCAGAGCTTAACTATTCTTTGAATGGAAAAATATTTACTCCTACTCATCTTAAAAGTATTTCTATGTAGTTCCATTGAGTGTCCCCTAGTCCCAGATCAGAGGATGTCTGAGGGCAGGCAGAAAATAAATAAAATACAGCGGAGCCACTAGGCAGCAGCAGGAACAGGAACAGAGCAACTAGGCTGTATCAGGAAAAGAAGCAGAATCTACTAGTAAACTGTAGCAGGAACAGGAGCAAGGCTACTTAGTTGTATCAGTAACAGAGGCAAAGTTTCTTTGTTGTAGCAGGAATAAAGGCAAAGCTTACTTAGCTGAAGCAGGAACAGAGGCTAAGCTGCTTGACTGTAACAGGAACAGAAGCAAAGCTGCTTGGCTGTAGCAGGAACAGAAGCAAAGCTGCTTGGCTGTAGCAGGAACAGAAGCAAAGCTGCTTGGCTGTAGCAGGAACAGAGGCAAAGATTTTTGGTTGCAGCAGGAACAGAAGCAGAGCTTCTTTGGCTGTAGCAGGAACAGAAGCAAAACTTACTTGGCTGTATCAGAAACAGTGGCAAAGCTTACTTGGCTGTATCAGGAACAGAGGCAAAGATTCTTGGTTGTAGACTGAACAGAAGCAAAGCTTACTTGGTTGTATCAGGAACAGAGGCAAAGAATCTTGGTTGTAGCAGGAACGGGCATCTTTGGTCAGTACTCTGCGAGAGAAGAGCTGTTGCCGAAGCTCTGAAGCAAGTGAAAAGAGGGCTTTTAAAGGGAGCACTGATGGTGGGAGTGGCGTGCTCAAGCTATGACATGTGGGCATGGTACCTACGTCAGCCGGCCAGCGGCATGAAACTCTGCCCAGAAGCTGGTGACCCGCCATGCTGGACACCCGCTTTCTCAACCCCTGTACAGAAAACCTGCCAGGTAGGAGGGGACGCGACAGGTGTCCCATAACCAGCCCCTCGAAATGACACAATGATTACGATTTAGGACAGATTACTACTCTAACCGATGAAAGATTATTCCGTTATGATAGTTCCTCTGTGTACATCCAGCTGGCATGTTTCTAAATGCAGCTGAGATAAAATAGCTTTGTTTGGGTGTACCAATAAGGTGGCTGCTGGGGGAAACCAGCTTCAGCTTTGTGATGTCATACTGTCTCCTGCTCTTTCTCCAACCTCCTTGGCATAAGTTTACCTGGACTGAGAGATGTTCTCAAAGACAGGAATGGGGAGAGTTTGCATTTGATGTATAGTTCATAAAGGGGCCCTTTTACAAAAGCATGTTAGGCTCTATGTGCGTGCAGCGCATGCCAAAATGAGACTACCACCAGTGACCCCCTGGCAGTAAATTCAGATTAGCCGCACGTCCATAACGCCTGGAGGATTAATTTATTTCCTCCCACGCGTGGCGTTTCTGGCAGTAATCAGTAATTGGTGTGAGTCCTTATAAGTGGCGTTAAGGGCTCAGGCCAGTTTTAGGAGCGTGTTGGTTTCAGTTTAACCGCATGCCCCTTTCCCATCCCATTAAAAAAGCCCTTTTTTGCAGACGCGGTAAAAACTGGCCCGACGCACGCCCCAAATGCATGCCTACACTACCGCAGGCCACATTTTACCACAGCTTAGTAAAAGGACCCCAGAGTGTCTTTCACAAGAACCCACAAAAAATTGGAAGTCTAAACGTTAGCATACTAATAATATAAACACATATAGTTTACCCTGATCCAACTGGAACAAGGTTATGCCACTAATTATAAAGAATTTAATTAAATAAAACAGCAGTATAAAAACTCCAAAAAAACACCAGAGAAAAACACTGCTTCAAAAACCGGATATTGAGGTATTAAAATAAGAAAACGCATAACCATATTCCAAATTCAATCCAAAAATTGAAGAAAATACCCAAATCCCGAAAAAAAAAGTTCATATGTTGGAGGTAACAAAACACTTATCTGTGCTGTAAAATGTTTCAAAGTGGACCACCCATCTGCTCCAATTCATAATATAAATCCACAGTTCACAGTTTCAATGTGCCCCTACTTCAACATCTTCAGGGATGATGAAACATTCTCCACCTCAACAAAAGACAAGGGCCCTCTTTGTTTCGATACCCTGTTTTATTCCTCCTACTGAAGTAGAGTATTGAATGGGAGCAGATGGATGGTCCAGTTTGAAACATTTTACAGCATAGTAACATAGTAAATGACGGCAGAAAAAGACCTGCATGATCCATCCAGTCTGCCCAACAAGACAAACTCATATGTGCTACTTTTTGTGTATACCCTACTTTGATTTGTACCTGTCCTCTTCAGGGCACAGACCGTATAAGTCTGTCCAGCACTATCCCCGCCTCCCAACCACCAGCCCCGCCTCCCACCCCTGGCTCTGGCACAGACCGTATAAGTCTGCCCAGCACTATCCTCGCCTCCCACCACTGGCTGGCTCTGCCACCCAATCTCGGCTAAGCTCCTTAGGATCCATTCCTTCTGAATAGGATTCCTTTATGTTTATCCCACGCGTGTTTGAATTCTGTTACCGTTTTCATTTCCACCACTTCCCGCGGGAGGGCATTCCAAGCATCCACTACTCTCTCCGTGAAAAAATACTTCCTGACATTTATCTTAAGTCTGCCCCCCTTCAATCTCATTTCATGTCCTCTCGTTCTACCGCCTTTGCACCTCCGGAAAAGGTTCGTTTGCGGATTAATACTTTTCAAATATTTGAACGTCTGTATCATATCACCCCTGTTTCTCCTTTCTTCCACAGTATACATGTTCAGGTCATCAAGTCTCTCCTCATACGTCTTGTAATGCAAATCCCTTACCATTCTCGTAGCTTTTCTTTGCACCGCTTCAATTCTTTTTACATCCTTCACAAGGTACGGCCTCCAAAACTGAACACAATACTCTAGGGTGGGGCCTCACCAACGACTTATACAGGGGCATCAACACCTCCTTTCTTCTGCTGGTCACACCTCTCTCTATACAGCCTAACAACCTTCTAGCTACGGCCACCGCCTTGTCACACTGTTTCGTCGCCTTCAGATCCTCAGATACTATCACACCAAGATCCCTCTTCCCGTCCGTACCTATCAGATTCTCCCCGCCTAACACATACATCTCCCGAAGGTTTCTATTCCCTAAGTGCATCACTTTGCATTTCTTCGCATTGAATTTTAATTGCCAAACCTTAGACCATTCTTCTAGCTTCCTCAGATCCTTTTTCATGTTTTCCACTCCCTCCCGGGTGTCCACTCTGTTGCAGATCTTAGTATCATACGCAAATAGGCAAACTTTACCTTCTAACCCTTCGGCAATGTCACTCACAAATATATTGAACAGAATCGGTCCCAGCACCGATCCCTGAGGCACACCACTACTCACCTTTCCCTCCTCCGAGCAAATTCCATTCACCACCACCCTCTGGCTTCTGTCCGTCAACCAGTTCCTAATCCAGTTCACCACTTCGGGTCCTATCTTCAGCCCTTCCAGATAAGTGCTTTGTTACCTCCTACATATGAAGGTGAACTTGCTAGATGTTCATTTTTTTTGATTTTGGGTATTTTCTTCAGTTTTTGGATCGAATTTGTAATATGTTTATGCTATTTTCTTATATTAATACAGTGAAACCTCGGTTTTCATTGACTTCGGACTTCGTCATTTTCGGTTATCATTGATTTGTTTTATGAAATTGTTGTCTCGGTTTTCGTCGATCGCCTCGGATTTCGTCCGCGTGCCCACGCTTCTAATTTTGCATTCTCACGTGTCGTTCTTCTGGGGCGTTGTTTCCGGTTGTGGGATCACACCGCTGCTTCTGGTTAAGTGCCTGTACAAAATTGCCAGCTCTTTAATGAGAAAATTTTGGCGTTTAGCCCACACTGCTGCTTCTGGTTCAGTGCCTGTACAAAATCGCCAGCTCTTTAATGAGAAACATTTTGTCGTTTAGCCCACACTACTGCTTCTGGTTCAGTGCCTGTACAAAATCGGCAGCTCTTTAATGAGAAAAATTTTGTCGTTTAGCCCACACTGCTGCTTCTGGTTCAATAAAGGAGGCAAAAGCAGCAAGAGGTGTGAATGCACTAACAAAATAGAGATCACAAACAATTGAAGATGTGGAACAGTTATTATTAATTTGGATCAATCAAAAACAGTTAGATGGCGACTCTGTGAAAAGGCCAGACTGTTGTATGCCGATCTCATTAAGAAAATGCCTGGGACGAGTGCTACTTCACTAAAAGGCATATTTTCAAAGCACTTTGGGAGGCTAAGTTCCATAGGTTTCTATGGAACTTTGGGAGGCTAAGTGCTTTGAAAATGAGCCTGTATGTGATTTTAAGGCCAGCAGAGGCTGGTTCGAAAAATTCAAGAGGCGCACTGTCATACACAGTGTTACTAGGCACGGAGAAGCTGCGAGTTCGGACAAGTCTGGTGCCGAAAAATTTGTGTCTGAATTCAAAGATTACGTAGAGGCTGAAGGATTCATCCCCCAACAAGTCTTCAACTGTGATGAAACTGGCCTGTTTTGGAAGAAAATGCCAAAGAGAACGTTCATTACACAGGAGGAAAAGGCACTGCCAGGACATAAGCCTATGAAAGATAGGCTAACTCTTTTGTTGTGTGGTAATGCTAGTGGTGATTGTAAAGTGAAGCCCTTACTGGTGTACCATTCAGAATCTCCTAGAGTATTTAGCAGAAACAATGTGATCAAAAGTAAATTGTGTGAGATGTGGAGGGCAAACAAGAAAACATGGGTCACGAGGCCAATTTTCATTGAGTGGATGAATGAAGTGTTTGGCCCGAGTGTGAAAAAATACCTCCAGGATAATCATTTGCCCCTTAAGTGCCTCCTGTTAATGGACAATGCTCCTGCACATCCTCCAGGTTTGGAAGATGCATTGTTGGAGCAGTTCAGTTTTATCACTGTGAAGTTCTTGCCCCCTAATACCACACCACTAATCCAGCCCATGGACCAGAATGTCATTTCCAATTTCAAGAAACTGTACACAAAAGCATTGTTTCAAAGGTGCTTTGAGGTGACATCAGATACAGAATTGTCCTTAAGAGAGTTCTGGAAAAACCATTTCAACATTCTCAACTGCATCAGCCTCATAGATAAGGCTTGGCAGGGAGTGACATCCAGGACGATGAACTGTGGCTGGAAGAAATTATGGCCAGGATGTGTGCATGAGAGCGATTTAGAAGGGATAGATCCTTCACCTGATGACCCTACACATGTTGTGCAGTGAATTGTTTATTTGGGTAGGTCCATGGGTTTGGAGGTGAGTGGTGAGGATGTGGAAGAGTTGGTGGATGACCACAGTGAAGAACTCACCACTGAAGAGCTGCAAGACCTTCAACTAGAAGTGCAACAGACGGCAGATGAAGAAGTTGCTTCAGATAAGAATGAAGAGACAGGAGAGAATGTGCCTTCTTCAGAGATTAAGGACATCTTCTCCATGTGGAGTAAAGTACAGGTGTTTGTGGAGAAAAATTACCCAGACAAAGCTGTTGCAAGCCGTGTCTGCAACTTGTTTAATGATAATGTCTTGCCCCATTTTAGGCAAATCTTAAAGAGGCGACAGAAACAAACCTCTTTGGACAGCTTTCTTGTGCGGCATGGGTCCACAGACTCTGAAGCTGGTCCTAGTGCCAAAAGAACAAGAAGGGAAGTGACACCCCCAGATAGTGTCCTTATGGAGGGGGGTCCCCCTTCCAAACAATAATCTCTGCTCCTCTCTCTCCATCTTCCATACACCAAGAAGAGTCTTCAGAAAGGTAAATGCCATGTTAAATGTTCATTTATTCTATACATTAGTCTTTTTTATTCATTTAAAAGAATTTAGAAGAAAAATTGCTTGTTGCCTCGGTTTTCGTCGATATTTTTCGGACGAATTATCGACTTAAACCAAGGTTTCACTGTACCTCAGTATCCAATTTTTGAGCAGTGGGTTTATCCGGGTTTGTTTGGTTTTTTTTGAGTGCACACTGCTGTTTTCTGGATGTGGAGAAGCCTATGATGAAAAATCCAATGGGGGGTGTTTGACAGCATGTAAGTAATCTCACTCTGGACGGTTGAGGGCTTGTTTTAATTAAATTCTTTATAATTAGTAGCACAACCTCGTTTGGATCAGGGTAAACTATATTTGTTTGTATTATTAGTATAGTTCAAAATCTTTGTGTGAGCCACACAGCAAACCTAAGTATATATGCCTGGATATTGCATTAGTATTTGACATGATTGACCATCAACTCCTAATTAACACTGTCAGATTTTGGCATTGGTACTCAAGTCCTGGTTTCTTTCATACTTGCAAAGAAGGAAATTTCAAGTCAAAGTACATGACTCAGTTTCCACGAGCTTTCCAATCACCTATTAGAAGTACTTTTTAACTTATTTATGGTGTCTCTGGGAGATGTTTTCCAAGATTTACACATATTGTATAGAATATACCCAGATGATGTACAATTTGTCACCCCTGTAAACAAACATGATCAGGATATTTTTGACAAAATTGTTGCAAACAGGCAAAGATGTCTTTAAATGTTGCAAAGACAGAAATAATGTATGTAGGTAAGAATATTAACTCATCTCTACCAACAATGTTTGAATATCAGGGTAAAAAATTGAACACGAAGCCCTTTGTCTATAGCCTGGGAGTTCTCCTAGACACCAATTTGACAATGTAAAAACACAGACCATGTGATATCGTAACATATTTTTATTTATTTATTTAGATTTTGCTCACACCTTTTTCAGTAGTAGCTCAAGGTGAGTTACAATCAAGTACTCTGGATATTTCTCTGTCCCAGGAGGGCTCACAATCTAAGTTTGCACCATAGTAAATGACGGCAGATAAAGACCTGAACGGTCCACCCAGTCTGCCCAACAAGATAAATTCATTTTACATGGTATGTGATACTTTATATGTATACTCAAGTTTGATTTGTCCCTGCCTTTCTCAGGGCACAGGCCGTAAAAATCTGCCCAGCACTGTTCCTGTACTAAAAGTTCTGAAGCTAACATCGAAGCCCCTTAAAATTTACCCTCCAGCCCATCCATATCTATTCAGTCACGATCAGGGCACAGACTGTAGAAGTCCACCCTGCACCAGTTTTACTCTCCAAATACTGGCGTCGCCACCCAATCTCCACTAAGATTCCATAGATCCATTCCTTCTAAAAAGGATTCCTTTGTGTTTATCCCACGCATGTTTGAATTCCATTACCATTTTCATCTCCACCACCTCTCGTGGGAGGGCATTCCACGTATCTACCACCCTCTCTGTGAAAAAATACTTCCTGACATTTCTCCTGAGTCTGCCCCCCTTTCAACCTTAATTCATGTCCTCTAGTTCTACCACCTTCCTGTCTCCGGAACGTCTGTATCACGTCACCCGTTTCTCCTTTCCTCCAAGGTATACATGTTCAGGTAGGCAAGTCTCTCCTCATACAGTTTGCAACGCAAATCCCATACCATTTTCGTAGCTTTTCTTTGCACCGCTTCCAGTATTTTTACATCTTTAGCAAGATACGGCCTTCAAAACTGAACACGATACTCCAAGTGGGGCCTCACCGATGACTTGCAGAAGGGCATCGACACCTCCTTTCTTCTGCTGGTTATACCCCTCTCTATGCAGCCTAGCCTTGTCACATTGTTTCTTCACCTTCTCTGCCTGTGATCTCTGCATCTTTTTCTTTCAACTTCGCGTGTTGAGCAAGTTGAAAGACATGGTCACACCATATGACTATTGGACGATAGTACAGAGCCTGGTACTGACAAAAATTGATTACTGTGATTCTCTATTTCTGGGGATACCATCATCCCGAATTCAAGCTCTGCGGGTCACCCAAAATGCAGCTCTGCAATTGATTACTGGAATCTCAAGGTCTGAACATATCACTCCCAACATTTAAAAAATTACATTGGCTCCCTGTAACGTACAGAGTTCAATTCAAGACTCTTGTACTGTACTCATCAACGTATATTTGGGACTGTTCTTGACTACTTTCAAAATACCCTGCAATTATATAAACCAAAACAAACACTGAAATCTGAGGCGTCCTATCAGCTCTGTTTACCTTCCGCGAAGTCATGTAACCATGTAGAAACAAAACTACGGGCCTTCTCTTTCGCTGCCCCATCCTTGTGGAATGTTCTACCTGGATACCTGAGATTATGCAAAGATATTTAATAGTTCAAGCGGTTGCTAAAAACGCATATGTTTTCAAAAGCCAGATGTGGACCTATCTGTTTTTTTCTTTTTGTTTGTTTTTTTGTCTTTGCTGTGTGCCATGTTATTGATCATGTTTCATCATCATATGCTTAGCGATTGCTATGTATCTAGGACCATGTATGTAACTATTGTTACCTGCCTTGGATAAAGTGGGATATAAATGTAATAAAATAAATAAAGCGGAAATATCTGCACACTTTAACTTTGAAGAGCACATACATGGCAACAATATGCACATACTATTTGTGTGTCTATGCAGTTATAAAATTACTCACTTTGTGGCTGTTACAGAGAAGGAGGTTTGAGCTATTTGGCTGCTTGACTACCCCTGGTCAATACAGGTTATTAGAGTGCTGTACTTTCTGCTGAGACCATTTTTTCAGGTTATATTTCTATATTAATAAACCTCAATTTCCCTAACTATATATTTTTTCTTTCCCTCCCTCTTCCTACCCCCCCCCCAACACTACGCCTTCCCATTACTACTACTACTACTTATTACCTTGGGTTTCTAGCCTAACTGGGGCTAGAGCTAAGGCTAGAATCCTGGCATCCTGAACATTCAATTTCATGAACTTAGGTATTTTTCCCTTATTTGATATCCCCACATAATTCAACTAACCCAGCCCACTGCATGATAGTCCTCAATCAAAATCCATACTCCAGGATGCTTTCCAGAACCCTGCAGTCATAGGCCCTAAATCCAGCCCACTGCTACACAATGACTGACACCCTCCCCGAGGTTGTAAATGCTGTCTCTACACTACCCTAAGCACCCAGCAGACCAAGGAGTTGAACACCTAACCAAGAACTGAATCCAGGTCCACCACATGGCAATGCACAGCACTGCTATTTAATCACCAGGCTAGTTCCACAACTACACTTCTAAATGAAGGTAAAATTATGTATAATCATACCTGATAATTTTCTTTCCATTAATCATAGCTGATCAATCCATAGACTGGTGGGTTGTGTCCATCTACCAGCAGGTGGAGATAGAGAGCAAACTTTTGCCTCCCTATATGTGGTCATGTGCTGCCGGAAACTCCTCAGTATGTCGATATCAAAGCTCCATCTGCAGGACTCAGCACTTAGAGAATTACACCCACGAAGGGACACTCTGCCCAGCTCACCACCGCCGAAACGGGGGAGGGGAATTAACCCAGCTCATCCCCACACAAGTGGGGGAGGGGAATCCGTCCAGCTCATCCCCGCGGAGCGGGGGAGGGACACCACACCCGCCGATGCGGGGGGATCTGGCTTATCCTGCAACCGCAACCGCGGGAGGAGCTGACTGACCCTAACACCGCCGAAGCGGGAGGGGTACAAAGCTGCCCTACAGCCGCACGAAGCGGGAGGGAGTGCCGGCAGAATTTATGTCTCAATCCAGCCCCGTAAAACGGAGGGGAGAGGAATGCAGCAGCTCACTGTAACACAAACTCGTCTCAACTCTTGAAGAATCCAAGTGAAAGAAGAACTTGAACACGAAGTCCTCCTGAAGTAACTGAAGGCTAAACTTGAACCTAAAATTCAACCAGAATATAAACAGTACAGATATCTGGGAGGGGCTATGGATTGATCAGCTATGATTAATGGAAAGAAAATTATCAGGTATGATTATACATAATTTTACCTTCCATATCATCAAGCTGATCAATCCATAGACTGGTGGGATGTACCGAAGCAGTACTCACCCAGGGCGGGACATAGAAATCCCTGACCTCAACACTGAAGCTCCAAACCGGGCCTCCGCCCGTGCAGCCACAGTCAAACGGTAATGCTTGGAGAATGTATGAGCCGAAGCCCACGTTGCCGCCCTGCACATCTCTTCCAAGGAGACGGATCCGGCCTCTGCCATCGAGGCCGCCTGAGCTCTCGTGGAGTGAGCCTTCAGCTGGATAGGCGGCACCTTCCCCGCGGCCACATAAGCCGCTGCAATGGCTTCCTTGACCCATCTTGCCACTGTAGGCTTAGCAGCCTGCAGACCCTTACGAGGACCTGCAAACAGGACAAACAGATGATCCGATTTCCGGAAATCATTGGTCACTGCCAAGTATCTGATGATGACTCGTCTCACATCCAGATATTCAAGAGCGGAGTACTCCTCTGGGTAGTCCTCCCTACGAAAGGAAGGGAGACAGAGCTGCTGATTCACATAGAAGCGAGAACCAATCTTGGGCAGGAAGGCAGGCACCGTGCGAATAGTCACCCCTGCCTCAGTGAACTGCAGAAAAGGCTCTCGACATGAGAGCGCCTGGAGCTCGGAAACTCCTCTGGCTGAAGTGATAGCCACCAAAAAGACTGTTTTCAACGTCAGGTCTTTCAGAGATGCCCTCGACAAGGGTTCCAAAGGCGGCTTCTGCAATGCTCTTAGCACCAGGTTGAGATTCCACGCAGGCACCACTGAGTGCAGAGGAGGGCGCAGGTGATTAACTCCCTTGAGAAAGCGCACCACATCTGGCTGCGAAGCCAGGGAAGCACCCTTCAGGCGGCCCCTGAAGCAAGCCAGAGCCGCTACCTGGACTTTAAGGGAACTGAGCGACAGGCCTTTCTCCAGACCTTCTTGCAGGAACGCCAACACTGAAGAAATTGGAGCAGTGAAGGGAGAAAGTGAGCCTGCTTCACACCATGCTGCAAAGATACGCCAAACCCTGGCGTAAGCAGTAGAAGTAGAGCGCTTCCTCGCTCTCAGCATAGTGGCGATGACCTTGTCTGAGAAGCCCTTCTTCCTCAGACGCTGCCGCTCAATAGCCAGGCCGTAAGACCAAAGGGAGAGGGATCCTCCATCACCACGGGACCCTGATGTAACAGGCCCTGCTCCACTGACAGCCGCAGAGGATCGTCGACTGAGAGCCTGAACAAGTCCGCATACCAGGGACATCTGGGCCAATCCGGACCCACCAGGATTACCCTGCCGGGATGCTTTGCCACCCGGTCTAGCACCCTGCTCAACATGGGCCAGGGCGGGAACACATAGAGGAGCTCTTGTGTCGGCCACTGTTGGAGAAGAGCATCTACTCCCAGGGATCGAGGGTCCCGTCCTCTGCTGAAAAAGCGCGGCACTTGGCCATTGGCGCCATCAGATCTAGGCTCGGCTGGCCCCAGCGCTTCGTGATGTCCAAGAACGCCTGAGCAGATAGTTGCTACTCTCCGGGCTCCAAGGTATGGCGACTGAGAAAGTCCGCCTTGACATTCATGACTCCGGCAATGTGGGCCGCTGAAAGCTGCTCCAGGTTCGCTTCCGCCCACTGGCAAAGACTCATAGCCTCCTTGGCTAGAGGGGCGCTCTGGTACCTCCCTGGCGGTTGATATAGGCCACAGCCGTGGCATTGTCCGACAGGACCCGTACAGGCTTCAACACCAGTACCGGGATGAACTCCAATAACACCAAGCGAATGGCTCTGAGTTCCAGGAGGTTGATAGACCACTTGCCTCTGCAGGAGACTAGAGCCCCTGCGCTGTCCTTCCCAAGCAGTGGGCTCCCCAGCCCATCAAAGAGGCGTCTGTCGTGACGACAATCCACTCCGGGGTCACCAGAGGCAATCCTGCAGACAACTTGTCTGTCTGCGTCCACCAGCTCAGCGCCTTGCGCACTGCTGGGTCCACGGGAAGGCGCACAGCATAATCCTCCGACATCGGAGTCCAGCGCAGCAGCAGAGATAGCTGTAGTAGTGGTCTCATATGAGCCCTGGCCCAGGGCACTACTTCCATCGTGGCCGTCATAGAGCCCAACAGCTGCACGTAGTCCCAAGCCCGAATAGGAGAGGCTACTAGGAACTAGTCCACCTGAGCCTGAAGCTTGACAATCCGATTGTCTGGCAGGAACACTCTGCCCACTTGGGTGTCGAATCGAACTCCCAGATACACCAGGGACTGAGTCGGGCGCAGCTGGCTCTTCTTCCAGTTGATGATCCATCCCAGGGAGCTCAAAAGAGCAACTACCCGGTCCATAGCTTTGCCGCACTCTGCATAAGAGGGGGCTCGGATCAACCAGTCGTCCAGATAAGGATGGACTTGTACTCCTTCCTTTAGCAGGAAGGCCGCTATGAGCCCCATTACTTTGGAAAAGGTCCGCGGAGCAGTAGCCAACCCGAAAGGGAGGGCTCTGAACTGGAAGTGTCGTCTCAGGACTGTAAAACGCAGAAAGCGTTGGAGAGGAGGCCAGATGGGAATATGCAGGTACGCTTCCTTGATGTCCAAGGAAGCCAAGAACTCTCCTGCCTTCACTGCCGCTATAACAGAGCGGAGAGTCTCCATGCGAAAGTGCCTCACTTTCCAGGCCCGATTGACCCCTTTGAGGTCGAGGATAGGCCGGACAGAACCTCCTTTCTTTGGAACCACAAAGTAAATGGAGTAACGTCCCTTGCCAATCTGATTTTTTGGCACCGGAACGACCGCACCCAGGCGGATCAGGTTGTCCAAGGTCTGCTGCACTACCACAGCTTGACCGGAGACTTGCAGGGAGAGAGTACAAACCCGTCTCTTAAGGGTTGGCAGAACTCTAGCTTGTAGCCGTCTCTGATGACTTCCAGCACCCACGCGTCTGAAGTTATAGTGGTCCACTCGCCCAGAAACGAGGACAGCCGTCCTCCAATCTGCACTGGGGCGTGGACCAAGGCCCCGTCATTGGGTACGAGACCCTGGGGGAGGACCGGAGGGAGCACCTCCGGGACGGCGGTCTCTGCGAAAGGAATGCTGCTTGGGGGAGAAATTCCTCTTGAAGGAAGAGGGGGCAGAGGAACCCGACTTGCCCGGGCGGTACCGATGGGCTTCCTGCAACCGTCCTCTGGAGGTATCGGGACGAGTACTAACCCGAGCCCTGACCTCTGGTAATTTCTTGCCCTTAGACGTGCCGAGATCGGTCACGATTTTGTCCAGCTCGACCCCAAAGAGCAGCTTGCCTTTAAAAGGCAATCTAGCCAGGCGGGATTTAGAGGCGTGGTCAGCAGACCAATGTTTCAGCCAAAGCCACCGCCGCGCAGAGACTGTCTGAGCCATGCCTTTAGCTGAGGCTCTCCAGACATCATACAGCAAGTCTGCCAAATAGGCTACGCCCGATTCCAGGGCCGGCCAATCAGCCCTCAAGGAATGATCCGAGGGGGAAGCCCGCTGCACCATAGTCCGGCACGCCCTGGCCACATAGGAGCCGCAAACTGAGGCCTGCAAACTTAAAGCAGCTGCCTCAAAGGACGACCTTAAGGCCGCCTCCAATCTTCTGTCTTGGGCGTCCTTTAGGGCCGTGCCACCTTCCACCGGCAACGCCGTTTTCTTAGTCACCGCAGTGATTAAAGAATCCACGGTAGGCCACAGATAGGCCTCACGTTCACTCACAGCCAAAGGATAGAGGCGGGACATAGCCCTAGCCACTTTAAGGCTCGTTTCCGGGACATCCCATTGAGCCGCAATTAAGGTGTGCATGGCATCATGCACGTGGAAGGTTCTAGGCGGGCGCTTCGTCCCCAGCATAATGGCAGAGCCAACAGGGGCTGAGGGAGAGACGTCCTCCGGAGAGGAAATCTTCAAAGTGTCCATGGCCTGTAACAACAGGTTGGGCAAATCCTCTGGGCTAAAAAGCCGCGCTGCAGAGGGGTCATCCGCTCCATCCGAGCGGGGATCTATCTCCTCCAAGGAATCCGCAAAGGATCGTTGGGAGACCTCAGACACGCTGCCCTCATCTACATCGGAGGAGACAAAAGTCCTCCAAGGCCTGGAAATCAACCCGAGGGCGTTTACCTCTGGGAACCTCAACCCCTTTATCAGAAGAGGGAGCAGGGGCAGCGTTTTGCATGAGGAAAGCCTGATGCAGCAGCAAAACAAACTCGGGGGAGAAACCCCCCAGACTGTGCACTTCCGCAGCCTGGGCAACAGCCCTAGACACACTCTCAACCGGCGCTCGCAATAGCGGGGGAGAGACATGCTGCGCATCCAAAATGGCGTCCGGCGCGAAACTCCGTGAAGGAGCCGCGCGGGAAGAACGGCGCTTAACTTTAGCCGCTTTTGTGCCGTCGCCCAAATTAAGGGCGTTCATGGCATTAATGTCTCCAACCTCAAGGGCGGCCCCGAAGAAGCCGTCCGAGCCGCGTGGCCGGCCAAGATGGCGGAGGCGAGGAGCGGGGGATGGGCGTTTATGGCGGGAAAAAAACCGCCACGCCGGAGGAACGACCGGGACATTCATCGGTCACTAAACTATCACCCATCAAGGGCGAATCAGGTTGTAAAACCCCCGCATCCCCTCTAGAAGCGCTCCAGCGATCCGGGGAGCGACCCTTTGCGCCCTCGCCCTCCGACGCCATTGCCACGAGGAGAAGAATCGGGGAACCCCCTGCCCGCTATAAAAAGGTAAAATTACCTGCTTGCCGCTCCGAGCTGTAACGAACTGGTGTCCCAGTGAGTAGCTGCAATGAACGTTTAAAGAAACGTCGAATTAAACGCCTTTAAAGACGTTTAAAAATTTTTTTTTTTTTTTTTTAAACGGAGCCAGCGGGAGGGGGGAGAAAAGGAGGGACCTGGCACCACCAGGTTTGCACTTGCTCAAAAGAGCCCTCAACCCCAGGCCTCAACAAAACCTAAGGATTAGGCTTGGAGGCCTAGCCAGAGCTGCTGCTGTGTGTGACCACCACCTGCTGAGATAGAGAACATACTGAGGAGTTTCCGGCAGCACATGACCACATATAGGGAGGCAAAAGTTTGCTCTCTATCTCCACCTGCTGGTAGATGGACACAACCCACCAGTCTATGGATTGATCAGCTTGATGATATGGAATTATATGTGATCTGACATTACTTGGTTCTTACTATTTGAGTCCATGCTATAAAGTGATAACGTTAGTCAAACATTTAAGCCACCATGTTTGCGAATTCACAAGAAGAATAGAATTACCTTAAAAACAGAGCATCGCACATCAGCTGAGCTGACATCTGAAGCCAGATCTCCAAGTATCTTTTTCATAAGCTCTGTAAGAATGGCAGGAGGAATCATTTCCCAGTATTTAGCTGTTATCTTGCAAACACCAAGTACACCTGTAGATCGTACCAGTGGGTGGGGATCTTCTAAAAGGTTCTACAAAAGAAAAGGGGAAAAGATTTGTTAACAAAATCCACTACGTTCAAATATTCTGAACTATGTCTTAGTATTAAATGCCAGCAGGAAACACATAATATTATGGTAACAATAAAGTATGGAGAAATTTAGTCTTCGAACCCTGCAAGACCAGTCCAAAAGCATAGAAATCAGAGAAGGATATGCCCTTGAATGTGACAGGGTGAGCAAATTCAGACTTCTTCAATTATCTTGCATATGGTAGAATAATGTAAATCATATTTATTGGAAAAAATAATTTCAGCCATGCAGCAGGCAGCTTTAGGAGAAATTGGGTCTCACCTGATAATTTTTTTCCATTAGTCCTTCCCACTGTTCCAGAACCTGTGGAATAGTTGTGTCCATCAACCAGCAGGTGGAGATAGAGAACTGAAAACTGAGCTGAGATATCTCTTTCTTGGCATCCAGTCCAGCTCCTCAGTATTTACTAGACAAGAAATAGGGTGTGGTCTAGTGGAGTGGAGGAGTGGCCTAGTGGTTAGAGCACCGGTCTTGCAATCCAGAGGTGGCCAGTTCAAATCCCACTGCTGCTCCTTGTGATCTTGGGCAAGTCACTTAACCCTCCATTGCCTCAGGCACAAACTGATTGTGAGCCCTCCTGGGACAGAGAAATATCCAAAGTACCTGAATGTAACTCACCTTGAGCTACTACTGAAAAAGGTGTGAGCAAAATCTAAATAAATAAACATTAAACAACTCATTAACCTAACACTAACCAGACGAGCAAACATATGTGGACCTCTCTCATCTCTGGACAACTTGTACAGAACAACAGGTATGCACAGGAAGCACCATGCAATGTGATGGTCCTTAAATGACCCATTACTTTGCACTGACTAAACATCTCAGAAACCCGGGCAGGTCTCTGGAATAGTGGGAAGGACTAATGGAAAGAAAATAATCAGCTAAGACATAATTTCTCCTTCCATTACATAGCTTCCCACTGTTCCAGAACCCTACGTTGAGTGGGATCCTGACACCGCCACCCTGAGAACTGAAACCCCAAAACTGGTTCTGAGCTTTCTGTTACATCAACCCTCTAGTGCTTGGCAAAGGTATATTTAATATGGTGATTCCCTGAGGAAATTATTGAAACCCGCAGTGTCGGGCACAACCAGGGGAAGCCTTTGTGGACTGTAAACTTTTGAGACGGAGAGATACTTTGAACAGCGACTTCATAACAAAAGAAAAAACAATTAAGAAGTTCGCATGTATTCAAGATAAGTTACGTTTATTATTCTTTGCCTATTTTTGAGCACATTGAATTTTAGCACTCTTGTATGTTTGCAATAGCACTTACATTCACATTTAAGAGATAGCCCTATGAAGATGTGCTATGCCACCGGGCAAAAATCAATGATATTGTCTTAAACAGTGGTGGTGATCTCTGAGGGTTCTCTTTATTAGTAAAGAAAAAGAGAAAAAAAGAAAAATAGAATATTAAGGAATAACATCTTTATAGAGTGTGTGTAGTACTATTAGCGCGTACTATTGTTCATTATCTTTGGTTTTGTAGTCTAGTAGTGGCAAAGGTATGCAGCATTGACCAAATCGCCGCCTTGCAAATATCGACCAGAGACAGTAAAGGCAGTTTCCGCCCAGGATGTCGCTGTACTCCTCATAAAAGACACACAGAAGCAGAGGGCAGCAAATCGACTTCCAGCCTGGCAGAAGTTCAAATGTTCTTTATTTAAAGGCATCAGAGAAATAACAACACGGGTCCGTGCTTTGGTGGATGCAGCAACACTATGTACAGAAATTAAAACAGAAATATCAAACCATACATAAAAAGTATGTAAAACATAAATATAATAAATGTAAGTTAAACATACCAAACATGTTAAAAAATATAAAATTAAAAGAGGTAATTTATGTCATAAAACATGTATCAAGAAAACATGTACCATAAAAACAGAAGAGATGGCTGATAAATAAGAGATGGACGCAATAACCGGATGCCATAACCTGACACAAAAATCTCCTTCAGTCATCTAGCAATTGTGGGTTTGTGTCACGTCTGTGGCCATGACCCCTCTCAGACTCACCTTATGTCCGGCGGTCAGCTTCTGAGCTGGCGCCTGTCTGTTCTTCCTGTGTTAGTTCTGTCTCTGTGTGCTGGCTGCATTAGATTGTCTGTGTACTGTTTCCCATTCCAGATTTCAGCCCAGTCCAGTCCGGATCTTCCGGCCTGCCATACTTGTTTTGTTTGAACCTACACAGCACCCTTAGTTGCCTGGTGATTGCTGCAACTGAGTCTCAGCTGCTGCTGCTGGGCTTATTAGCCATTTGGAAACTCTCAGTTTGGCCTTTGTATCGCCTAAGGCCCTGGTTTGTTGGTGCTTGCTGCACTTCTGCCTAGTCCAGTTTATAGTCTGTATTCTTGCCTGATTCTAGTTTAGTCTTGGTGTAGCTTCTTGTACTGTATTGCTTGTTTCCCAGTCTTGTTTCTTGTTGTATGTCTTTGTCTAGTTCTTGGTTACCAGTGTTTGTTCCCTGTTTCAGTGGCTGCTTACAGCTTTCAGTTCTGTCCCTTGTCTGTCTGAGATTCCTAGTCTAGTATTCTGCCTAGCCTCCCTGTGTGCTCTAGTCCCTAAGTGTATCCTGCTGGTATCCAGTTTCTGCCCTGTCCGGTAAGCCCTGCCGGCCACCTGCACTCAGGGGCTCAACTCCTGAGGAACGGTGGCTAAGTGCAGGTGAAGTCTAGTTGTCCCTTTCAGAATTCTGTCTTATCCCTGTGTGGGGTGGTTTTGCCTGCCGCTGCTGCTCCTCGGCAGTGGCCCAAGGGCTCACAATCCTAGTTCCTGCTTTGGAAAACGTGACAGTTTGGAAGCTATGAGGCCAAGTCTCACAAATAGTCAGTCCGATTTGCAAAACTCATTCATGACTTCCAGATATCTAATGAGGACTCTATGCACATCAAGAAGCTTCAAGGAAGAACGCTTTGTCCTCTCTGCAAAACGATGGAATCTCTATAGACTGGTTAAGATGAAATGCTGATATCATGAGGTTGTAAAATGGCAGGTGTGCTCCACACATGATCAGACAGAGGTTGTTCCTTACTGCCAGGGGGCCCTGACAAAATGGCACCCATTCCCATGCTGTCCTGCATCAAAATGCACACCGGCCCTGATGGAGTGCCTGAAGTCTCCAGCATAGTTGGATGCTGTACCAAATCCAGAGACATGTTGCCGCCAACCATTTCTCCCATGTCCCACAGGTTTCCCGGCTTGCACTCACGGCAGTGCTCCAACGTTGGCCGGTGTGTCCCACAGAGGAAAAACCACTTAACTACAGGAGTCGCCATTCATCCTGACTGGCATAAGCGCAGCAAAATGCTGTCCCAATCAGTGAGTCAGGATCCCTCCCCTGCACCAAGTAGAACTTGCAGCCCTTCAAGCAGTTCTGAATTAAACTTTAGTCAAACTTACCACTGCCGGCTGCTCCCCTCCAAGCTCACAGTCTCCACAAATCTTACCCCAGAAGAGATAGAATTAGAACTGATACTCTGTGCCACGCTCTACAGTAAAAAAACCTTTTTTTTTTTTTTTTAAGTTGTTGTGCTGGAAAAGGAGAGCTCCACAGGAAAAAGGGGAGAGGTGAAAGGAGGGAAGAAGTAAATTCACAGGGCATCAGACAGGGAAACTGAAGACTTCCAGATATGACTCTGCAAACTGAAGCCACCCACAAAGCTCATCTAGGGACCAGTTGACCATAGCTGGATCAGAAGCAAATTACTCAGAACCAGAGGCTGAGAAGTGTCTCCATCCACCTGCTGAGGATAGAAAATACTGAGGAGTTGGACGCAAAGAGAGAGATGTCTCAGCAAAGTTTTCAGCTCTCTATCTCTGCTGGTTGATGGACACAACTACCCCCATGGTTCTGGAATAGTGGAAAGCTACAAAACGGAAGTAAGCATGATCCGAAGTGTGGCCCCTAGAACAATAGTTTTCACTTCCAGTCCTAGAGAGTCACCAACAGGTCAGATTTTCAGGATATTGCTAATACATACACATAAGAAAGAATGCATACAATAGGACTAGTAGGCATGCAAATTCTGTCATGGTATTCACTAGGGATATCATGAAAATTTGACCCATTGGCAGCCCTCAAGGTTTGGCAGTGAAGACCAAGGCCGTAGGGTGTTTCAAGGCAGTAGAGAAAATGAAGGTTGCCTGAAAACTATCTTTCTTATACATTAAAGAAATCATTACCAATCTTTGAGAATCTTGTCCCAAATTATATTTTCTCAAACTACATAAAAAGTCATAAAGACTATGTAATTATTTTCTGTCATAGTTCTGTTATTCACTGCTCTACTTACATGGGAGCAAATACTGCAGTTTAGTGTATCAATTATATTTCTTCAGATCAAGGGAGATTATGGATGACATTTTTTTGCACTAAAAAGTCACCTGTTTGTCAGACGACTTGTGAGGTCCCATAAGGATCCCCCCTTCCTGTTTAATTTATACATTCATTATTTGGGTTATTTATTGGAGAAATTAGGGTTTGTGTTTTTCAGTTATGCGGATGGCATAACCGTTCTTCTTCCAATTCAAGGAAAGGTTTTAAAAGAGTTGTCTACTTTGCAGCTGGTATTTCATACTATTGAATATTAGATGACAGTTCACAGATTAAAACTGAATACTGAAAAAACAAAGTTGTTCCTAATTACAGGCTACTAATCATCAGGTTTACTCATTTTCCCCTCTCTATGAGTTTTAGGGTTTTTTTTTGGATCCTACAGGTTCTTTGAAGCTTAAAGTTATTAGTAAGGTGGTTCAGAAAACATTTTTTCTAATGCACAAATTACATTGTATTCGTAAATATTTTCAGGACCATCAATTTCAGTTGCTGGTCCAGGCCTTGCTGCTGAGTTATTTAAATGTTTATTTATTTCTAGTGATTACAAAATATACCAAACATAACTTTGTCAAGCAAATTGCCAAGAATTACAAACGAAAATAATTAGGGAAAATTCCCTTCTTAATATATATTACAGGCATTAGTCCACTAAAGGAGGACCATAACTTGAGATGAGATATAAAGAAGAAAAAATAAAATATTTTTACAAATAATTTCACTTTAACAAAACCTAAACACCGGAGAATTAAATCAAAGACGTGCTATGGATGTAATCTACTTAGATTTCAGCAAAGCTTTTGACATGGTTCCCCACAGGAGGCTCTTGAATAAACTAGACAGGCTGAAGATAGGACCCGAAGTGGTGAACTGGATTAGGAACTGGTTAACGGGCAGACGCCAGACGGTGGTGGTAAATGGAGTTCGCTCAGAGGAGGGAAAGGTGAGTAGTGGACTGCCTCAGGGATCGGTGCTGGGGCCGATTCTATTCAATATATTTGAGTGACATTGCCGAAGGGTTACAAGGTAAAGTTTGCCTTTTTGCGGATGACACCAAGATTTGCAACAGAGTGGACACCCTGGAGGGAGTGGAAAACATGAAAAAAAGATCTGCAGAAGCTAGAAGAATGGTCTAACGTTTGTCAATTAAAATTCAATGCGAAGAAATGCAAAGTGATGCACTTAGGGAGTAGAAATCCACGGGAGACGTATGTGTTAGGCGGGGAGAGTCTGATAGGTACGGACGGGGAGAGGGATCTTGGGGTGATAGTATCTGAAGACCTAAAGGCGACGAAACAGTGTGACAAGGTGGTGGCCGTAGCTAGAAGGTTGCTAGGCTGTATAGAGAGAGGTGTGACCAGCAGAAGAAAAGAGGTTTTAATACCCCTGTATAAGACGTTGGTGAGGCCCCACCTGGAGCACTGTGTTCAGTTTTGGAGGCCGTATCTTGCGAAGGATGTTAAAAAAATGGAAGCGGTGCAAAGAAAAGCTACAAAAATGGTATGGGATTTGCGTTACAAAACATACTGTATGAGGAGAGATTTGCTGACCTGAACATGTATACCCTGGAGGAAAGGAGAAACAGGGGTGATATGATACAGATGTTCAAATATTTGAAAGGTATTAATCCGCAAACGAACCTTTTCCGGAGATGGAAAGGCGGTAGAACTAGAGGACATGAAATGAGATTGAAGGGGGGCAGACTCAAGAAAAATGTCAGGAAGTATTTTTTCACGGAGAGAGTGGTGGATGCTTGGAATGCCCTCCCGCGGGAGGTGTTGGAGATGAAAACGGTAACAGAATTTAAACATGCGTGGGATAAACATAAAGGAATCCTGCTCAGAAGAAAGGGATCCCCAGAAGCTTAGCCGAGATTGGGAGGCAGAGCCGGTGGTGGGAGGCAGGGCTGGTGGTTGGGAGGCGGGGCTAGTGCTGGGCGGACTTATACGGTCTGTGCCCTGACAATGGCAGATACAAATCAAGGTAAGGTATATACAAAAAGTAGCACACGTGAAATTATCTTGTTGGGCAGACTGGATGGACCGTGCAGGTCTTTTTCTGCCGTCATCTACTATGTTACTATGAGATTGATTTTTTCTTTAAAATGTTCTGATCATCTGTCAGTCTATTATTCCAGAGTTCATTGGTTGCCAGTAGCTGTGAGGGTCCAAGTTGAACTATCGTGTTTAATGTACAAGGGTTGTTATGGTTTAGCCCCTTTCTACTTGTTAAGATGTTTTACTCTGTCAAAAATAATACGAGCTTCTTAATCATTAAACTTGTTTTGTTTATTTATTGATGAAGGTCAAAGTAAGGAAAGCAAAGAATCTATTCATTTCTTTCTATCAGGCTTCCAAATTAGGCAAAGATGTTTCCTCTTTGATAGTTCAGGGATCGAATTATACGTAAGACATGCTTGCTTCAGAATTGTGGAAGAAAATGAATGTATTAGTTTTAGCTAATTATTATGATTATTATTGTATTTCTTGGTTTGTTCAGCTTCTTTGTATGTAACCCACATTGAAATGTGAGGTATTGTGGGCTATAAAAACAAAATATGTAATGTTATGTTATTGAAAATTCAAACAAAAGCCCAACACTTCCAGGACTGTAGAAATGGTGACCATTGTCCATGACAAACCTTGACAAAAGATGCAACTTCAATTCTTCATACAAAAAGTTGTTTTATTTTTTATCATTTTTATATATCTTAACTTTAAGCTTAACTTTACTTTCTAAAGGACCTATCACCAACATGGTCCATGTTTCAGAAACCTGCATCAAGGCAAAGGTCCTCCAAACATCACAAAAAAAACCATACAATTAAAACATTATTCATTACAATATAACACTAACAATAAATCAAGTCCCCATACCCACAACCTTAATTTGTTGTACCTCAGTTTTAATCTAACAATCATTCCAAAATGGCGCCTGAAGAGCAAGGATGCTAGCTATAAAAAGCTATGTAATCAACCAAATCCGCACCCAACCAATCCTCTCCTAGTTTTAAACTAACGACCCGCGGGATATTTGGTATCTAGGAAATAAATCCATTGCTGTTCCTTCATGTGATTCAAGTGGAGTACTATAAGTTATTATATGCCCGTGTGATTTGATCTATGTGGGTAGATCTAGTAGACCTATTAAATTGAGTTTAAATGAACATAGATCTCGTTTAAATTGTAAGGTCAGGAGGGTCACGTGACGCTATGGTGGAGAGAGGACGTGAGTGATCTTCTCTCCGCTGCCTGCCTGCTCTTTCTAGCGTCTGCAAAAGAATCAATCTCCCCCATACCGCAAAACAATAAAGAGGAAGACTGCGCGAGTGCACCCGGTGAGCTGGAATAGCGGGAACCCCGATCATGGCAACGAAATCGGCCCAGAAAGAACGACAACGGGGAAAGACACCGGAGTACAAGATGGCGGCGTCTCCTCCCGATACAGCTTCCTCTGTATCGTCGGCTTGGGTAGCGGAGATTACATCCGAGCTGACAGTGGTAATGGAAGAACTTTTAGACCGGCGCCTTGCCCCGCTGGATCAAAAACTTGATCAAAAGCTGGAACAGTTAAACGCTAAGTTAGAAGATTTAACTAAAGAATGTGTAGCGTTCCAGAATAAAACTAGCGAGGTGGAGGAAAGAATGGCGGGAGTAGAAAACAATCAACAGGACTTGCAGAAAAAACTGTCTGACCTGGAATCCAAGCTTGAAGATTTGGAGAATCGCTCCAGACGGAATAATATCCGTCTGGTGGGTCTGCCTGAAGCCCTGGGGGGAAGGCAGTTGGAGAGAGTCCTTGAACAATGGCTGACAGACAGCATTGAGTTCCCTGCAGCACTCGGCCCTCTAAGAATAGAGCGAGCCCACCGGCTGGGGGTAAGACAGATGGAAACTGCTAAACCACGGGTGATAATATGTCGGGTGTTAAACTTCATGCACAAGCAGCATATATTACAAGCAGCACGGTCCACTAATTCCTTGATTTATGAGAATAAAAAAGTTCTCTGTTTTCAAGATTATTCTGCGGGAATAGCAGCAAAAAGGAGGGCATTTTCACCAGTATGCTCAAAGCTCTTTGATCTGAAAGTTCGTTTTACCCTACAATATCCTGCTACCTTGAGAATAACGCATCAGGGCAAAATAAGATCCTTCACGTCTGAAAAGGAAGCAAAAAATTTTGTGGACGGACTGGAACAGCTAGAGCCATCCACATCAGCGGATACAGTGCCTGCATGAACCAGCGAGGAACTAAAAAAATCTGACAAAGTTCACCTCAATACTCCTTAAAGGAGTTACACTTCAGGCAGCACAGCATGTGGACTGGGGAAGAACAAATTAAGGATAACTTGAACAGTTACAGGAACAAGGAAGAAATCTTTAAAGTTACTGATGGACGTTCACTTATGTTATGGACACTGTTAAGAGTTCTGTTTTGGGAGCACCGTGGGTGAGTTATTGATGGGGATTCCAGACATATAGAATAAAATATGTTATGGTGGAGATCCTGCATAATGAAAGGAGACAAGGAATCTAGAGAGTCTAATTGTAGTTGTGGGGGGATAAAGGGAAATAGGAGAATGTAGAACTGTATGATAGAAGAGTAGATGGGTAAGCGTTAAAAAGTGACGGTTTCCTTAGGGGAAGCACATGTCGGGAGGGTATAGAAGGGAAAGCAAAGGGGGGAGGGGGGAGGGGGGAGAGGGATTAGGGGAAGGTTTAAAGGAAAAGAAAGAAAACAAAGTAAAACAGCGAGGTCAAATGGAATGTGTGTGGATGATGGCGCTGAATGTGACTGGTATTTCAGACTGCATTTTTTATTTTTGCCAATAAAACAGATGTTTGGTAAGAAAGGGGGGTGCCAAAGGCTGGGATGGCACCTCTCCATTAATATGATTCACTATTGGTTGATCATGACTGCTTCTCTTAAGAAAGATGATTAAGCTAGTAACATGGAATGTGGGAGGTATACATTCACCTATTAAAAGATCTAAAATCCTGCAGTACCTCCAAAGAATAGGAGCTGATGTGGCCCTTTTGCAGGAGACACATCTCAGTGATCAGGAACACACAAAGTTAGCTAAATGGTGGGTGGGAGACTGTATTGCTTCATCTGCGGTAGGCAATAAAGGAGGAGTAGCTATTCTTCTCAGGAAAGGGGTGGCGTCCCAGATTCAAAATGTGCACAAAGATCCAGAAGGGCGCTTTATTCTCTGTAATGTTACCATTGCTAGGCGGCAATAACTTTAGGCAGCATATATGCCCCAAACACGCTAGATCTTAAATTTTATAAACGACTTCTCCAAACCCTTACTAAGATGGCACCACTCCCCATGATGTTGGGGGGTGATTTTAATATGACGTGGGACCCGCAAATTGATAAATCCCATCCACATCCGAAAAAGGGGGCAATCAGCACTAGAGGGCTGCCCGATATGTGTGATACATTAGACCTTGTAGATGTTTGGCGTACATTGCACCCGACAGAAAGGGAATATACCCACCTGTCTAGGGCCCATCAAACCCAGTCAAGGATTGATTATTTGCTGATATCACGCCAGACTTTTACAGACATTACTGACGCTGCTATTGGACCTTGTGTGATCTCAGATCACGCCACAGTTTGGATGACGTGGCAAGTGGGAGATAATACTGCGCAAAAAAATAGGGGTTGGGCGTTTCCCAGTTATCTTTATAAAGACTCTAAATTTCGGGAATTTCTTATTGCCAAATGGGAAGAATACAGACATCTTAATGAAAGATCAGTGGAAGACTCGGCGATATTCTGGGAAGCAGCAAAGGCAGTCCTAAGAGGGGAGATTATTAGCTATGTCAGTCACTATAAAAAAGCTCGGGACCGAGAACTACTGCGCTTGGAAAAGCAATTACTAGGTTTGAGAAAACAATATGGTAAGACTCCGTCCCCTGGGGTGCGAAAAGAGTGGATGTCAGTTCAAGCAGCGGTGAACTCCCTGATACACGAGAGGGCGGTAAAATCGCAGGTATACTATCGGTTTCAGCTGTATAAACATAGCAGTAAGGGGGGTAAACTGCTAGCTAAAGTAATAGCCTCACAGTATGCTTCTAGGCATATAGTGGCTATTAAAGATAAAGATGGGAAGGTACTACATACAGATGGGGAGATAAGGGAGGCCTTTCATAGTTATTATAAACAACTTTATAGAGCAGGAGGCAGCCAAGACCTGCAAAGCGATATGTACTTACAAAATATAGAAGCCCCCTTGTTAACACAAGCAGACATTCAATATTTAAATGACCCTATAAATTGTGACGAAGTGGCTTGGGCAATCAGTCAAAGTAGACTAGGAAAGACACCTGGGGCAGATGGCTTCAAACCTGAATTCTATAAATTGATGGGCGATCAAATTGTCCCCACACTGACCAAGGTATTTAATGAATGGGTGGCAAGGGGAAAGCTGCCGGACGGCCTCAATTTAGCCCAGATAGTGGTATTACCTAAACCGAACAGAGATGGAATGTTGTTATCTTCCTACCGACCTATATCCCTGCTAAATTTCGAGGTAAAATTATGTGCAAAAATACTGGCTAATAGGTTGGGAAGAGTAATACCAAATCTCGTTCATGAAGCACAGGTGGGCTTTGTTCAAGGCCGTTCGGTTACTAAAAATTTGCGTAGTATCTTGATGGCACTGGAAAAGTTAAGGAACTCTGCAGAGCATGCATTATTGATCAGTTTCGACGCTGAAAAGGCGTTTGATCGTGTAGAATGGCCCTTTTTGTTTTCTGTCCTCACTAAATACGGATTTACTGGTTGGTTTGTGCAAGCAATTCAAGCCTTGTATACCTCTCCTCGAGCACGGGTCCTGGTAAATGGAACATGGTCAGAGAATTTTGAGATTAGTCGAGGAACTAGACAAGGGTGCCCACTGTCACCGTTGCTTTTCGCTCTTTATCTAGATCCTTTAATCCGGGATGTAATTTCGAATAGGACTATTAGAGGAGTAACGATTGGACAGGCGGAATTTAAGATCGCGGCATTCGCCGATGATTTATTAATGACCCTTACTAGTCCTCTTAAGTCTCTTGCGGATCTTTTAGAAGTTTTTGCAGAATTTGGAGATTACTCCGGTTTTAAGCTTAATCTAGAGAAATCGGAAGCTCTGGCTATCCCTATGACTACCCGATTTTTTTGGAAAGAAGATTTTCCTTTGAGATGGGCAGAAGGCTCATTTCGGTACTTGGGAGTTCTTCTGACAGCTCGGATGGAGGATATATACAAGCTGAATGTCACTCGGCTGCTTAATCATACCGCGCAACAGCTGGACACCTGGAGGGCCTTACCTTTGCCGTTGATAGGTCGGGTTAGCCTTATTCGAATGGTAATTCTACCCAGGTGGTTATATGTCCTGCAGGTTTTGCCGCTGAAATTACTTCAAAAAGACATTAAACAATTCTATCAATTAGTGGGGCGGTTCTGTTGGGCAAGAAAGAAAGCGAAGCTCAAGATGCACTTTTTGCTGGGAGCCTGGCAACACGGAGGATTGGGTCTCCCTAATTTGCAATATTACAACCTTGCTAGTTTGATGCGGGTGGTGAGAGATTGGGTTTTCTCTTCATACACACATACACCTCTGGAGTTGGAGAAAGCTTATTTTAGCCCCTACGACTTAATCACCCTATTACATATAGAAAACATTTCATTGCCACAGAGGTTGAAACATTGTATACTTTTATTGCCTCTACAAGCAGCGTGGAGAGGCTTGGCAAAGAAGCTGGGGGGTAACCCGAGTATATCAGAACTGTTGTCTATAAGGAGAAATCCGATGTTCCCACCAGGGTTGGAAAATCCGGTCTTTATACAATGGGAAGAAAAAGGCCTTATACGTTTGGAAACAATATTAGATGGAGAAGGAAGTTTGAAATCCCTAGGACAACTCACACTAGAGGGAAATTGGAGGTACATTTTTAGCTATGGTCAGATGAAGCATTATATTCAATCCTTGGATGGGGGAGGCGTTAAAACTTCATTTAGGGGAGAAAATCCGAAAATTTTTTGATGATATCTCTGATGAAGCCCCATCAATCTCGCGGCTTCAGAGGACATTGTGGACCCTGACACCACGAGTGGGGTTGACTCAACTCCGTCGGCGGTGGGAGGCAGATACAGGAGCGGATTTATCTAACTGGGATGTTGAAGCCTACATAAAAAGTATTCCCCGGCTAATCAGTGGAGCTAATTATAGGGAATGTGCATTCAGGGTGTTACACAGAGCCTATATCACACAAGCTCAATTGTCCCGAATGGGAGGAATCCTTACACCAAAATGCTTGAAATGTAATCTTGTGGAGAACACTTTTTACCACGCATTTTGGGAATGTTTAATGATTCAGAGCTATTGGCGGAAGATAGTAAACTTTATGACTTCACTGATATCACGTAGAATAGTGGGTACTCCTCTGAAATTGATATTGGACTGCCCAGGTGCATTCCGGGGTTTAACAGCAGATGAGACACTTCTATGTCGAAAGTTATGTCTGGTGGCAAAAAAATGCATATTACAATCTTGGACTTCAGATAAACCTCCTGACTATTGGCATTGGCGAAACCAGACACATCAACTGATGACATGGGAAGCAAGGGAGGCTAAAGGTTCATGCCGCCGTAAGGCGCATTTTCTAAAGCTTTGGGGGCCATTGTTAGACATATTAACCCAAAGAGGACGGAGTCTTGTACTTAACACGTTATAACCGAGAAGCAGTCAAAGATACATATTTATGACCTTATTTTTAGAAACACGCATTCGATGAGATTCAAGGAGGGAGGGGGTAATGGGGGGGATAAAGGGATGGGGGGGGGGGGGGGGGTAGGAGCATTATAAGGAGTGTCCACTTGCTAATTTGTTATAAAAGTTCCTTTGAGTGTTGGTTTAATTGGAAGATGAAAACACTAAGATGCTGGTTGTATACCATGTTCATTATGGCTGACAATCTTTGTTGCCACAATTAATAAGGCCAAAGGTTAATGTATACTCAAACTGCATGTAATCTGATGGCATACAGGTAGAAACAACACAATGCACGGACTGATGAACAACTGGCTATTAGAAAACCTGTTTGTTTAATTATAGATTCGCAATAGATTTACTAAATAAAGGTTTAAAGACTATATAGGACACAGTTTCATAGTTATCAGGGTATATGGTTTACATACTGTCCATCTAACAGCGAGCAGATGAGGATAATAGTCACACAATTGCTGACGGTATGGAGCCTCTTGTATTGACTGCACGAAAATTTCAAATATTTACCTGAGGATCAGATCCATAATCTGTATGAGAATTCCATGTACAGTCACTACTAAAGCAATGCGTAAATGACATGGGGACATCCCTCCTATCAAAGAGGGGGAAGGGGATAAAATGTGATAATTGGTTGGCACTCTGTATTAGCTTAACAAAAAAGTTTCTTTATGAACATTTGTACCTGTGAGGCTGTATATATATGGTCAAGCATGTATTTTATTGAAGTGTCACTAATAAAAATGTTGTAAAATAAATTGTAAGGTCATGAATGCACCATTAGTGAATCACTGGTATTCTAAGGGACATTTAATATTTGATATCAGATGGTGGATTACTGACAAAATTGAATTGGGATGGGAGGAAGATGATGCTGAGAAGTTACTAAACACGAAGGAACAGCAATGGATCTATTTCCTAGATACCAAATATCCCGCAGATCTGAATTTGGAAATTGATTGGTGGTCGTTAGTTTAAAACTAGGAGAGGATTGGTTGGGCGTGGTTTTGGTTGATAACATAGCTTTTTATAGCTAGTGACTTTGCTCTTCAGGCACCATTTTCAGAATGACTGTTAGATTAAAACTGAGGCACAGCGAGGTAAGGCTGTGGGTATGGAAACTTGATTTATTGTTAGTATTATATTGTAATGAATAATGTTTTAATTGTATGGTCTTTGTGATGTTTGTAGGACCTTTGCCCTGATGCAGGTTTCAGAAACATGGAACATGTTGGTGATGGGTCCTTTAGAAAGTAAAGTTAAGCTGTTTTTAAGATATATAAAAATGATTAAAAAAATAACTTTTTGTATGAAGAATTGAAGTTGCATATTTTTTGATCAAGATTTGTCATGGAGATAGTACTATGAACTGGTCTCTATCTCTACAGTGCTGGAGGTGTTGGGCTTTTGTTTGAATTATATATTTGCCCCCACTATTTACATTTTTGACTGTTTGAATTTGATGTTATTGAAAATGGTGTGTCTCTATATTTTGCTATATATGGGATCTTATTTTTCCTTTGCCACAAGCACACAAATTACTTGAGAAAGGGATGATGAGGGATAAAATCTTGCATTATTGCTTTTTCTGTGGAGAAGTCATTCCCCTCATCTTCAATATAACAAACTGTGAAAAACAATTTATAACTGTGAAGAAACAGTGTTAAGCATGTAAAATGTATGGATATTTTCTTGCATTATGTTTTGAAGTGTATTTCTCCTGTTTGGCCAGCAGACGGTGCATGTTTACACTTAAAGCTGTTACAGAGGACTGACTTGTCTTTCCTTATTTGGCACATAGTTAAGGAAGCTTCTGTAGTGATGTAACCAGTTTTTATTTGAAACTTGACTGTTCTGTGCTCTGATTGGCCTGGAGTTTTGAAAATTACCCAGTAGTGCTGACTGTTGCTTCAGTCCTAACCAGGAAGGAAAGAGACAGATCTCTTTGCTAGGGCTCTGTGAACAATTATATGTCCTGATCGTCCCAGGTCCTGTTTAGACAGTATATAGATGTTTAGTTAGTTTTCTAATTGATCCATTTTTCAGTTACTTGTTACTGTATGCTATTTGCACATTTTTGATCAGTGTTCAATTTTTATGAGAATAAACAAAATTGTTTGTTCGCTCTGCCTGTCTGGACTGATAAAGAATCCTGGTGCTTTGTGTATTGGGTCTGTGAGTACTTTCTGGGAACTGTGGAACCACTGGGAGTGTGGCCCCAGTAACCTAGAAATCACTGGGGATATGTTGAGAGCGGGAGACTCGCCCACAGGCGGTTGTGACCCAGTTGGTGGGAGTAGGGTGGTAGTATAGAGCACAGGCGGCAGGTGCAGGCGTACCTGAGCTGTGTTGGGAATTGACCCTTTAAGTGGCCATGGGGTAAGCCCAGGTGGGTGGCTAGGAGTTTTGTGACAATAACTTTTCTACTCTGTTCTCTCGTCATGTATTCTACATTTTCTCTCTTCTTTGTCATGTATTCTACTTCTTCCTCCTCCTCAGTCCTTCCTGGTTCTTCATTCATCCCAGTTACTTTTATCTTCCTAAACCTAAGGCTTTTTCCTCCATCTTTTTTATTTACCTGAGCTTTCACACCATTCACTTCCCTTACATCTCAAAAGCAAGCCCTCTTTTCTTACCCACTCCCAAAATCTCAACCTGAAGGAGACAAGGATTCTTTTATTCTACTCCTCATCTTTTATACCACCCCACCATGGCTGTCCCTGTCTTAGGCTGTGCAGAGTACAGGACCCCTGTGGGTGAAAAGTACTGAAGTCATTCTTTAAGCTGCAATTTTTATCCATCCAATATGATAAAGCCAACCTTCCAGCAAAAAAGCTGGCTGAAAAACTGCCATCATCAGTAGAAAGCTCCCCAGACCACAAGAACATGCAGGTTCAAACTGTAGGGTAATCCAAATATGTCACTCAAAAAGTAATACATGCACAACACAATTAATGTTTAAATCCAAGATAAAGTATCAGCTTCACATTGAGCTGCACTTTTCAGTGGCTTCTGTTTTGTTCTAAGATCATGGCTTCCAGATAAGCTCACCCAAATGTGTCTAAAATTCTCCTACTGTAAAAAAAAAAAAACCACAAAATACAAACATACAAAAAGTTCGTCAAACTGTTTCTGAATTTCTTTGTCCATTTCCTCGTTGTTAAGATGAGGATCTCTTATCGGAAATGCTTCTACGAAAAGCAGAGCAGCATTTGATCGAACTTCTGAGTTTCTGGTCTGTCAGGGAGAGAAAAGAGCATTACCAGAACTCATGATATTCATCAATTTACAAAACTGAAAAGCAGAGAGGAAAAACCAGGTTAGTCTGAGCAATACGTTAAATATCAACATTTATGCAAATTCTGCTTATGTAAATAAAATCTGTTCAAAGGTGAAATACTGAAATGTAAGAACATAATTCAGAGAAAAATTACCTTTAACCCTCTCCAGAGGATAGGCTGATACAACCTCCATAACATTTCTTCTACTCCCTGACGCAGTTTTTGCTGATGAAAATAACTCAGCAACTAGGAACCCAAATACAACAGGGAATATTGGTTAAGTTGTGACCACTTATTTTAATATCAAAACACATTATTGTATTTACTCATAAACTAAGAGATCAGGTGAAAAGATAATCATTGACAAACATACTGGACTGTATTGTAGGCTAGGGGTTCTCAACCCAGTCCTCAGAACAAACCCAACTAGTCAGGATTTCAAGATCTCCACAATGAATAGGTACAAGACAGACTTGCATCTGATGAAGGCAGTGCAGGAAAAGCAAAGTTACTCACCTATAGCAGGTGCTCTCCACAAACAGCAGACAAAGTATTCTCACATCTGAGTGATATCATCCGACAGAACCCGGTACAAACGTTGCCTAGCATACATAGCTGTTAGAAACCTTTTGCAGCATCCCACCCAAGCGCAGGTTTCTCAGTAGAATAACATAGCTGAAAGAATACAACTCCTAGGGGAGGTGGGAGAGTATATGAGAATACTCGGCCTACTGTCCTCATCCTACAGGTGAGTAACTTCGCTTTCTCCAAGAAGTAGGCCATTGGTATTCTCACATCAGGGTTTCTCTAGCTACCAAGTTCACCAAAAACAACTATGAAAGGACAATAGGGACTCTAACGCTGAAGCCTTGCAGTCAATCAACCTTAAACTATATACATACTAGTTTGAAGGTGCAGCCTGGAACACAGTAAAACTGGGCCTAGGAGGGTGGAGTTAGATTCAAGACAGCAAACAAATTCTGGAAAACTGTCTAACCAAACCGGCTGTCACATCAGGTATCCTGCTCAAGGCAGAAGTGAAATGTAAACATGTGGACCAATGACCACATTGCAGCCTTTCAAATGTCCTTGATAAAGGCTTACCTCAAGTGGCTACTGACGTAGCCATGGCTCTGACCTTATGAGCCTTGACATGACCCTCTAAAGTCAGCCCAGCCTGGGTATAAATGAAAGAGATGCAATCTGCTAGCCAGTTGGAAATAGTGCGCTTGCAGATGGCAAGTGAATCCAGACTGCCCCTATCGGACCGACCGTTCACTTGTCTATTAGATTGTAAGCTCTTTGAGCAGGGACTGTCTCTCTTTGTTAAATTGTACAGCGCTGCGTAACCCTAGTAGCGCTCTAGAAATGTTAAGTAGTAGAAGTAGTAGTAGTACCCCTCATCCTGTTTGGGTCAAAAGAAACAAAAAGCTGTTTGAACTATATATAGATTTTAGTTCGCTCCAGATAGAAGGCTAAGTCTCACTTGCAGTGTAAGGTACGCAGTACACTTTCACCAGGATGGAAATGCAGCTTTGGGAAAAATGTTGGCAGAACAACTGACTGGTTAAGATGGAACTCCGACACTAACTTAGGAAGGAACTACCCTACTGTGCGAAGGAACTACCCTATTGTGATGAAATTTCATGTAAGGTGGATCAGCTACTGGGGCTTGAGGCTCATGGACTTTACAAGCTGAAGTGACCGCCACCCAAAACACAACCTTCCAGGTCAAATACTTCAGATAACAGGAGTCAAGTGGCTCAAAAGAAGCTCTCATCGGCTGGGTTAGAACAACGTTTTGAATCTATGACAGTAGGAGGTTTGACCAGGGGCTTTGTTAACAACAAACCCCTCATGAATCAAACAACTAGAAGCTGTACAGAGATGGGCTTACCTCCTACATGAAAATAAACAGCACTGCCTGCACTGAGATGTACCCCTACAGAGTTGGTTTTAACCCAGACTCAGAGTGGTGTAGGAGGTAGTCAGGCAGTTTTTATGTAAGGCAAAATAAAGGATCTAGGGCCTTGCCATCACACCAGAAGAGCAAACCTACTCCATTTAAAAGAATAACACCTCTTAGTGGAATCTTTCCTGGAAGCAAGATTTTGGAAACACCGTCAGGAAGATTCAAGACCGAATTCTAAATTCTCAACATCCAAGCCGTGAAGGCAAAAGGGACCCCTCATTCTGTCCTCAGCAAAATCTGTCTCATGCATATTCATTGTGGCTATTCTGAAAACCACACTGGCTACATGGATGGGGAAGGGGCTAGGAGACTGGATGTTTAGGCTACAACCAAACAAAAGCTGGGATGATAGAATTTAACTGGCAACTACATAAGTACATAAGTAATGCCACACTGGGAAAAGACCAAGGGTCCATCGAGCCCAGCATCCTGTCCACGACAGCGGCCAATCCAGGCCAAGGGCACCTGGCAAGCTTCCCAAACGTACAAACATTCTATACATGTTATTCCCGGAATTGTGGATTTTTCCCAAGTCCATTTAGTAGCAGTTTATGGACTTGTCCTTTAGGAAACCGTCTAACCCCCTTTTAAACTCTGCCAAGCTAACCGCCTTCACCATGTTCTCCGGCAACGAATTCCAGAGTTTAATTATGCGTTGGGTGAAGAAACATTTTCTCCGATTTGTTTTAAATTTACTACACTGTAGTTTCATCTCATGCCCCCTAGTCCTAGTATTTTGGAAAACGTGAACAGACACTTCACATCCACCTGTTCCACTCCTCATTATTTTATATACCTCTATCATGTCTCCCCTCAGCCGTCTCTTCTCCAAGCTGAAAAGCCCTAGCCTCCTTAGTCTTTCTTCATAGGGAAGTCATCCCATCATTTTAGTCGCCCTTCGCTGCACCTTTTCCAATTCCATTATATCTTGAGATGAGGCGACCAGAATTGAACACAATACTCAAGGTACAGTCGCACTATGGAGCGATATAATGGCATTATAACATCCTCACACCTGTTTTCCATACCTTTCCTAATAATACCCAACTAACTCTGTCTGGCAGGATGTTCGAGGGATCTAGGAGGCTGGATACTGAGCAATGTCCATACTAGTCTTGATATCTATTAAAATTATTTCAAAGTTTTGTGTTAGCAGGGCCAGCCCAAGGGTATCCGATGTCCTAGGCAAAACTTCAGTCATGTGCTCCTTTCTCTCGCCCCCCAGGGGCACCTGAAGCCCCTAACCCCCTGTCATGTTTGTGACCATATTCCATGCTGGGCTTGCTTTGGGGTAGCTCCAGTCAAGTCTGGCCGGCTGGAAAATCCTGAAGCCTGGGGGAAAATCCTGAGTCTCATTCCAGTCAAGCCAGATCCGGTCCGGGATCCTGTTCTTGCCAAGCCATGCTTTGCTGTCAAGCCTCGCCCTTCTTCATGACCTCAGCTGGGAGTGCCTTTATCAAGCACCTGGGAACTTTCTAGTTTGCCTTTGCAACAGAGGTCCTCAGAGGAGTTTTCCTTTGATGAGAGTTAGTTGCAGTGCTTCTTCCTGTTTTCAGCTTTGACCCTGATAGCCTTTTGGATTATTCTACTGTCTGCCACCTGCCTAGAGACCCGGCTTGGTTTTGGATTATTCTACTGTTTGCTGCTTGCCTAGAGACCCGGCTTGCTTCTGGACTTTTCTACTGTCTGCCGCCTGCCTAGAGACCCGGCTTGGTTTGGGATTATTCTACAGTTTGCCTAGAGACCCAGCTTGCTTCTGGACTTTTCTACTGTCTTCTGCCTGTCTGGAGACCCCAGCGTGTATTGCCTCAGCTGCAGTTCCTGTCCGGTGGTTCCTGGTCTGGGATTGACGGTACGTCTATTTTACCTTGTCTTGTGTTTGGGTGATTCTCCTGCTGCTGTCGCTCTGCGGCAGTGGTCCAAGGGTTCACTACCCAGAGGTTCTGCAAGAAACCTGACACCCCCCTCCCCTCCCCATGTGATGTCTGCTGTTTGCCTAGAGACCCAACTTGCTTCTGGACTTTTCTACTGTCGGCTGCCTGCCTAGAGACCCGGCTTGGTTTTGGATTACTCTACTGTCTGCTGCTTGCCTAGAGACCCGGCTTGCTTCTGGACTTTTCTACTGTCTGCCGCCTGCCTAGAGACCCGGCTTGGTTTGGGATTATTCTACTGTTTGCCTAGAGACCCGGCTTGGTTTGGGATTATTCTACTGTTTGCCTAGAGACCCAGCTTGCTTCTGGACTTTTCTACTGTCTTCTGCCTGTCTGGAGACCCCAGCGTGTATTGCCTCAGCTGCAGTTCCTGTCCGGTGGTTCCTGGTCTGGGATTGACGGTACGTCTATTTTACCTTGTCTTGTGTTTGGGTGATTCTCCTGCTGCTGTTGCTCTGCGGCAGTGGTCCAAGGGTTCACTACCCAGAGGTTCTGCGATAAACCTGACACCCCCCTCCCCTCCCCATAGTGCTATATCGTCTCTTCCTCTCCCTTCCTTACCCCACTCCTGTGTCCAGCATGCTCCCCTTCTGCCACCACTGCTGCTACTGCTGCTGCTGCACCACTTCCTGGGCCACTTTGAAAGAATTCCCTGCTGATGCAAGACCTTGCAGTAGAGACCTGTGCTCAAGCACTGCTACCTGCTGCTCTCTCCCAGACTAAGAATTTCCTGTTGGGGGGTGGGGGGGGGCAGAGGCAGCAGCACTTGAGGACGCTGGGCACAAGTTCAACCATTTAAGATAGCAGAAAGGGAAAAATATAACATTCACTGTCCTGGATAAAGAAATATCTCTCACAAATGGTCTGGGGTAGCAGTTGGATTGTATCCGTAGCAATGTAGTTAGGAACAACTGAGCAGATTAGAGGGGTCAATTGGTCTTTTTCTGCCATAATTTACTATGTCAGTACAATACTATGTCAACATTATGTCCTAAAGCTGAAGAATGATAGCAAACATGAAGAACTGTGATATTTGCAAAGTAATTCTCAGAAGCAGTATGCAGTGCATATTTGTGATCTATTTTGGTATTTCTAGACCAGTACCTATCAAACATTCTAGGGCCGTAACCCGTTATTACAGCCACAGAATGCATGAACCCCCCCCCCCCCCCCCCACACCCAGAAGTGTGGGACGATGTTGTCTCTATGGATGGTTGGCCTACGTCATGACCCACAGTTTGGGAACCTCTGTTTTAAACCACCTTTCCAATTTTAGCTCAAGACAATTTATATGTTTCAAGAAACCCCAGAAGTACTCCAGCATAGCATCTCTGCAGTCCATGCCAAGTTACCCAGTCCTAGGCTGGAGATTTTAGGACAGTCCTGGATTTCTGACCACTCTATCTGGCTCATTATTGGACTTGCAGAGCTGATTTCAACTGGTAGAATCTGGCACTATAAATCTCATACTGGTTTTTGGATGTAAATTCAAAAACCAGGACTGGCCAAAAAGTCTTCAGCCTAGAACTGGGTAACATAGCATATCTGGGACTGCCACGCTCGCACTCCTCTTACTTCCTCTGCAATTTCCTCACTCCTGCCCTTTCCACTCAAAAATCAAAAAGTATGCCCTACAAGCAATCTACAGACAGCATTTGCATGTTGGCCACGCCTCCTTGTCCCATCTCTCTGCTTCGATGTTGCTTTCCTTTTAATCCTTAATCTCCTTGGAGTTAACACCCTTCCACCAATTATAGATCACTTTCATAATTGGTCTCCACAGAGGAGCTCCTCTGCTCTCACGTGCTTCCTCGCAGTTCATGCTGTTTTTACTAGGGGATTGTAGCAAAAAGTTGAATAGCAAATAAAGTCATATGGTGTACTGTGTATTCTTCCACTCTAGTATCTACTTGCTTTTCTCTTCACTTTATGATGCATCTCAGAAAGAATCACCTTTCGCACTTTGGGATGCACAAGGGAATTTCTGGGAAGATGAACACCATGATGCATGAAGTCTTGAATGCAGGTATGTTCAATAGTCTACAATGGAAAAAAATATGTTCAAATAATTTCTAAAAGTCACATGTGAGGGTATTCAGAACAAAATTATAGCAAAACCTCACTTATTTCAACACTAATTTTATCTCAAACACAGTCTAAGACAGACATTTAATAAGTTTTCATTTAGCATCATTAATAAGATGTCATGTCAAAAAAGGAGCAATAGACCTTACCTGTTAATTTGCTTTCTTTTAGTCTCTCCAAACCAGTCCAGACCGCTGGGTTATGCACTTCTACCAGATGGTGGAGACTAAGAATTTCTGACACTAGAGTACACTTATAAGTAGCCTGTACAGTCCTCAGAGCGTCAGTATTTTGTGACCACCAACCCTGGCAATCTCTCTCTCTTTCCTCACAACCAACTCAGCCAGTAAGACACGAGCGAGTTCCCATATACTAAAAATGAAACCGCTGGCTCTTGGCACACTTAAAGGAAGAACCGTAGGTCACGTGATGACTGGCATGTGAGCATGACCTGACCAACAGAGCTCCCACTCCTCTCCCTACTGAATTAAGTTTTCCTGCACTCCAATTTACCTGCTCGTTGTCCAGGCTAGTGGCAACTTGTTGCTGAAACTATAGGACATACATGAGTGCAACGCTTTAAGGCACTTCTGATAAACTTATGACATGCACATTGAGAAAAGGATCCACAGAGAAGCTGAAGACAGCTGAAGTCAAGATGGCGGCGCCCGTGGAAAAGCAGTTTTGATTACATCAGAGGAGGTGGCCTGACGTCTTAAGCAGTGTATCAAGGTGTTGCTGGAAGTGAAAATGTCTCAGTTACAATCTATTCTTTAAGAAACGAAGTAGACAATGGATGCCCACGTGACTAAAATTGCTGATTCGGAATATAGGGTCACAACACAAGAGATGGCAGGTTGATGTTCTGCAGGAGCAGATTGAACAACTCCTCATGCAGAATGCCAAAATGGAGGAATGCTTTGATGAACAGGAAACTAGAAGACAGAGAAATAACTTACGGCTCGTACATAAGAACATAAGAGTAACCGGGGGTCATGTGATGACGCGGAGCTGAGCGGACGCCTCAGACACCGGCTCCGATTGGATCGCATAAAAACCAGCCAAATAGCCCACAATTTCCCCTCAAAGTGATTCCCAGATAGGGTGGATAAGATCTGGAACGTGTGGGGAGAGTGAAGAGTGACTCGGGAGCTCTCACAACCTGGAAAACAGAAGGGTATGCCTGCTAAGACCCCGAGGGGGAAGAAAAGTCCTTGTGCTGAACAGACCAAGATGGCGGCAGCGCCTGAAACGCCGATACCATCAGAGCTGGTAAGGGATCTAGCGCAACAAATCTCAGCGATGCTGGAAGAAAAATTATCCAAACTGCAGACATCTGTAGACCAAATCCGTGAAGCACTAGAGCCCGTTTGCAACATGTGGAGAATCAGGTGTCGCAATGTGAAGACGCAGCTGTGGGCACGGGTGACAGGATAGCAGCGCTTGAACGAAAGTGTGAGCAACTGGAGCAGAAAGCGAATGACCTGTAAAACTGCAGTAGATGCAACAATCTTCGGATTGTGGGTCTCCCTGAATCTGTTACAGCATCGGAACTTCAGAAATTTATGGAACAGTGGCTCCCCACAAAGCTGGACCTAGACCTTGGTGGGAAAACTTTACAAGTGGAGAGAGTGTACAGAGTGGGAGCGGCGAGAGCAAATGAAAGCAGGCCAAGGCAAGTGCTGGCGAAATTGCTGAACTACATGGATAAGGAAACTATTCTGCAGGCATATCGAGGCAAGCCAGGCCTAGACTATGAAGGAGAGAAAATCATGCTTTCCCAGGACTATTTAGCCATAGTCTCTGACCAACATAAGATAATGGGACGCCAATGCAAAAGACTGTATGAGAAGGGAGTCTGGTTCGCTTTATTATACCCGGTGAAGGTCCGGGTACTGCATGAGAATAAGACTCTGTATTTCAGTGAATCGGCGGCATTGGAAGCCTTTGTGGCCAACTTGAAGTGAGACAGGAGCTGCAGGGTGACACTGGCCTTCATGGGAATGTATGCTGAAAACGGCTGTATGGGACTGAGATGTTCTGAATGGTGTGACTATGGACAGGGGAGCGGCTGGCATGGAAGATCTTGGCCCTGATTTTTGGGACGGTGTGCTTTACAGCTGAAGAGGGGGCGCGAAGTTGTATAAATGGAAGACACGAGTAGCGGACGTGATGGCCCCTGCGGACTCTGGAAGCTTCTACCCTGACCTATTACACATACCATTACAAATTAAGAGAACTGGAAAGTTGGGGGAGCTCCCTGTTGGGCGCTCCTTGTTTTCATGCGTTTATGACATATTTAGTTAAAGATTGATATGTTTTTCTATTTGTTAGGAATGAAACCTGTTGGGGAATCACAGGGGTGGGGGGAGGGGGAGGGAAGTAGATGGGGAAGAGGAGACCGGGGGAGTTGGTGGTGTGCAAGAGGGGTGTAAGTGATGAGAGTTGCACTGGAAGGAACAAGGGGCGTGTGTGATACAAGGATGAGGATTCTACAGGAGGGATGTAAGCAAGGGATAGAGGGGGATGAGGGGATGGGGGGAGGTCTGGTCAGGGCGTGAAGGGAAGGGGGAAGGGCAAGGGTGATTTTGGTTACTCATTTGAACAGTCACAGAGGTCTAGGGGAAAGGAGAAAAAGAGGCAAGGGGCAGAGCAACACGTGGGGATGAAGGAGTGGGAGAGTGTTCTGGGGGCTCAGCTGGGAGGCACCCGGACAGTAAAAGTGATTTATGAACAAATGGCTTGGTTGTATGTAGAGTTACATGGCTAATTTAAAAATAGTGACACTGAATGTTGATGGAGTGCACTCCCCAATAAAACGAACCAAAATATTGCAGGCACTTAAGAGGCAAAAGGTTGATATAGCCATGATACAGGAAACCCACTTAAGCAGGTTGGAACATCTTAAGTTAAAAAGGGATTGGGTAGGAGACACCTTCTTTGCATCCTATAATGGGAGGCAGGGAGGGGTAGCCATACTGGTTAGGAAAACAGTAGCATTTGACCTATACAGAATGTATCAGGACCCAGAGGGGAGATTTATTATAGTAGCAGGAGAGCTGCACGGCATAAAGGTGGGACTGTGTAGTGTTTATGCGCCCAACGTCTATTCCCACAAGTTTTTTTACTTTGCTGGCAGCTAAATTGGTAACGTTTGATCACTATCAGCTGATCATAGAGGGGGATTTTAATATCACAAGTGATCCCTCAATAGATTGCAAACCACCAAGGAGGGCGGGAACGGACCATGAAGATAGAGGGGTAAATCTATTGATGAAGGAGTTAGACCTAGCGGACATGTGGCGCCATCAACACTTGGATGAGGCTGATTTTGCCTTTTTTTTTCTCACCCCCACGGGCTCCCTCTCGTCTCGACTACCTGCTGGTATCTCATTCGGTAAGCCTGAGAGCATGCCGATCGGGAATTGGGGAGCCAGGTATCTGACCACTAGCTAGTGTGAATGGACTTGCAATGGGGGAGAGGGGAGGGCCCAGGCCACTGGAGAATGAATCCGGCATTATATCAGAGTAGGAAGAGTTGGATGGACTATATAATGGATAACAAGGTGCAGGAGGTGAACCCGAGAATATTCTGGGCGGCCTCGAAGGCAGTACTGCGAGGGAAGATTATCTCTTACGTGGCCTCCCAGAATAAGAAACGCGGAGAACACATAAAGGCCCTCACAATGAAACTGAGAGATGCCCACCGAGCACTTATTGGGCTCTCTTCTGAAACCCACAGGAAGGCATATATGGAATGCAGGAAGGAGATGCAGGAGGTACTGGAGGAGGGGGCATTTTATATTAGGTTATATATATATAAACTTCATTGATGGGGCAATAAAACGGGCAAATTGCTGGCGTCCCTAGTGAAACAGAAAACAGCGAGGAAGTTTATAAATAAAATAAGGGACAGGGAGGGTAAGGTTAGCAATCAGTTAAAGGACATCCAAAGAGAATTTGTAGAGTACTATTCGTCGCTATATAAGACAAGGGATTTCTCGGAGGAAAAGTGTACAGAGTTCCTTAAAGGGGTAGGACTGCCCATGGTATCGGAGGAACAGCAGAGGGTGTTGAACGCACCAATACAAGGGAAGGAAGTGCAGCAAGTTATCAAGCGCCTTAAGCTGGCTAAGGCGCCGGGCCCGGATGGACTTGGGGTGGAATACTATAAAATCTTGCAGGATGTGATGGTGGCACCCTTTATAGCTATGTGCGAAGAGGTCAGGGAGGCGGGCACGATGGGGTCTGTACTAAACCATGCCCATATTGTGATGATCCCTAAGCCAGGGAAAGATAACGAGTTAGTGGGCTCCTATAGGCCCATTTCGCTGTTGAACCAAGATACAAAGTTTCTGGCAGCAGTGCTGGCGGACAGATTGGGACGGGTGGTCCCTGATCTGGTGCATTCTGATCAGGTGGGATTTGTCAAAGGGAGATTTGCGACAGCTAACATACTGAAAGTGAGCCGGGTCTTGATGGAAGGCAGTAGGAGGGCAGGAGATGCTATAGTGGCAAGCCTAGACGCAGGAAAAGCCTTCGATAAAGTGGTGTGGCAGTATTTGTTCTGGATTTTGGGGCGTTTTGGCATCCAAGGAGAATTCCTGGGATGGATCCGAGTGTTATATAGCAACCCGACAGCGCAGATTATTGTCAATGAATCTTTGACTGAAGCGTTTTTCTTGGGAGGGGGGACTAGGCAGGGCTATCCGTTGTCGCTGCTATCATTTATCCTTACTCTAGAACCCCTAGCGGCACGAATACGACAAGAAGCAGTGCTGAAAGGGTTGAAAGTGGGAGGAGAGGAACATAAAATCAATTTATTTGCAGACGATATGCTGTTGTTGTTGTTGTTGGATGAGGCGACTTGTACACTACTGTTGGCAATGGCCATCATTCGTGCCTTTGGGGAATTTTCGGGTCTAAACATAAACTTTGACAAGTCAGAGGCATTGCCGGTCAGTGACACTTGTATTAGTAGAGCATCGTGGTCATTTCCACTACGATGGGCTACAGTTGGTATCAAATACCTAGGGGTTTACATCAGCGTGAATCAGGTATTGGTATATTAAAAAAATATGATAGAGCAGTTAGATGAGGTAAAAAGGGTGCGTCAGAAGTGGAAGGATCTGCCATTGAATTTTATGGGAAGGATAGCCTTGGTTAAAATGGTGATCTTGCCTAAATTACTTTACCCGTTATAAATGCTTCCGCTGTGGGTGAGGACCTCAGAGGAGCGCTTGTATAAGAGCATTGTGGGTACCTTTATTTGGCACGCTAAACGTCCAACGATAGCTTTCACTAAGTTGGCCAGGAACAGCGGGCAGGGTGGTCTTAGGCTTCCGGATCTACGGCTGTATAATGTGGCGGCATTAATGCAGTGGATCCATGAACTGATATCGGGGAGGGGTTTTTATGCCCTTCCCAGTTCTTGGGAAAGTTGGTGTTGTCGAACGACCCCTTTACTGTCTTAGAGTCCTGGGTAGTGCAAGGGGCAAAAAAGAAAGTGGAAAATCCATATGTGGCAGCTCTGCAGATGGCTTGGAGACGGTGGAGAGGCCAGGGAGGAGCCCATTCTTGCCCCTTGTGGGGAATATGGCTTTTCCTGTGGGGATGGGAGTGTCAGTATTCTGTGGCTGGAGGGATAAAGGATGAAGATTTATAGGTCAATTTAGGAAAGAAGGGGAAGACGCCTTTCCAACATTTGAAACGGTCAAAAACGAGTTACAGATCCCTGGCTCCCAGTTCTTTGCATACTTACAGGCACGAGATTACATAATGAGTGTGGAACGCAGGAGTCGGGCCATCGTACGATTTACACAGCTAGACCACATTTTTATGCAGATAACCCCACCTTGTAATAGGTTGACAGGATGGTGCCAAGTGATCAGGGAATGTTTGAGGGCGCCACACATGACATTATTGGCGGAAGCATGGAGTAAGGATGTAGTAGAAGAGGTATCGGTGGAGCGATTAGGCGCAGTTTTTCGCAGCCTGAGTCTGCTTACCCTGAATGCATCCCTACAAGATACACAGTGTAGAATCCTATAAAAAGCTCTGGGGATGTGGGAGAGTGATACATGCAGTAAGTGCGGGAGCGCTGTAGGCACCTTCTTGCACTACTTCATGGAATGCCCGTCCTTGCATACATTGTGGAGCGGGGCGCTGGGAATTGTGGAGGAGGTCTTGCAGTGCATAGTGGAGTGGCAGTATTCAATTACTCTGATGGGATGTGGGAAGGCCCTTAAAGAGCAAGGGTTGGGGGCAGCAAAATGCAAATTTGTCCTGCTGGCAATGATTTTACTTAAGAAATGTGTGTTGAAAATGTGGATGGAGATAGAACCCCCATCCCTAGAAATGTGGAAGAACTGCATGGTTGAGATGTCCAAGTGGGTAGTTATGACGCTTAAATTCTCTGCTTCCCAGGGGGCTCGTCAATATCGAGATTTGTGGGGGAGAGCGTTTGCCTTGCTTTCGTTGAAAGGCCCTGACTCTGATGCGTCAGGACTGAGTGCTGTTTAAGCGACAAGTGGAATAGGGAAAGGGGGGGAGGGGAGGAGGGGCGTACTACTACTACTACTACTACTATTTAGCATTTCTATAGCACTACAAGGCGTACGCAGCCCTGCACAAACATAGAAGAAAGACAGTCCCTGCTCAAAGAGCTTACAATCTAATAGACAAAAAATAAAGTAAGCAAATCAAATCAATTAATGTACACAGGAAGGAGAGGAGGGTAGGTGGAGGCGAGTGGTTACGAGTCACAAGCAATGTTAAAGAGATGGGCTTTCAGTCTAGATTTAAAGGTGGCCAAGGATGGGGCAAGACGTAGGGGCTCAGGAAGTATATTCCAGGCGTAGGGTGCAGCGAGAAAAAAGGCGCGAAGTCTGAAGTTGGCAGTAGTGGAGAAGGGAACAGATAAGAAGGATTTATCCATGGAGCGGAGTGCACGGGAAGGGGTGTAGGGAAGGACGAGTGTGGAGAGATACTGGGGAGCAGCACAGTGAGTACATTTATAGGTTAGTAGAAGAAGTTTGAACAGGATGCGAAAACGGATAGGGAGCCAGTGAAGCGACTTGAGGAGAGGGGTGGTATGAGTAAAGCGACCCTGGCAGAAGAAGAGAAGGGCAGCAGAGGTTTGAACCGATTGGAGAGGGGAGAGGTGACTAAGTGGGAGGCCAGCAAGAAGCAGATTGCAGTAGTCTAAACGAGAGGTGACAAGGGTGTGGATGAGGGTTTTGGTAGAGTGCTCGGAAAGAAAGGGGCCGATTTTACGGATGTTATAAAGAAAGAAACAGGTCTTGGCGATCTGCTGGATATGAGCAGAGAAGGAGAGAAAAGAGTCAAAGATGACCCCAAGGTTTCGAGCTGAGGAGACAGGGAGAATGAGAGAGCCATCAACAGAAATAGAAAACGGGGGGAGTGGGGAGGTGGGTTTGGGGGGGTAAAATGAGAAGCTCGGTTTTGGTCATGTTTAATTTCAGGTGGCGTTGAGACATCCAGACAGCAATGTCAGACAAGCACGCTGAAACTTTGGTTTGGATGCAAGGTGAGATATCAGGGGTAGAAAGGTAGATTTGGGAGTCATCAGCATAGAGATGGTAGAAAAAGTCATGGGATGAGATTAATGAACCAAGGGAAGAAGTGTAGATAGAAAAGAGGAGGGAACCAAGAACAGAACCCTGAGGTACGCTGACAGGCAGAGGGATAGAAGTAGAAGAGGATCCACCAGAGTGAACACTGAAGGTGCGGAGGGAGAGGTAGGAAGAGAACCAGGAAAAGACAGAGCCCTGGAATCCAAGTGAGGACATGGTATCGAGGAGTATGCTGTGATCGACAGTGTCAAAAGCAACAGAAAGATCAAGAAGAATGAGGATGGAATAGAGCCCTCTGGATTTAGCCAGTAATAGGTCATTGGAGACTTTAGTAAGCGCAGTTTCGGTTGAGTGGAGAGGGCGAAAACCAGATTGTAGTGGGTCAAGAATAGCATGTGAGGAGAGAAAATCAAGGCAGTGATGGTGAACAGCACGCTCAAGTAATTTGGAGAGAAAAGGGAGGCGGGAGATGGGTCGCTAATTAGAGGGACAAGTAGGGTCGAGTGAAGGCTTCTTAAGGAGAGGTGTGACCACAGCATGTTTAAAGGCAGTAGGGACAGTTGCAGTGGAAAGTGAGAGGTTGAGAATGTGACAGATAAAAGGAATAAGAGCAGGTGAGATGGTATTAAGAAGGTGGGTGGGAAGGGGATCAGAGGAACAGGTGGTACATTTTGAGGAAGAAAGGAGAAGTGTAGTTTCCTCTATAGTAACTTCAGGAAAGGAGGAAAAGGAATGAGGGGAAGGAGAGAGAGGGGAACGGACTAGTGGAGGGAGAGGTAGCGAGGTAGAGAATTCAAGGTTTATCTTTTGAACCTTGTCGTGAAAGAATTCAGCAAGGGTCTGAGGAGATAATGAAGGGGGAGTTGGAGGAGGGGGCACCTTGAGGAGAGAATTCAATGTGGTGAAGAGAAGTTGAGGGTTACAGCCAAGAGAGTTGGTCAGTTGGCTATAATAATCCTGTTTAGCGCGTAAAAGAGCAGACTGGAAGGAGGTCAGTATGAACTTAAAGTGTAAGAAATCAGCAAGGGCCTGAGATTTCCGCCAGAGGCGTTCGGCGGAGCGGGTACAGGAACGTAGGTAGCGGATATTAGAAGTCAGCCAAGGTTGGGTTTTGTACGCCTTATAGGGCGGGTCATCAAAGGTGCAAGAGTGTCTAAGGCAGAGGACAGAGTATGGTTGTAAGAAGAAACAGCCTCGTTGACAGACATGGATGGTGCCACAGTAGACAGGAGGTTTGAAACATGGGAGGATAGAGATGAAGGGTCAATATCGTGAAGATTCCTAGATAAATTAGATAAGATAGGACGGGACTGGGAGGGAGGAGATTTAAGTGTGAAAGTTATAAGATGGTGATCAGAGAGGGGAAGATCAGAGGCAAGGAAACTAGAGGGTGAACAGTTGGAGGAGAAGATGAGATCAAGACAGTGACAATTTTGATGAGTGGGGAAGGTGGAGCATAGTTGGAGATTAAAGGAGGATGTTAAAGCGAGTAACTTGGAAATATAAGAGTTGGAAGGATCATTAGCAGGAATATTAAAGTCACCAAGGATGAGAGAGGGGGAGGAAGGATCATGGAAGAAGGCAAGCCAGGCATCAGTCACTGAGAAAGGATGAAAGGGACTTATCAGGGGGACGATAAATGACCGCTATTCGAAGAGGCAGAGGAGAGAAAAGGCAGATAGAGTGGACTTCAAAGGAGGAAAAACAGTGAGATTGAGGTGGAAGAAGAGGTTGAAATCTGGAGGAGGGAGAGAGAAGTAGTCCAACACCGCCCCCGCGACCAGCAGGGCGAGGAGTATGTGAAAAAAAGATAACCGCCATGGCAGAGGGCTGCGACTGAAGCAGAGTCATCAGGGCAGAGCCAGGTTTCTGTTATGGCGAGCAGATGGAGGTGACGCGAGATAAAGAGGTCCTGGATATAGGGGAGTTTGATACAGATAGAGCAGGCATTCCATAGGGCGCAAGAGAAGGGCAGAGAAGAGGAGGGGAGTAGAGGAATAGAGATGAGGTTAGAGAGGTCGCGGTGAAATCTGTAGAGTTGGGATAATAGTTGGTGAGGAGGGCCAGGATTGGGATTGATGTCACCGGCTGAGAGTAAGAGAAGGAGTAAAAGAGAGCGGAGGAGAGTAGGAGAGGTGTGGCCACGAAGGCGAGAGGTATTTAGGTGGAATGGGGAAGGCAAAATGGAGGGAAGAAAGAGACGGAGATTAAAAGCCAAGAGGGAGGAAGAGGGTAGGAGAGAAGGTGAGGTGATGAAGTCGATGGATGGGCAGTGAGTTCCTGTAGCGGAGAGAGGTAGGGGGTGAGGGAAAAGATTAGGAAGGGACAGGGCTAGGAAGAGAATGTGAATAGGGGCCATAAATGACTGAGGTACTTTAGCAACTGGGAAGAAGATTAGATGTAAAGAGAAAAATGTCTCGCGCGCCCTAGAGCGGAGGACCTGAGTGGATCGGAGTGGACCTGGGTGTCACCCCGGAGAAGGTTGTAAGGGTATGCAGATGAGCTGCAACCTCCAAAGCACTTGAAAGGCAGCCGGTGGTAGAGCTGGGCACCTCTCAGCTGAGGAAAGGCTTACCAGGGGTTAGGCCGAAGCCAGCATTCCTCCCCCTGCATTCTTCCCCGAGGCCAGCATTCCTCCCCCTGAGGGAAGGGAGGTAGAGGAGGAGGGGGTGATGGGGGGAGGTGGGGTAGTTTGCAGGGGGGGGAGGGGGAGGGGAACTTAATTAAAATAAGAGAAAAGTTATGGAACTCAGTATGCCATTAATGATGATGCCACTATGTAACTAGTGTGAGCGGAGATGTACTGTTATGTTATCACTTATGGTGTGTGTATCTGATTCCATGAGATAATAAAAACAGTTAAAAAAAAAAAAAAAAATGAACATAAGAGTAACCATACTCCCTCCCACATTTTCCTATGTCATTGTTACCCACATATACCAAGACAGCCTGCTCCTACCCAGCACTATCTAAGCTCCTGTCTAGGTAACGCATGAGGTACACCACCTTCACACCAGGCAGGCAAGTGACCAGACGACACCAGCTGCCCAGCTATCTACATTGACTAATGATAAAATCACCAACTACAACAGCCACTCTAACCCTTCTCGCCTGGGCAGATGTTCTAGTAGACATCTCTACGTGCGAGAGGATAGTACATCCCCTGGCAGGCAGGTCCTGGCTACAGGAGTACTTGCTACTCCACAAGAGTGATGCTTTATTTCTTGGAGACCTCTCTCCTCCAAGGCAGCACAGAGGCAGCTAAACTGGAGATGGGACTTCTGTACAACGTCCTTGCAGGTCTCCTCTATGTACCTCTGTCTCCATCAGCTCCTCCAAGTCTGCTACTCTAGCCTCAAGAGAACGGACCTGTTCTCAGAGCTAGGAGCTCTTTGAATTGGGCACACACATATAACCGCTCACCAACTGGGAGATAATCATACATGTGACACTCAATGCAAAAGACTGGATAGCACCCCTCTCACTGCTAGACTGCTGTCTCGATCTCCTGAAGCGGTAAAAGACTTGCTGATGGTATGCAAGCAGGAGCTCTCAAGCATGGAAGAGAGTCAGATGGGTTTCCAGGTCGAGCGTGTGGGAGGGGAAGTGAGAACTTCTGCTTCCATTGAATGCCGGGGGGGTGGGGGGTGGCAATACTATTAAAAAAGGGATTGGATTGGCACTTGCATAAAATGATTTAGGACCCTCAGGGGAGGTCTATTATGCTGATAAAGGAATTAGGGGGAAGAAAATATTTGTGATGTAGTGTATATGCCCCTACATGGGTTCTTCTCCTGGTAGTAGCTACAATACTCCAGTATGCTATCAGCTAATTATAGGGAGAGATTTCAATATCACTGTGGACCCCTCTTCGGGACTGTAATCTGCTATGGCCTCCGCTACTGGCCCACAAAAGGAAGGGTGTCAATTTTTTTTTTTTTTAAATTGTAGCAGCTCAGCATGATGGACACGGAGAGCCTTGCACCCAACAGAATTCACTTATTATTAAAATGTGCACCAGGTACATGCCAGATTGAATTACAACTTGGTCCAGGTGCTATGGTTTTCTGAACTCCAGCACGTGGAGATACAGCCTGCATGAGTATCGAATCATGCAGCAGTTGCGATTAAACTGACAACCTTACTGGCGAGAGGACAAGCTTTGGAAATTTGACCTATCATTGTACCTGAATCCCAAATTTTGGCAATACTACATAGCCCAAAATAAGTCTGTATCCATTATACAATTACACTCTGGGAGGCAGTGAAGACAATCCCCAGGAGGGACATTACTGAGTATGTGGGTCAGGAGCGTGATCTCCGAGATCAGGAGCTGCTTACTTTGTCCACCCAGTTACAGGTGTTGCAAGGTAGACGTCAAGCCTCCTTGTCTCTAGAGGAACGGAAGGAAAACTCTCATATTTGGGCCCAAAATGACCAACTTTTGGCTCAGCGAGTGACCAATAGAACAATGTAAACAAGTAGCAACACAGTTAACAGTTGATGGATGCCAAATTGGAGATACTCAGCAATAGCAAAGGCTTTCCTGGATGTTTACAAGAAGTTATAAACACAAGAACCAACTGCAGATGGAGCACAAGAGTCAGACATTACCCAAGGTTACAGAGTTATAGAAGAATATTCTAGAGGTCCCCTTTCTGGAAGGGGAAATCAGAGCTGCCATTAAAACCTTCCCTTTAGAAAAAGTGCCAAGGCCAGATGGTTATTGGGGGGGGGGGGGTTGTTTTACAAATTGTTAGATTTGGTGGCACCTGTGTTATAGAAGATGTACCAGGAATGCCTGGAGGCGGGAAGTTTTGGTAGAGCGGAATAGGGGTCCCATGTGCTAATTTTTTCAAAGCCAAGGAAAGACTTGGAGCGAGTGGAGTCTAATTGACCCATATCCCTCATTAATCAAGATCTAAAAGTTGTTCACTGAAATACTGGCACTGATACTGAATAGAGTGCTCCCCAGCTTGATTCATGAGGACCAAATGGGGTTTATCCCAGGTAGGTATGCCTCAGTTAACATCATCAGGGCTATTAAGGCCCTGAGAAAAAATGGTACAAGCAGGGAGCTGTTGATCAGTTTAGATACAGAAAAGGCCTTTGGCCAGGTTGACGTCATATATACATTAGGTTTCAGAGCAGTATGGTCTGGGAAATACATTCTGTACATGGATACGAATACTTTACACCCTGCTAGAGGCTCAGTTAATTAGCGGAAAGCATATAGATGTGTTCCAAATGCAGAAGGGCACTCGGCAGGGTTTCCCCCTGTCCACTATTGTTTATTTTGACCTTGGAACCGATAATGCAAGAAATCCAGTCTCATCCTTATTTCTAGGGAATTAGGCTGGGGAACCATGAACAGCATAACCACATAAGAACATATATAAGAATAGCCAAAGTGGGTCAGACCAATGGTCCATCTAGCCCAGTATCCTGCTTCCAACAGTGGCCAATCCAGGTCATTAGTACATGGAAAAACCCAATTAGTAGTAACATTCCATGCTACCAATCCCGGGGCAAGCAGTGGCTTCCCCATGTCCATCTTCAATAACAGACTATGCACTTTTCCTCCAGGAACTTGTCCAAACCTTTTTTTTTAACCCAGATATGCTAACTGCTGTTATCACATTATATAACGTAGCTGCTATGTTAAAGTGGATGAAGGACAAAGTAGGTGTTTGTCCGGGAGGTTGGGGGGGAGGGGGAGGAGCTTACTGGCACATGGAATTGTATGACCTTGCTGCATGTACCTAAACGGGAGGGGACGATGCAAACTCATATCTTGCTGCGCTACCTCTGTAAAGCTTAGGGCTGGTGGTGAAGACATTGGCAGCTGTCCCCACATGTCCCCCATTTTGTCTCTCCAAGGTAATCCAGAGTTTGCACCAGGGTTGAGTGATTCCAGATGGGGAAAACGTTGGGAGATATTCTAGCTTTGTCAGAAGATAAATTTCCCATGTATACTGGACTCCAGTTACCACTGAGGTCTGAGAGCAGCTGGGGTCAGCCCCAGACACACCCGGCTACTCCTGTGAGCCTTCCAGAGTCACTTGAAAAGAAGCCCTAGAAGAAAATGGAGTCTCCATGTTTCCCAAAGCTAATTCTGTGCAGACACAGTGGAGGCTCTTCTGAGAAACATGATTTGCCCTGCAGCACATGCTGTGCCAAGACTCGGCTTCTCTGAGGCTACTGACATGGCAACGTGAGAGTGTCCTACAGCTGCTCTAGCATTTCAATGCAGGTGGTGCCTCCCCCACCCCCAAAAGCACTGACAGCTGCTGAAAGGCTCCACTCCCCAGGCCTGAAACAGCTTCAGACTTATTTAGTTCTCTCTCTCTCTCTTTTTTTTTTAATAAAACAGTTACATGTGTGTTTATGTGGCCAAATTGGCGCACCCAGCAGCCCAAACCTGAGAACTGCACAGTCACTCACCTACCTAATCTGACATTTGTAACCTGATTAATCCCTAGGAATAGGTCCAAAGTGACATACAGCCAATTTCATATTTAAAGTGATACAAAAAATGGTTTAAACCAATGCAATACACAATCCGCAAGTTTAAACTAACCAACCATTGGTCAAATGCTTACCAAATAGATAATTTTCAAGCTTTCCCAACAAGAAAACTAAAAAGAATGTTGTTTAATAGTCAACGACAAAAGGACGTTTTAATTTATTTTTTAAAGTGAATCCCTTTAAATGATGGAAAACCTAACTTTAATTGATCGAAAAATTATGTCATACCTGGTAATTTTCATTCCTTTAGACGCAGCAGATGAATCCAGAGACTAGTGGGTTATGATCATGTACCAGCAAGTAGACATAGAAAGTGCAGAACTGAAGTGCCTTATGGGACGGAATGCTCCTTGGCCAGTTAGTACTTCTCATAACAAAGCAGAAGGAAACATCATTAGAACATTTCTCCTTCCCCACAGGAAAAGAAAAGTCCTAAACCGAAATTAAAACTTGATTGGAGTAACCCTCAAACAGAAACATGCAACAAGAACCAACAGAAAGAACCAACCGAGAACAAACAAAAAAAACAGTCAGGGAGGGCCTCTGGATTCATCTCCTGTGTCTAAAGGAAAGAAAATTATGAGATAAGACAACTTTTTGTTCCTTAGCGCCAGCAGTAGATGAATCCAGAGACTAGTGGGATGTAGCAAAGCAGTCCTTAAGTAAGGTGGGAACCTGAAGTTCCCGAAGAAAGCACCAAGGCCCCAAAGGTGGCATCTGAACGTGCAGAGACATCCAGAAGGTAAAGCCTGGAGAAATTATGGACCGACAACCACACTGCCACCCTACAAATTTCTTCCTAAAAAATATAGGCGTGCCACTGCCCAAGAAGTTGCAACCGCCTGAGTAGATTGTGCCCAAACACGGGCAGGCAGTGGTTTACTTGCCAGAAAATAAGCCGACGCAACAGTGTCCTTTACCTAGCAAGCAATAGTTGCCTTCGACACCGTCTCCCCTTTGCGAGGCCCCGAGATAAGGATAAACAAATTATCCAACCGACAAAACTATTTGGTTACCTCCAGATAACTTGAGGAGGACATGGCAGACATCCAGTAGATGCAGTGAAGGAAAATCCCAAGGGTACATCTCCTCTCGAAAGGTGGGAAGAAACAATGGTTGATTTAAAGGTGGCCACCACCTTAGGAAAAAAGGATGGGACCATGCATACCAGTCACCCAGTCGTGAGAAAAACAGAGAAAAGGTTTGTGACATAACACCACCTGCATTTCTGACTCCCGGCTTACCAAAGAGATTGTGAAGAGAAAAACTGCTTTGACAGTTGATCTTTTAAACAAGCCCGGAGCACTTGAGATTCCATTCTAGACACAGAGGCCACACCAGGATTTAAGACGATTAATTCCCTTCGAAAAACGAATTACATCAAGGCCGCTACCTGCATCCACAGAGAATTGTGCACCAGGCCTTTCACCAGGCAGTCTTGCAAAAAGGTTAAGATCTGGGGAGTGAAGCCTGAAAAGGAGAAACTGCTGGGTCTGCAGACCAGGCCTTGAAGAGCCACCACACACATGCATAAGCTGCAGAAAGAATGCTTTTTCTCCTAAAGAAGAGTAGCAATGACTTCCAAGGAATACCCTTTCTTCCTGAACTTCGCCTGCTCAATAGCCAGGCTGTAAGACCAAAGTGGGAGGGATCTTCACACTAGCTCCTGAATTGGTCCCTGAATCAGAAGGTCAGGACAGAGGGGCAGCCGGAGGGACTCATCCACTTGCATCTAGATAAGGTTCGCACACCATAGTGGAATTGGCCAATCTGGAGCGACAAGAATCACTTGACCCACATGGCAAAGAATCCTCTTGAGTACCCTGTCTATCATAAGGCACAGAGGGAACACAGAGGACATCTTCTGGCGGAGATAGCGGGGCCCAAGACCCCACTCAGAAATGGAGCCGCAACGGCAGCTCATTGGGGCAGGGTCCACAGAAGGCAGAACTGCGTGTGACCAGGCTGCCGGTTCCAAACCGGGACTCAAAAGGGAACTGCCTGAGCACTGTCCAGATTTTTTTTAATAAATATATGTTATGTGGGTGTAAAAGCCTCCATATATCCACAAGTCCCAGTTAAGAAGCTACAAAATTAACCCCCCCGTTCTCCCTTTCCCTCCCTTAGCCTTCGGGGGTTCGCAGTCAAATGAGGGGTCAGGCACAATGTTAAAATCACCCTCCATCACTATTAGACAATTAGGAAAAGACACTACTTTGGCCACAAGTTCTGAAAAGAATTTGGGAGAGTAGACATTAGGCCCATATACACTGCACAAGAGCATGTGTTGTCCCCATAGTTCACCCATGACCAAGACATATCTGCCCTCCTTGTCCTGAACCACTTTATGGATGTTGAAAGGCAAATTTTCGTGTATTAGTATGGCCACTCCTCTTTGTCTAGAATTATAGGAAGAGTACCTTACCTCCCCCACCTAGCTCCTCCTTAATTTTTGTTGTTCTATGGCAGATAGGTGAATTTCTTGGAGAAATGCTATGTCTGCCCCCTCTCTCCGCAGCCAAGAGAGCAACTTGGATCTTTTAACCAGAGAGTGCATACCATCTACATTGAGAGTAATTAGCTTCAAATTAACCATAGTCATAGGATTTGCTGTCATTAACATAGGTATAGTTGCTGCTCACCTCGCCGGTCTCCCAGCCAAACCAGCGAGTGTCTTCGTTCTTCCCATCTAGCAAACAGACTGTCACGGTTGTGCTTACTTTCATGCCTTGCCCCCCCTGCATCGAATTCAAAAGCCTCTCTTCCATATTCAGCCTATATTCCCTATCCCTCCCAACATTAGTTCCCCCATCCCTCCCTTCCCCCTCCCTCAATTCAGTCACCATCCACATCCCTCTCCACGCTGTACTTCCATCCCCCCTCCGTCCCATCCACTTCCTTCCCTCCTTGTCCAGGTCCCCTATCCTTCTCCTACCCAAAACCCGCAAAAAGAGATGCCCCCCTGGAGTCCACTTCCTTAAATAAGGTAATGTGTCAATGATTTACCCAATAAACCTAATAAATCTGTTATTTACATAACTAGAACCCATTCTCGCTTCAACTTTAAATTCTAACCCGATAATAAAGGTTCAATACCAACAGAAGCAAACCTGAAATCCACACATTCTGTCCCTGCCACTTATGTCTCCCTCCTGCTACAGTCTCCAACTTACGAGCAGAGCCCAATTCAACTAAATAACATGTCCAGCTGACCTGAGTTCAAATTTCTTCCGATCGCTTAATGCGTCGCTTCTTATTGCTTGCAGATAAGGCACCCGACCTCCACCTGTGAAACGTCTTGATTTGGTCACGGGCTTGTATTGATTTTCTCCAGCAGCGCCTTCGCCTCTCCCAGCTCACTGATGTAGGTCACCTGATTCTCATACCACACTCGCAGCTTCGCTGGATAAAGAAGGGCGAACTTAATTCCCTTTTTGTGCAGTTAAGTGCACGTGGGCACCATAGTTTTACATAGCATTGCCACTCTCGCTGAATAGTCATTGAAGATGAGCAGCCGGTGGCCCTCGTAATTCAGTGATGTCTTCAAGCGGTAAGCCCTTAATAACATCTCTTTTGCCTGCCAATTGGTAAAGTGGGCGATTACCGTTCTGGACCTGGCACTCTGCTCGCTTCGCACCCCAATCCGATGCGCCCTATCGCAACATATATTGTTCCTGCCATTTTCGATACCCAGCTGATTGGGTAGCCAAGAGTCAAAAAAATTATATAAGTTCCTGTCCAACACCGCCTCGGGGAGACCAACGACTCTCAAGTTATTCCTCCTTGCACGGTTCTGTTGCTCTTCCAGACGGTCCCTTAAATCTCCCGTTTCTTTTTGAAGGGCTGAAATCTGGGCCACCATTTGCCTTGCGTCGTCTTCTCCCGAAGCTACCCTCTTCTTTACTTTGGCTATGCAGCTAGCGTGCACATCAAATTTGCCGTTAATTTCATCAACAGCTGTTTGTAGCTTTCCGAGCCTATTTTCCAGGGCCTCCGACACTGATCGCGTTATTTCTGCGATCCATTCACCTGCTTGCGGCTCACGCTCGTTCCACGCATGCTGCGGTGGGCCATGCTTTTCGAGTTTTTCGCTGCTCTCTGGGATTTTGTGGGCATACCGCGCTCTCTCTATGCCTTATCCAATTCTGGTCCCTGCCTCTTAAGAAAGCTTTCAACACCCTCAGGAATCAGGTCCATCCAGTAAATCTGGCTTTTTAAGCTGAAATTAGCAGATCTCCAGAGGAGCCACTCTTCCCCACGTCCTCTCAGGCAGCAGGCATCACGTGACCCCAAACGGGATGAGTGAAAAACATAATCAAAAAACATTGGTCCATATTATCCTTACTTAACTTCAAAGAAAATCCATTATTTGCGTATACAAGAGCTAAAAATACGGGGGAATTGCTGCAACAACAGTCTAGGTACAGTGACAGGCAAATAAGTCCAGGTGAAGGAGGGTATAGACCATGCTCCAGATGTGTTTACTGCAAATACATATGGCAGACTAATGCAGTGCCGCACCCTAGGACGGGGAAACCATACTGGATTACGACTAACACTGACTGCGAGTCATCCCAAGTAGTATATGGCATAACATGTCTATGAAATGGTGTATAGGATACATGACCAGGAAGATCAAACGGAGAATAGCTGAGCATATCAGTAATCTGCGAATAAAAAAGAAAGAAGTCCCCTTAGTGGAGCATTGGGATGGCATGAATCATGATCTACAGGATTTAAAATATGTAACACTAACTCAAATAAAGCTACCTCATAGAGGAGATATTGCTAAAGTATTGAAGCGCAAAGAACAAAAGCTAATTTTTCAATGGGATACGGTAATACCACATGGCCTGAACTGGGCGATTGAGTGGCTACATGAATAGTTGAAAGGGAGGAACGTCATAAAAGCCGTCTATAAAAGCAAAGCGCATGCGCTAGCGTTTTTGACCAGGTAGTCTTGAGTAGGAGCGATGTTCCACGCCAGGTATGCTAAGAATATAGAACATTAAGAAATTTAGATTGTAATGACAGAAGGAAAGAATTAAGCTCACTATTGAGATAATATACATGAATATGAAAGCAGAAGCTCAATAAATAACAGGGGATTGCATAAGAAAAGCATACATTTATATTTTAGATACCATCTTGAGTAGGAGCGATGTTCCACGCCCGATACCATCAGTTCTCCTGATGACGTGAAAAACTAGCGAAACACAGCTTGTTTTGAGAACAGAGCGTGAATTAAGAGAACAGAGGAAGATTGAATGAAAGATAATTTTATTGAGAGTTTCCATGAGAACAATATTACTCCGGAGGCACGACCACATCTCCATCTCCATTTGCACGAAGGAAGACCAGCCCTAAGATAAGTGCACGAGTCAATAAGATGTTTAAAGTGATTTGGGTGATTATATACAACATTGAACAAAGAAAAATATAAACTAGTGATAACGTAAGGAGGCAGGGAGGGCTGCAGTGCTGTGATGTTGGTTACAATATATTGCTAAGAGCAACCTAGCCGGAGTAATATGTGATTACTGAGCACAGTTATATTATTAATAACATTAGAATACACATTAGATAGAAGTTCACTATAACAGCATAATAAAAAAAATTTAAAAAGGAGGTATAATGTTTCTTTCAAAATTAATATGAGAGTAAATGTGAAACCAAAAAGACTAGCTAACCCAGAAAAAGATAAGATCTATATTTTGGCGCCAAGTTATAAAATTGCCCCCTATGTAAGTTACACGGGTATATACAGAATAACTCTGTAGATAAAATTTTGGCATCTAAATGATAGCACCCATCTTATATAATTACTCCATAATAGCCCAATTTCAAAAATGTACATATAGAGCAAAACTGTAATAGGTTTTTTTAAGCTTATTGTACATCTAAAATGTTAAAAAACAAAACAAAAAACACTGAATTAAGGAAAATTACCCATTAATCATGAGTTAAAGCCTCAGCCAAATGACAAATTTTATGAAACCTACGCATGTCTCGAGTTGATACAAAAGCCATTAGGGAAAACATTTTAAAAAGTGCATGTATTCCCAATGGGAAATGGAAAACATATGCATAGATTTTGCATTTTATATCACTAAGGGACCTGTTTACTAAGCCACACTATAGGCGCACAAACGTTTTAGCATGCGCCAACACTAGAGACACCATTAACACATGCTAAAAAGTTAGTGCGCCTACAGCGCTGCTTAGTAAACAGGGACCTTAGTGTATATTATTTGTATGTACTATGTGTGCATAATGATTACGTATATGGATTCTGTACACCGAATAAAATATTAAGTGTGTTATAAGCTCTGTTTCCCGGCCATCCACACATGCAAACAGCAGTTTTCTGAAATTATCATTTACTTGTGTAGCTGCTATTTGTATGTGCAGATGCTTCTAAAATGACCTCCAGAATGTGTCATTTCCTAAGCCTTAAACAGATTTCAATAAAGCATTTGCTGAAACTACAAGCAAAATAAAATAGAGTATGTACCTCCAAAATACCTCCAGAAGCCTTCTTCCAAGCCCGGAAATACATTTCTGCAATGTTTACCATTAGGGATCTGATGGTGCAAATTAGAAAATAAAATACAAACTTGTGAATACAAGCTACCAAGGAATACATTTAGTACTTGGAATGAAGAAGCTTTTATTGGTTTCTAACATTCTATTGTTTTCAGAACGAGGTGGATCATGCAGAGGGGAGAGAGGAGAGAGGAGACCTAAGCATGCACATGTTATGTAAATGAGAGAATCAGGAAACCTCACTATTTGGCAAAAACAATAGCTTTCAAGAGCCAATCTTTAAACATTTTCTTTCAAATTTTAAGATATTCTGAAACTTTTAGTTTACATGGGTGGGGAAGAGTAAACTTTAAAGAAGTTTGTTTTCTTTCAAAATGTAAATATTTTTTTTTACTATTGACTTTCTTTTGGGACTGATGGATATTGGTTCTCAGACAATAAAGTATAATCAAACAGGAATTCAGAAGGCTTCCTCCTTCATATTCTCCATCTCTTTCCAATCTTCCCCAGTCTGAGCAACATTCCCAAGAAAGACTACTTGACCCAGTATATTGTTTATAATGTGTATTCCAGGGAGGAACAGTTTACACAAGGACTACAATAAAGTAACAATTCAATATAAAATAAAGCTGTCATTGGTCTACTCCTTGGTATCTTACCAGTTACTTGTTTGCCTGGATTTATGAATGATGGAAACAGGATGTTGGCATCTAGTGCAGCTAGATTTGAAAGGGATCTGAACAAACACTTAAATATCATAAACCATTATTAGCAAGTAGATTTGGGAAAGCCACTGCTGATCCTGGAAAGTGAGTTGCTAGGAGTGGAGATATTTTGTGGGATCTATTAAGTATTTCATAATGAACTAGATTGGCTACTATAGGAGACAGGATTGCTTGGCCTGACCCAACATTGTTCATTTTATGCTCTTATGATTAACAATATTGTAGTGAAAAGATGAATTTTCCAGCATATGAATTACAAGAATATTTCATGAAGTGTATTTCCATAGGTTTGGCCAGCAGGTGGTGCATGTTTATGTTAAACAATGTTACGGAGAAATGACTTCCCTCTTTAGTTAACACAGAGAAGAAGTAAACCTGCAGTGATGGCTAGGCTAGCTACTGTTTAAAAAATGTTGTTCTGGGCTCTGATTGACCCAGGAGCTCAAATTCAGCTAGGATGTACTGGCTTTTTCTGGACTCTGATTGGCCCAGGAGCTCAAATTTAGCTAGGATGTACTGAGTTTTTCTCCAGTCTTAGCCAGGGAGAAGAGAGAGAAAGATCTCTTTCCTGAGCCCTGTGAACAGTTATATTTGATAACCTGTGAGCAGCTATATGTCCTGAACTCCCCAGGTACTATTTAGAAAGTAAACAAATGTTTAGTGTTATAATTGATCCACATTTTAGTTACCTGTTGTTGTTTGCGGATTGCACCTTTTCTGTTCATTGTTCTAATTTTTCATGATAACAAACATTATCAAGTGCTTTAAACATTAATCAATGTAGGATCCAACTCCTCAATAATGCACTCCTCCAATCATCATTGCACTAAGTCCATCCTGCCTACCATATAACTCTTAATATAATGCAATGTCTCATGACAATAAACAGCTTAACAAATTCAATTATCTGCAGGAATGGTGATCCCGTGCTGTATCTTCCTGTTTTGATTTTCAGTATGTTTGTTTTCAGTTAAGTTCTCCTGATGATGCCAAATGAGGAGAAACATGGATACTGCATAGAGGACAACACTGGGAATCCATACCTAAAGGAGAAAGCAAAAAATAAATTTTCTGCACATAGGATTATTGGGACATATTTTTTAGATCACGTGGGATCCTTTGAATGTGAACTTTTGCACTGGAAGATATAGCTCGGGAGCACCATTCCTGCAGATAAGTGAATTTGTTGAACTGTTTATTGTTATGAAACACTGCATTATATTAAGAGTTACGTGGTAGGCAGTGTGTGTACTTAGTGAAATGAAGGTTGGAGGAGTGCATTATTGAGGAGTTGGATCCTACATTGATTAATGTTTAATGCATTTGAACTGAGCACTATATATATATATATATATATATATATATATATATATATATATATATATATATATTTTTTTTTTTTTTTTTGTTATTTTGTTACATATTTAGGTTTTTGTTAATATTGAAAGTAGTATTATTGGAAAACTGGACTAGTTTGTTACCCCACATATATATAGGTCAGTTAAAATTTAATGCCAAGAAGTTCAGAGTGATGCACTTCGGGTGCAGAAATCCAAGCGATATATACCAGATAGGAGGGGAGACATTGTTAATCTTGGCTTGGAGAGGGACCTTGGGGCGATGGTGTCTGAGGATCTGAATCTGATGGTGAAAAAACAATGCAAGAAGGAACTGGACGAAATCAGAAGGATGCTAGACTGCATAGAGAGGGGTATAACCAGGAGAAGAAAGGAGGTGTTGATGCCCCTCTACAAGGCTGAAAGGGGACAGTCTCAGGAATAATGTCAGGAAGTATTTTTTCTCAGATAGGGTGGTAGATATCTGGAATGCCCTCCTGCGGGAGGTGGTGGAAATGAAAATCGTAATGGAATTCAAAACTGCATGGGATAAACACAAAGCAATCCTGTTTAGAAGGAATGGATGCAAAGAAGCTTAGCGGAGATTCAAAAGCAACCCTGGTAATTGGAAAGCAAAGCCAATACTGGGCAAACCTTTCCAGTCTGTGCTCTGATTGCGGCTGGACAGAGTCAGCTTCGGAAGTTAGACAACAAAGCCAGTACTGGGCAGTCTTCTACGGCCTGTGCCCTGATCGTGGCTGAATAAATTTGGATGAGCTGGAGTGGAGCTTTTTAGGGGCTTCAATGTTAACTTCAGAAATTTTAGAACAAGGACAGTGCTGGGCATACTTCTACAATCTATGCCCTGAAAATGGCAAGGACAAATCAAGACCAGGTATCCATATGAAGTATCATAAACCATATGTAATGAGTTTATCATTATTGGGCAGACAGGATGGACCTTACAGGTCTTTATCTGCAGTCATCTACTATGTTATGATACTAAGTTCAGACCCGATGCACAACTAATGCAGGAAAAAAGAAAAAGCAGGAAAAAAGAAAAAATATGGCTTATTACATTAAGAGGTATTGATATTTATGTGGGCTACTGTTAGGATGTGTTAGTTTACCACTAACTTGTTCTGTTTTAGCACAAGTCCCATTTTATGCAATAAAATCTAGTATGCCTGAATGTAACTCATCTTGAGCTACTAAGGGAAAAAGTGTGAGCAAAAGCCAAATAAATAAATATTTAGGATTCTGCAAAGTACTTGTGACTTGGATTGGCAACTGTTGGAAGCAGGATATTGGGCTATGTGGCCCATCGGTCTGATCTAGTACAGCTATTCTTATGTTCTTATAAGGCTATAGCGAAGTTACACCTGTAACAGATGTTCTCTGAAAACAGCAGGACATGTATTCTCACACAAGGGTGACACCATCAGATGAAGCCCTCGTACAGACACTACGCAGTGTTCTATATCTTTAAGAAGCTACTGGAAGCAATGCACCACACATATGTGAGTTCCTTCCACCAATATGAGTGTGCAGGACTAGCAATATAATATCAAAAGCTAAAAAAAAAAAAAAATACAACTCCTGTGGGAGGTAGGAGGGGATGCGAGAATACATATCCTGCTACCCTCGGAGAACAGCTGCTACAGGTGAGTAACTTCGCTTTCTCTGAAGAGAAGCAGATCACTGTTTCTCAAATATGGGCACCCCTAGCTATTAGACTCATCAAGAACACCACACCATGGAAAGACCAACCAGAAAACCAATCAACCTGAACGTATATACACTCTTGTTGTGAGAGTGCAACCTGGAAAAGAATAAAAATAGGCCTAGGAGGGTGGATTGAATTCTAGACACCAAACAAATTCTGCAGAACCGTCTGACCAAACAGACTGTCTCGTCAGGTATTCTGCTCAAGGCATTAATGAGATATGAATGTGAGGGCTGAAGACCACATTGCAGCTCTGCAAACCTCTTCAATGGAGGCTGATCTCAAGTGGGCTACCGACACAGCCATAGCTCTGACATTGTGAGCCGTGACTTGACCCTCAAGAATCAGCCCAGCCGGGGCATAAGTGAAGGAAATACAATCTGCCAGCCAATTTTATAGAGTGCTTTTACCAATGGCTGCCCCTATCCTGCCTGGTCAAAAGAAACAAAAAGCTGAATGCCAAACCTGGATCCACTCCTGCAATGCCTCCTGCAACATGACCCTGAGCCATTCCTCGGAGGCAGGAATGGCAAAAGCAGGGCCAGTGTAGGTTTAGTGACAGCCTGAATAGATGCCCATGTCAAATCCAAAGGCTGGTCCTGACATTTAGGAGACTGGCACATTGGCACTAACTCCACAGAGGGAGAGTAGTCCTCATGGCACCGAAATTTCTCAGGTATTAAGGGTACCAATGACCCAGATATCCTGGCACCGTGCTTCAAAAGGAACGGATGTCGATGTTTCCTTGCCTTTGCTAGACGCACATTAGAGTGCTGAGGACAATGATGAATCCAGATGTGTGCTCGGAGTCGGGTCTGATGCAGGACCAGTCTGAAAGGGCCCTACAGGTGCCCGACGTCGAGGCAGGGGGGAGACCTCCTTACTGGCCGTGCTCCCCCAGTGTCCAATGCAGCTTCTCCAGCTGTGGGGACCAATACCTCTGATACTGATTTCAATGGAGTGGTCTTAGAAGTGCCAAAAGGTTTCTTGCGCTGGGCCTGTCTACTCTTTTGGGTACATTCTGCATTTTTAAACAGAAAACACAATTAACGGCCCTGTGGTCAGCACTTAGGTATGACTTATACTAGTTATGAGGGTCAGTCCCAGAAATAACTCTGTTGTGTCTAGAGCACCACTTAAAACCACTGGGAGTTTTCTGTGACCTTGAGGGAAAAATAGTCAATATGAAATCAAATGGCTCAATTATGAAAAATAAAGAAATCTCTTTAGAAAGAGGAAAAACTACCCCAGCCAGTGCTCGGGTCAAGCTGTTCTCAGAAGCTGTGCAAAAAATAAGGAAACAAACCTGCCGGGAAAAAAAACCTAAACAAATAAAGGGGATTGGAGAAATTACCTAGAAAACAGAAAATTAGGGAAAATCCTGCGCACCACGAGGGAAGGCACTCTGAAAAATGGAAATAAATGAGGCACTGAGGAGAGCTCACTAAATGTGACTTCACTGCTCTATGAAAAAACAAAGACTGCTGGTCGGGCGGGAAGACACTCACAAAACCACAGTATGATGCTCCCAAAAGTTTCTTTAAGATACAGAACACTGGGAAGCATCCGCATTGGAGCTCTGTCTGATGACATTACCCACTTGTGAGAAACAATGTCCTGCTTGCCGTCAGAGAAATATAAGTTGATAAGGCAGAATTCTTCATAGTGAGCTTGGTCCCTTATAGACGTTTTCTCCTACTACAGCAAGTATTTTTTGGTCTTTGTCAGTTGTTGTCTGTGCAGAAGTCTTGAGTGGCTAAACTTATTAAAGGCTATTTCTAATACCACAGACCAATAGGGTAAGTTGTAGACAGTCATGACCTAGTGGCAGAAAGATCTTAAATTTTAGCTCCAGATGTCTAGACACTTTTTGGGCCAAAAATGGTGCCTTCTTAATGGAAGATCCTGAAGAAGCTGGTGTACTAGAAGAGAAATTACGTCTTTGGAGAACTAAGACATTGTACTATGGATCAGAAATCAGTCATATCACTAATTGGTGGAATAGGGGTAAAAACCTAAGATCCTTAATAGCTTTAATAAAAATTCTGGGTACGAGTGGTCTTCCACATGTTCTTCAGAAGGAAGGTTTGTGGAATGTGATCAGGAATGTTCTTGAACATGCTGGGCTTGGTTATCCACCTCCACGGATTTGCAAGAACAACACAAACAAGTGTCTTCATAATCATGTAGATATTGGTGTCCAAAGCAAAAAATAATCCTAGGAATTGACTGAAGCAGGAGGTGGTGGTTGCGGTGGACGCTGAAAGGAGTCTCTTGTCATGGACTGAAATTCCTGTACTTTACCAGCATTTATAAAGGGCTGAACTGTGTTGAATACATTTTTGAAGCAAACAGAGCAAACTGTTGTGGGAAGCCTCCTTTGCAATCAGGGGCTTTCTCAATGTTGTCATGGGTTCAGTGATAATAGTAGCACAGATTATGTTGCCTTAGAGTTCATGTGCTAGCATACATACCTCTCTGAAGAGAAAAAGATTTTTTGATCATCATTAAAGTAACCCTGCTCTGCTCTGCAGTATGCCTTTTACTGGACAGCTTCAGGGAACTTATTGTGATTAGTTATTTTTTTCTGTGAGTTTTTACATTTTGCTCCTTGAGCTGCCTTACTCTGGGCAGTCTAGAGGGAAGACAACTTGTTGGAAAGCAATTTTGCCACTGTTATATCTAGAGGGCCTTGTCATGTGCTCATGAACCAGTTGCCTGAAGAAGCAAATTTCTGTGAGCTGACCTCAGAACTGAAAAAGTGAAACACTCCTCTTACCAAACAGACTCGTTGGAGGGGTCAACGTTGACTGCTGGTTCCATTGAGGTGAAGCTCAAGCTAATAAAGCTTCAACTGCTGCTGCCACTGTGTTTGGGCCGAGGCAGAAAGCAGTCAATTTGACGGAGACATCAGTCCACTTCAGAACTAGAGCTGGGTCTAAGGGACATATGGCTCTGATGAGCAATGAAATTATTCTTTGCTGGCCATTAACTTTCAGAATCCAGCAGTTGTAGCTTTGTTTTCAGTGAAGAGAGGTGTTTGAACTTTGAGACTGGTTAGAGAGGAAAGGGAATTATACTAGCACAGAACACCTGTGCATGCTCAGTTAAACCTAAAAGGCTTTTCTGAGCTAAAGGAGAACTCTACACACACAAGTTCATCAAGAAGACATAACCAATTGGTGTGCCTACATATTCTCCGCTCATCTCCAGAGAAAGATAAGGATACTGAAGAGTAGTTCTCTTACAGGTTTACATTTCTTATAAATGCTGATATTAAAATCCTCACAAAGTACTGCAACTTAGGTTCAAGAGATGATTCTTACCCTTACTGATAGATTGAAATCTCCCTTCCCACAATTAAGTGACCATCCTGAAGTTCCAAAATCTTACAACACAGTTCAAAGAACTGCTCTTGACCTAAATTTGAAGCAAAGTATTTAATTATCCAAGTCATTTCCCACTGACAGCTATATTCGCTATCAAAAATCTCCCCTCCCTTTCTTTATTTTTCACCTTTTTTATTGAATGACAAACTTTAACATACAGTAACATAAAGTCACAAAATATTTCCTCAGACTATAAAACAGTACAGCTTGTCACCAAAAGATTTACTTTACTCCCTCTCCCCCCTACCTTCCCTTCTCCATGCCCCTTCATGCACATAAACCTACTTCCACCTACCCTCCCTCTTAACTCCTTTCCCCCGCCCGTCCACCTCTGAGTTGCCCCCCTGGTGTTGGACTCTGATAGACCAGGTAGGCACCCTCCCCCCCCTTTCTCAAAACACAGAATGGACCACAGGAGCTCCTTTTTATCTCCTTATCCAATGTTACAACCATTCAAAAAGCAAGTTGTGCCCGCGAGGGCTTAAGCTCTAAACATACGGAGTCCATACTTGCAAGAAATTCTTTCTCCGTTTCAAGGATCCCTTAGTTCCCCTGGCCTCCCACATTGCTAACACATGTATTTGGTTCCTCCAATGCCAGTAAGCCGGTGGTTCTGGGGATATCCAGCTTTGCAAAATACATTTCCAAGCCACCAGGCATAACTTACGGCACCATACCTGTTTTCCTTTAGCCTGTGTACTAAATGCCCTTTGTGTATCCAGTACAAAGTGGTTCCATGTCCCATTTATTGTTGAGCCTAATGTTTTTGTCATATATCTCCAAATCTGCCCCCAAAAGGCCCGCACACCTGGGCATCCCCAGAATGCGTGGTGTAACGTATGAGGCGTTTGCCCACATTTAACACACTTAGCCTCCTGCCCGGGCCCCATATGGGTTAACTGTTGTCTAGTCACGTATGCCCGCATTACCACTCTATACCCACATTCTCACAGTCTCTCATCCCCAGTAAGATTAGAGACCCCCCTTAGAGTAGTTCCAACGTCCCATTCCCCTAAGGACCTTCCCGCTTCCTGTTCCCATTTTTGCTTAATTGCCTAGTAACTTTTTGGAGGCAATTCCTTCACTAGCGCTTTGTGGAGAGTTGACACTGTTATTCCCACAACCTCTAATTCCTGAAAGAAAGCATGCATTTTGGGTCCTATCTTTGCCTTCACTGCTGATTGGTTCAGATTTAATATGTAATGTTTGATTTGAGCGTACGCAAAGCGGTCCCCCCAGGACCTCCAAAGTTTAGCCTGCAAATCTTCATACCTTATAAGTTCTCCATCCTGTCCCATTAAATGCTCCACCCTCTTGATTCCGGACCGCTCCCACAGTATGAACGCCACATTATCTTGACCTGGGCTGAATTCTACGTTTCCTCTAATGGCTAGCAAGTCTGAAACCGCAGGATGCCCTCCCTGTCCTTTAACCAACCTTTTCAATACCTCCCGTAAGGGCTGTAGGAGTGTGCAGCGCCTAAAATGCACCAGAAGCTGTTTGCGCCCTTGGTGCAGTAATGTAATAGGGTCATAGGGGGAAAAATATTCTCACTCCTGCTCTAGTGGTGTGAACACTTGCGTTTGACAGATCCAGTCTCCTAGATGCCTCAATAAACATGTTTGATTATACAAGCCCAAATCTGGTAATCCCATTCCTCCCTGTTGCCACCCGCCCTATAAGTATATTAATTTCAGTTTAGGCTTCTTCTTTGCCCAGCAGAAATAGCTGAACATTTTAGCAGCCCTCCTCAGATCCTTCTGAAGTAGGTGCAGGGGGAGCTTCTGCAATACATATAGCCACCTAGGGAACACTATCATTTGTATCAAGCTTATTCTGCCCCGCAGAGAAAGTGAAACCTTCCCACTTTCCAAGTTGCCGTCTTGTGTCATCTAACAGTGTATCTATATTAAGGGCATATAAATTCTCTAGGTCCACTGTCAGTCTTATCCCTAGATATTTAAATGAACTGAGGAACTGAGTTCGATTCCTACTTCAGGCACAGGCAGCTCCTTGTGACTCTGGGCAAGTCACTTAACCCTCCATTGCCCCATGTAAGCCACATTTAGCCTGCCATAAGTGGGAAAGCGCAGGGTACAAATATAACAAAAAAAAAAACCTCCGCCCAACTCAAGGGAAAGCCCCGATCCCACATTTGTTTCACTTCAGAGGAAGAAGCCAATGCTTCTGACTTTGATGAGTTTAAGCTGAAACCTGTATAATCTCCATACTCGCTTATGTCCATCAATGCCTGAAGGGACTCCCGGGGATCTGTCACCATTACTAAAAGGTCATCCCTCTCACCAGTGGGCAATCTAATATATCCTTTATTAGGGAGTCCAACGATAATACGAACAGCAAGGGGGACAGTGGGCATCCCTGCTGAGTTCCTCTCTGTATCGAGAAAGCCGCCGATTCCACCCCATTTAACCAAATTTTGGCCCTCAGTTGGTGATATAGTGTTTTTACTGCCGACATAAATCGCCCTGCAAACCCATATCTTTCCATGGTGGCAAATAGAAACTCCCAGTGAACTTTATCAAATGCTTTTTCAGCATCAAAGCTGGTAAGTAACGCTGGGGTATCTCTACGCCTCCTCATCTCCAAGGTCCCTAATATTTTCCTCAAATTGTTTGCTATTACTCTCCCCTCTACAAAACCAACTTGTGCCTCATGTATCAATTTAGGTAATACTTTCACCATCCGATTAGCCATTATTTTTGCCAGTAATTTCGTTTCCACATTTAATAGTGAGATGGGGCAGTATGATTCTGGTTTTATCGGGTCTTTTCCTGGTTTTGGGAGGACTATTATCTGTGCTAAGGATAGGCCCTCTGGCATCTGCTCTTTATCTACCAGGTCGTTAAAATACTTTGTTAAAGTTGGCAAAATATCCTCTCCCATTATTTTATAGAACTCCATTCTAAATCCATCGGAGCCGGGAGCCTTAAGAAATTTCCCCTTCGCTATCCCCAATGTCACCTCCTCTTCTTTAATCGGTTGGTTTAGTATGTCAATATCCCTTTGATCAAGAGAGGGTAAGTTAAGATTGTACAAGTACGTAGTCCCCGAGAGTCCCTGATCGGCTGGCTTCGCATATAATTGCCTATAGTATCCAGCAAATATCTCGCATATTTCCTCATCTTTACTCACCACTGTCCCCCTCCCATCTTTCAATTGTAATACTCTCCCCCTACCACCTTTAGGTCTTGCGAGGCTTGCCAAAAGGCGCCCCGCTTTGTTTCCAAAACGATGCAACTGGTATTTATAGTATAGTTGGGATTTGGAAGCCCGCTGCTGTAGCAGCTCATTTAGCGTCACTTGTAGCTCCAATAATCAAATGTGATGGGCCGCCACATGCGTCCTACCATATAGTTGGCAAGCTTTGCATATCGTGACACTCAATCTTAGAATCTCTCTATTTCGAGCTTTCCTAACATAATGTGAATAGCTAACTATTTCCCCGCAGAGTACCGCTTTTGCTGCCTCCCAGAATAATATTGGGTCTTCTATGTATTCTTTATTCAAAGTCTCATAGTCTTTCCAACGCTCCCTAAGCCTTGCTTTAAAAGCTTCATCTCTTGAGAGGCCTAATGGGAACTGCCAGGAGCCAGGCGTGTTTTTCCTCTGGCCCAAATCCCACTCTAAACTTACCCACGCATGGTCTGAAATCATGTAGGGGCCTATATTCGCTGTTATCACCTTCCCAAACAGATCTTTTGTGGTGAGTAGTCTATTGTAGCCTGCAATGAGTGGGCTCGCGAGTGGTGTGTATAGTCTCGCTCTGCGGGGTGGAGCACCCTCCAGGTGTCTACTAGATCCAGTACACATCCCAAGCGTTTCAAACCCCTGGTGGACGCCACCACATCTCTGCGTTGACCTTGCGAACTGTCCATTTGCTGATCCCATACTGTGTTGAAGTCCCCACCTACTATTATCTGTGCCCTTGGGTAATTTAACAGCTGGTTTATCACACTATTATAAAACGTTTTATCGTAATGGTTAGGCACATACACATTGCAAATAATGATTTTTTGGCCCGACGTTTCCACCTCCAACACAACCCACCTTCCTCCAGGATCTATTATGATTGGCCTGACTGCTGCGGCTACCCCTTTTCGTATGAGCACTGCCACCCACCCCCCCTTCTTCCCCTGCGCCTCCGCAGCTATACATTCTCCCACCCACCACCTTTTCATTTTTTAATGTTCCTCTCGACTAAGATGTGTCTCTTTTAGTAGTGCTATATCTATTTTATATCTCTGTAACTGTTGCAAGATTTTCATCCTTTTTATAAGGGAGCTGATCCTTCCCACATTCCAGGTGACTAGTTTAACCATGGGCTATGTCTTTCATGAGCGTACCCATCAATATTACTTGTGTAGTTGTCTTCCTCCAGGTGGCATCCCAGCCTTTGCCTCTCAGAGCTTTCCAAAATTGGTTTCGCGTTCTCTGGTTTATCTTTGATTTCTTTCCCTCCTGTGGTCTCTCCTAGTCCCCCTCCAAATTAACCTTTAAACCTGATGTTGTACTTGAGTCCCCTCCCCCCTTCTCCCCCAACACCAACATTCCAGAACAGGGAACTAATCACGTCTAACGCCTCCCATTCTCTCCCCCCCTTTATAACTTGTAATACAATTGTCACATATCTACTCATTTCTTACCCATTCACACCAGATTAAGGCCATATTATGGTGACAGTCAGCACCTCATTCCCTAACCCCCCCTCCCCCAGACTTTAATGTCGTTTCCCTCCTCCTTACCCTGACTTTATACCAGAATCTTCCTCAAACATCTCTTACTTTTTATCCTATCAGTAAAACATGCAACTTAATATTGTTATCCCTCTAAACATGGGTCCATTTCTAAACCTTCTAAATCTAGGCACAATGCTGCCTAGGCACATGAAACCTGTTTGGATAGTTCAGTCTCTTCCAGGACGCAGATCTCTAGTCTTGTTTCTCCTCCAGGTCATGGTGGTGTATCTCTGTTGGCTCCTGCTGCCACCTCTGCTCCTAACTGGGTCACAAATCCTCCCGCTGCCTCTACCGATTCGAAAGATCTCGTTGTCTCATTGTGCGTTATCTTTAACAGTGCTGGATACATCAAAGCAAATCTGATTTTCAAATTAAACAGTTTAGTGCAGATCGGCGAAAAGACACGCCTCCTGCCCACCACTCCCACCGAATAATCTTGAAAACATAAAATCCGTTTTTGTTCAAAAATTAGGGCATTGTCCTTCCTAAAAGCCTGCAGAATCGCTTGCTTATGGGTGAAGTTCAGCACCCTCAAAATGACCACTCTTGGCCTGGCTCCGTTAGCACTCCGAGGTCCTAGGCAGTGTGCCCTCTCCACTCTCAGTGGCCCCGCGCCCATCGGAAAAGCCACTTTTTCACTGAGCCAATGTTCCAGGGCTGCTGCCATATCTCGGGTGCCAAAAGATTCCGGAACCAGGTCTTCTACTTTTTGTTCCAGTACTTCAATTTGTTTTTTCAGATTCTTGTGCCCTTCCTCCACCTCCAATACCCGATCTTCCACTTCACTAGTTCTATTCTGGAAGGCTACACACTCACGAGTTAAGTCCTCCATTCGGGAGGGGCTGTCCCACGCTCGGAAGATCTTGTGGACTACGCCCATGTTCAGTGACCACTCGTGAGGTTGCATTATCCTGCTCAACCTGTCGGCCAGACTGTTGTTTACGCCTGCCAGAAAAGTGGCTTGGAGGAACATGCCGTGACGGCGAGCCAAAAGCCACATTTGGACGGCTTCCTGACACAGAGAGCGAGAACTGGTGCCCCCCTGCTTGTTGGTGTAATACATGGCAACTCGATTGTCTGTCTGAATTAAAATGATTTGTTTGGACAGCCGATATCTGAAAGCCTTTAGAGCGTTCCAGATCGCTCTTAATTCCAGGAGGTTGATCTGCAGACCTCTTTCCTGAAAGGACCAGGCTCCCTGAGTGTGGAGCCCATCTACATGAGCTCCCCACGCCAGGAGAGACGCATCCGTCGTCAGCACTTTTCGTGGCTGAGGAACTTGGAATTGTCGACCCATGGTCAAATTGGATCGAATCGTCCACCAGTGGAGAGAATTCCAAAAGCCGGTGGACAGTTGGATGACATCCTCTAGATCCCCCGCAGCTTGCAACCACTGGGAAGCTAGGGTCCATTGAGCTGATCTCATATGTGGACGTGCCCTAGAAGTCTCAACATCTGCCGAGCCGTGACCTGGTGAAACGCTCGAACCATGGACACCAGGGACAGAAGATTGTCCGCCCTTGTCTCGGGAAGATAAGCTCGAGCTGTCTGAGTGTTCAACAGGACTCCAATGAATTCCAATGCTTGGACTGGGGTGAGATGGGACTTGGAATAATTTATGACGAACCCCACCCAGTAGCTCTAGCACCCGAATAGTCATTCGAATGGACTCCAGAGCACACTCCTTCGAGGTGCTCTTCACCAGCCAATCGTTGAGATAAGTAAACACATGCACTACCAGTCTGCGTAGTGACGCTGCGACTAAAGCTAGGCATTTGGTAAACACTCTGGGTGCAGACGCGAGGCCAAAAGGCAGTACACGGTACTGAAAGTGCTGTGTTACCAGCCGAAATCGAAGATACTTCCTGTGAGCTGGAAGTATCGAGATGTGTGTGTAACCATCCTTTACGTCCAGAGAGCATAGCCAATCATTTTCCTGAATCATGGGGAAGAAGGGTGCCTAGGGAAACCATCCTGAACTTTTCTCGGACAAGAAATTTGTTCAGGGCCCTTAGGTCTAGGATGGGACGCATCCCCCCCCCCCCCCCCCCCGTTTTCTTTTGCACAAGGAAGTACCTGGAATAGAATCCCAGCCCTTCTTCCCCTGGTGGAACGGATTCAACTGCTTGGGCATTCAGAAGGGTGGAAAGTTCCTCTGCAAGTACCTGTTTGTGCTGGGAACTGTAAGAATGAGCTCCCGGTGGACAATTTGGAGGTTTGGATTTCAGATTGAGGGTGTACCATGACCGGACTATTTGAAGAACCCACCGGTCGGAGGTTATGAGAGGTCACCCTTGGTGAAAAAAATATCAACCTCCCCCCAACCGGCAAGTCGTCCGGCACGGACACTTTTACTGAGGCTATGCTGAACTGGAGCCAGTCAAAAGCCCGTCCCTTGCTTTTGCTGGGGAGCCGCAGAGGCCTTAGGCGCATGTTGTTGATGAGAACGAGCGTGCTGGGACTGAGCCTGGACAGGCTGCCGCGAAGCAGGAGTGTACCTACACCTAGCATAGGAATAGGGAGCACTCCTCTTCCCTCCAAAAAAAAAACTCCTAGATGAGGAGGTAGTAGCAGAAGACACCCGGCGGGAGAGAGAATCCATAGCATCATTGTGCTTCTTGAGCTGGTCAACCAGATCCTCTACTTTCTCACCAAAAAGGTTATCCCCCCCGGCAAGGAACATCCACCATCCGCTGCTGGACCGAATGATCCAGGTCAGAGACACACAGCCATGAGTGTCTGCACATCACTATACCTTGGGCAGCGATCCTGGATGCTACATCAAAAGTGTCAAATGTACCCCTGGCCAGGAATTTTCGACACGCCATCTGCTGCCTGACCACCTGGTAAAAAGGCTCAGCTTGCTCTGGAGGGAGTGCATCAACCAAGTCAGACAATTGCCTCACCAAGTTCCACAAGTGGATGCTCATGAAGAGCTGGTATATTTGGATCTTGGCAGCGAGCATAGCGGCCTGATATGCCTTCCTCCCAAAAGAGTCCAAGCTTCTAGATTCTCTGCCTGGGGGCACCGAGGCATAGTCCCTAGTACTCTTGGCTCTTTTGAGAGCGGAGTTCACCACCATGGAATTGTGAGGTAGCTGAGACTTCAACAATCCAGGCTCCCCGTGGATCCGATATTGGGATTCAGTCCTTTTCAGGATCACGGGATTAGATAGAGGAAACGACCAGTTTCACATAAGGACTTCCTTCAGTACATTATGCAAAGGAGCCGTTACAGCCTGTCTAGGTGGAGAAGGATAATCCAGGACCTCGAGCATCTCAGCCCTGGGCTCATTCTCAACCTCCATAGGGAAGGGAATAGCCGCAGCCATTTCCAGGACAAAGGAGGTAAAGGATAGACTATCCGGTGGAAAAAGTCTCCTTTCTGGTGGAGGGGAAGGTTCAGAAGGAATTCCATAGGACTCATCAGAAGAAAAGTACCTGGGATCCTCCTCTTCCTCCCACGAACGCTCATCTTCAGTATCAGACAAGACATCTCTCAGAGCTGTCCGAAACTGAGCCTGCTTCAACGCCCTTGATGGCGGTGCCGAGAAGTCACCGCCCGCCTGGACTCCGGTGAAGCTTCCTCCAGCGACGTCGAAGGGGAGTCGACCTGGGTGGCAGGCAGCACTGAGGTCAAGGACCTCACCACAGGCAAAGGGCCAGATACTGCGGCAGCAGACAATACGGAAGGCGCAAGCACCCCCAACACCGAAGCAGACTGGCGCAGCAACCCTTCCAGAAGCTCTGGAAGCAGGGCCCTGATGCGCTCATCGAGAGCCGCCGTCAGACAAGGCTGTGGGGTCGGTAAAGGAGCTGGTGGCAGAATCTGTCGAGGCTCGGGAGCAGGTACCGGGCTGCTAGACCGACGCATCGGCACCTCCTGATTAGAGGGAGAGCGATCCTCTCGGCGCCGACGCTTCTCGGGTGCCAAATCCCTCGAGGCCACGGAGCTCCCGTGATTCCTGGACTCCAACTCCTCTAAAGATCTTGTGGACTTAACTACTTTCTCTTAACGCTGTACCTTTCCGCCCCTTGTATCACTTTCCATTTATTGTACTTTCCTGTTTGTTAACTAAATGTAGTAAGCCACATTGAGCCTGCCAGTGGTGGGAAATTGTGGGGTATAAATGATATAAATAAATAAAATAAATATACTCCTTGAGTGCCACTGCCCACTGATATTTACTTTTATGGAATATAACAGAAACATGATTACTCTCTTGCTTCGCAGCCCATTTCTCTTAAAAGGTTACCTAAAGTACCAGAAATTCAAATATGCTATACAGTTAGTCTCTGAAATAGAAACCATACGCCAAGTCAAAAACATAGTTAACCAAATTTTATATCTAATATTTCTATTCAAGTTTAGTACAAGAACAAGTAAAGGTCACTGCTATAAGAACCAGCAAAAAAACGTAAGGAAGAAGAAGACATTGTGAATTGCTCTAACCATCAATTTATGTAATACATACTGTGGAAAACACTGCAGTTGGTTTTTAATGGTCCCATGGATCATTTTAATGAAGTTGGGATTCCAGCTGAACAGAAAGCTCAGAAATCTTTTTCCCTGCCAATACAAGAGAAACAGTAACATCAATGAAACAAAAGTAAGTACAATTCACTAGAAGAAATCTGTCTACCTTTTAACCACTATGTCCAAAAGAAAATAAATCTATAAACTAGATGTTATTTAGGAGCAGGGGTAGGGGTATGGTTTGATTTAACTCAAAACATTTCACCATAAACGAACATGAAAACTGGTCTAGACTTGAAAAACATCTATCTAGAAATTTATTTGTGACATTTATATCCCACATTATGCCATTCAAGTTTGAGTTCAATATGGCTTACAATAAACATTATAGGATACATAACAAAGAATAATGCATAAAAACTAATTTGTTGTAAGAATCCAATTTTACAATATAGTATCATAAACGTACTGGGATAGGTTTAACATTTAGAAAATCTATTATGAATGAGAAATTGTACATGAAGAAAAGAGCAGGTTAATGGTAAATAGACTAATAACCAATTCAGGTAATAATTGTTTGAGATATGGTTGTTCTTTGTGAGGGTTTGTTTGAATAGGAACGATTTGAGGATTTTGCATTACCTAGTATATTCCTGTATATTTCTTATTTTGGGTGGTAAACTGAGACAGTCCAATATAAAAGATGGTACTAAAAGGTCTGCACTACATCTTTTCTTCCTTCTTTTGCTTTCAGAAGCAGAAAAGTTCAGAAAATTAATAATTAGACTATTAGAAATAAAAAAAAAAAAGAGAAGAACTTGGAATTTTGTTTAACAAGCTAATATCTGATGACATCACAAAGACATGTTTCATGACATAGTAGTTATTTCACTATCACTGCATGAACTGTCACTGGACACAAGCATGTATTGCATTTTGTTTTACATCATAACTTCAATAGATTTTATTAAAGCACAGTTACCTCTTCTTTTTTGACATGTTTGACACTCATGAAACACTGAAGCAACAAGTCTTTTACTTCAGTGCTCTCTTTACTACTGTAATCAAACGTTAGGAGGGCCTGATGGAAATGCCACAGTTGGTTTATATCTGAACACTTAAAAAGAAAAAAATGAAAGCAATGAATTATATGATATTTTATTAACAAGCAGCAGTTACAACAGGAATGTATCATATGATGTTAAACAGGAATAGTATTCACTCCTTTAAATTACAAAGCTAACATTTCCCCTTCATACCTTATGAACCCTCACAATTCCTCCCAGAATTCTCAAGAGCATGGATTACTCTACTAGCTCAAAAGATAAAAATTAAACAGTTAATGTTTCTAAAACCTCTTCCTCTCTAGCAATATCCTCTTCACCGTGTCTTGGACGTCTCTCCTTTCCTCCTGGGCCCGCCCTCGTCTGACGTATGTAACCTACGTCAAGACTCGGCGAAGAGGCGATCAGCTGTTCTTCTTACCCGTGCAGCGCCTTCACACTGAGGTGAGAGGCACTGCGCGGGCCCGGTAAGACGGAGGGGGGGCCCGGTGGAGGGGGCGAGCGACGGCGACGACCTCAGGGGGGGTGGCGGGGGCGGGGCACGGGGTTGGAGGATGGCGGGAGGTGGAGCTGGGGAGGAAGAGAGGAAGGGAGGGGGGCCGGGGCAACTAAAAGTTTTGATTTTTTAATGCAGGGGGAAGCAGGGAGCAGCAGCGACCTCGGGCGGGGCGGGGGGGGGGGGGGGCAAGGCCGTGCTTGTTTTGGGTTTTTTTTTTAAAAGTTTGTGGCATGCGTAGAGCAGCCAGCATAACGCTTGGCTGCTCTGCGCATGCTTTACGGGCCGATTACCAACGTTTTTAATGAAGGGTTAGTGAATGCAAGTGAGCTGCAACGAACAGCTCATTTGCATTCGCTATCCTTCGTGCATAGCCGTTCCGTACCGATTCGTTATGGAATTCGGTACGGAACAGCTCTAACGAGGACTTTTGTGCATCTTGGCCTCAGTCCTCTCTTTTATCTACTCTATACTTGCTAGTTTTAATTTGGGGGCTGGTAGTTTCTTTTAAAACTGTGTTCAATTCTGTGCTGGTAAATTGTTTTTCTTTGTGCTGGAGTTGTTTTGAAGGAGCTGTGTTTTCTACAGAGTGAAGTAATCCCATTAACTGGCAGTAGCAGATAGGGTCTGACAGGCAGTTTAGGATATAATTTAGTCTTCCCACCCACCCCTAGGACAACACTACATTTATAGCAAGTAGTGTAATTAGGGTAATAAGCTAGGTGTGCTCTTATAGAACTATATACATTCGTTACCATGTTAGTAGTTATCACTACAAGGATCATACAATATATAAACTAAAATCACTTTATATCAGACTGAAATTCTTAATACAGTAGCAACTCTTACAAAATTGAGAAACCTGAAAACACTAAGATGGAGTCAGCAGTCCTGCAGCGAGAGGGGTGCTACCCAGTCTTTTGCATTGAGTGTCACATGTATGATTATCTCCCAGTTGGTGAGATGTAATATGTGTGTGCCCGATGCAAAGAGCTCCTAGACCTCAGAGAGCATGTTCGTTCTCTAGATACTAGAGTAGCAGATTAGGTAGAGATGAGGGAGATAGAAAAATACATAGAGGAGACCTACAGGGATGTTGTAGAGAGGTCCCACCTCCAGTCAGGTAGCCTCTATGCTACCTTGGAGGAGGGAGGTCTCCCAGAAGTTGAAGTAGGAAGTACTCCTGTAGCAAGGACCTACCCACCCACCAGAAGATGTACTATCCTCTCGTGCAGAGGATATATCTTCGATGGCTGACCGGGAGGAAAAGGTTAGAACACCTGTCATACTTGGCGATTCAATCATTAGGAATGTAGATAGCTGGGTGGCTGGTGGACAGGAGGATTGCCTGGTGACTTGCCTACCTGGTGCGAAGGTGGCGGACCTCACGTGGCACCAGGACAGGATTTTCGACAGTGCTGGGGAGGAGCCGACTGTCTTGGTACATGTGGGTACCAATGATGTAGGAAAATGTGGGAGAGAGGTTCTGGAAGCCAAATTTAGGCTTTTAGGAAGAAAGCTCAAATCCAGATCCTCTAGGGTGGCATTTTCTGAAATACTACCCGTTCCACGCGCAGGCCCCAAGAGGCAGGCAGAGCTCCAGAGTCTCAATGCGTGGATGAGACGATGGTGAAGGGAGGAGGGTTTTAGATTTGTTAGGAGCTGGGCAACATTCTGGGGAAGGGGGAGCCTATTCCGAAACGATGGGCTCCATCTTAACCAGGGTGGGACCAGGCTGCTGGCGTCGGCATTCAAAAAAGAGATAGAGCAGCTTTTAAACTAGATATGGGGGAAAGGCCAACAGTCGCACAACAGCACATGGTTCGGGATAAGGTATCTTGCAAGGATACCTCACAAACAGGGAAGATAGGGTTTCTGGATAGTGAGGTTACACAAGAGACAGTGGTAGGCCAGGTGCCCTTAAATACAACTAAAGATCAGACAAAAGATGGCAAATCAATAGTGTCAAGCACTAAGCATCATGCAAATAGGAGCAACAAATATACTCTGAAATGTCTATATGCAAATGCTAGGAGTCTAAGAAATAAGATGGGAGAGTTGGAATATATTGCACTAAATGAAAAATAGGACATAATAGGCATTACTGAGACCTGGTGGAAGGAGGATAACCAATGGGACACTGTCATACCGGGGTACAAAGTATATCGTAGTGATAGGCTGGACCGAACTGGTGGAGGGGTAGCATTGTACATTAACGAGAGCCTTGACTCAAATAGATTACAAATTCAGCAGGACACAAATCACACCTTTGAATCATTGTGGGTTGAAATTTCATGTATAAAACGGAAAAGGACGGTGATAGGAGTGTACTACCATCCGCCTCGCCAGGATGAGCAGGTAGACGCAGAAATGATAAAAGAAATCAGAGACGCAAACAAAATGGGCAATGCAATAATAATGGGTGACTTCAATTACCCAAATATAGACTGGATAAATGTAACATCGGGACACACTAGAGAGGTACAATTCCTTGATGAAATCAAGGACAGCTTTATGGAGCAGCTGGTGCAGGAGCCGACGAAAGAAGGAAAAATTCTAGACTTGGTTCTTAGTGGAGCGCAAGATCTAGTGAGGGACGTTATGGTACTGGGGCCGCTTGATAACAGTGATCATAATATGATCAGTTTTGATATCAACCTTGAAGTAACTATACATAGGAAGTCAAATACGTTACCGTTTAACTTTAAAAAAGGAGACTATGATAGAATAAGAAGAACGGTAAAAAAAAAAAATTAAGAGGGGCAACTGAAAGGGTAAAAACTGTACCACAGGCATGGATGCTGTTCAAAAGTACCATCCTAGAGGCCCAGGCCAAACATATTCCGCGAATTACAAAAGAAAGACAGAAGTCCAAAAGACAGCCGGCGTGGTTGAAAAGTGAGGTGAAGGAAGCTATTAGGGCTAAAAAAAAACGCCTTCAGAAAATGGAAGAAAGAACTGTCTGAAAATTAACAAGAAGCAACATAAGGAGTGTCAATAAGGAAGACCAAGAGGGATTACGAAAAAAAGATAGCATTAGAGGCAAAAAAACATAGTAAAAATTGTTTTCGGTATATTAAAAGCAGGGAGCCGGCAAGAGAATCAGTTGGGCCGCTGTACGACCGAGGGGTAAAAGGGGCGATTAAGGATGACAAAAAACTAGTGAGGTAATTAAATTTGCTGATGACACAAAGTTATTCAAAGTCGTTAAATTGCGGAAGAGTTGTGAAAAATTACAAGAGGACCTTACGAGACTGGGAGACTGGGCGTCTAAATGGCAGATGACGTTTAATGTGAGCAAGTGCAAAGTGATGCATGTGGGAAGGAGGAACCCGAATTACAGCTAAGTCATGCAAGGTTCCACGTTAGGAGTCACAGACCAAGGAAGGGATCTAGGTGTCATCATTGATGATACGTTGAAACCTTCTGCTCAGTGTGCTGCCGCGGCTAAGAAAGCAAATAGAATGTTAGGTATTATTGGGAAAGGAATGGAAAACAAAAATGAGGATGTTATAATGACTTTGTATCGCTCCATCGTGCGACCGTACCTCAAATATTGTGTTCAATTCTGGTCGCCACATCTCAAAAAAGACATAGTAGAAATAGAAAAGGTACAGAGAAGGGCGACAGAAAATAATAAAGGGGATGGGATGACTTCCCTATGAGGAAAGGCTGAAGCGGGATCGTTTTAGATTAATAACTTAAGCAATGATGCTGACACAGTTTATTGTAATGTTTTGTACTCCAGTTGTTCAAATTAACATATTAAAACAGCTTCACATGTTTCAGAACACAACTGCAAGATTAATATACTCAGGGAGTTTGATCATATAGCCCCTCTTCTGGTAGACCTACATTGGCTGCCAATAAGAACATAAATCAATTTTAAATGTCGTTTACTTGCTTATAGAATTATCTTTAGAACTGCTCTATTATATATGGATCACCTTACAAACTATCCTTCTTAAGATCATAAGTCTTAATCAATATCATCTGCTAAAAACAAAGCATAAGCAATTGTTTACATCTACATTTTCCAATCAAGCTGTAAGGTTTTGGAATGCCCTATCCTCCTTTTCTCATATCTGAAATAAATCATATGATTTTTTCATCGAAAGTTAAAAGCATTTTTATTTTCTGAAAATGCCAAAACAAAAGTCTCTGATTGCTGTAATTCCCAGATATGGCTGGTCAATATATATTTTTTTTAAATCTGCACTGAATTGAAAAGGATAAAAATACCTATATTGCACCATATTGTAGTCAGGGCTGTTGAGTTGGATTCAGAAGCAATTTTGGGTAGAGTTGGAGTTGGTGTCAGTAAAAATGTACCGACCCCAGCTTCAAAATAAAAATACTTACATTATATAGTAAATTTAACATTTTAGATATTTATTTTTTGTCCTGTATCTAAAACTAAATATAAGTTAAATTTACCAGCACTTTAGATCCAGTACAAAAAATTTAAAGATTAATATCAGTAGGAGTCGGACAGTACAAAAATAGAGGAGTCAGAGTCTAAGGTTAAGTATAACAACTCCACAGCCCTGATTGTAGCAAACCCAATTAGTGGGTGGGAGGTTGCTGGTGTAGGGGCAAGTACACACAGGTGGGGGCCAGGCAGATGTTAGGGCCAGCGATAAGGTGTTAAATCACAACAGGTAAAAATAAGGAAGTCCCAGCTTTCTATGAGAACCTAGTTATTCACAACACCTATTTTAAGGAAAATTAAAAACTAATTAGCCCCAAAACAGCCCAATCCTCTAAAAATATATAGTTTGTGTCATCATTTTGGACTGTCTTATAAAACTGATTTTCATACCATGCTTTTCCCATCAAGGCTTTTTCTTATACGCAAGACAAAAGCAATTTTAACTAGTTCTTCTTTCCCTTCTAGTCCTTTCTCCCACCAAGCTTCACATAAGCGTTGGATGTCAAACTGAAGAGCTGTTTCAGACTTTGGCAATACCCGTAAGACACCTAAAACAAAAACAATGGAGCAGTTATCTTCAACTTCTATACACAATTGAACTAAAACAGCACAGCAATTCTAGCAATGTTTGATCATAGTAAGAATGCATCACTACAGGTCCTGTTCCTGTTATGTAGTGAAAATCAATGTTAAAAGAAAAACTTGACGATGCCATAAACCACAACCAGCCAACGGGATGAAGTGAAGAGTCGTTTATTCAAAGCACCAATGATTGGACCCAAAGTCCTGTTTGCTTGTCGAGAACTTCAGCATCCGTCCAACACCACAGATGGACTGACTTGGCTGTGCTATTGTTTTGCACCAGGTTTCCCAATTTTTAATTTTGCTTGGTAAGTTGTATTGTGATCCCTGAAGCAGGCAGTTTCACCGCCGAAACACAGACCGTGTCGGGTCCAAATTAATGGTGCTTTGAATAAAGGTATCTAAACTCCATCCCATTAGCTGGCTGTGGTTTGTGCCATCCTCTAGTTTTTCTTTTGACTACAAGTTGAGGTTCCTACCTGTTTGTGTATTTGGCTTCCTGTGAAAATCAATGTGACAGGGAAGCCATTTTCTTGATTAATTTGGATAGTGTATACCTCATTCATATAGAACTGTATAGAGACAAACATTAGGTGGCAGCCTAAATTACTGTCTTTCTAAGCTACATGCCTTTTTTCACTTCCATAGATCTAGCCACTAGGATGACATAGCCCTAGTCAACAGAGAGGCAGACTGTTATATTTCTTATCCGATAAGCAAAAAGAGACCACTGTCCACAGTACAAGAGTCTTATAAGCATGCATTTTTTTTCTCTCACACACTTCTATGGTCATGTGTGTTCCTATTAGCTAAGTGCAACTGTTTACACCTTGGAAAGGGTAGAATTTTATTGCCTTTGTTCTGCTTAGCACACATTTTTTAATATACATTTCTTAGGTACACTCTGCTAAAGTGCATAAATGCATTAAGCCCAATACAGACACTTTTTTTGAAGATGAGCAGAGAAGAGTTAAGAGTTTGCTGTCAGGATACTGGAACATGCTATTCACCGCCATTGTCTTGAGATGAAAGAATACAAGACAATGGGCTTAAAGCGTACATGCATTTTAGCAGAGTGTACCAAAGAAATGTATATTTTAAAAAGCGTGCTATTCTTGATCCATTTCAATAAGGCTTTTGCCCTCTTCATTCAACTTAAACAGTGCTTGCTAAAAACAATGATATGTTCCTGGCCAGATCCAAATGTCTATTCTATACTCATCCTTCTCGATCTATCTGCTGCTTTTGACACTGTTGATCACTGCCTACTCCTTAATACACTGTCCTCACTCAGATTTCTGGGATCTGTTCTTTCCTGGCTTTCTTCTTATCTTTCCCATCATACTTTGAGTGTATACTCTGGTGGATCCTCCTCCACCTCTATCTCACTATCAGTTGGTGTACCACAGGAATCTGTTCTAGGACCTCTTCTTTTCTCCATCTATACTTCTTCCCTTGGTACTCTGATATCATCGCATGGATTTCAGTATCATCTTTATGCTGGTGACTCCCAGATCTACCTCTCCACACCAGATATTTCAGCAGGAATCCAGGCCAAAGTATCAGCCTGCCTGTCTGACAATGCTGACTGGATGTCACACTGCCATCTGAAACTAAACATGATCAAGACTGAGCTTCTTATTTTTCCCCCTAAACCAACCTCTCCTCTTCCCCCATTCTCTGTCTCTATGATAACACTCTCATCCCATCAGCTTGTCATCTTTGATTCCTCTCTCTCTTTTTCTGCACATATTCAACAGACTGCTAAAACCTGTCGTTTCTTTCTTTATAATATCACCAAAATTCATCCTTTCCTTTCTGAGCACACTACCAGAACCCTTATCCATGTGCTTATCACCTTTTGCTTAGACTACTGCAACTTGCTTCCCACAGGCCTCCAACTAAGCCATCTCTCTCCTCTTCAATCTGTTCAAAATTCTGCTACATGACTTATATGGGCATCTCTAGCATTTAATGCATGCTAATTATTACTGTGTGCTAAAAAAGCGCTACCTTGCCTGTGTAAAAGACCCCCCAGGTTACTTAGGATCAAAAAAATTATGAATTAACCTCCAAAATTAATACATGAACAAGGAAATTTTAACATAAAACTAGCAGCTAGGACATTAGCTCAAGGTTTAAAAACCAAAAATCTTGTTGCCTTTTCTGTCTCACTCTTGATAAATCAGGAAAAATATGTATCTGTGATCCCATAAACTATTTTTTTTAAAGAACTAGATTACTTGCCCCCAGGTACACCAGTCATAGACCTGGTGTAAATGTAGACATATAAATGCAGCAGGGATCGCACATAACTTACAATATTCTATAAGGCGTGTAAGCGGCAGCCTAACTCATATCCTGCTCATGCATTGCCCTCTGAGCATGCAAACTTAAGGAATTCCCATGCAGACACTACTTCACTATTCTCTTCAATCTTTTTTTGTTGGAGCTACAGCACACATGTGGTTCTGCTCTGTTGCTTCTTGATTGTTTCCATTTTCTTATTTTTTTTCTTCTCCCCTCCAACTTCCCTCAAATGGCTATTAAACCAACTTCGTCAATCAGAAAGAACATAGTAACATACATAGTAGGTGACGGCAGAAAAAGACCTGTACGGTCTATCCAGTCTGTCCAACAAGATAAACTCATATGCGCTATTTTATATGTATACCTGACCTTGATTTGTATCTACCATTTTCAGGGCACAGACCGTAGAAGTCTGCCCAGTACTAGCCCCGCCTCTCAACCACCGGTGCTGCCACCCAATCTCCGCTAAGCTTCTGAGGATCCATTCCTTCCAAACAGGATTCCTTGATGTTTATCCCACACATTTTTGAATTCTGTTACCGTTTTCATCTCCACCACCTTCCGCGGGAGGGCATTCCAAGTATCCACCACTCTCTCCGTGAAAAAATACTTCCTGACATTTTCTTGAGTCTGCCCCCCTTCAACCTCATTTCATGTCCTCTAGTACTGCCTCCTTCCCATCTCAGGAACAGGTTCGTTTGCGGATTAATACCTTTCAAATATTTGAACGTCTGTACCATATCACCCGTTTCTCCTTTCCTCCAGGGTATACATGTTCAGGTCAGCAAGCCTCTCCTCATACGTTTTGTAACACAAATCCCATACCATTTTTGTAGCTTTTCTTTGCACCGCTTCAATTTTTTTTACATCCTTAGCAAGATACAGCCTCCAAAACTGAACACAATACTCCAGGTGGGACCTCACCAATGACTTGTACAGGGGTATCAACACCTCCTTTCTTCTGCTGGTCACACATCTGTCTATACAGCCTAGCAACCTTCTGGCTACGGCCACCACCTTGTCACACTGTTTCGTCACCTTCAGATCCTCAGATACTATCACCCTAAGATCCCTCTCCCCGTCTGTACATATCAGACTCTCACCTCCTAACACATACGTCTCCTGTGGATTTCTACTCCCTAAGTGCATCACTTTGCATTTCTTCGCATTGAATTTTAATTGCCAAACATTAGACCATTCTTCTAGCTTCTGCAGATCTTTTTTCATGTTTTCCACTCCCTCTGGGGTGTCCACTCTGTTATAAATCTTGGTGTCATCCGCTAAAAGGCAAACTTTACCTTCTAACCCTTCGGCAATGTCACTCACAAATATATTGAACAGAATAGGCCCCAGCACCGATCCCTAAGGCACTCCACTACTCACCTTTCCCTCATCCAAGTGAATTCCATTTACCACCACCCTCTAGCATCTGTCCGTCAACCAGTTCCTAATCCAGTTCACCACTTCGGGTCCTATCTTCAGCCTATCAAGTTTATTCAAGAGCCTCCTGTGGGGAACCATGTCAAAAGCTTTGCTGAAATCTATTACATCTATAACACGTTCCTGATCCAATTCTCCAGTCACCCAGTCAAAGAATTCAATGAGATTCGTTTGGCACGATTTACCTTTGGTGAAACCATGTTGCCTCAGATCTTGCAACTTATTGGCTTCCAGGAAATTCACTATCCTTTCCTTTAGCATCGCTTCCATTACTTTTCCAATAACAGAAGTGAGGCTTACCGGTCTGTAGTTTCCAGCTTCTTCCCTATCACCACTTTTGTGAAGAGGGACCACATCCACTGTTCTCCAATCCCACGGAACCTCTCCCGTCTCCAAGGATTTATTAAACAAATCTTTAAGAGGACCTGCCAGAACCTCTCAGAGCTCCCTCAATATCCTAGGGTGGATCCCGTCCGGTCACATGGCTTTGTCCACCTTTAGATTTTCAAGTTGTTCATACACACTCGCTTCCGTGAACGGTGCTATAGCCGCTCCATTCTCATATGTACTTTTGCCAATCAATCGTGGTTCTTCTTCAGGATTTTCTTCAGTGAAAACAGAACAAAAGTATTTGTTTAGCAAATTTGCTTTTCCTTCATCATTATCCACATAGCGGTTCATAGCATCTCTCAGTCTCACAATTCCATTTTTAGTCTTCCTCCTTTCACTAATATACCTGAAAAAATGTTTGTCGCCCCTCTTTACATTTCTAGCCATTTGTTCTTCCGCTTTCACCAGACGTATGTCTCTCAATTTTCACCAGAAAATTGAGAAACCACAGAACTCTAGCTAATTTAGCTATTTATCTTGAGTGTCATTTTATTTTTTCAAAGAAGGTTCTACTTGCAAAGAAATAATATTTATTCAGGAAAGATAAGACCAAGAGAACTATTAAAAGCAATTATTCAAATCCTTTTATATCCCAAGTCCCCGCTTCGTCTTCCTTATCATCAGCCAGAATCTAGCAGGTTTTTTAGAGGGGAGGGGATGGAAATCATCTTTATTAGGTTCAACCACAGTACAAAAACCAAGGAAACATAAAAAGGTATCCAAAAGTAGGACAGAAGACACATGAGGTGGATGGACTCTGATCCACGTGCTCTCCACAGACTCACAGTACAATATCCTGAATATCATTGAGAATTTCAAAAAAGAAGAAAAAATTTGAAAAGCACTGATGTGAACAAATAAATTGCAGTTACCCAATAGAGTTTTCAAATTTCGCCCGCAGTATTGAACATTCCCCCCCCCCCAACCACATAACACATATCTCATAGAGCAATAGGAGAGTTAATACATCGTAACAACAACAAAATTCCCATCTCCAACATCTACAGCATGACGTGGAAAACAAAAAATTGAAACATCAAAAGATGTATAATCAGAAACAAACAGGAAAAGAACAAGCCCTATATCTACAAGGGCTTAAGTATTAAGTAAAAGACTATGAGCCCTATGTGGGAGAAGAGCCCAATAGTGTTCCTAAATAGACAACCAGCTACATTCCCATTACCCACATTCTTCCACTCAAAAAAAGCAAGTTCAAATAAGTAATACCTCCAAAGGAAAAGTCGCGGGGATTGCTGCAAACCCTGTTGAGCTAAGATCACTTTCTCAGCCAAAAGCAAGGTCTTAGCTAAAAAAAGGCATTGCTCTTCAGTATCTGGCAGCAGATAAGCAGTATCTAAAAATAAGAAACCTGCCGGATGCATCAGAACCCTCCTCCCCAAACATCTAGAAAGGAAACGCCACACTTGGTGCCAAAAGCCCCAAATCCTAATACAGAACCAGAACACATGACCCAGAGTAGCCTTATCCTGCCCACAACAGGGGCATGCTCCAGAGTCTGCAATGTGTGCTCTAAAGGCCCTCCAGGGAGAAACATATGCGTGAAGCAAAAAATGTATATTCTTGCTCCCTGTGGAGCATTCATACAGATGTTTTTGCAATTTTATGTAGAAAACCTATGAGTAAAGCAAGGGAAATTTCACATTGAAATTCCATACCCCACTCCACCGCAAGGTGATTTAATGGAAGCACTGGCAGTAAAGTAGTAAGAAAATGAACATGACAAAACAGCCAGTGTACTACCCGGTCCTACAATCTTAAACACATGGTTAACTGCTGGGCAAATCATAATGCCGCCACTGCAAAAAAAAACCCAAATAAATCAGACAGCTCATACTTAGCTTTGCCATGTGGCGCTGCAGGAAAGATGGCGCCCTCAGGCGCAATGCACATCCAAGAAAACATCTGCCCTGCGCCTGCCAAAACGAGCCGGGAAGGAGCACAATGCTCCACGAGTCGGGCTGTACAGTGGAGCTCCAGAACAGGAAACAGCAGCAGCCCAGCGGCTCCCACACCGACTGGCACAGGTAGGGTAATGACTACTCATCCCATCGAGAATCACTGTCACATGCCAAGTCGGTCCTCACACCCCTCAGCCGGTACTGCAAACCAGCATCAGCTCGCCGTCATGGATGAATCAGACCGAGTTGTTTATTCTTTTATTTTTCTTTTTAAGCAGTGCTCAAATGGCATTTTTTGTTTGTTTGTTTTTTTAAGGCAGGAAAGGATGTCGGAGCAAAAGAAACCTCAGACTCTTTTTAAAGTCAGGAGAGTGAGAACCACAAACCCCGGTCAGGCAGAGAGAAGGGGGCGATGGGGGAGGAAGGAAGGGACCTGATACCACCAGGTGTATACTCAAGTCCCAGGACCGGGACACCTCAGACCCCAGAAGCTCAACTAGAGCCAGAGTACCAGGCCAGGAGCCAATCAGTCCAGAGATGCACGGTTATGGCATCCACCTGCTAGACAGAATACTGAAGTTAAAGGTGGCTGCACATGACCACATATAGTTAACCTCTGAAGTTCTCTCTATCTCCACCTAGATGGACATAACCCACAAGTCTATGGATTGATCTGTGGGTTCGTCTTTCTTTTTATTCCATGCACGTTCTAACCTTCTAACTTGTGTTTTAAGTTTTTTCAGCTCTTCACTGAACCATGGCATTGAATTCTTTCTATGTAAGGATCTGGTTTGGGTTGGAGCGATATTGTCTAATATGGCTCTGCATCTGTCGTCCCATTCTAGGAGGAATTGGATTGTATGTGTTTTTATTGTCCATTCGTTATAGTAGATCTGTTGCCAGAACATTGCCGGGTCTATTTTTCCTCTCGTGGTATAGGTTTTTCGTTCTTGTTTATTCGGTGAGTCTTTCATTCGCCATTGGAGGGAGATGTTTGCTTTATAGTGGTCGGACCACGGTGCGGGTGTCCATTTTGTGTCTGTGAGTATAAGGTTTGAGTCGGGATCAAATTTGTGTGTGACAATGTCGAGTGTGTGTCCTTTGATGTGAGTTGGCTGCGTATTTGTCCTGTGAAGATCCCATAGTTGTAGGAACTCTTCGCATTCTCGGGTGCTTGTTGAGTTAAGATCTTCAAGGTGCAGATTGATATCTCCTATTATGATAAGATTTGAGGTTGAGACACAAATGTTCGAGATAAAGTCCATGAAGTGTATTTGGGAGTCTAGCCAGTTGCCTGGCGGTCTGTAGAGCAGGACTGCGTTAAGGTGTTCCTGCAAGTTAGGGTGATTAATTCTTACCGAGGCAATTTCAAGTTGTGGCACGATGGATTCGGCTGTGGTTATGATGGTGAACTCAGATTTGCATATTATGGCTATTCCTCCTTTTTTTTCCGTTTCTTGTCCAGTGGGTAATTTTGTATCCTGGTGGGCATAAATCTAAGATTTTGGGGTCTTTAAGGTCATGTCAAGGTTTCAGTAATGAAAAAGTCAAGGTTGTCTGTGGTGATCCAATCTGTTATGATCTCTGTTTTATTTACTGCTGATCTGGCATTTACGTATCCCATTTGGATTGGTCAGTAAGGTTCAGTTTGGGACCTGGATGTGTTAATTTTTATTATTTGCCTGTTTTCTTGGTATTTGGTTCTATTGTGTCCTTTCTTCCCTTTCTGTTGGTTATTTCCGAATGTATTTGTTTTTCCTTTTAATTGGTTGCTATTCTTTTGGACTGGTGAGTTGTAGTTGGGTTGTCTGTAGGGTTTATGTGCTGTGGGTAGATTATTGTTTATATTGGGAGTGGTCCATGCGTGATATATTAGGGGGAGGAAGTAGATTATCATGAGCAATTTGTTGATATTCATGTTGGCTGTATTTGGTAGTGGTTGGTAATGCCTGGTGATGTTAGTGAATGAAATTTTGTGTGAACATCAAGCAGTATCAACATTAAGCCTATATAAACATATAAAAGCATATAATATTAAGCGATTTTGCGTGAACATCGAGCAGTATCAACATTAAGCCTATATAAGCATATATAAGCATATATTAAGCAATTTGTATGAACATCAAGCAATGTCAACATTGAGCGTATATTAAGCGATTTTGTATGAACATCAAGCAGTATCAAATTAAGCAGTGTCACAACAAGCAGTATGAACAATTACGCACTAAGTGTAGTATCAGAGGTCTCAGCAATGAGCAGTAATTAGCAACAAGCAGTTGTTGGGGTCTCTTAGCCCTGCATATAGTAATCTAAGCGTATAATTTGGATCAAACAATTTGGGGATACGGGTCAAATTTGGTATTGCTCATGCGTCGTTATTATGCACTGAAATCACAGATTTTTGTAGTGAACAGTTATACAGTTATAGTACAGTTATAGTAGCAAAATTCATCCTGGAGAAGTCATAGCTATGCCATTTATTCCATTACAATTTCTTGTGACATTTTCAGGAAACTGTGAAAACATTAACTTGATTATACCATATTCATGGTTCCTGTCAGTATTCTTAATAATTCATATTACCCACCATTTAATATGACAGCACTTTCCTGTAGAGCTTCGTAACTCACATTTTCATCCACTACAGGTATGGAAGCAGTGACTACTACTGTCACTCCATCAATAATGGCCATTGCTTGCTTCTGGATGTTGAAAAGAAAAAACAGGTGACAAACTTTGGGTTATAGGTTATATAGTTTCCCCATCTTTTCTTCTCTACCCTACCCTGTTCTCTACAATTCAATTTATTTTAAAACAATTTGGGTCCAATATTCAGAAAAGGCCGGGCTCCTTCCCTAATTAGAGCCAAAGCTAGGATCCTAAGTTTTCAGCTGAGAATTCATCTTAATAAAAAAAAAAACACTTTTATTATGCTAATAAAATAATGTCTGCCATTCATTTATCTATATTTATAAGCCTAGCACCAAAACCAGTGCTAAGATCCTAACTTTCCCCAGCCCTAAACCCACCCCATTGCCAGCCACTTTTTATGCTCCTAAATTTAGGAGTTTAGTAAAGCATAAAATTTAGAAATGCAGCCCTACTACATTTTCAGAGAGACCAATTTAGAAGCCTAATGCACAAAATTATGAGCAAAGCTTTGAATACTGGCCTGTTACCAACAGCAAACGACAAAACAGATTTTTACATTTTTTGAAAATATAAAGAAAACACCATAATTTATGTTGTGAAAAAGCTACATACATCCAGTAAAGATGGAACCAAATATCTATAAATCCTAAATTAAAAGATTTAACCCCCTGTTTACAAAGACACACTAGTGGCTATCAATGCGGTAGTGCCAACACAGCCCATTCACTTTGAATGGGCTGTGTTGGCACTGCTGCGCAGCCTTGCAAATAGGGGGGTTAGTTGGTTTCACTACTACAGTGATCTAGCAATTGGTGGTAGTCCTTCCAAGCATATAAATAGGGCTCATTCCTCGGCTCCTGCTCCACAAGCTGCTCAGAGACGAGAGTGCATAAGTAGCATTATCAGTGCAAAGAGCTCTACTGCAAGTATTTCTGAAGGAGTATGTTCTGCTCTCTTGGTCATAGCAGTGTATCCCCCGGTCTTATGGTCTTTATCTGGTAAAGGACGTGAGAAAAATGAAGTCATCCAAAAATTATACATGATGGCAAGTAGAAACCTTCTGCTCAGTGTGCTGCTGCAGACAGGAAAGCGAATAGAATTTTGGGTATTATTAGGAAAGGTATGGAAAACAGGTGTGAGGATGTTATAATGCCGTTGTATCGCTCCATGGTATGTCCGCACCTTGAGTATTGTGTTCATTCTGGTCGCCGCATCTCAAGAAAGATATAGTAGAATTGGAAAAGGTGCAGCGAAGAGCGACTAAAATGATAGTGGGGATGGGACGACTTTCCTAAGAAAGAAAGACTAAGGAGGCTAGGACTTTTCAGCTTGGAGAAGAGACGGCTGAAGGGAGACATGATAGAGGTATATAAAATAATGAGTGGAGTGGAACAGGTGAATGTGAAGTGTCTCTTCACGCTTTCCAAAAATACTAGGACTAGGGGCATGCGATGAAACTACAGTGTAGTAAATTTACAACAAATCGGAGAAAATCTTTCTTCACCCAACGCATAATTAAACTCTGGAATTCATTGCCGGAGAACGTGAAGGCGGTTAGCTTGGCAGAGTTTAAAAAGGGGTTAGATGGTTTCCTAAAGGACAAGTCCATAAACCACTACTAAATGGACTTGGGAAAAATCCACAATTCCAGGAATAACATATATAGAATGTTTGTACGTTTGGGAAGCTTGCCAGGTGCCCTTGGCCTGGATTGGCCGCTGTCGTGGACAGGATGCTGGGCTCGATGGACCCTTGGTCTTTTCCCAGTGTGGCATTACTTATGAATAATTGCAAGAACATTCACTCGGATAAAATTTTATGTAAACCCCCTACTGGTGGAGTAGAGAATTATAAACAAAAGTTTGGTAGAAATGTCATGGTTTCTGGTGGGATGCCCAACTAAATCTCTTCGCTCAGTGGAATTTAACAAGAAAAGTTTTAGTTGTTTTATTAAACAGCAATCAATGGACAACGCTAGGATATGTTTTCTTAAGTTGGTACTGCAGGTAAAAGTTTGATGGTATAAAAAAATGGTACAAGCTGTTAAATAGCTGGCAATAAATTACAAAAATAGTAAGATTTAAGTTTGCAATCAAGGTTATCACTATTTCACTTTAACCTCTGTAATACAGTACAGTCTCGATTATGTGACCTAAACTGGATTGACACTTTTTGGCTAACTGAAAAGATAAATAATACGGAAAACACTGCATAAACTCCTCAAAAATGCATAAACAAAGGAGCAGAGAGAGTTCCTGAATTTCAAAAATTGTTCTAAAAAAAAACAAAAAAATTTCTAATAGAAATAAATGTGATGGCATCATCGGGGGGGGGGGGGGGTCTGTTGGATATGCTGGATGGTTGGATTATTGACGGTCGGATAATCAAGACTATAAAGTAATATTAACTCTCTCAAATATTTAACAAACAAACTTAATTGTTGCTTTCTTTCCCCTCAGTATTCCAGCAATTGGAACCTAGTAACCCTGTGACGAGCTGCATATTTCAAAAACCACAACTATCATTTAAGAACACAAAGTTATTCTTTTCCCTTAAAGTAATTCAAATTCTATGTCCCAAGAACCTGAATCTTTGTTCCCATTTTTCTCCTTTTATAAATTTTCTTTTTCAGGTTTCAACAGATTCGTACATACCCAGACTTCTCTCAGATAAGCATTCTACAACAGGTGTGTAAAGGTAGTTAACATACACAGACCAGAGAAAATATTTTTCTTTTGTCTCTGAAATAAATGTGTGCACACAATGATATCATTGCTACATTAAATCTTTACTAGCGAGGGGGGCGTGTCAAGATGGCGCCATGAGCGGTTGTGTTGTTAGCGAGCTCCAGCTTTGTTCCCTCCGAATACCAATTTCAGCACAAAATATGCCCCATACTAAACGAAAAGGGACTGTCCGCGGGGTTCCCCCACCTACCGGGACGTCCACGCCGGAGAGACCTGGGCTGGAACGCTTCTTCCCCGCCATCTCACAAACAAGCGGGCGGTGTCGGTGAAGCGCCCCCCCCCCCCCCCCCCACTGGAAGTCGAAATATCTCTCTCTCCACCGCCAGACTCTAAGATCCCTCCGAGCTCAGCAACTGTTGCAAATCGAGAAGGGTTTCTTTCAGAACCCGGAAAGGGCGATTCTGGTGAACCCTGTGGGGACTCTGACTTAGCGGTGAGATCAGCAGCTGCGAGATTAGAATCAGAGGTGAGCCTAGGCAAGATTTGGCTGAAACTCCTTGAAATGGAGAAAACCTTACGACAATCATCTGATGAGGTAAAAACTCTGAGTGTGAAAGTGCAGGAAATGAAGGACTCCATAGCTATGGTTAAACAAGATTTTTCCTTGAAAATAGAGGCAATATAGAAAGAGACTAAGAAAACAGATGAATTTAAGTTGGCTGTAATAAAAGTCAATGTTGAAATATGAAGAAAGATCGAACAAATGGAGAATTATAATAGGAGATTAAATCTCCGATTGTTGAATTTTCCTAAACTTTTGGGGGCATCCCCATTAGAAATGTTTACAAGATTTTTGAAAGAAAATTTAAAGCTTCCTCAAGAAATAATTCCTCCATTGAATAAGATTTACTATATGACAAGTACAATGAAAAAATCAGAAGGAGAAAAATCTACAGATTTGCAAAATATTACAGCCATTTTGGAACAGTCACTGGAAGATGTTTCTGAAAGAGGGATGTTGATAGTGTCATTTGTTTTCCAGCAGAACTTAAACTCAATGAGACTTTACTTTAAATCAACTAACCGCATGTTTGGAGGCCAAAAAATTTGGCTTTATCCTGATGTAACTAAGACCACCCAGGAAAAGAGAAAAATGTTTCTAAGAGGCCTAAAATATTAGATTTAGGGGGTAAGTTCCTTCTTGCATATCCCTGTAAATGTGTTATAAGGTTAAATCAAATAAAATATGTGTTTTTTTATACCTGATCAGCTAAAGACTTTCCTGGACGCAAAACAGCATTAGAGCTTTTCAATATGTGAGAAACAGCGCCATATTTTCTTATTTGGTTATTGTTTGAAAATAATAATGTAATCTTCACTAATTCCTACCCCCCCCTCTTCGTAGTATAGGGGTCTAATGAAGCCAATTTAGATTTTTTTGGAAAGAATGTATTTCCTATGTAATATTATACCTTTTGGCTGTATTTCACTTAACAGTTTTATGTTTGTATAAGTTATATAAAATCAATAAAAATTATAAATCTAAATCTTCACTAGCGTTGCAGCTGCCTTGCGGTGGGTACCTTAGGAATCTCTGCATCCCAGTATCCATGTCAGCTCACCAAATCAGAAACTCCCAAGCACCTACTATCCTAGCTCAAAGAAACTAAAAAAAAAAAGGAAAACCTCGACTTCCTGTCCTTGGTGTGTATATGTTCTAATTTTAATATCTTCTTTGGCAACAAAGCCATATGAAATAGCTACATTTAAATGAAAAGATAAGTGTGTGTGGGTGGAGGGAAGGGAACGATACCGGAGGAAGGGCCGGATTCTCATGCCCTTTTCGAAACCCAGAAGGGAAGACCTTGAATCAGCAGAGGAGACCCCTACATGTCTCTTCCCCTGCCTCAAATGTCCTCAGTCGCTGTGGGGGACTTGCCCCCCCCCCCCAAACAAACACACAAAGGCACGTAGATGATACTCTAGCAAACCTCTTCCAAATCACAGAAAACCTTCTCCAAGTCCTCACCAAACAGAAGTCAGACTCAGAAGGGCAACTTGCTTAAGCACTACTTGGAGAACAAGTGTTCAGACCAGTGGCAGAGCCAGAGCCAACAGCAAGATTCCACTACCAATGTCACGGACAGGAAGGAGATGTGGTTCAGATCATACATCAGTTAGGAAGGAGGCTCCCAACTCCAAGCAAGTTGCGTCCGGTGACTCCAGCAGTTGATGCACTCAAAAAAATAGCACTTAAGCTACATAACCCCACAAATGCAGGCTTATACTCCCAAAGCAGCTGATGTAAAGGCCTGCTTAAGGAGATTTTAACCTTCCTGTCATTAGCATCCTTCAGAGCCAAGCCTCCCTTCGTCCACTAAGACAGTGGTCTTCTTAGTCACAGCTATGGCCAAGACATCTACTTTGGGGAGGCAGAAAAACCAGTTCAACTAGTCCTTTGGAAGAGGGTAGAACCGATACAGCTACATAGTGTCCCTGAGGAACCCCTCTAGGGTCTCCCAATCAGTTGGGGCCATCTGAGAGTGGGCTCTTTGAAGGGAAAATACCATGAATGATTGAGATAATGGTGTGGGAACGAGGGATTTAGATTTGTTAGGAACTGGGCAACATTCTGGGGAAGGGGGAGCCTCTTCCGAAAAGATGGGCTCACCATAACCGAGATGGAACCAGGCTGCTGGTGCTAACATTTGAAAAGGAGATAGAGCAGCTTTTTAAACTAAAATGGCAAGAAAAGCAGACAGTCGCCCAGGAGCACACAGTTCGATGTGGAGTATCCTTGAAGGATACTATTGAAACAGGTTTTTTAGGGAATCCTGATAGAGAGGTTTCAGTAACAGTGAAAGAAAGTCAGGAATGTACAATGGGAGAACAGAGTAAAGGATGCAAATTATCGCCGTATACTGGTAGAGCTCTACTACTGACCGCCAGAACTGAACAAACAGATAGATGAAAATATGTTTAAAGAAATTAGGAAAGCTGGCAAATTGGGCAACATCATAATAATGACTGATTTCAATTATCTTAATATTGACTGGACAAATGTTAGATCAAGGAGCGCTAGGGAGGCAAAATTTCTAGATATAACAAATGACTACTTCTTGGAGCAACTGGTCCAGGAACTGTAGGGCTATTTCCCTGTGAGCCTCACTCTGCTGATCTCTGCCTGTGTATACAACTATGTCAAGATGGAGTCTGTGAACTAAGACCCTGCACTTCAGTGACCAAGCAGATTCAACTTTCTGTTTGTACCAGAGCTCTGCTTGTGGTAAATAACTGGCAGGTCTGAAAAAAAACTCAAGGATATGCAGTGGGCTACCTGACCCTTGCACCGCCCTGATGAGCTACAGGGGGTAAGGCCATGGTGCCAGCGAGTCTGATGAGAGACAGGAATGCATACCACAATGTAACAACTGAAAGATCAAAAAAAGGTTTTCTTGCTCAGGGAAGGAGCTGGACAAGATCCTGATTGGTTGCTGTCTGGTCACCTGGGAATCAGGGGCCAGAGAGCGGGCGACCAGAAAGAGAGGTACAAGGAGGACAGACTGAAGAAGAAAGAAAAGAAGAAAGGGAGAATTTGTCTGGTTCTACTGGAAGAAAGGTAGCTGAAAAGAAGACCAGCGAGACCTGAAGTGGTCCACAACCTTGTGAACTGACCATCTGAAGAAAGTACCTGTTGGTTCAGCTCTACCGGCCAGAGAGACTGTAATCCTGCATGCTGCAGAGAACCTGTGTTGTTTCCTGAGACGGGGACTCGCTGTGGAAAACAGCTGGAGTCTAAAGGGAAAAACCTGTGTCCACTTCATCTGAGAAACCACCTAGAGTCGGCTCGGTGAGGATTGCAGAGATTTATTTCCTATAGTCGGGGATTAGCTAGTGGGTTCTTACCTCAGCAAAGGCGGGTTAGTCAGAATTTTGTGATCAGGAAGATGTGCTGCTAACTGTATTACTTCATGACCTAGTCAGTATTACTAATCAGGATTGTGTAATGACCTAGTAACCAGTGATATCAGTGTTTTAGTTAGACAATACATTCTACAGTTGCTTATCAGCATAAGGGAGCTACATTTGTACAGCTGAGCTGTAGTGTAGGGTGTATGTATTATTCTATTTTCTTACCTATATAATAAATTAATATATTTCCCAGCAGTGACTTTACTTGTATTCCAGTTCTCTCTAACAGAAGAAAAGTTCTGGTGTAGGCCCAGAACAGCCAGGTTCCTTTATAATATATAACCCCTGGACAGAGCTAGGAAGTTGGTTTAGCCAGACTCCTGTAAACGGAACCTGGGAATTGCTCATTGGGTAGCTTTGCCCAGCAGAGTTATTCATCCTATAAATGCTTACAGAACCAACGAGAGGGGGAGCTATTTAGATCTAATCTTTAGTGAAATGCAGGGCATCCCCTCTGAAGGGACACCACCTTGCAGTGGTGGAGGGGCTTCTGTGTTTCAAAGACTCAGAGGGCTATGCTGAAGGGTTACCCATATCAGACAGGCCTCTGAGGAGAGTGTCCCAAACTGGGAGAGTGGTAAGATGGTGACCTGAAGTTCGTATGCCCAGCGGCCCAGCTGCCCTCTGAAGTTTTGTCTTCTTTATGTAAATTCCCTCTCTGCTTTGCACTTTCCTTAACTGAGAGGAAGGGAACTGGCGGTCAGCTGCTGATGGCCAGTGTTTTGTCCCCTGAGCAGCAAGTGCGGGACCGCTGCGCATCGAACTGCCCACAGATGAAAGGGTTGGTGAGTCCTTTGATTAGCGTCGGCGAAGGAGCGTCGACGCTCTTGGACCTGGAAAAACAACTCCATCGCTCCCGAATTATTCAACCACCATGTCCAAAAATGTGGAGGAGTGAGTTAGAGGCATATGCTGAAACGGAGGACATTTACAGCAGAACCCGAATCGGCAGAACCACTCCTAAACACCTCAAGAGAAATCACCTTGGAGTTTTTGGCTTCCGTGGAGGTTACATTGAAAGCCATCTGGAAGGCGCTTCGGGACCTGACGGCGGTAGTAAATAACTTTGTTTCAGATATAATCTTATTGGAGAGTTACATGGACAATTTGACTGAACCCTTTGAGAGTGAAAAATTGATATAATAAATGAAGTTCTACACAAGCTAGAATTGGTTATGATCCTGAAAATGATAATGGACCAGAAACTTTGAATGATAAGGTGGATGTTATTGTGGATGATTAATGTCGAGTTTATTGTTTTTCCCAGAGTTCCAGGTATGACTCCTAAAGTTTTCCTCAGAAATATTTTCGTAATTATTACTTCGAAAGGAGTGAAGCCTGTGAAAACTGGGATTGCTTTAATCAGTGGGATTTGAATTAGAGACTTAAGTATATGTATTGTTAAATAATTTCTGGTTTTTAAAAGAGAGAGAATGTAATCAGATGTATTATTTCTAACTAAAATCTGGAAAATAAGTATGTTCTCAATGAAATGAATTGACTATACACCGTATTTGGTCTTGAAGAAGCCAACCAGATGATCAATGTGGAATAATGAATTAGATGGGTAATATCTGGGGATAATCAGGTTAATACCATGTTTTATTTTTTCTCTTTACTGTTTAATTGATCTCCTTGTCTTATCTCACTCTCCCTATTTTTCTTCATTTTGTGGTCTAAGAAAGAGAGAGATTGTATATAATCCATATATCTAGTTGGGATTGTTTTCTTCTTATCTTGTATTAATGTGCAGTCATCTCTGTATTACTGTTTGCAAGAAAAAAAATTTAAAAAAAAATAAAGAAATGCAGGGCATAGTACAAGAGGTGACAATGTTGGATCAGCTGGGAAACAATGATGATAGCATGATCAAATTTGAGCTGATATCTGGAGTGACGTTACTAGGAAATCTACTGAAGCAGCTTTTAATTTTCAAAAGGCCAACTATGACAAAAAGTAAATGGTTAAAAAGAAGCTGAATGTTCAGCCACAAAGGTTAGGACTTCAAATCAGACGTGAACATTCTTTAAAAATAACATCATGGAAGCCCAGACCAGATGTATTCCATGTATTAACAAAGATGGAAAAAAGAGCAAACAGCCAGCATGGTTAAAAGATGAGGCGAAGACTTCAGGTTGGGTCATGGAGCAGTGCAGCAGCAGCAGGAGATTCCTGCTCCCGAGAACCCCGTATTTCTGCATTCATTAACGGCTTTGCCTCCCCAATTTTTTTTTACTAACCTTTGGGTGAGACTGCAAACTTCATCCTTCCAAATCAGCAGCCTGAATGGAGTCTATGCCTGCGAGGCGAGAGAAAGAAGTCGGGTAGTGGCGCACAAGATGGCAGATTCAGGTGTGCCCCCATCTCCTTCGTTAAGCTCCCAATGGACCACAGAAATCAACGTGGAGGTGAGGGCTGCAGTGAAGCTAGCTAATAGGCAGCTCTTGCTGATTTTGGATAAATTAAATGGTATGGAGCAACTTTTACGACAATGTCAGCTGAGCGCTAAGCGGTACAAATGCGCATGGGGGTCTTGGAGGACAATGTGCAGATAGTGGTGTATCAGAGAGGCCACCCTCCCCATGTTAACCCGCCTCAGTGAGTTGGAAACTAAACTGGAGAATATGGAGAATCGGGCCAGGAGAAATAATTTAGGTTTAGTAGGATTGCCCAAGACGATTCTTGAATGGGATCTGAGACGCCACGTGGAAACCTAGCTGCCCACTGTGCTGTCTTTTGACTACCAGTCCAGGCCCATTTTGAGTGGAGTGGGCCTATCGTCTGGGATCAAAAGAGATGTGTCACACTGCCCATGTATGGTGATTTTTTGGGTCCTAAACTACAGCTCGTAGGGCCTTCGCAACTTTGTGTTCCCAGTTATTTCATTCTAAAGTGTGTTTTAGTATTATCTACCCTGCCAAACATAAGATCGTGTATAATGGTCATGTTCAATATTTTGAGAAGCTTCCTGACACAGCTCCCATAAGCCTTATGCCTGTAGCCCTGCAGCATCTGGAGCTCTACAGCTCTGGCAGCACACCTACTCTGAAGCAACCAATCCTAGAATTACCAAGTGTTTTTTTCACAATAACTTTATTCCCCTAGATAAGCTAGGGGAATAAAGAAAACAAAGATAGTCCCAGTTATTTTTTTTTTGGAGGGTGAGTGGACCACCACTGCCCCTCACTAGCGAGGGCTCTAAAGATACTTGTGCCAGTGAGCCCAGCAAGCTGTAGCTTATAGGCTAAAGCTCAGAAAATGAGACTAACGAGAAAAAGGTCTCCTGACTCCACCAAGATAAGGACCATGGTCTGAACCCCAGGAGCAGCAGTCCCAGGATCAAGCACTCACCTAGTTCTCAATACACCAGCCCAACCTCACCATCTGCTGGAAATAAATACTGAAGGATCCCAGTCTATACCAGGCCTTAAACCAGTGATGTCACTGGAACAACTGAATTTTCTCTACCTCTATCAGCTGGTAGAGGGATACAATCCACTTGTCTGGACTGGTATAGATATACATTTTGGAACGGTTCATAGATCCCTGCCCTGGAAGAGTTAACAGTTTAAGTTCTTCCTGAGGCAATAGAAGGTAAACTGACCTAGTCAAGGTTACTAAGAGCATCAGTCAAAAAAAGAAGGATTTGTACCTTAGTTTCTCTAGTTGCCAGTCTTCTATTCTAATCACTAGGCCGACAGGCTGCAAGCCATTAAAAATCAACTACGTCAGTCACACAATTTGCTGTCCAGGAGATCCACATGAACACAGAAAGTCATATGTTTGTTTGTTTTTTTCTTTTCTTTATTGCATTTACAAAATGTTTCCAAGTACAAACCTTGAAATCAGAATAGGTGCCTATAAGCCATTACAGAAAGTCATATGTTTGGGCAGCAGTCTTGTTGCTTTTGGCAGCTATTTACATTATCAGAAAGCTTGGTGATAAAACACGGTTAGGGGATGGAGCGAATTGAATGCAAGTTCAAGCATGGGATCTTGTATTCTCATCTATCCAGGATGATACAGAAGCAATGGGTTAACCTGCACAGAGCACAGCTAACGGGGCAAAGTTAGGACTGTCTTCTGTTGGGCCCTACACGATAGGTTAGCTACGTAGACATCCACACTGAATATCATTGGTGCCTACATAATTCCCAGCTCCACTCCCACAATAGTCTGACACTAACTGGAGATTGTCGTGTCACTCAGAGCCGATATTCAGTGGCAATGTCCAGTTAAATACAGCTGAATATCTGCTCCCGGCCTGCCCAGCATTGTTTAAGTGTGCAGGAGCCTGTCCTTCCCACTTAAACCAAAATGAATATTGACCCCCCCCCCCTTGTTCTTGGTGTTGGGCAACCAAAAACCCAAGAATTTCAAGCGGCATAAAGAAAAATAAAGTTAATATAGTAGAAATATAGAAAACGTTTTTTTAAATCAAAAACAAAGTGACTGTGTTAAACAGGACATGATTGATTTACATATTTTGAACTAAAAGGTTACCAGATCAGCAGAGTGCTCTACTTCCATCTCATCATCGCTATCATCTTCCATCCTTTGCCATTTTTCAACAGGTTGCGCCAACAACGTATCCACTAATAAATTCTTTAATCTTTCCCACAATTCTTCTTTCTGTTTCCTTGTTAACTCCTGAAGCAATTCATTCAGATCAAAAGGATCAGTACCACCTTTCTGCAAGGTAATTAAAAAAATATATAAGATTGGATGAAAAATCCCACAGTCCAGAGCACTAGAGGAAAAGAAATGAGTACAAAGGAAAGGTATTCTGTTTTGTGACAGATCCAAAATAGAAAGTCTCAAATGTCACCAATCAAGAAAATCTTTGAAACGTTCCTAAAGTTAAGCAAAGCACCTGAATACACAAACTGATTTCTTCCATTAAGAGCAAAAGAACGCATTGCCATACTGGACAGACCAAAGGTCCATCAAGCCCAGCATCCTGTTTCCAACAGTGGCCAATCCAGGTCACAAGTACCTGGCAAGATCCCAAAACAGTAAAAGGTTTTTGTGTACATCTCTATTTGAATAGTAGGATAAATATATTTTCTTCCTATACTTAAGTAACAAACACAAAAAGGGGGGAAATGCCGCTTTCAAATTAGTAATACAACAATAGAATAAGCGCATCTGATCAAACTGATTTGCAAAATGATGAAAAATAAATAGAGGGGGGGACGCAAGACCTCACACTGCTGATAATCAGCCAGATTACTGGTATTCCTTTTCAACAATCACTGGTCTTGGCCCAACCTCCTCCCATGGTGTAAATCAAATTTTTATGTGATTTTTTATAATGAGTATACTGAGTCCACTGTGTTCATCAAAACATTCAAATATAAGCCAAGTCAAAGAACACAAAAACCACTTAGCTTGAGACAGTGTCGTACTAGGGCATCCCCAACGGACCCGTTTCGCCGATGGAGCTTCTTCGGGGAAAGGACGCCCTGTCAGTGAACACAGTTCAAAATTGCAGATGGTGGTGTCTGATAACCAGCACTGCTCGCGGACCAAAAATGAAAATCTTCCTATAAACACATAATACAGGATTCACTTACAAATGAGTTTATTTCACTCAGCAGTTTAAATTTTCAAACTACTCCTAATAATCTACTCCTTAACACTGATCCACTTAACACTAACCACACCACTTGCAGAAAACAACATCATACCCATACTACACAATCATCATAGATTGATCAAATACACCACACCTCACCAAACTTATAACAACCTAAACAAAAGGAAGAACACTTACATGCGAACAACCACAACAGAAGGAAAAGAAGGGCCCAACAAACTCACCTCAACAAAGAAATGACAACTAACAAAAGTCCACTTAACACCAAATACAGAAGACCCATTCCAAACAATCCAAGTGGGTTACGTCAATGCCAGATCCACTGTAAATAAAACAGCAATACTAACAGACTGGATCATGTCAGAAAACCTCAACCTACTCTTCCTCACTGAAACTTGGATCCATGACCAAAAGGACCCTATAATCCTAGACCTGTGCCCTCCAGGATACAAAATCACACACTGGACCAGAAAAGAGAGGCGGAGGCATAGCACTAATTTATCGGTCCCACTTTATCATCGAAACCACTGCCGAGTCCATAACCTCAACTTGAAATTACCTCAATCAGAATCCACAACAAAACCCTACGCGATCATTTGAATTGTGTCTTGTTTTACAGACCTCCAGGTATTTGGAACGAAGGCCAGAACAACTTCATGGACTTCATTTCAAACACATGTGTAACCAATTCCAATACACTAGTACCCACACCCACCGCCGCGGACCGCAAGTCCCCGACCGAAACAACTGGTGGCCTGGAAGGGAGGTACGGTCAAGGTCACGGAACCGCCGCTAAGTAAGTACTGTCAGGTGGTAGCCGGGCCAGGCCAGGGTAGCAGTATGACAGTGGACCCGAGCGGTCGGGCTGGATCCCAACTGGAACAGCTGGCGACCTGGAAAGCAGGCCCAAACGGCTGTGGCAAGGCAACAGTGCGGCCGACAAGACGTCTCGAATTCTTATATCCATGACCTTTTTATCTCTCGTAGCCTCCATCTGCTCGCCATAACCGAGACTTGGCTCTCCCCTGAAGACTCTGCTTCAGTCGCAGCCCATGGTGGTTCTCTCTTCTCCCATACTCCTCGCCCTATTGGCCGCGGTGGTGGTGTTGGTCTATTACTCTCGCCTTCTTCCAAATTTCAATCTCTTCTGCCACCTCAATCTCTCTGTTTCTCTTCCTTTGAAGTCCACTCCGTCCGCCTATTCACTCCTTTGCCTCTTCGAATAGCAGTTATTTATCGTCCCCCTGATAAATCCCTTTCATCCTTTCTCAGCGACTTTGACGCTTGACTTTCCTTCTTTCATGATCCTTCCTCCCCCTTCCTCATCCTTGGCGACTTTAACATTCATGCCAATGATCCCTCCAACTCTTACATCTCCCAGTTCCTCACCCTAACATCCTCCTTCAATCTTAAACTATGCTCCACTTCCCCTACCCACCAAAATGGTCACTGTCTTGATCTTATCTTCTCTTATAACTGCTCTCCCTCCAATTCCCTTCTTCAAATCTTCCCTCTCTGACCATCATCTAATAACCTTCACTCTTAAAACTTCCTCCCGCCCAATCGCATCCTATCTTAACCAATTTATCTAGGAATCTCCAGGCCATTGACCCCACTACCCTATCCTCCAATGTCTTGAACCTCTTCTCTACCACCACACTATCCAAATCTGTCAATGGCACCATCTCTTCCTATAATACTATTCTATCCTCTGCTTTAGACACTCTTGCACCTCTCATGCCCCTTCCTATAAAACGTACCAAACCGCAGCCCTGGCTAACCCCTAAAATCCGCTACCTACGATCTTGTATCCATTCCTTCGAACGCCTCTGGCTGAAATCTCGTGCCCTTGCTGACTTCTCACACTTCAAGTTCATGTTGAGCTCCTTCCAATCTGCTCTCTTGCTTGCCAAACAAGACTACTACATCCAGCTGACTAATTCTCTCAGCTCAAACCCTCGACTTCTCTTCGCCACACTAAACTTTCTCCTCAAGGTGCCTCCACCCCCAACTCCCCCTCACTATCTCCCCAGACCCTAGCTGAGTTCTTCCATGACAAGGTTCAGAAGATAAATCTTGAATTCTCTACCAAACCACCCCCGCCTCTTCTTCCCCTTGTCCGTTCCCCTATTTCCTCTACCCCTCCATCCTTTTCCTCCTTTCCTGAGGTCACTGATGAAGAAACATCACATCTTCTCTCCTCCTCAAAACGAACTATCTGTTCCTCTGATCTCATTCCTACCCACCTTCTTAACACTATCTCTCCTACTCTCACCCCTTTTATCTGTCATATCCTCAATCTCTCTCTTTCCACTGCGTCCTTTCCTGATGCCTTCAAACATGCTGTGGTCACACCGCTCCTGAAGAAGCCTTCGCTTGACCCTACCTGTCCTTCCAACTATCGACCCATCTTCCTTTCCAAGTTACTTGAACGCCGTTCACCGCCGCTGTCTTGACTTTCTCTCATCTCATGCTGTTCTTGACCCACTCCAATCTGGCTTTCGCCCCCTTCATTCAACTGAGACTGCACTTGCAAAAGTTTCCAAAGACCTGTTCCTGGTCAAATCCAAAGGTCTCTATTCTATCCTCATCCTTCTCGATCTATCCGCCGCTTTTGACACTGTTGATCACAGCCTACTTCTTGATACACTGTCTTCATTTGGATTCCAGGGCTCTGTTCTTTCCTGGTTCTCCTTCTACCTCTCGCTTCGCACCTCTAGTGTACACTCTGGTGGATCCTCTTCCACTTCTGTCCCTCTACCAATCGGTGTACCTCAGGGTTCTGTTCTCTGTCCTCTCCTGTTCTCCATCTACACTTCTTCCCTTGGCTGTCTGATATCATCTCATGGCTTTCAATACCATCTCTATGCTGATGACTCCCAAATTTACCTCTCTATCCCTGAAATCTCAAACAACATCCAGTCCAAGGTTTCAGCTTGCCTATCTGACATAGGTGCCTGGATGTCCCAACATCATCTAAAATTTAACATGGCCAAAACTGAGCTTCTCATCTTTCCCCCTAAGCCTACCTCTCCTCTCCCCCCTTTCTCTATTTCTGTGGATGGCACTCTCATTCTCCCTGCCTCATCAGCTCATAACCTTGGGTTCATCTTTGACTCCTCTCTCTCCTTCTCTGCTCATATTCAACAGATTGCCAAGCCTGCCGTTTCTCTCTATATAACATTAGCAAAATCCATCCCTTCATCTCTGAGCACTCTACCAAAACCCTTAGCCACACTCGTATCACCTCTCATCTTGATTATTGTAACCTGCTGCTCACCAGCATGCCTCTTAGCCACCTCTCTCCTCTTCAAAGAGGCAGGCTGGTGAGCAGCAGGTTACAATAATCAAGATGAGAGGTGATACGAGTGTGGCTAAGGGTTCTGGTAGAGTGCTCAGAGATGAAGGGATGGATTTTGCTAATGTTATATATAGAGAAACGGCAGGTTACAGGACAATCAGTCCAAAACTCTGCTGTGCGACTCATTTTCCACCAAAATCACTATGCTCACATTAGACCCCCCCCCCCCTTAAGTCACTTCACTGGCTCCCTATCCATTTCCGTATTCAGTTCAAGCTTCTCTTATTGACCTATAAGTGTATTCACTCTGCTGCTCCCCAGTACCTCTCCACTCTCGTCTCTACCTATGCCCCCACTCGGGTACTCCATTCTGTAGATAAATCTCTCTTATCAGTCCCCTTCTCCTCTACTGCTAATTCTAGACTCCGTTCCTTTTGTCTTGCTGCACCCCATGCCTGGAATAGACTTCCCGAGCCTGTGCGTCTAGCCCCGTCTTTGGCCGTTTTCAAGTCCAAACTTAAAGCCCACCTCTTTACCACTGCTTTTGACTCCTAACCACTACTCACTTGCCCTGTCCTTTAACCTCGCCTATTTATTCCATTAATTGTTGTGTCTGTTTACCTGTCTTATCTAGATTGCAAGCTCTTTGAGCAGGGACTGTCTTTTTGTGTATGGTGTACAGCGCTGCGTATGTCTTGTAGCACTATAGAAATGATAAATAGTAGTAGTAGTACTAGGAGACATCAACCTTCACTTTTACAGACCTCCAGGTAATTGGAACGAAGGACAGACCAACTTCATGGACTTCATTTCAAACACATGTGTAACCAACTCCAATACACTAGTACTAGGAGACATCAACCTTCACTTAGAAGACCCGAACTCTATCAACGTACGAGAATGTAAGGAATTTCTCCGTTGATGCGATCTCAAATGGCCACAAATGCAAGCAACCCATGTCAAAGGGCACACACTTGATCTCATCTCACAGAAACTCTCAACAGACCAGAACCTAACAATAACAAATACGAAATGGACAGACACACCCTGGACTGACCACTACAAACTAAACTTATCCCTACATTGGCGGAAGAAGGGTATACAACGAATACTAGAAAACACATCCTACAGCACAAGAGATCAAGCAGACATGAAAACATTCTGGCAACTAATATACAATAACGAATGGGCAACACAAACAGACTCCATATACTACCTCATAGAATGGGACAAAAGATGGAAAAGCATACTAGATGAAATTGCGCACTTACGAACAAGAACCCCACGCAACCATAACACGACACCATGGTTCAACGATGAACTGAAAAAGTTAAAAACACAAACCAGGAAACTCGAACGAGCATGGAATAAAACAAAAGATGAACAAATACTCAACACATGGAAACAAATACAAAGAAAATACAAATACGCAATAAGACAGGCCAAAAGATCATACTATAAAACCAAAATAGGGACAGATTACAAAGACATGAAGAAATTATATCAACTCGTGAACAAACTCCTAGACACCAACTTGGTCACTACCACGAATACAGACATCCCATCTGCAGATAAACTTGCAAAGCACTTCAATGAAAAAAATGTAAACCTACACAACACGCTACCTCAGAACACCAACATTGAAAACTTCCTTAATGAATTGGACCCAACCATTGGAGAATACCCGGCAGATCGGACCTGGTTAAACTTCGCCCTTCTTACCATCGAAACAGTTACCCAGGCGATTAGTAGGTTTTCCAACACTCACTGTAAACTATATACCTGTCCCAGCTACCTAATGAAATCCGCCCCTGACCGCTTCACAGCAGACCTCACATCCCACCTAAATTACATGCTTCAGCAAGGCCTCTTCCCTAAGGAAAATGGCAATATCCTACTCAGCCCAATAGCAAAAGATACCAAGAAAAAAAAAACAAACAAACAAAATCACTAACTACCATCCAGTAGCATCTATCCCGTTTGTGGTCAAACTGATGGAAAGCATGGTAACCAAACAAGTTACAGATTACATAAACAAATTCTCAATATTACACGAATCACAGTCAGGCTTTCACCCCCTCCACAGCACGGAAACAGTATTACTCAATCTTCTAGCCAAATTCAAGCAGGAAATAGCAACACGCAAAAACATCCTTCTCCTCCAATTCGACACGTCTAGTGCATTCGACATGGTAAACCATAATATATTAATAAGATTACTAGATATGTTCGGGATTGGTGGAAACATACTTAACTGGATCAAGGGCTTCCTAACCACAAGAACACATCAAGTAAAATCAAATTCAAACATATCATCATCATGGAAAGCAGACTGTGGAGTACCGCAAGGATCACCGCTATCACCAATCCTATTCAACTTAATGATGATCCTACTTGCCAAGTCCTTATCCAACCATGGCCTTAACCCTTTCAAATATGCAGACTATGTCACAATGTACATTCCTTACAAAACCAAACTGACAGAAATCACCAACAAAATCAAGCTCGGCCTGAACATCATGGATTCATGGGCAAATGCATTTCAACTAAAACTCAATAAAGAAAAAACTCATTGTCTCATCCTCTCATCCCAACACAGCGCGGACATCCCCACAAGTATCAATACCCCAGATCACACCCTTCCTATCTCAGACAGCTTGAAAATCCTCGGCGTTACAATGGACCGTAACTTAACCCTAGAGAGCCAAGTGGCATCCACAATAATGAAAATGTTCCACTCAATGTGGAATCTCAAACGCATGAAGCAATTCTTTCCGAGGGAAACATTTCACAACCTGATACAATCAATGGTACTAAGCCACTTAGATTACTGCAAAGGAATTTATGCGGGATGTAAAGAACAAACCTTAAAGAAACTTCAGACCGCTCAAAACACGGCAGCTAGGCTTATATTTGGTAAAATACGATTTGAAAGCGCAAAACCCCTCCGCAAAAAACTACACTGGCTCCCAATCTAAGAACACATTGCCTTCAAAATCTGCACCCTGGTTCACAAAACCATCTACGGAGAAGCCCCGAGTTATACGACAGACTTGATTGACTTACCAATTAGAAATACATCTGAATCAACATGATCTTATCTAAATCTGCACTACCCAAGCTAAAAAGGACTTAAATACAAAACAACTTACGCATCTAGTTTTTCGTACATAAGCACACAACTGTTGAACACATTGCCAAAAGCCTTGAAAACGACGTACGACCACCTAAACTTCCAGAAATCACTAAAAACCAACCTGTTTAAAAAGGCATACCCTACCGATCCAACTTAAATGCCTAATCTCTGCAACACAACCAAACTAAAGCACGTAATGGACATAACACAACTCTTCCGTTCTCCGATTCCCTAATGTGGCTGTGCCACATTAACTTGATCTTACCACAACATCACCCTGTATTTGTTCACACCGGAGCCTGCAAAGGCCTCTCCGGTACTATGTAAGCCACACTGAGCCTACAAATAGGTGGGGAAATGTGGGATACAAATGTAATTACAGCATACAAAAGCGGGTATAGTTAAACAATTTGCATGATAATGAATTATTACTGGAAAGGAGGGGAGGACCTCAGACTGGTGACATACAACTCAACCAATATGATTGCTTATATGTCGTCACAAACAAAAAAAACAGCACCACGGGCCTTTAAAAATGGAACACAGTTTTTTAATGAATGAGCCTTGACAAAAAGACCCGACACAGGCCGTGTTTCGGTGACTAGCACCTGCGTCAGGGGCCACAGTGATGACGTGGAAAACTTGGGGAATAACTCGAATATATTCCTCTACAATACATTATTCCTTACCCCACGTCTCATATAGTAAAAGCTACAAAGCACCAAGGCACTTTCACTTTCTGTATCCAAATGTCGGGTCTTTTTGTCAAGGCTCATTCATTAAAGGACTGTGTTCCATTTTTAAAGGCCCGTGGTGCTGTTTTTTTTGTTTGGACTTTAGTTTGTACTTCGTTCCCTCTCTTTTGTTATATGCTTATATGTCGTCACCATAACTCAATCATAGGTGCCTCACTAACCTCCTCCCTTCGGTGTTCAAAATATTCAAAAATGATAATTTTTTGTGATTGTTTTTCAATGCAGAAAGAATGCATCCACACTCCAGGACATTAAATTTAAATCACTTATCTTGTCACAGCTTCCAACTAGGGCCTCCCCAATGGACCCGTTTCACCAGATGGGGGCTTCGTCAGGGGAAGGACGCCCTACAATAACGTGCTGCTCAAGTGGCAAAAGGAAATATCTGTCCTGGCATCACATCCACAACCTTGGAAAAGGTGTGGGGAACTGTGGCGAGGCCAAAAGGGAACGCCCGAAACTGGAAATGTTTTCCCAACACTGCAAACCGGAGAAACCGTTGATGCGGGGGCCATATAGGAATGTGCAAGTAAGCTTCTTTTAGGCCTAGAGATGCAAGATATTCTCCTGGTTGTACCGCCGCAATGACGGAGCGCAGGGTTTCCATGCGAAAATGTCGCACTCTTAGTGCCTCGTTGAATTACCTTAAGTCAAGGATCGGTCGGAAAGACCCGCCTTTTCGAGGCACCACAAAGTAAATGGAGTAGCGACCGCAGCCGCGTTCAGCAGGAGGCACAGGGATCACCGCTCCAAGGTGCAACAAGACTTGTAAGGTCTCCTCTACCGCCGTCCGTTTGACGGCAGTACCGCATCGGGACTCCACAAGCACGTCTCTCACCAGGGCGCTGAATTCCAATCGGTAACCTTCTCTGATCAGGTCCAGGACCCACTGATCGGAGGTAATCTTGGTCCTTTCCTCGAGAAAGAGGGAAAGACGTCCTCCTACTGCAGAAATCGAGGAATGGACCGGCGCCCTGTCATTGAGGGGGCCGCCCCTGAACTCCAGGCCTTGAACCGGCTGCTGCGGAACGCTTGTCTGAGCGAAAGGAGTTCCTCTGCTGAAAACGGGCACATTGAGAAACCCCAGCAGAGTGCCCCGGGCGATACCTGCGAGCTTCACGGAAGCGAGGTCTGGAAGAGGAGGGCCACACAGAACCCTTGGAAGAAGGCCTCGGCATATCCTCGGGTAACCGCTGGAGCTTAGTGTCCCCCAGGTCTTTCACAATTTTCTCCAGCTCCTCTCCAAATAACAGGTGGCCCCGAAAGGGAAGCTTCACCAGCCTGTGCCTAGAGGCCATGTCAGCCGCCTAATGCCGTAGCCATAGAGGGCAGCAGGCCGCAACCGCCACATGCATCTGTTTAGCCAAAGCTCTGACCAGATCATAGAGGGCGTCAGCCAAAAATGACAGGGTCAACTCCATCCGTGGTGCAACCTCAACGAGGGACTCCGCACCATCCGCAGGCTGTTCCACTGCCTGTTGTAACCAAGAAAGGCAGGCCCGGGCAGCATAGGAACTGCAAATAGACGCTCTTAAGGCGAGGCCCGAGATTTCAAAAGACCATTTCAACGCGGATTCAAGCCGCCGGTCCTGCATGTCTTTCAAGGCAATCCCTTCCTCTACAGGGAGGGTGGTCCTCTTAGTCACCGCCGTGACCAAAGCGTCCACTTTAGGCATCCCCAAAGGGCCAAGTGCTCCTCAATTAGAGGGTAAAGTTGACCCATAGCCCTGGCCACTTTCAAAGGCCCATCGGGTTCAGACCATTGAGCTGAAATAAGCTCTTGGATGGAGTCATGCACAGGAAAGGCTCGAGCAGGCTTCTTAGTACTCGCCATCCTCGGATTACCAGAGGAGGCCTCGCCCTTGGCAGGATCATCAATCGAGACAGCCTGCAAGGTGTCAGAAATGAGCGCTGGCAGCTCATCGTGGTGGAAAATCCTCACTGCATTGGGATCAGCCAGATCCCGTGGCAAACCGGCATTTTCCTCTGGCTCTTCAGACCATGAGGCCCTGCCAGAACCCTCAGAATCCACATCGTCCGACCACGGGGGGGGGGGTGCGCCACTCTCCAACGGGAAATTTACCCGTCTATGTTTTGCGTCCTTCCATCACTCGGAGGAATCAGCCAGTCCCAGGCCATCAACACCTGGGGGGAAACCAGGTAGCAGCGCTGTGTCAGACACGTGCGGCAGAGCTCTTTTCAGCATGAAAGCTTTATGCATTAAAAGCACAAACTCCGGGGAGAAACACTCACCCTGACCCTCCGTCTCCGAATGAGAAGAAACGGGAACAGGAGCTCCTCTGGTAGCCTCTAACTGAGGCGTCCCGCTGCACTCAGACTCCTCCGCAACAGCGAGGGTCGAGGCATGCGGCGCTTCCAAAATGGCACCCGCTGCCAGCTCCATCGAGCGGGAAGAATCATCGCTCGCCATGCACGTACCAGCTCTAGTATCTAAAAAGCATGTCTTACAGAGCACCACTGCTGATCTACGTTTACCACAACAGGAGCAGCGTTTAACTGCTTCAGCAGCCATCATCCAACCGGACGGAATTATATAAGTAAAATGGCGGCTTCGTGCCAAAACTTACCAAGATTGGAACGGCATCCGCGTGACCTCCCCGGAGGAGCTGGGCACCACTCTCACCTCAAAAGACCGAGTCAAACGAGCTTCGGTCAAGCTGCACGTGGAAAATAGCCTCAGAATAGCAGCGCAGCACCAATGCGTACTCTTTTTTTTTTTAACGCTCTGAGGAAAGTTGGAGGCAGGCAGCAACAGAGGTACTCCGGTAGGCAGGGGGACGGGTAAGGCAGGGAAAGGGTGAACCTATATGCCTTCAAAGTGGGCACCACCAGCCAGAACACCCCAGTTTCAACTGGCAAAAGCACAGGAGCCACCCCAGGCAGAATTTTTTCCAGGAGCTGATCAAGCTACGTCCACACCTGCTGGGAGATAGAGAAATACTGAAGGCAGATGGAGCTAGCCGTCCATACAGCACTATGGTTTTTCAGTGTTCTCTATCTCCACCTGCTGGTAGGCGGACACAACCCATCAGTTAATGGATTCATCTGCTGCTGACGACAAGGAAAGGGGAGTTTCTTTCAGTGAAATTGGAGGCTCATCTGTGGGTAGACATATCGTGCAGAGGATTTGTTCCTGGTCATAAGGAGACTTCAGGCTTTCGCTGCAACGGGCCTCCCAGCTGATGAGATAAGGGCCTGAAATTCCTGACCAGTGTTGTAGTATGGATAGTGTATTATTGCTTCTTTTCCTGGTCTAAGAACTCTTAGCATTGCTTAGATATAGAGACCAGTGATGTAATGATTGTTTATATAGCTAATCATTGTGTGTATATAGCTATAGAAATGATTAGTAGTAGTAGTATATATCTTAATCATTGTAGATTTTGGCACCTCTAATAAAAGGTCTCATTTACCAAATACGAATCCAAAAGAATCCACAGTAATTATTGAGTAGTAAGTGTCAGTAAGACAGGCTGTAAATCTATAGCAGTACAAGGTCTCAGACTGGCTTCTAAGTTTTGGGGCTAGCTCCTAGATTGACTTTGTCAAGGCCTGGATTAAGGGATAACATCTAATCAAACAACCCGCGCTGGGTAGGAGTCTCCATAGCAAAAGGAAATACCTGCAATGTCTTTATTGTTTATCCATTACTCACAGATAAATTAGCAAACTTTTTAAAACATTTCTATAAAATATTCAAGATGCCTGTGTGCACCTCTCTTTAGGAAACTATCTTGGCCCAAACTCAGGAAGAATATCTGGTGAGCAACTAATCTTTTCTCCTGAGTGGTAAGCCTAAAAAATAATTTACCAACCACTCTTATACTTCCTAATAACTACTGCCTGGGGACAGCCAGAAAAAAAAAAGTGAATTCTTAATTAAATTTCAGGACTGTGCATTCATTACAAAAAAAAAAAAAAAGACATGATTTCAAAGAATAGCTAAGTGTAACATGAACATTCAGCAGTAAACTGAATACAACTGACCTATTTGTGAGTGATTATTCCATCATTTTCAATGCAGTATCCTTCCACTTCTCAAAAAAGTGCTAAATACTGTCTTTTTATATACATTGAGCTACATATTATTGTGAAAGATGTTGTTATAAAGGATGTACACTTACTAATGATACTTACATGAAGCTGAATAAAATGTAAGAAATTTTCCACAGATTTTTCTACAGTAGCTTGCAGAAATGCTTCGCGTTTTGACATAATGGGCAATTTCTTCTTGTAACATTCAAACTAGAGAAAGAAGCCAAAGAACATAAGTAGTGTCATTTCTTAAAGTTTTCTTACATAAAAATTAGCTTGTCATCTGTCTATCTTAAGTCTCATATCCTGTCAACTTCAAGTGATATTTTCATTTCAGGTTTAAATAACTGGCAAACATGACATACAGGTTAAACATCTCCTAACTAGATATTATATCGCAAAGCCAATAGCTTAGTGTATGATAACCGCCCCTCAAAATAGGTCAGACATATAAGAAATGTGTAAATATATTGCTTTTTCACTTAACAAAATTGCAAAGGTAAAATACATAGCTTATGCACTTGTAGAAAGGAAATCTTTGTGGATAGAGGTATAACTATATTTGTGTTAGTGGGTGTGTTTGCTAATATTGTAGGCCCTAATAGAGATCACCACATTATGGTTTTACAATTATTAACAAAGGAACTGTGTTAGTTCAAAGAGACTTGTGCTAATTAATAAGGAATGTAAGACCAGGAGGAGAGAGAAGGGGGAGAAAGAAGCCCAAACTGCTGATGCAGAGATGCATGAAAGTTTCAAGGACATAAAGAGAAAGAAAGGCCTTAGGGCTAGATAATAATGTAGCCAGGCATGAGTTACTCATGATTGGACACCTGCAAGATAAGCTGTGAAACTATGGAAGAAGGACAAAGAGAAACAGAAGAGACGGGAGGGGGTGGAAATGTGATGCTTAGAACTAATGTAATAGGTTATAAATATTAAATCAATATCCAATGAAAACGTAGGGGCAGAAATCTATGTTACCAGAAAAAAAAAGAATATATAAACTGTAAGAATTAAGGAAGGATGTGCCTGCTTGCTTTCAGAGACACCCATTCTTGCAAGAGTGTATTTTGAAATAATATATTAATTAAGACTTGTTTCACCAATTTGCTTTTGGAAGTTATTTCTTCGTATAGGTTCTCAGATTATCTGGGAGCTATTTATAACAAGACAGCATAAAACTGATGTTAAAAAGTGAGCACTAGAAGAGATCCAAAATGGCGCTTTAGAGACAAGACGCACCTTCAGGAAATCTGCTCTTGTTGGTTCTTGTCTACTCAACTTGCTCTCTGCCCATGGCTGTTATGAGCAAGAGAGGGAAGGTAAGAGAGTTTCACTCGACCCTCACCGCTAATCCTCTTGATGAGGCAAACGACATTGTTCAACTTCGGAGTCGCTGCCATCTTCTGCAAATGTCTTCCTCTATTCTGGAGATCCCTGCGTCAACGTCAACCAGCAGGCAGCATAGAAGGGGCGCCTCTATGCCCTGTCGTACGAATGGCTCCCCTGCAGCCTGGGATTGGATCAGATGTTGTCAAGACTACTTCCTCTACCGAAAGGGAATTTGCAGAGAGGGAGCTGTACTCTGATTGAGACAGCTTTGAAGCCTGGAGATTTGGCGTGGACTGCTTCAAAACTTTTTCCTGCTAATAATATGAGTACTCTGGCTCAGGCCATGAGCTGTCCCACTCCTGTTACTCTTTGGGATTTTGAAAACCGGCCATTGTGTCTTTGGAAGCACTATGGGATAGTACATATGATATGCATTCTTCTTCACATCCTTTAATAACTGAGAATTGTAAAGATATCAAGGTGATTTCTGAGGCTGTTTTGGTTCAAGCACAGGCCACGGTTCGGAAGTCCTCTGAATGTTTTGTAATCTAAAATTGAGACGTTAAAGGGCCTGAGTTAAGCCTTAGCGAAAGATAAAAATTTACTTCATCGACGTTTGGAATACCTGGAGAACCAGGTTAAGAGGAGTAATCTGAGACTGCTTAATTTAAGTCACCTTTAATTGCTCCTTTGGACATGGTTAAAAAATATTTGGTAGAGACTCTGGGAATGGTTTGTGACTCTACCTCCAATAACTGAGGAGGAAAATCAAGGGGACCTGTAGGAGTTACTAGAGAAGAAAATTCGAATTTGACTGTCTTCCTAGAATCTTTGTTGGAAGTTGTTACTATGAGGACGACGATGCTGGTTACTTTTGCTTTCAATATGCGAGGTGCAGTTGCACCATGAAGCGATACAAAGGTGTTAGTCTTATTTTTGTTTTCCATTCCTTTCCTAATAATTCCCAACATTTTATTTGTTTCTTAGCTGCCTCTACACAGAAGGTATCAAGGAATCAACGATGACACCTAGATCCTTTTCCCGGACGGTGACTCCTAATGTGGAATCTTGCAACCCGTAGCTAGAGTTTGGGTTCCTCTTTCCCACATACATCACTTTGCACTTGCTTACATTAAATGTCACTTGCCATTTGAATGCCCAGTCGCCCAGTCTCATAAGGTCTTCTTGCAATTTTTCACAATCCTCCCGCGATTTAACAACTTTGAATAATTTTGCGTCATCAGTAAATGTGATTACCTTACTAATTATTCCCATCTCTAGATTATTTATAAATATATGTTAAAAAGCAGCAATCCCAGCACAAACCCCTGTGGAACCCCACCATCTACCCTTCTCCATTGAGAATACTGACCATTTAACCCTGCTCTCCATTGTCTATCTTTTAACCAGTTTTTAATCCACAATAGGACATTACTTCCTATCCCATGACTTTCTAATTTCCTCAGGAGTCTTTCAGCAGGTAGTTTGCAATTATTAATAAAGGAACTGTGTTCGTTTAAAGAGGCGTGTGCTAATTAATAAGGAATGTAATACCAGGAGGAGAAAGACGCCCAAACTGCTGATGCAGAGATGCATGAAAATTTCAAGGATATAAAGAATGGAATATACTTCGTCTGAGCTTCCAGGATGATACTTTTGAATAACATTCACGCCTGATGTAAAGTTTTGACCTTTGCAGCTACTCCTCAAAATTTTTATTTTTTTTGTAACCATAATCCTCCTTTTACCATAGTAATATTGATCTACATATTAATACATGGACAGGTGTCAAGCTGTATGAAATGCCTAATCAACCTACCAATTCAAAACTCAGTACAAGAGTCCCATAATTATCTGCTACTTCACCTTCCACATTGCCAAAATATCAAATATAAAACCACATATGTAGAACATTTTGCATATCTAGGCCCAAAACTCTGGAATTCTTTACCAAGGAAAATTCGAAGCATTTCCAGCTACATTAGATTCAGGAAGTTCCTAACAGCTATATACTTTAAAGAATACTTCCCAGAATGATCCAACAAGCACACAACAAATAAAACAACACACAAAACCTCTCGTTGACAAACCCTATGGAATTCCCCCCCCCCCCCCCCGACAGTACCACTCTGTTCATCCAACAGAAGAACCTAATCAACCGTTTGTGAAAGAACAGTGTATTTTAAGCCTGTAAAATTGCCTGTATTAATTCTGAAATGCATTTCTTTAATTTGGCCAGCAGGTGGTGCATGTTTATATTAAAGCTGTTATAGAAAAATGAATGCCCTCTTTTAGTTTCACTCAGTGAAGTAAATCTACAGTACTATGAGCAGTATACTTTTAAAACTTGTTGACTGGTCTCTGATTGGCCTGGAATTTGAAGTTACCCAGTAGTACTGGCTGTTGCTTCGGTCTTAGCCCAGGAGAAAAGAGAGACAATCTCTTTGTTGAGGCTCGGTGAATTATATGTCCTGATCTCCCATGTACTCTTTTGACAGTATGCAAATGTTTACTTAGTGTTATAATTGATCCATATTTCAGTTACCTGTTATTGTTTGCTGATAGCTCTTTGTTTGTTCCACTGTTCAATGTTTTTGACAAGTTTGTTGACTCTGCTGTCTGGACTGATAAAGAATCCTGGTAGTGTTGGGTCTGTGAGTGCTTTATTGGAACTGTGGGACCACTTGGAGTGTGGCCCCAGTAACATAGAAATCACTGGCGATAACTTGAGAGCAGGAGATTCACCAAGAGGCAGTTGTGACCCAGTTGCTGGGAGGAGGGTGCTAGCGTAGAGCACAAGCTGCAGGTGCAGGCGGACCCGAGCTGTGCTGGGGATAGTCCCTCTAAGTGGCCGCAGGATAACCCCAGGCGGATGGCTTGGTGTTTCGTGATACAGTTAATCTCTCACTCTGTCTTCCAACTAATGCTTTCTTAGCGCATTACACTACACAGTATGCATACCAGTGGAGACCATGAGCCCCCAACCCAATAAGCTGGCATCCGTAAACACCATAACCCACTGCGGAGAGACTAACATCACCCCCCCCACACACACACACAAGTTGGAGTCGCAAAATCACCACCACCTCATGCTGCACAGAGCCCGGGGCAAACATGGAAGCTGTGGCTGGGCACCGGCAATCACCTGCTCAGACGCATGTGAGCCCTCACCCAAGACATGGCACCACTTCCAGAGTGGCCCCATGGACCCTAAGACCTGAACATAGGCCCGGGCTCAGGGACTCTGCAACCTCAACAAGCCCCGCACATGAGTCTGATGTTTGGCCCTCCAGCAAGATACTCAGCCCTGCGCCATTTTGAACCAGACAACCAGATAGTCCACGGTCCGAGACGGGACCAGGTGACTTTTCAGAAAGTTGATCACTCATCCCAGAAACTGCAACAGTGCAAGGACCCAGTCAGTAGCCAAGCAACTTGCCTGCTCCAATGCTACTCAGATTAAACAGTCGTTGAGATAGGGATGAACTGGATCTCTTCCTTCCACAGGACCACCTCCACCACAACCATGACCTTGGAGAAGGTGCAGGGAGCAGTAGTGAGGCCAAAGGGCATGGCTCAAAACTGAAAGTGTTATTCCAGAACCATAAAACGAAGGTACCGCTGATGCGGAGGAAAAATGGGATTATGCAAATAAGCCTCCTTGAGGTCCAGAGCCGTAAGAAACTCTGCCAGCTGAAATGCCACTACCACTGACCGCAGTGTTTCCATGTGGAAATATATGACCATCAGAAACTGGTCTTCCTGAGGTCCAGAACTAGATGGAAGGAGGCCCCCTTTCCTGGGCACAACAAAATAAATGGAATACCAGTCCTTTTGCACGTCGAGGAGGGGTACAGGAACTGCCGCCCCAAGTCCAACAGGGACTGCAACATGGCCTCAACCGTCAATATTTGCATGCTGTGGCACACCAAGACTCCAAGACAAAATCTCCGACAGGAGATAACCGTCTCCGATAATGTCCAGAACCCACTGATCCTCATAGAAGAGTAAGCCAACCCCCTATTCTGAGCATGGAAGAGTGGACCGGCACCCCATCATTGGGAGGAGCACCAGGCAGCTCCCTGACAAGAAGCAGGGCCCGAGGTTCTTTTGTCACTCCGAAAGGAAGAGCGCTGCTGGATTCTGGGGCGCTGGAACACGGACGCTCGACCCAGGTGGTACCCCGAGTCCACAGACAGTTGTCCAGCGGGAGAAAGGAAGATGGCTTGGCATCTCAGAACAAAAACAGGCACATCGGGAAGAGAGTAACAGTGTCCCCCCACCAGGCCCTCCGAGCATCCCGATGCACAGATTCCTGTCGCCAACTGCTTCTTATCGCAGCACGAGCATCTTTTAACCATCTCTGCAGCCATGCTCCACACCGCAAAGCACCCAACGGCAATTAAGAATTTAAAGAAGCCACACACCACAGTTACGGAATGTATCGACATGGGTCGCTGTCAAGCAGCAGTCCCCCAGGTCGGTGCCTGCTGCCCAACCGGCTCATCCCCCAGGTCGGAACCTGCTGCCCAACTGGCTCACCAGGTTCAACAGTAAGAAAACCTATTCTCAGGGGCAGTTACATAGTAACATATAGTAGATAACAGCAGATAAAGACCTGTATGGTCCATTCAGTCTGCCTGAATAGATAAACTCATTTCATAAAGGTATGAGGTGATCCAACATGTGTATACCAGATCTTGATTTGTTCATTCCACCCTCTCATTGAAAAAAAAATACTCCCTGCCGTTATTCCTGAATTGGCCCCCCTTCAACTTCAATACATGTCCTTTAGTTGTACCACCTTCTCATTTCTGGAACAGGTTTGTTTGCAGATTAATACCTTTCAAATATTTGAACATCTGTACCATATCACCACTGGGTCTCCTTTCCTCCAGTGTACACATGTTCAAGTCATCAAGTCTCTGCTCGTACATCTTGCTATACAAACTGCATACCATTTTTGTCACTTTTCTTTGAACCGCTTCCAGCCTTTTTACATCTCTAGCAAGATATGGCCTCCAAAACTGAACACAATACTCCTAAGTGAGGTCTCACCAACGACTTGTACACAGGCATCAACACCTCCTTTCTTCTCCTGGTTATAACCCTCTCTATGCAGCCTAGCATTCTTCTGACCGTGGCCACCGCATTGTTTAGCCACCTTAAATTCCTCAGAAAGCATCATCCCAAGGTCCCTCTCCTGTGCCAAGCTTGCCAATCTCTCCCATCCTATCTAGTTCAGCACTTCTGGATTTTTGCATTCAAAGTATATCACTTAACATTAAATTTTAACTGCCAGACCCTTGGCTATTCTTCCAGCATTTGGAGATCACTTCTCATGGTTTCTACACCCTCCAGTGTATCCACTCTATAGGCTATCTTTGTATCACCCGCAAAAAGGCAAACTTTACCTTTTACTACTACTACTACTACTTATCATTTCTTTTTTTTTTTTTTTTTTTTAATATATTTTTATTGAAGTTTTTACATATATAACACAAATGCTACTAATCATATCTTAATCATACTTCTAGTACATTCCCTCCCTCCCCCCCCATTGTCCCTTATTATAATTGCTGACCAGTATAGGTTTATGATATGTCTTTATTTCATGTCCAGATCATGGGGCCGTCATTAGTCTGGGGGCGTCCAAGTCCACCCCATCCTTCAGCCTCCAGATCGAATATTGGTCCCATTGTTTGTAGAATTGTGTAATCCTGCCTGCCTTTATTGCTGTCAACTTAGACATTTGATACACATAGTCCATTTTATGCACCACTCGTACCACCGGTGGTAAAAAAGATTGTTTCCATGCTGATGCTAATACAATTTTTCCTGCTACCAACCACATCGACGCCAAGCGATGTGTTATTGATTTTATGCCTGCCGGTTGGAATTGCAATAGGCATATCTCCATCTTCATTGGATACCGGCTCCCCAAAAATTTCTCCAATGTCTTAATTAGTTCTAGCCAGTATGTCTGTGCTTTGGGGCATGTCCACCATATATGTGCCATATCTCCAGTCTCTTTACACCCTCTCCAACACTGGCTACTTTCTTTGTTATACATTCTCGCTATCTTATTAGGCGTCAAATACCACTGGTATAGCATTTTGTATCCGTTCTCAACCAAAGAGCTAGAAATAGATATTTTAAGCAGATAGTTCAATGCTTTTTCCCATTCTTTACTATCATACTTCTGCTGCATATCCTTTTCCCATCTCTGAATGTATCGTTCTATTGGGTTTGTGTGGGAACTCATCGCTCTATATAAACGGGAAATACAGCCCCTCTGACTTCCCCCTCCTATAGCCTGTTCTAGGGCTGTTTCGTCAAGGGTTAGTTCTTTCTTAGCTTTTCGTTGTATGTAATCTTTAACCCTCTGGTAATGATATAAGTGGGATATAGGGAGTTCAAATTCCTCTTGGAGTTCTGCAAATGGGATTATATTCCCCTCTTCCCATATCTGATGTATTGTTACCAGCCCTTTTTGTTTCCAGAGTCGAAATACATTGTCTGTCACCTCTATCGGACTTCCCATAGCTGTCTGTATTTTCATTCGTTTAAAGTGTTTCCTGCCTGGGAGGTGTTTCTGTCGTAACCTATTCCAAGTCTGGAGGGGAAATCTTATTGCGGGTGGTGCCCGCCGAATGCTTGTTAATAATTGATCTTGTGGAGCCCATAGTATGGCTTCTGGTTGCTCTATCTTCAACCAGTGTTTTTCGATTTGTAGCCAAGGCGGTGTGAGATGGGATCCCCACCCCGCCAATACTCTCAATTGGGCTGCTTGATAATATTGTTTAAAGTGTGGTACCCCCATGCCCCCTCTATCCTTTGGTTGATACATAATGTCTGCCCTCACCCTGGGTGGCTTATGCTGCCAGATATATGCGAAAACTTTACGCTGTAGTTGACGAAAAAAATGGTTCGGAATAGGTAGGGGCAATGCTATAAATAAATATAAAATCTTTGGTAGGAGCATCATCTTTACTGCCGATATCCTTCCTAGCCATGATAATTCTAACCCTTCCCATCTTTCCAGTTCCTTCAGTAGTTCCTTGATTTTTTGTGGGAAGTTAGCTTCATATAAATCTTCTAATTTGGGTGTAAGATTAATTCCTAGGTATCGCAGGCTTCGACTGACCCACCGAAAGGGATATTTTTGACTCAACGCTAATGTCATCTCATTGGCGAGACCTACCCCCATAATCTCTGATTTGTCCATGTTCACCCGGAATCCCGCCATTCTCCCATATGTTTGTAAACACTGCATTACCTCTGGTAGTGATTCCTGTGGGGATGTCAGTGTAAGCAGGATGTCATCTGCAAATAGCATAATCTTATGTGTCTCCTCTCCTATGGTTAAACCCTGTATGTCCACATGTTGTCTAATATGTTGGGCTAACGGTTCCATTGTAAGTGCGAATAGTAATGGAGATAACGCACATCCCTGTCGAGTCCCCCTCTCAAGCTGGATCAAATCTGATCTGGATCCATTAATTCGCAAAAAGGCTATTGGGTTCAGATATATTAATGTCAGCCATGAGATGAATCTTCCTGTAATACCTATTTTTTCTAACACTGAAAACAGGAATTTCCAATGTACCCGATCGAACGCTTTTTCAGCGTCGAGGGACAATACCAACATCGGCTGTTCTGTATCTCTTGCCTCATATATCAGATGTATGGCTCTTCGGATATTATCGAAGGTCTGTCTACCATTTATGAAACCCGTTTGGTCTCCATGTACTAGTTTCGGCATGACCTGTTGCAGTCGATGGGCTAGGATTTTTGTGAAAATCTTGTAGTCCGTCCCCAGTAGGGAAATCGGACGGTATGACTCACATCTCTGGGGATTTTTACCTGGTTTCAGAATAAGTGTTATGCCTGCTAGCCGCCATGAATATGGCAGTTCCATATGGGGTTCCATTTCATTAAATATTCGGACTAACAGCGGTGCCAGAATGTTACTATATTTTTTATAGAATTTATTTGTGTAGCCATCGGGTCCCGGGGCTTTCCCACTTGGTAGGTCCCCGATAGCCCATTGTACCTCTTCTAAGGTGATTGCATCAGATAACACCTCCACCTCCCCAGTTGTCAATTTTGGGAGTGTTACCTGTGCCAAGTATTCCCGGGTGGCTTGTGGGGTCGCTAGTTCTTCCGCCTGGTATAACCGTTGATAATATTTGTAAAAAGTATCTTTTATGTCTTCCAATTTAGTGCCCATTGCGCCCCCTTCCATTTGAATCGTATGTATGTATGAATTTAGGCTACGTTTTTTAAGTTTGTGTGCTAACAGTCTCGAGGGCCTATTACCAAATTCAAAGTAAGTTTGTCTGGCTTGTTGTAGTTGTTCTGCCACTTCTACTAGTTGTAGCTCTCTAAGCGCTAATCGAATACTATGTATCCTATCTTGTGACTGTTGTGATAAGGGATATTGCTGGGCTTGTATGGTTAGCCTTAACAGTTCCTCATGTAGTGTTTGTGTCTGGGCCTTTGCTTTCTTTTTCATATATATTTGTATTGTTATTATTTTCCCCCTGATCACTGCTTTCAATCCTTCCCAAAGTATCTGTGAGGTTACTTCTCCATTGTCATTATGATCTAAGTACTCCTTTATCTCCCCTTCTAACTGCAAAAGCATCTTAGGGTCCGCCAATAATCCATCCGGGAATCTCCAAGCTGGGATCTCCAGAGATCTGACTGTCCATTCTATTTCCAACAGAACGGGTGCATGATCTGACCATGTTCTTGGAAGTATCTGTATCTCTATTACTTTAGAGAATATATCTGGTGGTCCCAACCACATATCTATACGGGACTGGGAATCATGGACCGCCGAATAGTATGTATAACCTCTGGATTTCGGATGCATCTGTCTCCAGATGTCCATTACCTGCCACTTATCTAAAAATTTATGCAGTTGTGCTCTTTCAGATTGGGCATATCGTACCCCTCCTGTTGTGTTATCTAATATTGGGTGTAGTGTCAGATTGAAGTCCCCTCCTATTAGTAAAATGCCTTTAACATGTTTACTCAGGGTCTTAGATATTTCTTTGTAAAAGGCTCCCTGTTGAGTGTTAGGTGCGTAAATGTTTAACAGGGACAATGTTTCATTTCCCAACTGAACTATTAGCAATAGGTATCGTCCCTCTCTATCTCTTATTATCTCTTGTACCTGCCATGGGAGCCTATTGGTCATTATTATAAGGACTCCCTTTTTCTTATTCTCTTTGTGGTTGGATGCAAAATATATGGAATTACTCCTCCCCCCTTGGCACAGGTGTTCTTTAGTTGGCTGCAGATGTGTTTCCTGTATGAAAGACACATCTGCTTTTAGGCGTTGCATTTCTCTAAACATCAACTGTCTCTTCGTGGGAGAATTTAATCCCTTAACATTAAGGGTCATGCAGGTCATATTATGCATTGTTTTTTGTTACACATTCCTCTTCTAAGTTTATATGTGGGCTGCTCCCCCATTTCCCTATTTTTCTGCTACCTATTCCGGACATCCGTATTTTCTGCTTTTCCCTTCTATTACCCACCCCGTCCTCCCTCCCCCCCTTCTCCCTCCCTGGTATTATACACATCTGTTATTATTACACAGGTGTGTTTTCGGGGAAGGGACCTCACCCCCATTATTTATTCTTGCATGTCTTTGATATTTTCCACCTTCAAGTATTAGCCTATTAATCCCCTCCTTGGGCCTTCCTTATCACTTTCTTTTCATAGAATAACAATATATAACTTTTCATAACTTATAACATGTCAAATCTACTCAACAGTTCCTAAACAGTGTGTCTCACTCTTCCATGGATCCTCTCGCTTCAGGTTCTGGTCTGCTTTTAATTCCAACTCTGTCTTTCTGAGGTTTTGTTCAAGACCCATGTGCCTCTAAATCGTGTCGAAGTCTGGGGTCTGATTGTTGTCGAGAGAGTCGACCCTTGCCTCTAGTCACTCTCTGCCACCGTGGTTTTGGTAGATTAGTCTTAGTAGCTTGCTGCGTTGTGCCTTCAAAAGCTTTTGGTAGTTGTTCTTTTGCATCTTCCAGTTGTCGTATTTGATGAAGTTTCCCCTCTTTATAGAAGCGTAGAGCAAAAGGGTAGCTCCATCGGTAGCGAATACCTTCTGCCTGCAAAAATTGAGTTAAGGGTTTCAGCTCCGCTCTTCTTTTCAAAGTGGCGGCTGCCAGGTCTTGGTAGCAAGCGATTTTGTAGGATTCCCATTGAAAATCTGGTGATTCCCTAGCCGCCTGCATAATCTGTTCTTTTATTTTAAAGTCACCAAAACAGGCTATTATGTCTCGTGGTGTATTAGCTCTGGGCGTTCCCAATGCCCGATGAGCCCGCACTATTTGTATATCCAAGGGGTTTTTATTGACTTTCATTGTTGCCAGCCATGCGCTCGTTATTTTTTGCACCACTGTCTCACTATCTGAGTATAATGGTACTTCTGGCAGTCCTCTGAACCTCAGATTATTTCTTCGATTGCGATTCTCGAGATCCTCTAACTTGTCCCATATTTGCTGAAATTCTTGTTTAGATTTGCTTGCCTGCTCATTTAAGCTCTGTACGGCCTCCGCTTGTTCTTCTAGCCTGTCTTCAGTCTCTGCCACGCGGACTCCCAAGGCCCCAATCTCGCCTTTCAGATCCGTCCCCAGTAACGTGAGATCAGATCGCATGGCTTTGAGATCTGCCTGAATCTCCTTTATCCAGGATCCGATATCTTGTAGCGTGGTTTCCTCAGGTTCCGGGACATCTCCTGTTTCGAATAGAGGTGGGGAGTCATGCAGTTGCTGCTCCGGTGATAGATTGGGCCGCTGTTCCGTCGGAGCGCCGCCATGTTTTTTTTTCCCTGCTGATGCGCTCTCGAACGCGAACGCCGACAGAGCCAGCATAGCTGTTTGCGATGTCGATGTCATTCTCTCCGCTCTTCTTTTATCTCGCTGCTCCGTATTTTCTGCTTCAAATTGAGGCTCTTTCTTAGGATTAATGTGCTTTAGTTGCTCGGGGTGTGACGGAGCTTTCAGCTTATGCTGCCATCTCCGTCGATGACGTCACTTCCTCCTCCTTATCATTTCTAAAGCGCTACTAGACGTACGCAGCGCTGCACACTACTACTACTACTTCACATTTCTAGAGCGCTACTAGGGTTATGCAGCGCTGTACAATTTAACAAAAAGGACAGTCCCTGCTTGACAGAACTTACAATCTAATTAGGACAGACAGAACAAATAAGAGATAAGGGAATATTAAAGTGAGGATGATAAAATAAGGGTTCTGAACAAAGTGAATAAGGGTTAGGAGTTAAAAGCAGCATCAAAAAGGTGGGCTTTTAGCTTAGATTTGAAGACGGCCAGAATTGGCCCTAGCACTGGCCCCTGAGGCACTCCACTGCTCACTTTTCTTACTTCTGAGTAGATTCCATTTACCACCACTCTCCGTTGCCTGTCAACCAGTTTCCAATCCGTTTCACCACCTTCGGTTCTAAGTTCAGCCCTCTCAGCTTATTCACAAGTCTTCCGTGAGGGATCTTACCAAAGGCTTTGCTGAAATCCAAGTAATACTGAGATGTCAACTACCTGATTTTAAAAGATACAGACTCAGGCCAACTTCAGGCAACAAGCCCCAGCATGAGAGTTGACTAGGCCTCAGACTCGCATGCAGTTAGATGGACATTGCTAAGCATAGCCAAGACTGCAAGAGAATGAGAACACCAGCACCACTACTTTGTTTACAACAGTAACTACATGGTCAGAATAACTCTGCCGCATGATGCCAAATCACAACATTGGAAGTCAACATCTTATACCCAAGAAAAGGTCTAAGCCACTGAAAAATCATGGTTATCTGGACATTATTTGTAGCAGTTAGCTGAAGAACTGGCATTAAACAGATGACAGCCCAATCCAAGATGGACACATCATGAAGGCATCTCAAGCTTGTTAACACAGACCTGTTGTCTGCCTACACCTGCCTGCATTATATTCCTGAGAGAGAGCACTAGATGGCCCTGCCTCCCTGATCTCTGATTGTTCCTGCTGCAGCTCTTGTTATCCTTCGGAGACATACCATTGGACAGCTCCCTGACTGCCTCCGCTGTCTGTGAGAATGGGGGCCGAATGCCTCTCTACCATCTCTCTCTCTTGCTCTCGCCCTGTGAAAGAAGAGCCGTTCATCATCAGTCAGATTGTAACTGAGGAGCAGTAATTAGTTCAAGACATAGGGTGTAAAGTGTGTGTCCTCTTTACTTTGCCTTGACAGGTGCATAAATACTCATGCTAAATTACCCAAACTGATGGAAAAGCAATATATGCATCACTCTTACACTATTTCTTCTGATGCCAATATTAACTTTCACTTTTTATAATATCTAAGCCTTGTGTTCTATTCTTTTCAGTGTGTATTTTGGGCTGAAAGAACTTGGGTTTCTAGCTGAAGGGACTGTTACACCTAATCTAAATAGCAGAGTGCAACTTTTTTATATTTTCCATCCTTACCTCATTGCCCATCCTCTACCTTGGATAAGGTAACTGTCAACCCCACAAGATTTTCAGGATATGCACAATGAATATGCATAACAAATTTGCAAGCACTACCTCTATTCTATGCAACTCTGTCGCATGCATATTCATTTTGGATATCCTGAAAACCTGACTGGACAGGTGTGTACAAAAGACTAGGTTGAAAACCCCTGCGCTGAAACAAAGGGTGTGATGACAATCATGACTTAGGGCCTAATTCATCAGGTTCTTCTCCCACAGAAACAGAAAAAATATACACACATAAATTGAACATATGACAATACATAAAAATGAGATGAATCAGTAAAATTATGATACTTATGAGTAGCAGTACCAAGAGTTAACCACAGACTTATACACACAGAATGGAAGAAGAAATTTAATAAGGTGGGTCCATATATGCTTAACTTCATAACAGCATACCTATGCGGGAAATCAAAACCTATTTTACACTTATTTTATAAAGACAACATACACATCTTTGTAAAATAAGCTCCCAAATAAAGCCCCAACCGCACAAATACCCAAGCAGAAACTTACACATTGTCAAAAAAAGGTGCAAATTTGTACATACAAGTACATTCACATATTTTATTAAAATACATAATACACTGTAAGGCCACCTCCACTCCACCTAAACGCAGCCCCTCGATATGAATGCCTGCCTGCAAACTTTATAAAGTTTATACAGTCCACTCCATTTAAGTGTACGTCGGATAAGCGCATGCTCTGTTTAACTGCATGCCATACTTTGGTCCCATTTTTGGCACCATCAATTTCTATGGGGACAAACTTCGGTTTAGCACACCACTGATAAGTGCAAGATTCGCTTATATGCATGGTTTAAGACCGCTCCTCTGCAGGAAAGACTCCACATAAGCACACGGACGGAATATGGAAGCCGATTAGGCGCTTGACAACCAACAAGATTTCAAATTTACCACCCCTTTAACTGCCACAGGCAGAATAAGCGAAAAAATGTTGTTAGAGTGTACACTGGGGTCGTCATCGTCGCGGCAGCGGAACTGTAAGACTAACACTGGCTGAACGAATAGAAGTTCTTAAAAAATTAAAAAACAAGCATCTATTGCTAAAGAATATGGTGTCAATCCCAGTCAAATTTCACGTATCTTGAAGCAGAAAAACCAGCTTTCTGGCAAAAAAATACAAATCCACAATGGAAACGAAAGCGGGCGGGAAAAGCTGAGGAGTTAGAAGATGCTCTTCTTCGGTGGTTTTATCAAGTCAGGAGCAGACAGTTTCCTGTCAGTGGTCCACTACTTATGGAGAAAGCTAACCAGCTAGCTGAAAGTCTTTGACTAACTGAATTCAAAGCCACTGTTGGATGGTTGGAAAGATGGAAAGAAAGGAACAACATAAAATTCAAGAAACAGCACAGTGAGAAACAAGACGTTGATGACTTTGGTGCTGAAAATTGGGTTGTTTTAGTTCTTCCTACCATCTTGAATGAGTTTGCACCTCGTGACATTTTCAATGCTGATGAAAACGGTCTCTACTGGCGAGCGAGTCCTGATGGAACACTTGCATTCAAGCATGCCAAAACTACTGGAGGTAAAACATAGAAGGACCGACTGACGATCCTCCTTTGCTGCAATATGTATGGGAGTGAGAAGTTGGAACCCCTCGTCATTAGAAAGAGCAAACAGCCCCGTTGCTTCAAGAAAGTTAAACGACTTCCTGTGTTATACGAGGCTAACGCAAATTCATGGATGACTGGGGAAATTTGGAAGCACTGGCTAAAGAAGTTAGACACTAGAATGCGGGCACAAAGGCATCAGATTTTGTTGCTTTGTGATAATTGTGCTGCACACAGGGATGTCAGGCTGTCTAACGTCAAGGTGGTCTTCCTGCTACCAAACACTACCTCTCTGATCCAACCTATGGATCAAGCATGATAGCCAATTTCAAACAGCATTATTGGGCTCTTGTGCTACGTCGTCTGATGAGCGTTATGGATGACCAGACTGGCAAGGATAAACGTGCTGTTGAACTGGCTCGTAGTCTATCACTGTTGGATTTCCTACATATGCAAAAAGAAGCCTGGAATCATGTTACACAGGCAACCATTGTGAACTTCTAGAAGCGGGCAAGCTTTGTTAAGGATGTGGAGGGAGATGCAGCTGTTGCAAACGTGTCAGATGAACAGGTTATTGACATCCCAACCGGTGCTACTGAAGAGGAGTTTCATCGCTACGTAGCTGTTGATTACGATCTACAAACAGCTGACGACAGCACTGATGTCGAGATATGCGCCTACACGCAGGCAACAACAGCTGATGATGAAATGAGCAGCAAGGCACATGCTGACAAAATTCAACAACCTCCACCTGTCACTTTTGCAAGAGCACTGGAGAGTCTCAACACCGTGCGGGCCTATCTGGAGGCCACTGGATGTCAGTACTATGACAGTTTTTACCATCTGGCAGACGTAGTCTATGGAACTTACAGACATAATAGTGTACAGAGGACTATAACTGATTACTTCAGGTAAGCCTAAAGTCAGTTAACGGAGACTGTATACTGTACATATAATAAACAGTACTGTACATATGTTTATCAGATGTCAAGCTTCTTTGGGTCACAACGGTTAAGTGCACGCTCTGGTTAACTGCAAGCATTTCTTTGGTCCCAGACCCTTGCACTTAAGCGGATTACACTGTACATACTATTCACATAGGTATGCATGTAGTTATAATTTTACAAATACCGTATACAGCACGTAACCCAAGTTGTATGGGTGAGAAGAGCTTTGCAGAATCATCCCCCTCCAATGCGAGTCTAATCGCCTATAAAGGACACAACACACACAAAAACACAACCGAAGTACCTCACCACTTTGCCAGCTGTCCAAGAAAGTTAAAACGGATTATGTCCCCTGACCCTACTATAACCTGCAATAGGAAACCATCAAACCGGACCTTTAAAAGAAGCGGCACAACTGCTTTAGTTTCATAAAGCATTCAGAGAACGGGAGAGAAATATTACACTGTTGCTATTTCTGCTTCCGTACCCTAAAAAGTGAAATAACCTCCCCGTTCTCACCTCCGCCTGGTCCTCTTCAACTGCAATGTCCGTCTCAAAACCACCTCTCCGAGTCCCCGCTATTCCCGAAAACAGATTCAAAACACTCCGCGCCTTCCCGTTCAAACTCACGCAACCGCCAGTCCGAGTCTCTTCCGGAAATTACGTCATCGCGTTTGCGGCGGGCTCAGCGTGAGGGCTGGGACTGGACTCTGGCTGGAGGAGCCCCCCCTAGTTACTGAGCCGTGAGCCCTGAACTACTAGACTGAAGTTCATTTTGCAAGAACGTAGCTGTGTTGCTGTTAGTTTATTAGTTTGGATATCGAAGCTGTTATTTTTTAGACAGATAGTTTAAAGGCAGCTGTCGGAATTGATGCGGTTTCCAGTGCCTTAGGAAACACCTTATGAAAGAGGCTTGCCCCATCTATTTGAAAGGGCAGGAAGGTCCTTAGATACAGATGTTGTAATCTGCTCCCCCAAATTTAGATACAGATGTTGTAATCTGCTCCCCCAAATCAGCTAGATCTGGGGACGCTGCGATAGAGGCATGTTTTCAATAAGAATATCATCAAGGATAGAGGCAGAGAAACATGTTATCATTAAGAACACAACATCAAGGCTAGTGGCAGAGGAACATAAGAATAGCCATACTGGATCATACCAATGGTCCATTTAACCTAGTATGCTGCTTCCAGCAGTGGTCAATCCAGGTCACAAGTACCTGGCAGAAACCCAAATAGCTGCAACCTTCCAAGCTACCAAACCCAGGGCAAGCAGTGGCTTCCCCATGTCTATCTCAGTAGCGAACTGTGGACTTTTCTTCCAGGAACACATCCAAACCATTTTTAAACCTAGATACATTAACCACCATTACTGCATCCTCCGGCATCAATTTTCAGAACTTAACTATGCATTGTATGAAAAATATATTTACTCCTCTATTTGTTTTAAACGTATCTCTCTGTAATTTCATTGAGTGGCCCCTAGTCTGTACTATTTGGAAAAAGAAAAACAATCTATTCACTTTTATCCATTCTAAATCCTTTTTATAGACCTCAATCATATCTCCCCCCACCCCCGCAGTCTCTTTCCAAGCTGAAGAGTCTTAACCTTTTTAGGCGTTCCTTTCCTCAGATGAAAGGAGTACCATCCCCCTTTATCATTTTGGTTGCTCTTCCAGAACTGAATGCAATACTCAAGGTGAGGTCGCACCATGGAGCAATACAGAGGCATTATTTATTTATTTGTTACATTTGTACCCCACATTTTTCCACCTATTTGCAGGCTCAGTGTGGCTTACACAGTACCATAAAGGTGTTCACCAAGTCCGGTTGAAAACAAATGCAAGGTTATGTTGTAGTCGAAAAAGGTAGACCTGCGTTTCAGGCACCATGAAGGTCGAAGAGAGGGAAGATTGTAAATTGTCCGGTACGATCATTGGTTTTGCTGTGTTGCCGGGTGTGGGGGTTTACGTTGGATTGGTGGAGTAAGCCTTTTTGAAGAGATTGACTTTTAGCGATTTCCTGAAGTTTAGGTGGTCATGGATTGTTTTCACAGCTTTGGGGAGTGTGTTCCATAGTTGTGTGCTTATGTAGGAGAAGCTAGATGCATGGGTTGTTTTGTATTTGAGACCTTTGCAATTGGGGTAGTGGAGGTTAAGGTATGTTCGTGATGATCTGGTTCTGTTCCTGGTTGGTAGATCTATAAGGTCTGTCATGTATCCTGGGACTATGCCGTAGATAATTTTGTGGACCAGGGTGTAAATTTTGAAGATGATCCGTTCTTTAATTGGGAGCCAGTGCAGCTTTTCTTGGAGGGGTTTAGCATTATCAAATCGTGTTTTACCAAATATCAGCCTGGCTGCCGTGTTTTGGGCGGTCGAGTTTTTTTGTGAGTTGTTCTTTACATCCCGCATAGATTCCGTTGCAGTAATCTGCATGGCTTAGAACCATTGATTGTATTAGGTTTCGAAAAATGTCCCTTGGGAAGAAATGTTTTATGCGTTTAACATGGAGGGGCATAATCGAACGAAAACGGCTATCTCCATGGGCGTTTATCTCCGAGAACGGGTCCGTGAAGGGGCAGACCGAACTGTATTTTCGAAAAAAATAGACGTCCATGTTTTATTCAACAATGTGTGAGCTGGGCGTTTTTGTTTTTCAGCGATAATGGAAAATAAAAGCGCCCAGCTCAAAAACGAATAAATCCAAGGCATTTGTTCATGGGAGGGGCCAGGATTCGTAGTGCACTGGTCCCCCTCTCACATGCCAGGACACCAACCGGGCACCCTAGGGGGCACTTTTACAAAAACAAAAAAAAAGGTAAAGGAGCTCCCAGGTGCATAGCACCCTTCCCTTGTGTGTTGAGCCCCCCAAATCCCCCTCAAAACTCACCGCCCACAAGTCTACACCATTACTATAGCCCTAAGGGGTGAAGGGGGGGCACCTACATGTGGGTACAGTGGGTTTGGGGGGGTTGGACGACTAATAAGCATTAAGCAGCACAATTGTAACAGGTAGGGGGGATGGGCCTGGGTCCACCTGCCTGAAGTCCACTGCACCCCCTAACAACTGCTCCAGTGACCTGCATACTGCTGTCAGGGAGCTGGGTATGACATTTGAGGGTGAAAATAAAAAGTTGTGAAACTTCATTTTTTGTGGTGGGAGGGGGTTAGTGACCACTGGGGGAGTCAGGGGAGGTCATCCCCGATTCCCTCCAGTGGTCATCTGGTCATTTAGGGCACTTTTTGGGGCCTTATTCGTGAAAAAACAGGGTCCAGGAAAAGTGCCCTAAATTCTAGCTAAAAACGCATACTTTTTTCCCATTATCGGTGCAATGCGCCCATCTCTGTTCGGCAGATAACCACGCCCCAGTTCCGCCTTTGCCACACCTCTGACACGCCCCCATCAACTTTGTCCGCATCCGCGACGGAGTGCAGTTGAAAACGTCCAAAATCGGCTTTCGATTATACCGCTTTATTCGTTTTTGTGAGATAAACGTCCATCTCCCGATTTAGGTCGGAACTTGGGCGTTTTTCTCGTTCGATTATAAGCAGGATAGTAACATAGTAGATGACGGCAGAAAAAGACCTGCATGGTCCATCCAGTCTGCCCAACAAGATAAACTCATATGTGTATACCTTACCTTGATTTGTACCTTCCTTTTTCAGGGCACAGACCGTACAAGTCTGCCCAGCAGTATTTCCCGCCTCCCATCACCGGCTCTGGCACAGACCGTATAAGTCTGCCCTCCACTATCCTCGCCTCCCAACCACCAACCTCTCTTCCCCCACCTGCTCCGCCACCCAATTTCGGCTAAGCTTCTGAGGATCCATTCCTACTGCACAGGATTCCTTTATGCATATCCCACGCGTTTGAATTCCGTTACCGTTTTCATCTCCACCACCTCCCGCGGGAGGGCATTTTAAGTTTACACATTGAGTGGAACATTTTCTTTATTACGGAGTTTACTTGGCTGTCGATTAAGGTTGCACTCAATTGTGACGCAGAGTATTTTTAGGCTGTCTGAGATAGGGAGGGTGTGTTCTGTGGTATTTATGGTTGTGGGTTTGTACTTGTGTTGAGATGAGAGGATGAGGCAGTGAGTTTTTTCAGCGTTCAGTTTCAGTTAGAATGAGTTTGCCCATGAGTCCATGATGTTCAGGCCTTCCTTAATTTCATTGGTTATTTCTGTCAAATCATGTCTGAAGGGAATGTAGATTGTAACATCGTCTGCATAGATGAACAGGTTGAGGCCTTGCTTGGATAAGGATTTTGCCAGTGGGATCATCATTATGTTGCAGAGTACTAGTGATAATGGTGATCCTTGAGGTACTCCGCAGGGTGCTTTCCAAGGTCGTGATATGTTTGAGTTTGATTTTACTTGGTATGTTCTGGTGGTTAGGAAACCCTTGATCCAATTAAGTATATTTCCAACAATCCCGAAATGGTCAAGGTGTCTTAGTAGTATATTGTGGTTTACCATGTCGAATGCGCTTGACATGGCGAATTGGAGGAGAAGTATGCTTTTACTTATAGCTATTTCTTGCTTCAATTTGGCCAGGAGGGTGACTAGGAGAGTTTCAGTACTATGGTGGGGGCGGAATCCTGATTGTGAGTTGTGTAGTATTGAGAACTTGTCCATGTAGTCAGTAAGCTGTTTGGTCACCAAGCTCTCCATCAGTTTGACTATTAGTGGGATAGATGCAACTGGGCGGTAGTTGGTGATGTCGCTTGTGTTTTTCTTGGTGTCTTTTGGTATTGGGGTGAGTTGGATGTTACCATGTTCCTCGGGAAAGAGACCTTGTTGCAGCATGAAGTTTAGGTGGGATGTAAGGTCTGCTATGAAGCGGTCGGAGGGTGGATTTAAGAAGGTGGCTGGGGCAGGTATCCAGTTTGCAGTGTGTGTTGGCGAACCTATGAGTCGTTTGAGTAACTGATTCGGTGGTGATGAGATTAAATGTTGACCAGATACGATCGGCTGGATTTCCACCAGAGGTTAGATCCAGGTCGTTGATGAAGTTTTCGATGTCGGTGTTGTGCTGAGCAAGTGCGTTGTGTAATTTTAGTATTTTATCATTAAAGTAATTAGCAAGTTTGTCTGCGGAGGGGATTTCTGCTTTGGTTGTGGTGATTGGGGTGGTGTCTAGTAGCTTATTTACGAGTTGAAATAGTTTCTTCAGGTCTTTGTAATCCAGTCCTATTTTAGTATTGTAGTAGGACCTTTTGGTCTGTCTTATTGGTGGTCTAGTGGTAAATCCTCCCCTGTACCTCTTGTTGGAGGAGAGAGCAACATGCCCTCCTCTTCCAGCCAGTGTCACCTACTAAATGGTTGGTAGGCGGTGCTAGCTGGAAGAGGAGGGAGTGTTGCTCCCTCCTCCTCTGACAAGAGATACAGGCGGGATTTACCACAAGACCACCAAGGAAATGGGGGGGATTGTGTCGGCAGCTCATTTGGGCCACCAGGTATATTTTATAGGGTGGGGGGGGGTTAGGGGAGCTGGAGATCCACAGGACCACCATCCCCCTGTGCCCTTGTGGTGGGGGGGAGGTGGGTGCTTGGGAGGGCATAGGCCACTAGGGTCTTGTTTTGGGAGGGGGGTCCCATGGTCCTTCATCCCCTGTTTTTGACAGGTCTTGGCTTTTGACATCCTGGATTTGTCAAACAAATACAGAAGAATGCACTGAGGCACAGTCCTCCTACACTTTCCCAGGATGATCAACGCTAATAATGCATATAAATTTATTTACATGTTATTAGCATTGATCATTGGGGAGTTAATTCCCCATGCTGTTCCAGTGCTATTTTTAGGGCGCTGTTTCTGAACAGCACGGGAAATTGATCATTGGGGCACTGGTCCTGGAGACACCTCAGCCAGTTAGCTTTTCAGGATACCTACAATAAATATTCATATGAGAGATTTGCATGCACTGCCTCCACTGCATGCAAATCTATCTAAAAACCTGACTGGCTGGGGTGCCTCCAGGGCCAGGTTTGGAAACCACTGTTCTATTCGATTCAAGGCCCTCCTTAACGTATAATGCTAATCCTCCATCAATTTTATCCACCCTATAACTGCGATATAAAGTGTAAGTAGTGAATCCCACCAGCATTTGTCAAAATGTTAATTGATTTTGACAGGTGACATGCCCACTTCCTAGTTTTCAGCCAATCAGAAGTGAGAACATGCCCAAGCCACACCCACTCCCCCTGCCCCCTTTGACATCACCACCTACTCCCCATCCCCTTGGCCAATGTCACCAGATATTACATCTTGACCCCTCCAAGCACCACCCTTTTGTATAGCCACTCCCCTTGCCCCACCTTATTTGCAGAGATCCACTCCCAACCCTGCAACTTTGATGTCACAGGAAGTGATATCATAGCCACACCTTTTTTCCAATATGGCAGCCACTACTAGCCACAGTCTTGGATGTAGTCATATGACAGGAACTGACATAAAAAAAACCAACACCACCCCCTACAGCCTCAGCAGAATTTATTTGCACATGCTCAGCTTAACCTTTCTCACAGAAAATAAAAAAAATATGCATTTTTCTTTTTTTTTTTCAAAAAAGGACAGCTTCCATATCATCATGCTGATCAATCCATAGACTGGTGGGTTGTGTCCATCTACCAGCAGGTGGAGATAGAGAGCAATCCTTTTGCCTCCCTATATGTGGTCATGTGCTGCCGGAAACTCCTCAGTATGTTCTCTATCTCAGCAGGTGGTGGTCACACACAGCAGCAGCTCTGGCTAGGCCTCCAAGCCTAATTTTTAGGTTCTGTTGAGTGCCTGGGGTTGAGGGCTCTTCTTGAGCAAGTGCAAACCTGGTGGCGCCAGGTCCCTCCTTTTCTCCCCCCTCCCGCTGGCTCCGTTAAAAAAAAAAAAAAAAAAATTTTGGACGTCCTTAAAGGCGTTTATTTCGACGTTTATTTAAACGTTTATTGCAGCTACTCACTGGGACACCAGGTCGTTACAGCTCGGAGCGAGAAGCAGGTAATTTTTACCTTTTTTATAGCGGGCAGGGGGTTCCCCGATTGATCTCCACGTGGCCTATGGCGTCGGAGGGCGAGGGCGCGAAGAATCGCTCCCCGGACCGCGTGTGCGCTCCTAGCGAGGATGCGGGGGTATTAAAGTCTGATTCGCCCTTGTTGGGTGTCAGTTCGGAGGCCGGTCAGTGTCCCGGGTCTTCCTCCGGTGTGGCGGTTTTTCCCGCCATAAACGCCCATCCCCCACTGCTCGCCTCCGCCATCTTGGCCGGCCACTCTGCTCGGACGGCTTCTTCTTGGGCCGCCCTTGAGCTGGGAGACGTTCATGCCATGGACGCCCTTGATTTGGGCGACAGCAAAAAAGCGGCTAAAGTTAAGCGCCGTTCTTCCCGCGCGGCTCCTTCGCGGAGTGTCACGCCGGACGCCATCTTGGATGCGCAGCATGTTTCTCCCCCGCTCTTGCGAGCGCCGGTTGAGGGTGCGTCTAGGGCTGTGGCCCAGACTGCTGAAGTGCACAGTCTGGGGGGTTTCTCCCCCGAGTTTATTTTGCTGCTGCATCAGGCCTTCCTTATGCAGAACGCTGCCCCTTCTCCCTTATCCGATAAAGGGGTTGAGGCCCCCGGAAGTAAACGCCCTCGGGTGGATTCCCAGGCCTTAGAGGACGCTGTTTCCTCTGATGTAGATGAGGGCAGCGTATCTGAGTTCTCCCAACGGTCCTTTGGGGATTCCTTGGAGGAGACGGATTCCCGCTCGGATGGAGCGGATGACCCCTCTGCAGCACGGATCTTTCGCTCAGAGGATTTGCCCAACCTGTTAATGCAGGCCATGAGCATTTTAAAGATTTCCTCTCCGGAGGACGTCTCTCCCTCAGCCCCTGTTGGCTCCGCCATTATGCTGGGGACGAAGCGCCCGCCTAGAACCTTCCACGTGCATGATGCCATGCACACCTTAATTTCGGCTCAATGGGATGTCCCGGAAGCGAGCCTCAAAGTGGCTAGGGCTATGTCCCGCCTCTATCCTTTGCCTGAAGGTGAACGTGAGGCCTTTCTTTGGCCTACCGTGGATTCTTTAATCACTGCGGTGACTAAGAAAACGGCGTTGCCGGTGGAAGGTGGCACGGCCCTAAAGGACGCCCAAGACAGAAGATTGGAGGCGGCCTTAAGGTCGTCCTTCGAGGCGGCTGCCTTAAGTTTGCAGGCCTCAGTTTGTGGCTCCTATGTGGCCAGGGCGTGCCTGACGATTGTGCAGCGGGCTTCCCCCTTGGATCCTTCCTTGAGGGCTGACTGGCCGGCCCTGGAATCGGGCTTGGCTTATTTGGCAGACTTACTGTATGATGTCTTGAGAGCCTCGGCTAAAGGCATGGCTCAGACAGTCTCTGCGCGGCGCTGGCTTTGGCTGAAACATTGGTCTGCGGACCATGCCTCTAAGTCCCGCCTGGCTAAGTTGCCTTTTAAAGGCAAGCTGCTCTTTGGGGTCGAGCTGGACAAAATCGTGACCGATCTCGGCACGTCTAAGGGCAAGAGGTTACCAGAGGTCAGGGCTCGGGCCAGTGCTCGCCCAGGTATCGCCAGAGGACGGTTTCAGGAAGCCCGTCGGTACCGCCCGGGCAAGTCGGGCTCCTCTGCCCCCTCTTCCTTCAAAAGGAACTTCTCCCCCAAGCAGCATTCCTGTAATCAGTTGGGTTGGTTGTGAGCCCTTGGGCCCTGGCCGAGGCCAGCAGGGTGCCGACCCAGGCCAAGGGGAGACCGACCCACCACCGCACACCCCAGCTACACAATACCCCCTAAGCTACCCCTCCCCACTGTCCCTCAGGAAGAAGGGAAATAGGCATACAGGCGGGCCTCGCGGCCGAACCGGAACCCACGCAGACAGAGCCACTCGTGCGAGCCTCACTGCTGAACTGGAACCCAATCACACACAGGGAGGGGTGAAAGAACCCAGAGGGCCCCAAGAGGCCAGACACACGCTGAACACCAGCAATAGGGCAGCGGGGGAAACA